>NC_064645.1:47485116-48139283 GCF_023864345.2 Schistocerca serialis cubense
TGAGAAACTAATACATGCACCAGAAGATAAATCCGAGGAGTCTATTTCCATACATTATTCTCTTGATCTTATATAGGAGGTTATAAGACCGAGGATGAATACAGGGAACTTTTGTATGTACATAATTAGTCAGCCAAATTGTTGTGCACATAGTCTACATGCACATGAAACAACTGCTAATCAACTGACTTCAAATAATTGCATTAATGACCAATAAAATAAACAAAGGCAGAACAAGACGGCAAAAGTTTCCGACAAAATCAATACAAGCAGAATCGCACAGTACGATGATCATGACTGGGATACAATTCCAATGTTAACAATAAACACTTGAATCACAGTCTGACACATCTACAGTTAGTAATAACTGGAGAGAACAAAACCAGTGATTACGGAAGTCGTGGACGACATTTTCATTCTAGTGAGCAATGTCAGTTAAACTAGACTCGACTGAAACATGTTCCAGAAGAACGGTAGTGAATTTGCATAGAGGTTATGAGCATGCAGTTCAGTTGTTTCGACATGATGATGAAAGGAACGTGATTGGAGAATTCTGTGTAGATGTCAGTGAATGTAAGGAACATTATCAGTTAGTGCCAATCTCAGCAATACATACTACTGAGAAAGCTATTCCAGTCATAGTGATACTATGTCCTGGTGCGCTGGTGATTGGTACATTATGCAACTACTTCCTGAGGTATCACAAAGTATTCAGTTATCCACTTTTCCAGTTCATAATTGTAGATTTATTGGAGCTAAGTGCATGTAGTCGCAGAGCATAAGAAAATAATGTCGAAAATTACAGTAGGATATGCAGTGATTAAATGCACATTGCGTACTGTAAAGAAACTGCTGGTCGAATGTGTTCTAGGCGTTGAATGTATGTGGGAGAAGGACATAAAATTCATTTATCCTTAGGGCTAGGTCGATTTGCAGATTGATGGTGGTGTTGCCCAAGTATATTTTATAAGGGAAGAGAATAACCCTGGTAGGTGCTGCAGAGGGGCAGAAAGAGAATTGATTGTGAAGAAGATCAGACTTACTCTCAAGTCTTACATAAATGAAATAGGTTTACTTGGATTGTTAGACCAGGTACAGCGGAAGTCGACTAAGCCAACACCTTACAAATGAGCAAAGAGGAGAACTGTCTGAACTCTTGAACCAATACTATTAAGTATTCGAGCAGAAGCCAGGAATTGCCTGTAAATTAAATGTTTTCCCTCATTGCACATAGTGCAACAGTTTGTATCCAGTCCCTTGGAAAGAAGAAGGTGAAGCCACTGATGAAGAGATACAGGGGATGCTGAAACTGGATCTCATGCAACTTTCTACCAGCCCTTATTGTGTCCACTGGTAGCGGTACCAAAACCTAGAGGGAAGGTATGTCATGTGCTGGATGGGTGGGTAGTTTTACAATAATTATACTAATCATATCTAATCTGGAGAATATAGATGAACAAATTATGTAAATTTCGCACAGTTAAGTACCTTACAATCATAGATTTGTGTGCTGTCCACTGACTGGTTGGACTTGGAGAAGAATCAAGTAAGTATACTGTCTACATTTACGCTAGCTGAAATCATCATTTTAGGGTTCTTCCTTTTCGCCTAAGTGCTAGTTTGCATTTGTTTATATCTGCATTTAATATGATTCTTGGGATCTGTTAATTGCAACAGCTCTGTGAGATGAATGTATGGAGACACTCTCTTGAATATTAGAAGCGTTTAAAATTGCATGCATAATTGCTAACTCCCCCTCCCCCCACTATGAACCATGGACCTTGCCGTTGGTGGGGAGGCCTGCGTGCCTCAGCGATGCAGATGGCCATACCGTAGCTGCAACCACAACGGAGGGGTATCTGTTGAGAGGCCAGACAAACGTGTGGTTCCTGAAGAGGGGAAGCAGCCTTTGAAGTAGTTGCAGGGGCAACAGTCTGGATGATTGCCTGATCTGGCCTTGTAACACTAACCGAAACGGCCATGCTGTGCTGGTACTGCGAACGGCTGAAAGCAAGGGGAAACTACAGCCGTAATTTTTCCCGAGGGCATACAGCTTTACTGTATGGTTAAATGATGATGGCGTCCTCTTGGGTAAAATATTCCGGAGGTAAAATAGTCCCCCATTCCGATCTCCGGGAGGGGACTACTTAAGAGGACATCGTTATCAGGAGAAAGAAAACTGGCCATCTACGGATGGGAGTGTGGAATGTCAGATCCCTTAATCGGACAGGTATGTTAGAAAATTTAAAAACGGAAATGGATAGGTTAAAGTTAGATATAGTGGGAATTAGTGAAGTTCGGTGGCAGGAGGAACAAGACTTTTGGTCAGGTGAATATAGGGTTATAAATACAAAATCAAATAGGGGTAATGCAGGAGTAGGTTTGATAATGAATAAAAAGGTAGGAGTGTGAGTAAGCTATTACGAACATCATAGTGAATGCATTATTGTAGCCAAGGTAGACACGAAGTCCATGTCTACTACAGTAGTACAATTTTATATTCCAACTACCTCTGCAGCTGATGAAGAAATTAATGGAATGTGTGATTAGATACAAGAAATTATTTACGTAGTGAAGGGAGACGAAAATTTAATAGTCATGGGTGACTGGAAAAGGGAGAGAAGGAAACGTAGTAGGTGAATATGGACTGGGGGTAAGAAATGAAAGAGAAAGCTGTCTGGTAGAATTTTGCACAGACCATAACTTAATCATTGCTAACACTTGGTTCAAGAATCATAAAAGAAGGTTGTATAGATGAAAAAATCCTGGAGATACTAGAAGGTACCAGATAGATTATATAATGGTAAGACAGAGATTTAGGAACCAGGTTTTAAATTGTAAGACATTTCCAGGGTCAGATGTGGACTCCGACTACAATCTATTGGTTATGAACTGTAGATTAAAACTGAAGAAACTGCAAAAAGTTGGGAAGTTAAGGAGATGGAACCTGGATAAACTGACTAAACTAGAGGTTGTACAGGGTTTCAGGGAGAGCATAAGGGAACAATTGGCAGGAATGGGGGAAAGAAATAAAGTAGAAGAAGAATGGGTAGCTTTGAGGGATGAAGTAGTGAAGGCAGCAGAGGATCAAGTAGGTAAAAAGACGAGGGCTAGTAGAAATCCTTGGGTGACAGAATAAATACTGAATTTAATTGATGAAAGGAGAAAATATAAAAATACAGTAAATGGAGCAGGCAAAAAGGAAAACAAGCGTCTCAAAAATGAGATCGACAGTAAGTGCAAAATGGCTAAGCAGGGATGGCTAGAGGACAAATGTAAGGATGTAGAGGCTTATCTCACTAGGGGTAAGATAGATACTGCCTACAGGAAAATTAAAGAGACCTTTGGAGAAAAGAGAACCACTTGTATGAATACCAAGAGCTCAGTTGGAAACCCAGTTCTAAGCAAAGAAGGGAAAACAGAAAGCTTGAAGGAGTATATAGAGGGTCTATACAAGGGCGATGTACTTCAGGACAATATTATGGACATGGAAGAGGATGTAGATGAAGATGAAATGGGAGATACGATACTGCGTGAAGAGTTTGACCTGAGCCGAAACAACGCCTCGGGAGTAGACAACATTCCATTAGAACTACTGACAGCCTTGGGAGAGCCAGTCCTGACAAAACTCTACCATCTGGTGCGCAAGATGTATGAGGCAGGCAAAGTACCCTCACACTTCAAGAATAATATAATAATTGCAATCCTAAAGAAAACAGGTGTTGACAGATGTGGAAATTACCGAACTATCAGTTTAATAATTCACAGCTGCAAAATACCAACGTGAATTCTTTACAGAAGAATGGAAACTCTGGTAGAAGCGGACCTCGGAGAAGATCAGTTTGGATTCCATAGAAATGTTGGAACACGTGAGGCGATACTGACCTTACGACGTATCGATACGGAATCACCTATCCCCGCAAT
Source organism: Schistocerca serialis cubense (assembly GCF_023864345.2). Classification (NCBI taxonomy): domain Eukaryota; kingdom Metazoa; phylum Arthropoda; class Insecta; order Orthoptera; family Acrididae; genus Schistocerca; species Schistocerca serialis. Next base: position 47,489,041 of record NC_064645.1, read on the forward strand.
GTTAATATATGCCTACTATAGGGAACATTTTCTCACAAACTACTGGAGACAGAGAGGTAAAAATTTTACTGTATGTGCATTCATATGTTACAACAATACTGAAACAACAGTTTATTGTCAAAGTATTTTCTTACAGAGATATTGTACATTTATTTTTAAGTAAATTTTTTCCATCGCTTTTTACTAGACTATCACCCCTAAGTCTTTTGTAAATCAAGTAATTAAAAAATCGTTGTTTCAGTATGTAATAGGGACCTATGTCACTACGTCATAAAAATTTCAGACTTCTAGGTTGACCAGTACCTGAGATAATGTTCCTAGATGAAGTAAAAAGTAAACTTACGGGAAACGGAGAAAGAAGATTAAAACATTCCTGATCCGTAGCTAATACCCCCTTCACAGTCTTCATAATCATCTTCAAGTCTTCTTTTGGCACCCCTCTGCACCTGTCTTGCTTTTTTCACTAATGTCTTGATTATATTATCAGCATGCCTTAGTCTGTGCTGATCTAAAAAGAACATAGCACGTACCGTACGGGAACCAACACACATACCCAACTTTTGAAGGACCTGGCATTTAGTTATATTTCCAAGATTGAAGGTTGCCACAGCATCATACACACCAAAATGTAGTGTATTAATTCCGACAAACACTGTTTTTGGGAGACGATGCCATATCACACTATTCAAGCACTCGTTGGGGTTCTGCGTTTTTCCGTGAAGACATTTCATCAGAAGACTTCTGTCAGCCAGATCTCTGAAAATGGGCTTTATTTCTGCCATGATGGCTGATGGTAGACTGTGGTGGTGAATGTATTTCTCTCCTGTTGTTAGTCCCCTATTGTATTTACACCAGCTGTTTTCACCTTTGGGGCACAAACCATGTTGTGGATGCTCATCCGTGGATGCGCTGTGGAAATATAAAGCCCATATAGCTCTCCTCATTTCTTCAAGATTGCCTGTATTTTGCCTGATTGCAAGGCCATAGCAGTTCTGAATGTGGTCTATTATGGAATCAGTCAATCTTCCTCTGCCATCCAAGGTTTTCCCATCATCTAGTTTTTTCCCTTTCATAACTGATTTTAACCTTCTCAGCCTGGCACCCATTCTCTTCTGCACATGTCCTATACATTCAAGTTTGCTTATATTTACACTGTTCCCATATGGTTTGCTTTCCAAAACTTCTTTGAATGCTTTAGAGTCACCATCTCCCAGATATTTGACATAGTGAACATTATACCACTGTGAAGAGCGATGAAAAATTTTCTTCACCCCAGCAACCTCCATGCCACCACTACTACCATAATAATTAGCAATACAGTCATCACTGTGTTCATTTTTCAGCCTGCCTGTGCACCTACAGTATTTAGACATTATTGCAACATCAATAACCTTGCCAGTATCAACACTAGTTGCTGTTACAACACCATTGTTGGAGGTGTGGCCCCTTTTCTGCCACGTGCCATCAAACGCCACTGTGAGGTCACGACTGCCGTCATTTTCTTCCACTGCTTCTTCCACAGCAACCTGCATTGACTTCTGTGCTACATCTTCAACTGCAGATCCTAGTACATAATTGTAAGCTTCAAACTTTGAAGGTGCACTTGGAAGATTTAGAACACCACATAGCATATCACCAGCTGCTTTGCCCTTACCAATTGCTCGCAATCCATAAACTAACCTAATATTTACACTATAAAGTTCAGTTTTCTTGTATCCATTATTTACAGTTACTGAAACCGAACTTGGAAACTTACAGCTGTATTTACAAACACTGCATATTAAATTAAACTGGGCAGCCAGGCCAACATGGGATTCTACTTTCAGAGAAACGTTTCCATGACATTTTTTGCAGCACAAACTGTTTTCAAGAGCTTCACACAATATATTCGTATCAATGAGTTCAAAAACTTCATTCCCTCTATCAAGTAAATTATATTTCTCTTCCAAATCTCTTAGTTTTTTATGAGAAGCACTGTTTTCATTTGGTGTAAGTTCGTTCGGCAAATCAGTAATAAGTGGATTCACATTTTCCAACAGTGATGATGATGAACTGCTTTGCTTTGCTAATGAATCATTATTTCTTTTCTTTTGCCAGTTCACACGCTTTTTAAATACTTTTGCTTTAGCTCTAGGCATTTTCACTGCGAAAAATGAAGCACTAAATACGAAATAACTCAACAACAACTACTTTCTTATATCACACTGTTTACAAAACAGTCCCGCCACAAAGTCAAAGAGTAACTTGAGGAAACCAGAGAGAAACATTTTCGGGCAACTAGTGTATAAATAGTCGCTGGAAACCGGGATATTTGAATTCATGTCACTTTAAAGGTACTGCCAAAAAGTTCATGGTCAGCCACGAGAGACGTGTATAACTAAAGCGCAATACCCGATCTCACAAATATATAAAAATAAAATAGTTATAATTGTAGTAGAGCTATGTATGATACGTCATTTTAAAGAGGAAACATGGCAGAATATAATACGCCAGTAAAAAAAAAATCCATTTTTTAACCCAAAATCCGATTCCGTATCCCCTTAAAAGAGAGAATAAGGAAAGGTAAACCTACGTTTCTAGCATTTGTAGACTTAGAGAAAACTTTTGACAATGTTGACTGGAATATTCTCTTTCAAATTCTGAAGGTGGCAGGGGTAAAATACAGGGAGCGAAAGGCTATTTACCATTTGTACAGAAACCAGATGGCAGTTACAAGAGCCGACGGGCATGAAAGGGAAGGAGTAGTTGGGAAGGGAGTGATACAGAGTTGTAGCCTCTCCCTGATGCTATTCAATCTGTATATTGAGCAAGCAGAAAAGGAAACATAAGTAAAATTTGTAGCAGGTATTAAAATCCATGTAGAAGATATAAAAACTTTGAGTTTCGCCGATGACATTGTAATTCTGTCAGAGACAGCAAAGGACTTGGAAGAGCAGTTGAACGGAATGGACAGTGTCTTGAAAGGAGGATATAAGATGAACATCAACAAAAGCAAAACGAGGATAATAGAATGCAGCCGAATTAAGTCGGGTGATGCTGAGGGAATTAGATTAGGAAATGAGACACTTAAAGTAGTAAAGGAGTTTTGCTATTTGGGGAGTAAGATAACTGATGATGGTCGAAGTAGAGAGGATATAAAATGTAGACTGGCAATGAGAAGGAACGCGTTTCTGAAGAAGGGAAATTTGTTAACATCGAATATAGATTTAAGTGTCAGGAAGTCGTTTCTGAAAGTATTTGTATGGAGTGTAGCCATGCATGGATGTGAAACATGGACGATAAATAGTTTGGACAGGAAGAGAATTGAAGCTTTCGAAATGTGGTGCTACAGAAGAACTTATTAAACTGGTAGTTCGGTAATTTTCACATCCGTCAACACCTGCTTTCTTTGGGATTGGAATTATTATATTCTTCTTGAAGCCTGAGGGTATTTCGCCTGTCTCATGCATCTTGCTCACCAGATGGTAGAGTTTTGTCAGGACTGGCTCTCCCAAGGCTGTCAGTAGTTCTAATGGAATGTTGTCTACTCCGGGGCCGTGTTTCGACTCAGGTCTTTCAGTGCTCTGTCAAACTCTTCACACAGTATCATATCTCCCATTTCATCTTCATCTACATCCTCTTCCATTTGCATAACATTGTCCTCAAGTACATCGCCCTTGTATAGGCCCTCCATATACTCATACCACCTTTCTGCTTTCCCTTCTTTGCTTAGAACTGGGTTTCCATCAAAGCTCTTGATATTCATGCAAGTGGTTCTCCTTTCTCCGAAGGTCTCTTTAATTTTCCTGTAGGCAGTATCTATCTTACCCCTAGTGAGATAAGCCTCTACATCCTTACATTCGTCCTCCAGCCATCCCTGCTTAGCCATTTTGCACTTCCTGTCGATCTCATTTTTGAGACGTTTGTATTCCTTTTTGCCTGCTTCATTTACTGCATTTTTATATTTTCTCCTTTCGTCAATTAAATTCAATATCTCTTCTGTTACCCAAGGGTTTCTACTAGCTCTCGTCTTTTTACCTATTTGATCCTCTGCTGCCTTCACTATTTCATCCCTCAGAGCTACCAATTCTTCTTCTACTGTATTTCTTTCGCCGTTCTTGGCAATCGTTCCTAATGCTCTCCCTGAAACTCTGTAGAACCTCTGGTTCTTTCAGTTTATCCAGGTCGCATCTCCTTAACTTCCCAACTTTTTGTAGTTTCTTCAGTTTTAATCTACAGTTCATAATCAATAGATTGTAGTCGGAGTCCACATCTGCCCCTGGAAATGTCTTACAGTTTAAAACCTGGTTCCTAAATCTCTGACTTACCATTATATAATCTATCTGATACCCTTTAGTATCTCCATGGTTCTTCCATGTATACAACGAATAATGTTAATAGAGATGATAAAATAGAATTCAGGTTATCTAGTTTAATTCAGACAAGAGATTGCCCTCTATTAGTAATATCCTGCGTGGAAGATATTCTTTTGAATTCATTTAACAGAATAATTGTCAAGTAGAAACATTTCTCAAGGATGCTTTTCATACCTAATGATGACTGTCAAAGTATAAAGCTGTTGACAAAAAGTAGCCTGCTTCTGCTTGAAATATTTGTTGAAGTAGCTTTGAATTAACCTACTTCATTAAAAGTTGTATCAAGCTGATGCAGGTGACAAGTTGCGGGAGTTAATGAATTAAACCAGTCTCTGACCTAAGTCAGATTTTGATGCAGTAGTCATATCGCCTTGCACATAATACATGAGATGTCGAACGTCCAGCTGAGTAGACATGACAGTTTATAACCAACGACAACAAACTTCTGATGAAATGTTGTAAACAGTTCTGTGAACTATACTCACATAATGAAAATATACGTTTGGAATGTCATGGGTGAATCCATGAATATGTACACACAAACAGCGGAAATTTCCTGCTGAATAGTGGAAGTTTATTTACCCTTCAGACTACACAGTAATTAACATTGTTATTGAGAAGTACACGAGTACATTTATTGTAGTGGCAAAGATTTAGTACTGTCATTGTACCAAGGGCAACCAGTTGTAATCTCCCCTCTTCTTCCTGATTCCAGCTATTGTCCACAATAAGCAAAGTCTTTTATGAAAAATTTCAGTGGAGCGAATATTACAGTAAACTTTCTAGTTTACTTAGCTATTCACGTCTAGGGTTCTGATTCTTGAAGCCGGAACTATCAAATTTTATCTCCTCATGGTTGGATTGATCTAAGTAAATTTGAAGATTGTTGTTGCAGAATTTTTGTTTTTACGTTAATATATTTCCTCAAATTTTAGAATATCACACAGAATTTTGATTTTTCGCATTAACAAAGCCGAAATTACATTGTTCGGACAAAAATACATCCGCTGCCATCAGACGCATGCTTATGATCCTCACACTCTGTGGGCATGACCATATTCCAAAGGGTTTACAATGTTTCTTAAGAAATGAATTTCTACTAGTTCCTGTTACGTTGTTACTTTTAATTATTATGTCATAAATGAATCAAGAAGTAAAGCTAGTAACCAGTAGAGTATTGCGTAAGTAATAATAGAAGTTTTAAATGTGCCAATAGTTTGTAATTTCAAATGTTTCTAAAAAAATAATTTTAACTGTACATTCAGAACTAGCACTTATCGATTATAACGTCGATACTAAAGCATTTTGATTTATTTTCATGAATTTTTGCTTTAGATTAGATTAGATTAGATTATGTTTTTGTTCCATAGATCCGTGCTGAGTAGATCCTCGTGGATGTGGAACATTTCAATTTTTTTAATTTTTTTTTAAAGCTGAAATAACAATACTAATGGTATGAATATATACAATACATCATTTGTTTCTATTAAAAAAATTCGTCAATAGAGTAGGAGGAGTTGGCCACTAGTAAGTCTTTCAGGCTCCTTTTAAACTGATCTTTATTTGTAACTAAATTTTTTATGTTTGCTGGCAAATTATTGAAGATGAGTGTTCCTGAGTAGTGGACCCCTTTTGAACTAAAGTAAGTGCTTTTAAGTCCTTGTGCAGATCATTTTTGTTCCTGGTATTCTATGTATGAACTGAGCTGTTTGTTGGAAAAAGAGATATATTATTTAGGACAAATTTCATTAAGCAGTAAATATACTTAGAGGCAGTAGTTAGTGTACCCAGTTCGTTGAAGAGGTTTCTACAGGATGTCCGTGAATTTACTCCACAAATAATACGTTTTACTCGCTTTTGGACTCTGAAAACTTTTGTTTGACTTGAAGAGTTACCCCAAAATATTATACCATATGCCATTATGGAAAGAAAGCAGGCAAAGTATGCAAGCTTTTTCATTTTTATGTTGCCTATGTCTGCCAACACTCGAATTGCAAATACAGATTTGTTAAGGCGTTTCTGCAGTTCTGTGGTGTTCTCCTCCCAACTGAATTTATTATCAAGTTGTAATCCCAGGAATTTAAGACTGTCAACCTCTTCTATCTGCTCTTCTTCATACTTTATGCATATCCTAGGTGGAAACCTCTTACAGGTTCTGAATTGCATATAGTGAGTCTTTTCGAAGTTTAATGTCAGTGAGGTGGCTTTAAATCATTTATTAATATCCATGAAAATATCATTAGCATATCTTTCTAGAACTACACTTGACATACTATTTATTGAAATACTTGTGTCATCTGCAAACAAAACGAACTCTGCTTCTGGCAGTGTAACTGATGAGAGATCATTAATGTACACAAGAAAAAGCAATGGCCCTAAGATGGATACTTGTGGGACACCACATGTAATTTCTTCCCATTCTGATGATGACTGATGACTTAAATCACTAGTCCCTTGCACTGACACCCTTTGTTTCCTGTTAGCGAGGTATGACTTGAACCATTTTGCAGCACTGCCTGTGACACCATAGAATTCTAATTTATTTAAAAGGATGTCGTGGTTCACGCAATCAAATCCCTTTGACAAATCACAGAAAATACCTGCTGCTTGTAACTTGTTATTTAATGAATTAAGTACATTTGAAATGCAACATACTGTGTATAAAATGAAAGGTTTCAGAAACCCAACTGCGATAACACTGACCTGTCCAAATTTCTAAAAAATGATACTAATGTCGACAACTACTGTTCAGGAAAAGTTGCGAAAGTCATCTGCAGGGCTCAAATGACAAATGATAAAATGTCATTGTTGTTTTAGGAGTTACCCGAGTTAGATACAGACTTGGCTGTTTTTGTAGTATACTTATCCCGAACCTCACAATTCAGAGCGGACACGAGATGGAAAAACGTTTGTGCTAACCTCGTTCTCTCCCAGGAATTAGCCGTTAAAGAGTACTGACGTGTGTACGACCAGTTTCACGTCGACAACACGCCATTGCCGGCAGCGCCGTGCTCCCAGGGTGTGACGCCAGCTCCCTCCATGCCTGGGGACCAGTCGTGTGTCCTGTACTGCCCTGCCAGCTCTGCTGCCGACAAGGTCTCCTCTCAAGTGCCCTCCTCGACCCTCTACACTGAGACCACACATACCATTACAACAGATGTCTTAATTTTGCGCGCCAGAGTCGATCATTCTGACTCCACTAATGATATGAACAAACAGTATATACAAATTAATTAAAGCTCTTTAGTATTGCAATGTGTACAAAATGATTTGCTAACACCACATAACGCCATAGCGATTGTTTCGTTACTACAAAGTATCCAAACCAACATATTGCAGTAGCAAAATTTACGTGACTATCACTGCCTAGCTCAGAACATCCTCATTTGTATATTACTGAATGGGAATAAGGTGCGAATGGCTATGTTTCACGTTTTCCATCGAACCTTCACAAGAATGGGAAAGCTTATTTGTTATTAACCCTTTATTTGGAAAATGGTGAAAATAAAAACAAAAAAATTTTTCAGTGCTTATATTTATTTATTATGCTTAAAGAAATACAATTCAGTCAGTTTTAGAAATTTTTGACAAAAATTATGAAAATTATGAAATGTTGCTTACAAGCAACATTGCCAGCAGTAGACCACATTTATACATATTATAGAAAAAAAAGGTTTGCCAATAATCTCAAGCAAAAGGTTTCCTGTACGTGAATAATTTAATTTATAATCACATTTATGCATTCCTGCTGTGTAATACAACTGTTTCATTTTCCCTTCTAGTTCTTCTTGCAATGGGATTTTTGGAAACAGTACCTCTTTGGAACGAAGCACAATACTATACTGCGTTTTGAACACATGAATGTAGAAAATCCAGATGGACAATAACGACAACGACCTTTGGGACTGTATACAGGCCAATGCTCCATATTATCAAATCGGACATCTTGTGTAACAGTCAGAGCTGTTGGCTTCCTCCTCTTCTTTTGTGGTGGTGTTATGTCTATTGAGGGCATTCCTACACTCCTTTTCCCTGAAAACATCAAACCATTGGCAATATCTGCCCTGAATGACTTCAGTGAGATCTTCTTGTCCAGATATTCTCTTCGAAATGCCAGCCAGGCATTTACAACACTCAGATCTAGCGTAAATCCAAACAATCTCATGTACCAACACCTAGTTTTGATTGGTACTCTGTAGAGCTCTATCAGCATACCAGCAAGATCAACTCCTCCCATATGCTTGTTGTACTGACGTACAATACTGGGACAGGGCACATCAATTCTTTTTTCATTGCTGACCCATCATTTTACTGTTGAGAGTGGTTGGACACCACAAAATGTGCTTGCTAGTGTCACGATTTTATTGTTCTGAATATCCGCCGTTAGCATGTGTAATATACTAATGGCACATGTCCCAACTATGGGCAATGTTGCTCACAGGTAACATAAAAGTTTTATACTATTTATGTAATTCAAAACAATACTAGATTGAAATATTTCTGCTGTATACTCACCTCTGGGTATTTCTTGAAGAAAATCTGCTAAGATTACTGCCAATTTATTGAAATTAACTCTTTCAGAACCAAAATAAGACACCCCTGTTGCTCGCATGAGGAGATCTCTGTAACACCACTGCACAAACTGCCATCTCGTGCGGAAAACCTTGAACTATTACAAGAACTGGCATTCGCAGTGTGCAAAGGAACGTTGCCTGCAGGCAACAATGCCAGTAAAAGGCATTGGGGAGTGTTTGTTGTCCCATAAGGCCAACGTAAATTTGATGTTGCTTGAGAGCAAAACTGCCAAATAAAGGGTTAAAATGCCATGACCATACTTATTGCTTAAAATGTAAATGTAATTTTCAATCATGACCGAAATGTAGCACGATATTGGCAGCTACTTCACAGGCTGCAAAAATTGTCCTAAGCAGCCAATCAGCGACATTCAGTAATAACTATAAGGTTAAAGCATGAATTTTGAACACGGTACAGTCCTTGGTGGTGGCAAAATGTTCAATAATCAAAATTATGTTACACGCTTTCTCTTTATATTAGTCACTGGCAAATTAAAGCATGCTTATCTGTATTTTATTTATTGGCAAATGAAGGCATGCTTGGTGCTACGTACCCACAACGACAACTACCGGTTCTGTAATGTGTGAAAGTTCTGTTCCATTGGGACATAAGAGTATTAAATTGATTGTGAGAGAGGTAGAGGCTTTCTGGTCTGTAGCGCTACTCTGGGCAGATTATTATTGTTTGTCTTGAGCAAGGAGTGAAGAGTGTAAGGAACGCATTGTTGGCTGCAGCAAATGATATGTTCCCCGTTATCGAAAATCAGATACGTTTCAACCACACAAATGGTGTTAAATATTTTCTTTCCCTCTGTGAGCTATTAACTACAGAAAAGGCTGCAAATATTGCCAGAAGCAGCCAAAGACATTCAGTTTTTCGACATGAAAAGGTACGATTTAGCATTCTTCAACCAGATTCAGATTCATCCTATGGGAGTTGACTACACCCATAGACTGTTTGAATCGATAGGTAAATGGATGCATTGAACGGTCGAATCTACACGCATGACCATTAAATCTTTGGGAATCGTTGTTGACCTGCTTCTGGTACATAATGTCTTGCATCCGCCGGAATCTATCGTCAAAATGTTATCAAACAGGGGTACTTGCACTCGTATAGACTCTGCTCATTCTATGGGGGCAGATAAAGCGGACTTTTTAGATTACAGCTGCATAAAGTTTTTCCAGCATTGTCGCTGAGGAACCACGAGGCTCTACTGAAAAGGGTTCAACGACTTACGGCACTTTGAACTATCAGTAAAGCTACTTCCTGATATCGTCGTTTCATTAATTAAACCAGTGCTCATTAACTAATATGTAATGAAAGATCTAAATAACTTCCAGTTCTAAGTGTAAACTATGAACCAAAAAAAATCTTTGAATAAGATGTCCTTAAGTATATATTTTCTCCTCATCATGTTAAAATCCCTACTTCCTTACAATTTTTATTAAATGTGAAAGTAACTTTGTCTGTTAGATTTTTATGACTAATCCGCCAAACCGAGTTCGATAAAATTTGGATTGGAGAGCTTGAAACCTGAGGAAAAACATTCTCAAAGAGGAAACGTAAGTCCTGTGTAGGCAAACAGAGAGTTGGTACTGGTCCTCTTGTCCTCACTGGAGGGAGCCTGTAGATCATATACTGATTAAATAAGTGAAATTAAGCTGAGCACTGGTTTAACGTCTTTGAAAGAAGATTTATTTTACTTGTCTTTCTGAAAGTGGAACACGTGCGTATTTTAGACGGTGGCAATCGGCTTGAGAATGTTCCCCATAATGAGATACGTTGTAGTGTACCAGTGCTGAATCATGGGCAGTACAAGGAGTACTAATTGATCCATTTTTAGTAAATGGTGGATATTTTCAATGCAGGGATTCCTCAGCCATTAATATTAGCCACTAATAATGGTGCTACCACCATAGCAGGATGTAGTAACTTGAAGAACTGAAGTTTTTGTTCAAGTAGAAAGCTTCATGTGGTTTGCTGTGAGCTTGCTATGTATTTACGGCATCTAGACCGTAAGTATTAAGTCTCTTAACAGTTTATGTGAAGAACTAAACCTGTTACATAAAGTGTCAGGAAGGTGTACGTAATGTTTTGTAAAAGTTCTAGAGGCAATTTTATACAACTAAGTATCATCGCTATGGTATGTAAATTTAATTTACATTATTCTCCATTTCGTTCTATTTACACATATTTCATATTAAATTTTTCGTACCTCTTTAGCTTGTTTGTTGATATTTAAGTATAACTGAAAAGTTTATTTGACACTACAATAATGAAGCCACAGTCACAGTATATATTTTTTTTCTTTAAAAAGAAAGGGTTACATTACCGGTTTCAACAAATTACGTCGTCATTTTCAAATTTAAAACCTTCAGTTGGAGAATATATAATGGGAGAAGTGTGTCAGTTCTACATGAACATACATTGCCCGCCTCGACAGCTGAGTGATGCAGGCACGGTAGCTCAGCGTGTTCAGTCAGAGGGTTAGCTGCCTTCTGTAACTAAAAAACTGAGTGAACGGCTCAACAAAGAACCTAACCGTGTGTCATCGGACGTCCGCCCCGAACAAATCCCACGAACAATATAGAACAAAATGAGATCAACAAAAAGAAAGTGGTCAGCGAGACAGTATTATAACATGTAGCCATAATGCTTTCCTACTATTGGTTGTTGGTAAAAACAGTTTTGTAAGTAACCACTGTCGTCAATTCAAACGACAAGAAGTTTTGTTTTCAGTTTTTTTGAGTCATTACATTCATTGTGTCTAAAGTAAAATAAATGTTCCAGCATGTGACTCAAGAAATTACGGAGCATCTTGTCGTCAACGTTGTGGGAAATGCAAAGACGATGAACCCTGTGACCGGTACACAGGGATGTGTTACACTGGATGCTATGACGGATTTTACCCACCATTTTGTCAGCAGAGTAAGTACAAATATCAAAAACCCAAGTTTATTTGCAGCTATCAATTGAGCTGTTCCATACAGCATAATGTTGTGTTTCTTTTTATTGTGATGTCTGAACTTCAATCTACTTAAAGATTTGCTGTAACAGTATGATAGCATTTTTAAAAATTAGTAAGAACTACATATATTTTACATGAACAGGGGCTGCATTTACTGTTAACTGAATGGTTAGTTATTGCCCCATTTACATTGTCATTACGTGTGCTCCACAAATTTAAATTACTTCTGGCTGCCTCAGACACTATATTGGCAATCGTGCTTTCTTTTAAACTGCCACATTGATTAATTTAGTAACCACTAAGTGAGTGTAGCAGTGGTCAGTTTATATCAGGACTTGTATAGCATTAAACTGAATAGTATCATTATTAACTTTACATTCGTGTTTGGCTATAAACGATTTGCTTGTATCTCTCTGACATCATTCCACATCTACATACATATAGATATTCCACAAACCACCGTACGGTGCGTGCCGAAGGGTACCCTGTACCACTACTAGGAATTTCATTTCCTGTTCCACTCGCAAACAGAGCGAGAGGGAAAGCGACTGTCTATATGCGTCCGTATGAGCCCTAATTTTTCGTGTCTTATCTTCGTGGTCCTTACGCGTAATGTATGTTGGTGGTAGTAGCTTCAAATGCCGGTTCTCTAAATTTTCACAATAATGTTTCTCAAGAAGAACGTCGCCTTCTCTCCAGGGACTCCCAGGTGAGATTTCCGTAATACGTACGTATTGTTCGAACTTTGCGCGAGCAACTCTAACAGACCGCTTACAAACTGCTTCGATATCTTCCTTCCATCCGACCTCGTATGGATCCCAAACACTCGAGCAGTACTCAAGAATAGGTCGCCTCAGCGTCCTGTATGCGGTCTTCTTTACAGGTGAACCACTCCCAATAAATCAAAGTCGACCATTCGCCTTCTGCACCACAGTTGATATCGCTTTGCAGCGTTACGTCCAGATATTTAAACGACTTGATTGTGTCGTGTAGGATACTAGTAATACTTTTGCCCGAACATTACCGGTTCTTTCTTTCTACTCATTCGCATTAACTTAACGTTTTACCGCATTTAGTGCTAGATGCCATTAATTGCATCAACCAGAAATTTTGGCTAAGTCTTCTTTTATCTTTCTACAGTCATGCAACGACGACACCTAACCGTACAGCACAGCATCATCAGCTAACAACCACAGTTTGATCCCCTCTCTGTCAGCCGAATCATTTGTGTGTGTAGAGGACAACAGCAGTGCTATCACACTTCCCTGGGGCACCCCTGGCGATACTCTTGTCTCTGATGAACACGAGCCATCGAGGACAATTACTACTTAACGAGTGTTCGAGCTACTCAGTTATATCTGCGAATTTTTTCCGTATACTCGTACCTTTGTTAACAGGCTGTAATGGGACACCGTGTCAATTGCCTTCCAGAAATCTAGAGGTATGGAATCTGCCCCTGTTGCCCTTGATCCATTGTTCCCAGTATACCATATGAGAAAAGGGCAAGCTGGGTTTCGCACGAGCGATGCTTTCTAAAACCATGCTGATTCGTGGACATACGCTCCTCAGTCTCAAGAAATTTTGTCGTATTCGAATTGAGAATATGTGTAGGGTCTCTGCACAGACCGAAGTTACGGATTTGTAATTTTGCGGTTCCGTTCTTTTATCCTGATTATATATTGGAGTCACTTGTGCTTTTTCCAGACGCTTGGGACTTCGTGTTGGGCGGGAGATTCACAATAAATGCAGGATAGGTAAGGGACCAATGCTGCAGAATACTCTTAGTAAAACCGAACTGAGTTTCCATCCGGACCCGGTTATTTATTTGCTTTCAGATTTTTAAGTTGTTTCTCTAGGTCAGGGACGCATATTGCTATGCCTTCCATAAGGGAGTCTGTCCTATGATCAAATGACGGTATGTTTGTCTCCTGTGTGAAAGATTTCTTGAACATGAGATTTGAAACATCAGCTTTCGTTTTGCAATCCTCAACTACCACACCAGACTGGTGAACAAGGGACTGAAAGAAGCCTCAGACACTTTCTGCTCCTGACTCTCACTGTTTATGTATCATTCTTTCTTAAAGAAACACCGAGTTAGAACTGTGTTTTGCCCGCCCAATAGAACACGAGCATTATTGGGAAGTGTGAAAGATAATCTCGGCTCGCGGAAGGCTGGAATATACCAGATTCTCTGTCAGTATGGTAAGACTTATATTGGACAGACAGTGAGCACTATCGAAGATCGCTGCTGAGAACGTCAAAGCCACACACGACTGAAGTATCCCAACAAGTTGGTGGTCGCAGAGCACTGTTTGTCCGAAGAACATGAGATGGATTACGAGCGTACCAAGATCTTGGCCCAGACTTCTAAATGCTGGGACAGCGTTGTCAGAGAAGCCATCGAAATGAGCAGCAGAGAGGAATTCATCAACCGAGACTATGGTTATAATCTTAGCAAGGCATGGGAACCAGCACGATGTGCCGAGCAGGGCGGATGTGGCAGCTATAGCGGCGCAGCCACAGACGCCAACGCCGACGCCTGCGTCTCCGCGACTGCCGACGCGCGGCTGTGGGCGCGGACCGTGGGGAGAACGGCCTGTGGGGGGAGGGGATAATATAAGGCGGCCGCCCGCCCTCAGGAGCTGCGTTCGCCAGCGCACCTGACGAAGGCGACGTGTACGATCGCCGAAATATTGTGCCCGGTGGACATTATGAAATGGCAGTACATCCGTGGACTCTTCGACCAACAAATGCGCCGGGAGAAACTGAAGAGTCACAAGTTTCTGACATTTTGTATTGTACACACGAGTACTAGCTGCTTAGCGTGTTTTTTTGATTACTTGGAGAGTATTTTACGTACGACATACAAAAACATTTAGTAGAATCCTTAGTGAATACGTTACTTTCCTCACACAAGCTATCCTTAATATTTGTGGAAATATCAGGCTAAATTTACGATATTTACTTGCGAAGAACTCACATAATCTGTGATTCCACAGAAAATATTTTTAAAGGACATGATATTCGCTGTTGACTGTAAAAATTATTTATTTAACAGCTGTGATTTTGGCCTTATGCTCATTATCAAGTGGCATTACAAAAGGTAAAAAATGCAACAACAGTGAAGCACAGAGTTCATGTACAGAATTGGTGCCAAGTATACCGTGACTCATTACAATTACCTTTGTATCATCGGAAAATGAACAGTGTTAGGGATCTCTATGACTGTTAGCGGCAAGCCTTTAACACACGTTGTGTAAGACGTGTACTCTTTTTTGGGTTATCAGTCTTCAGACTGGTTTCGTGCGGCCTGCTGCGAATTTCTCTCTTGTGCCAACCTCTTCACCTCAGAGTAGCACTTGCAATCTACGTCCTCAATTATTTGCTGGATGTTTTCCAATCTCTGTCTTGCTCTACAGTTTTTGCATTCTACAGCTCACTCTTCTTATTCCCTCTTCGCTCTTGTACATATTGTATAGTACCCGTCTCTCCCTATAGCTTACCCCTATTTTTCTCGGAATTTCGAACATCTTGCACCATTTTACATTGTTGAACGCCTTTTGTACGTCGAGAAATTCTATGAACGTGTATTGATTCTATCTTTAGTCTTGCTTCCATTATCAACCGCAAGTTCAGAATTGCCTCTCTGGTGCCTTTACCTTTTCGAAAACCGAACTGGTCGTCATCTAACACATCGTCAATTTTCTTTTCCAATCTTCTGTATATTATTCTTGTCTGAAACTTGGATGCCTGAGCTGTTAAGCTAGTCGTGCCATAATTCTCTCACATGTCAACTCTTGCAGTCTTTGGAATTGTGTGGATGACATTTTTCCGAATGCCACATGGTGTGTCATACACTCAACACACTAAATTCTGATGGAATCTTACCCACCCCTTCTACCTTCTTCGATCTTAAGTCCTCCAAAGCTCTTTCAAATTCTGATCCTAATTCTGGATGTCCTATCTCTTCTAAATCGAATCCTTTGCTTCTTCTATCACACCAGACAGATCCTAAAATGTAGACTTTCACGGCCGGAAATATCATGTCCATTGTAATTATTCGGGCTGTTATGCCGTGGTCGGTTGATGAAATCTGTGGTGATTCCCAACATTTCGTCTCCGACTGCGGGAGACATCTTCAAGGGGGTCCGTAGCTTGATGGAAGGTCCAACACACACACTGGCTCGCTACTGACTGCCGCTAAATTCCGTGTCCGCGCGCCCCCGCGCCGCGGCGTGACGTCACGTGTTTTGAAGACGTCAGTGCAATTGGCCGCTGTCCGTCGCCGTCGATCGCCGTTGGCATCACCCAGTAGTGGACGGGTGGTACACATCTTCTTTAACACCGGCATCCATATACCGTTTAATTTCACGCCCTCCTCCTTTCGGTTGAAATTATTTGGGTATTTAGCGATTTCGATTGCCTCCCTGTAGAGCCTTTCGTAATATCCGCTCGTGGCCGCTAGTACTTGCGTCTCCTCGAAACGAATATTGTGGTGCCCTGGCTGGAAAGCATGCTCCGCAACAGCTGATCGTTCCGTTTCTCCTCTTCTACAATTTCCCTTGTGCTCTTCCAAACGTTTAGAAACAGTTCTTTTAGTGGTACCCACATAAACATCACCATAGCTGCATGGGATCCTATACACTCCAGATTTTTCCAATGGTTTGCGAGGGTCCTTGGCAGGCTTAAGGTATTCCTGTATCTTCCTGGTGATATCTGTATCTTGATAACACCGCGCTTCTGTTGTGGGTGGTGGTTCGAATCCCGGTGCAAATAACGGTCCGTGTGCGTGGGCTTGCGGTGCACTGAGTGGCCCAAACTACCGTTTTCGTTTCTAAAAACAAGCACATCGAGGAAATGTAATTTGCCGTCTACCTCCTCCTCCATTGTAAACTGAATTCTCGAGTTTATACTGTCCAGATGTTCGTGGAACCGGCTTAGTTCCTCCCTACCATGTCTCCACAGCACAAACGTGTAATCCACGTATCGGAACCATACATTTGGTTTCTTGCTGGCAGTACCTAAGGCCTGTTCTTCGAATTTCTCCATAAAGAAGTTTGCAATTACGGGACTTAGGGGGCTTCCCGTAGCCACGCCATCCGTTTGCTCATAAAACTCTTCATTCCACTTGAAGTATGTGGTCGTCAAACAACACTTAAACAGTTCTAAAATATCGGCAGGAAAAATTCGAACCAGCTGTTCCAATACATCATTAAGTGGAACCATGGTAAACAGCGATATTACATCGAAGCTGACCAATAAGTCCTCCCGCTGGACCACTATGCCATTAAATCTGCTGATGAAATGTGTCGAATTCTTTATATAAGAGTCCGAACGGCCCACATGTGGTTTTAACAGCGTAGTCAAAAACTTGGCAAACGAGTAGGTGGGCGAACCAATGGCACTTAGTATCGGTCTTAAAGGCCCATTTTCTTTATGAATTTTGGGCAATCCATAAAGCCTCGGTGGTAGCGCAACCGAATTGCAGAGACCTTTCTGTACACTCTCTTCAATGGAGGACTTTTTTATTAACCGCGACACAGTTCTGACAAGGGAACCTCCCCATCGCACCCCTCTCAGATTTAGTTATAAGTTGGCATAGTGGATAGGCGTTGAAAAACGGAACACAGATCAATCGAGAAAACACGAAGAAGCTGTGTGGAACTATGAAAAAAATAAGCAAAATATACAAACTGAGTAGTCCATGCGCAAGATAGGCAACATCAAGGACAGTAAGAGCCCAGGAACGCCGTGGTTAGCGTGAGCGGATGCGGGACGAGAGTTCTTTCGTTCAAGTCCTCCCTCGAGTGAAAAGTTTACTTTTTTTATCTTCGCGAAGTTATGATCTGTCCGTTCGTTCATTGACGTCTCTGTTCACTGTAATAAGTTTAGTGTCTGTGTTTTGCGACCGCACCGCAAAACCGTGCGATTATTAGACGAAAGGACGTGCCTCTCCAATGGGAACCGAAAACATTTGATCGCAAGGTCATAGGTCAACCGATTGCTCCACAGGAAAACACGTCTGTTATATTCTATACAACACTGGTGACGGCATGTGCGTCACATGACAGGAATATGTTGTTGACCCACCTAACTATGTCATAATCACTCCCAAAAAAGTGATGAAAACATAACGGACGGACAGATAATAATTGTCTGAAAATAAAAAATTAAACTTTTCCCTCGAGACTTGAACTAAAGAAGACCTCTCGTTCCGCAGCCGCTCACGCTAACCACTGGACCACGGCGCTCCTGAGTCATATTGTCTTTGATGTTGCCTATCTTGCGCATGGACTACTCACTGTATATTTTGCTAATTTTTTTCATAGTTCCACACAACTTCTTCCTGTTTTCTCGATTGACCTGTGTTCCGTTTTTCAAGGGCTATCCACTGTGCCCACTTATAACTAAATCTGAGGGGGGTGCGATGGGGTGGTTCCCTTGTGAGAACGTTGTTGGTGGGGTCCTTATTCAGCTTCCTATATGCTTGCGGATCCAGCAGATCAGTAATTTTTCTCTGATAGTCGGCCACATCCATAACCACCGTTGCGCTTCCTTTGTCAGCTGGGAGAACCAAAATACTATCGTCGTCATTCAGGAGTTTTAAAGCTCTTCTCTCACCCACAGTTATATTACTTTTCGGCGGTTTTGCAAACTTCTTTATGGAGAAATTCGAAGAACAGGCCTTAGGTACTGCCAGCAAGAAACCAAATGTATGGTTCCGATACGTGGATGACACGTTTGTGCTGTGGAGACATGGTAGGGAGGAACTAAGCCGGTTCCACGAACATCTGAACAGTATAAACTCAAGAATTCAGTTTACAATGGAGGAGGAGGTAGACGGCAAATTACATTTCCTCGATGTGCTTGTTTTTTTGGGCCACTCAGTGTACCGCAAACCCACGCACACGGACCGTTATTTGCACCGGGATTCGAACCACCACCCACAACAGAAGCGGGGTGTTATCAAGACGTTAGCGGACAGAGCTAGAAATATTTGTGAACCTGAGTTGCTCGACGCTGAGCTAGAACATCTCCACAATGCACTAATGAAGAACGGATATTCGTCCGCCGAAATAAAACGTGCGTTGAGGCAGCCACGCAGAAATCATACTGACGTACAGGCTACTGCAAAATCTAAGGTTTTCCTGCCGTTTGTTAAAAATGTAACGGAAAGAATAGGGAGTATCTTGACGAAGCGGAATATTACCGTAATTTACAAGCCCACCAGGAAGATACAGGAATACCTTAAGCCTGCCAAGGACCCTCGCAAACCATTGGAAAAATCTGGAGTGTATAGGATCCCATGCAGCTGTGGTGATGTTTATGTGGGTACCACTAAAAGAACTGTTTCTAAACGTTTGGAAGAGCGCAAGGGAAATTGTAGAAGAGGAGAAACGGAACGATCAGCTGTTGCGGAGCATGCTTTTCAGCCAGGGCACCACAATATTCGTTTCGAGGAGACGCAAGTACTAGCGGCCACGATCGGATATTACGAAAGGCTCTACAGGGAGGCAATCGAAATCGCTAAACACCCAAATAATTTCAACCGAAAGGAGGAGGGTGTGAGATTAAACGGTATATGGATGCCGGTGTTAAAGAAGATGTGTACCATCCGTCCACTACTGGGTGATGGCAACGGCGATCGACGGTGACGGACAGCGGCCAATTGCACTGACGTCTTCAAAACACGTGACGTCACGCCGCGGCGCGGGGGCGCGCGGACACGGAATTTAGCGGCAGTCAGTAGCGAGCCAGTGTGTGTGTTGGACCTTCCATCAAGCTACGGACCCCCTTGTAGATGTCTCCCGCAGTCGGAGACGAAACGTTGGGAATCACCACAGATTTCATCAACCGACCACGGCATAGCAGCCCGGATAATTACAATGGGCATCAGACAGATCTTCCCCCTCATAGAGGCCTTGAAAGTACTCTTTCTACGCATTCGCTCTGTCCTCAGCATTTAACATTGGAATTCTCGTTGCACTCTTAATGTTACTACCTCTACTTTTTTTGTTACCGGAGCTTGTTTTGACTTTACTGTAGGCTGAATGCCTCCGACAATCATTTCTTTTCCAATTTTTCCCCTTTTTTATGCAGCCGTTTCGTCTTAGCTTCCCTGCACTTCTTATATATTTCGTTCCGCGGTGACTTGTACGTACTTCTGTATTCCTGAACTTCCGTGAACGTTTTTGTACTTCCTTCTTTCATCAATCAACTGAAGCATTTCTTCTGTTACCCATGGTTTCTTCGCAGTTACCTTCTGTGTAACGGTGTTTTTCTCTCCATCTTCTGTGATTTTCGGTTTTGGAGATCTCCATTCCTTTTCAACTGTACTGGCTATTGAGCTGTTCCTTATTGTTGTTTCTATAACCTTAGAGAACTTCAAGCACCTCTCGTCATTCCTTACTACTTCTGTATCCCACTTCTTTGCCTATTGATTCTTCCTGACTAACCTCTTTAACCTCATCCTCTTCATCACAACTATATTGTGATCTGAGTTATACCTGCTCGTGTGTACGGCTTACAACCCATTATCTGATTTCGGAATCTCTGCCTGACCATGATGTAATCAACTGAAGTCTTCCCTTATGAGCAAGCCTTTTCCAAGTATACGTTCTCTTCTTGTGATTCTTGAACAGAGAATTCGCTATTACGCAATTAATCTTTCTCCTCTCTCATTCGTTGTCCTAAGCACATATTCTCCTGTAAACTTTTCTTCTGCTGCTTTCGTACAACAGCATTCCAGTCTTCCATGACTATTAGGTTTTCATCTTCCCTTACGTACTCATAGCCCTAGCAGTATCCTCATATACTTTCCCTATCTTTTCATATTCAACTTGCGACATCGGCATGTGTACCTGAACAATCGTTTCCGGCGTTGGTTTGCTGTCGATTGTGGTACGAACAAGCCTATCACTGGACTGTTCAAGATAATTCACTCTCTGCCCTACCTTTATATTCATAACGAATCCTACTCCCATTATACCATTTTGTGCTGCTGTTGATATACCCTATACACATCTGGCCAAAAATCCTTGTCTTCCTTCCACTTCACTTCACTGACCCCTACTATATCTAGACTGCGCCTTTGGATTTCCCTTTCAGATTTTCTAACTTCCCTACCACGTTGAAGCTTCTGACATTCCACTCCCCGACTCGTAGAACGTTATCCTTTCGGTGGCTACTCAATCTTTTCCTCGTGTACCCCCCCCCCCCCTCCTCTGGAGATACGAGTGGGGCACTACTCCGGAATCTTTTTCCAATGGAGAGATCATCATGATGATACTTTTTGAATTACATGCCACATGTCCTGTGGATACACGTGAATTGTTCAAAAATGGTTCAAATGGCTGTGAGAACTATGGGACTTCACTTCTGAGGTCATCAGTCCCCATGAACTTAGAACTACTTAAACCTAACTAACCTAAGGACATCACACACATCCATGCCCGAGGCAGGATTCGAACCTGCGACAGTAGCAGTCGCGCGGTTCCCGACTGGAGCGCCTAGAACCGCTCGGCCACCGCGGCCGGCCACTTTATAGCATGTCAGTTTTATATTATGAACTGGTGCTAAAAAGTAATGTGGAAACTATTAACGCGTTTTAAATGAAATAAACTTCACTAACATTCTACCTCTATATTCTTTAAGTCTAAATATTTGTTTCTCAACATAGTCACCCTGGCGGGAACACATTTCTCTCAACGAGAGACCACTTTGTTGATTCCGTCACTGTGGGATGTTTGGCTTTTCTGACGGAGCCACAACCTCAGCTCTGCTTCCGCCATTTCATCACTGTCAGAGTGAAGTCGTCGAAGGTGGTCTGTAAATTTTGGAAACAGATGAAAATCGGATGATGCCAAGTCGGTACTTTATGGAGGATGATCGATGACAGCTAATACAAGAGTGGATTGTTGCTCGTGTGTGGACAGGTACTGGCATGCTGAAGGAGAACGCGTTTTAAACGAAATAAACTTCACTAACTACATTTAACAGTGGAATTCTCGTTGCACTCTTAATGTTACTACCTTTACTTTTTTTGTCACCGGAGCTTGTTTAGACTTTACTGATTGCTGAGTTCTAGCGGCATACATGTTCCCAAATATGTGAGTGGCTCGAAGACTTCTTAGGTAATAGAACCTAGTACGTTGTCCTCGATGGTGATTGTTCATCGGAGGTGAGGGTTTCATCTGGAGTGCCCCAGGGAAGTGTGGTAGGTCCGCTCTTGTTTTCTATCTACATAAATGATCTTTTGGATAGGGTGGATAGCAATGTGCGGCTGTTTGCCGATAATGCTGTGGTGTACGGGAAGGTGTCGTCGTTGAGTGACTGTAGGAGGATACAAGATGACTTGGACAGGATTTGTGATTGGTGTAAAGAATGGCAGCTAACTCTAAATATAGATAAATGTAAATTAATGCAGATGAATAGAAAAAGAATCATGTAATGTTTGAATAATCCATTAGTAGTGTAGCGCTTGACACAGTCACGTAGATTAAATATTTGGGCGTAACATTGCAGAGCGATATGAAGTGGGACAAGCATGTAATGGCAGTTGTGGGGAAAGCGGATGGTCGTCTTCGGTTCATTGGTAGAATTTTGGGAAGATGTGGTTCAACTGTAAAGGAGACCGCTTATAGAACGCTGGTGCGACCTATTCTTGAGTACTGCTCGAGCGTTTGGGATCCCTATGAGGGCGTATTGAGGGAGGACATAGAAGCAATTCAGAGGCGGGCTGCTAGATTTGTTACTGGTAGGTTTGATCATCACGCGAGTGTTGCAGAAATGCTTCAGGAACTCGGGTGGGTGTCTCTAGAGGAAAGGAGGCGTTCTTTTCGTGAATCGCTACTGAGAAAATTTAGAGAACCAGCATTTGAGGCTGACTGCAGTACAATTTTACTGCCGCCAGCTTACATTTCGCGGAAAGACGACAAAGATAAGATAAGAGAGATTAGGCCTCATACAGAGGCATATAAGCAGTTATTTTTCCCTCGTTCTGTTTGGGAGTGGAACAGGGAGAGAAGATGCTAGTTGTGGTACGAGGTACCCTCCGCCACGCACCGTATGGTGGATTGCGGAATATGTATGTAGATGTAGATGTAGATGAGAGGGTGCTTCACGTGTGGATGAAGTTTCCTGCGGTTAGAAACTCGATTACAGCACGGCTTTTCCCCCACACCGCCATGTTGCACGCTACAATTCGGAAGCCCCTAGCGGCAGAACGTTGCAACCTGAGACAGCGAAGTGGGAAACAGACCTCGTTACACGCTCATTTAATACCTGGGAACGGAATAAAACAGCGAAGCCGTGACCCTTCAGCACGATCTCGCAGCTCATTTCCCATTATCTCAAAGTGCAGCACCGTGCTGCACTACCTACCATTGTATACAAGGCTTGTTCGAGCAGTTCTATGTATGCACTGTGTGCTTCATTTTTATGTATTTTTCCGCTTTTGCACTAACATTTAAAACAGCCGTAAGGCTAAAATTACAGTTGCGAAATAAATGATTTCTACAGTCAATGGCGAATATGACGTCATTTAAAGAAATTATTCGTGACTCGGAACCCAACAATGAGAGTCAAACAAAAAAAATAATTTGACTTAGGCGAGTAGAGCGTGGTATGCATTTCTGTAACATTTTTACGTTCAGTACATCGCTCACAGTAAAGGTATTTCCAGACTTCATTTAAACTGCCTTTATCTTATTTTTGATCGAAGGCTTCCATATGAAACGTGCTAGGAAGTTATTGCTGTACAGATTCTGAGGAATACCTTTTTTGATTAAGCGCTAATCATGTGGATGTACAGATCGTGATAGCAAGGATCATCAGGCTTTTTGTTTGTTACA
Source organism: Schistocerca serialis cubense (assembly GCF_023864345.2). Lineage (NCBI taxonomy): Eukaryota > Metazoa > Arthropoda > Insecta > Orthoptera > Acrididae > Schistocerca > Schistocerca serialis. The sequence goes on from NC_064645.1 coordinate 47,512,794, forward strand.
CTCATATGGACAAATGCAGAATACAGAAAAAGAAAAAAGTGTGTCTTTCATATACTGCCATGTACAAAATTTCCCAGTTTTCTACTGAGCGCCGGAAACAACTAACAATACGCTAATATTCAAATATGCGTATGTTTTAACATGCAGGGTGTGATTTCAGTGATCTTACAAGGCGTCAGCTTCATATGTCATTCTGACTTATGGTAGTCTCACTACCTGAATTTGGTTTAACATCTCTCAACACGGTTTCACTCACACGAAATGCCCTTACTTCTAGCCTCCCAAGTAAAATGCAACTTCCTTAGCATTGACCTGAATCTCATTGAAGACCAGGTTAACAGTTCAGTACATATAGAGTAAGTGGTGGTAATGTGGCCCGTGCAACAAACATGGCCCCCCTTAATATCTTACTAACATTTAGTTGAACTCTAGTGGTGATAGCAGAACTAGTCTACCAGTATCCTCACTGGCCTGTAGGAGCGCTGGAAGCAGGTCAGTACAGTGGCTGAGCGACAGTGAGGTTATATTTTCCATGCTCTTGTTCAAAACTTTCAGAGGTATGTGAATTTCTCTATATTAACGTACCATTATTGGTTAATACTTAGATGTAAGCATCATGCATACAACCTAGAAAGTATTGGCAACAGTTTCAAATATATTAAAAGGTGTGGTATTATTTCGTTTTTAAGTTGTTTACACGGGTTTACAAGGTGTAGGTGACTGTAATATGGCCCCCATTGGTGCTTGTAATGTGGACTCCGGGGTCCATATTATAAGCAGTCCCTAAAATGTTTTTATTTTTGTTTTCAGATGCCTAGGACTAATCTGGCACCTAAACCAACCCCCAAAAGGCAGGTGTGGGATAAAAACAAAATGCGAGATGCAGTGTCTGCTGTCCTAGGCAAAACGATGGGAGTTAAAAAAGCATCGAAACGATTTGCTGCCACAAAAACAACTCTGCGGCGGTATGTGTGTGAGCCTAATACCTCACAGGTGGCAGATGTTGAAACTAAAGAGCTTGGAGGAAAACCAGCTCTACCACCAGCCCTAGAAAGTGAACTAGTGGATTACTTACAGTACATGGAGGCCAAATTCTATGGTTTCGCTGGTATGGATGTTCGAAAAATGGCCTACCAACTTGCAGTTAGGACTGCAATTGCAACAAACTTCAGTTTTCTTCGACGTCATCAAGATAAGCTTTCAATAAGAAAGCCAACTGGAACATCGTATGCCCGAGGAAAAGGATTTACCCGTGAGAGAGTTAACTCATGCTATGTCTTGCTACAAGCTGAATACCAGAAACATAAATATCCAGAAGATCGTGTATGGAACGTCGACGAAACAGGCCTTAGTGTAGTTCAGACCAAGATACCGCAAGTAACTGCAAGCAGAGATAAACGCCGAATTTGTTCTCTGACTACTGCAGAACGTGGGTCTCTAGTAACGGTCATCTGTTCGATGAGTGCGGAGGTTCTTATGTTCCCCCGACGTTCATATTCTCGAGAACTAATATGGCAGACGTTCTTATGAAAGATGCTCCTCCTGGAGAGCCCACCCATCTGGTTGGGTTCAAGCAAACCTATTCATGGAATGGTTGAAACATTTTGTTGAAAAAACAAAGCCAATAGAGACTTTGCATATTCTACTCATCCTTGATGGTCACATATCCCATGTAAGGAATATTGATGTGACAAGAAAAACCTTCATCACCATTTTGTCACTGCCTTCACACAACACACAAACTGGATCGTACTTTTATGGGTGCACTTTTAGACTCACTGCAGCGAGACTATTCGTCAATGGATGCTCCATGAAAGCAAACCTGTTGGACCCTATGATATAGCGTCTCTCTTTGGCAAGGCCTACCTCCGCACTATCCTCTGTGTCCTCGGTGGCTCAGATGGATACAGCGTCTGCCATGTAAGCAGGAGATCCCGGGCTCGTGTCCTGGTTGGGGCATACATTTTCAACTGTCTCCGTCGATGTATATCAACGTCTGTCGACAGCCTATGGTCTTGATTTAATTATCATTTCATTCTAATAGAGGTTACCATCTTCATATAGTTAACGCTAACCAGCCATTGACCTTCTTCTGTGCTGAATGCACACGCATTGCCCGAACTCTTATGGGACTCGGTAAGATTGTCTGCCGCGAGTAATGAGTGTAATGGGCAGGGGCACTACGAATGTAGTGTGTGGACATCAAAGTTGGGAATGTGGGTCTCACGAGGAGCGTGCAAGGGATGAATTCCTGCAGTCGAACTATCCTCTGTGCCGTCAGTGGCACAGATGGATAGAGCGTCTGCCATGTAAGCAGAAGATCCAGGGTTCGAGTCCTCATCGTGGCACACATTTTCAACTGTCCCCGTTGATGTATATCAGTGCCTGTCGACAGCCTGTGGTCTTGATTTAATTATCATTTCAAAAAAACGTATCTTCAACCTCGGCAGAGGTCGACATCACACTATATCAAAGTAATCGAGTAATGGTCACTCACATAACGACGAGAGTAATGAACTGCCAGTTACGGGCAGCGTGCAGACGGCGTATCTTAGCGAAATACGTCATCGTAACCTAAATGTCAACAAGCATGTGGGCAAGTAGGTTTCAGTTATCAAATCATATTAGTCCAGAATGTATCGGCTGACTGTAGACATGCAGTTCATCTCCCCAGACCGGAAGACCCATCAAGCCTGATAATAGCACTTAAATATAAATATAACGAAGCATTCACCCTAAAGGAGAATTTATAATGTTTCTATCACTCGTTCTGGTGACAACTTCCAGTTCACGGTAAACGATTCTACCGAGGAATCCAGAGCTCCTAATAAGTCCACTACCTAGGAGTTTATTACATGAGTAGAATTATATTGTTGGTATCATTTAGTAGTTGATTGTGGTAAATACAGACTGTAAACGTTTTGAAGAGCCTTGGCACCTTAGTTTTGTTTGCTAAATAGTGCAGTGTTTCTAGAAAGTTGGTTTTGTATATAACCTTGAGTAGGCGTGCACTATTTGCAATGAAAAACAATAATTGTCTATTTGTATCATAGTTTATATTTTTCTTGTGTAGAATTTGATACATTATCTTCTTCCCCTTTAATATTGTGCTTGCTAAGGTGAAAAAATACTGAAAAACTTCTAAAAACATTTGATGATGACAGTTCGTTTTATAAACCAGAAATAACATACATCTAATTGAAATGCCAACACCCTTTCCGTATGTTAGATGTTCACATATCATTGTAAGACTTGAAGAGCGTCATGCAATAATTTTGGTATGGAAATATTTAATTTTGGAATCTATTGTGCCTTAAATCAAGTGTAGGTCGAAAAAATTGGAGTTAATTGCAGGCTTCCAGTACCTGGCAGTAACTCAGTTGCCTGTTTGTTTGTGCGGTTGTCTGCTTAGCCAACTTGCGTTTCCTGCGGTTGTAAGCATATTCAGGTTACGTTTCCTACATTACATCACTCACACCTAAATTTTAGTGTCAACTGCCAGTTTACCATGTTATGTTCCAGCCATATGTATTTTGTAACTATATATGCATGGAAATAGCATCGCTACACTTAATTTGAGGATTCACAATCATCTTTTAGGCACCAATTTTGTTGGATATGTGTGCATGTTGTATTTAACATTTCGACATTTGATGTAAACATTACAATTTTTGTTTTTTTTATTTTGTGACCTATTGTTCCAGAAATGTTAGATGTTGAGTACACTGTGTGTTACTTGAGAGCAATTTAGATGTAGGAAATACTTGATTTGTCGGACCATTACTCCTTACAGCATGTATGGTGCAGACTTCAAACATTAAACACAGGTTTGTGTTGCTAAACCTGTAAGTTCATGGCATACAGATTTGTGCGTTTAAGGTTGTATGTGTGCGTGTATGTTTGTATTTATGAGACTGTGTGTATATTTTGTAGACGTATTGTAGATAAAGCTATAATATAAGTTAGTCTTTTAATGTATTTTTTTCGACTAATATTTTTTAATAAGGTGCAAAAATTTATATTGTTTGGATACTTTTAAATATTGCCAAGACAACTGCTTTGGGGCTGCAGTGAGAACGGCTGTTTCTTTTTAATAACCTCTAAAGTGTACATTTTAAGTTATTGTACAGTGAATGGCCATTTCATGGTAAAATTCTGCACAGTGACTGGAAGAGAGAGATGTAACTTATTGATATCATGGTTTGTGGAGACAGATAACGGTTACATGATCATATTACATGTTATATGATCATAGATAGAGGTGGACATGGCTTTTATCTCATGAGTACTAAAGGTGTGAAATTTGTAGCACACCTGCAGTTTTCAAGACCATTTAAGTGCAAAGTATTCCGGCCCTGGCATATCCATACTACTAAATTATACTAATTACAGCGTGCACAAAGGCATTTAAGCAATTTTTTTCTGTCAAACACCACACAATTGTTTGAAAGTTATATACATATATGTAGATGTATTAAGAGTCACATTAATGTAACCAGCAATGGTTTCCATATAACCTTTTGATTGCATGTATCAAATAAATATACAACAATTGCCCTAGTTCAGTAAATTAGTGATGACATCCCACCTCAAATCGTTTGCTGTCTACTTTTATGATTGGTGTGACAGCCTTTTCATATAAAAGTTTGATACAAAAGAGGGAACTGAGTGTCGCTGAGGATTGGCCTCAGTCTAGAAGGGACACCTGGCTAGATACGCTACTTTTAAGGAGACGACTCGTGAAAAGCGAGACAGCCAGGCAGAAACAGGTCCTGGTCACAGCTTGTACCTTTAGTTTTCACTTCAGATGCACTGCTTTTAATGTTTCCACCTGCCACTATACAGGGTGTTACAAAAAGGTACGGCCAAACTTTCAGGAAACATTCCTCACACACAAATAACGAAAAGATGTTATGTGGACGTGTGTCCGGAAACGCTTAATTTCCATGTTAGAGCTCATTTTAGTTTCGTCCACCTACGCTCAATGGAGCACGTTATCATGATTTCATACGGGATACTCTATCTGTGCTGCTAGAACATGTGCCTTTACAAGTACAACACAACATGTTGTTCATGCGCGATGGAGCTCCTGCACATTTCAGTCCAAGTGTTCGTATGCTTCTCAACAACAGATTCGGTGACCGATGGATTGGTAGAGGCGGACCAACTCCATGGCCTCCACGCTCTCCTGACCTCAACCCTCTTGACTTTCATTTATGGGGGCGTTTGAAAGCTCTTGTCTGCGCAACCCCGGTACCAAATGTAGAGACTCTTCGTGCTCGTATTGTGGACGGCTGTGATACAATGCGCCATTCTCCAGGGCTGCACCAGCGCATCAGGGATTCTATGCGACGGAGGGTGGATGCATGTATCCTCGCTAACGGAGGACATTTTGAACATTTCCTGTAACAAAGTGTTTGAAGTCACGCTGGTACGTTCTGTTGCTGTGTGTTTCCATTCCATGATTAATGTGATTTGAAGAGAAGTAATAAAATGAGCTCTAACATGGTAAGTAAGCGTTTCCGGACACATGTCCACATAACATATTTTCTTTCTTTGTGTGTGAGGAATGTTTCCTGAAAGTTTGGTCGTACCTTTTTGTAACACCCTGTATATCTCTCTGTTTTGACCAATAAAGAATTGCGGTGAATAATAAACAGAAAAGAAACCAATCGCATATGTTTAGATTTCAATGCTCCCTTTGATGACGATAAATTAGTAAAAAATGGATGATACTGAAAATATATCGCATTTCTTGCAAAATATATCTTCTTTCTAAGCTTTCCACAGGGGTATCTTTAGTCACTCATTATATTTCACCAACAGTTTCTATGTTTGTGATTAATGGGCCATTATTTGTTTACTTTTCAGCCTACAAGGTATTAGGGAATGCGCCAGATGTAATTGAAGATAATTACAAATCTCTAAAGATCAGAATATCGTTCGAAAACGTAACAGGAGAAGGAGAGCCAGTTTTCTATGAAGTGCAATACAAAGTAAGTGTGCTGTGAACTAAGTAGACGGAAGAGGCTTTGTGATTATAGAACTGAACTATTCAAATAACTTGAAGTACTTGGATTACTTACTGTTCATGAGCAGCTGCAGGTCAGTATCACCTCTACATTGATCAGTTTAGGCAGCTTCGACATCATTATCATCATCAATAGTAGCACTCTCATGTCCACTGCTGGATTTAGGTCTTGTATATAATTTTACATTAAATTATGATACTCAACTGTTCACATAGATTTAGGTAGGCCCTACATGTTTCCTGTAGATTACTATACGCCTCCTACTTGGGCACCATATGTTGTTAAAGCTTACTGCGGTCCAGAGGACTTTCTTGTTCCATTTCCCATCTGTATGTCTGACCGACCACTATTACATTTTCATTGCTATCGTAATTCTGTACTCGATGCTCGGTCTCTTCCCACGACCATTTATATGTTTTCCTATTTCTCCTTACTGAAAATCCCCAGTAAGCATTTCACCACTGTTCCTCGAGTAGCTTCCACATTAAAAACTCGTGCCTTACCACCATAAGTCAAAACTGACAACACACACCTATAAGTCGCTCCTCCTTCAATACGACACAACACGTATTTCTGTCTGTCTGAAATAGATACGACAGCTTGGAAGGCGAACTCACAGTCAAGGTAACACATGGCGCTACGGGAAAGATGCCTGTCATGTGCCTGCTGACACGCGGCCTATCTGCAACTCCAATAATTCTGTTCATAATTCGCATTAAAATGCTATCGTTAATACGATGAGGTGAAAAGTATTATTTCAAACACCAGCAAGACTGTACCTACAAGCCTAACCACACACTCTGCATCCACATTCATTTACTTAACATCGTCCGAATCGAGTTTGCCATTGCTGGTAGGTTCTTTACGGTGGGATTTAATTTAACAGTCCTTTCTGACTTTGAAAATCCGCAGTTCCATTGATTTATTACTTCTGTACCCGATCTCACAAGATACCCCACTCACAATCGTCTCTTTATGAGGGCTCCGATAGGGCTCCAAATATCTCGCCATATCTCAGTAAATAAGAAAATTATATTATTTCCAAGATATTAATCTTTCCCCAAAACTATTTCATATTTACACACGACCGCGTGGTGTGCGAGCACCCGAGAAACGAGCACTACCTTGCAGGATTGCTGAGGCTGAACTCACTAACTGCATCAGCGAAATCCGGCAGGAGCCAGACCACACACTTCTCATACAATGGGGCTTCCCCGTCAGCGATGCTAGCGCTCTAGAGCAAAGATGTCTAGGGGTGGAACCAATCTGTCTGGGAAAGGATCCATGTCTGTAATGGTACACATCGCGTCGCTAAATGTTTCCAGAATATGCATGAATTAAGGAGTTTTGGAAGTGGAATTAAGGAATTTTGGCAGTGATATGAAATGAAAATGACACAATTGCCCCCCCCCCCCCCCCCACTCCCCAACAGGTAACAGAAATATCTCAGAAATCGAAATGTAACTACAGATCGGAATGTATGGCTCATAGTTCAAGTTAGTAATCTGACTGACAATATTTTAAGTGTCGTCTATTCCCACCAGTCTATAATACTTACGAAGCATGTTTATACACTGATGAGCCAAGGAAACTGGTACACTTGCCTAATATCATGTAGGGCCCAAGCGGCACGCAGAAGTGCCGCAACACGACGTGGCATGGACTTGTATAATGTCTGAAGTAGTGCTGGAGGGAATTGACGTCATTTCCATAAATCCGTAACAGTATGAGGGGGTGGAGATCTCTTCTGAACAGCACGTTGCGAGGCATCTCAGACGTGCTCAATAACGTTCATGTGTGGAGAGTCTGGTGGCCACCAGAAGTGTGTAAACTCAGAAGAGTATACCTGCTGCCAGTCTGTAGCAATTCTGGACGTGTGGGGTGTCGCATTGTCCTGCTGGAATTGCCCACGTCCGTCCGAACGCACAATGCACATGAATCGATGCAGGTGATCAGACAAGATGCTTACGTACGTGTCACGGGTCAGATTCGTACCTAGACGTATCATGGGTCCGATATCACTCCAACTGCACACGGCCCACACCAATACAGAGCCTGCACCAGCTTGAACAGTTCCCTGGTGATACGAAGGGTCCATGGATTCATAAGGTTGTCTCCATACCTGTGCACCTCCTTCCACACGATACAATTTTAAACGAGACTCGTGCGACCAGGGAACATGTTTCCAGTCATCAGCAGTCCAGTGACGGGCCCATACGAGGCGTAATGTCCGTGTTGACGGGTCCAGGCGAGGCGTAAAGCTTTGTGTCGTGCAGTCATCAAGGGTACAGGAATGGGCCTTCGGCTCTGAAAGCCCATATCGATGATGTTTCGTTGAATGGTTCGCACGCTGACACTTGTTGATGTTATAGCACTGCAATCTGCAGCAATTTGCGGAAGGGTTGCACTTCTGTCACACTGAGCGATTCTCTTCAATCGTCTTTGGTCTCGTTCTTGCAGGATCTTTTCCCGGCCGCAGCGACGTCGGAGATTTTATGTTTTAGCGGATTCCTGATACTCACGGTTCTCGTGGAATGCTCACAAGAGAAGATCCCCACTTCATCGCTACCTCAGAGATGCTGTGCCTCATCGCTCGTGCGCCGGTTATCACACCGCGTGCAAACTCACTTAAATCTTGATAAACTGCCACTGTAGCAGCAGTGACCGATCTAACAACTGTACCAGACACTTGTTGTCTGATACAGGTGTTGCCGACGGCAGCGCCGTATTTTGCGTTTTACATATCTCTGTATCTGAATACGCATGCCTATACCAGTTTCTATGGCGCTTCAGTGTACATGACTTGAATTGTTCAAGAAAAATCATGACATTTTACAGTCTTCTTTAGTTTTAGTCCATATCCAAATCTCTTGGAATGTTATTTTCAGAACTAAAAGAAAGCCGGCCGAAGTGGCCGTGCGGTTAAAGGCGCTGCAGTCTGGAACCGCAAGACCACTACGGTCGCAGGTTCGAATCCTGCCTCGGGCATGGATGTTTGTGATGTTCTTAGGTTAGTTAGGTTTAACTAGTTCTAAGTTCTAGGGGACTAATGACCTCAGCAGTTGAGTCCCATAGTGCTCAGAGCCATTTGAACCATTTTTGAACTAAAAGAAACAACAGATCAAACACATACCATTACATTTCAAAAGAAGACGTCAATGAACCAGAAAAGCTCACATGTGGTTCACATTCATAGTAGATTATTTTTGTTCATGCGCCAATGCTTCACAAGCAGTCTTATTTAGTGTTACTAGTTGAAATTTAAGTAAACATGAGAGGCAAAATCTGACAACAGGAGAATTTGTGAAAAGCTATGAGCAAAAAGTGAAAAATCATTGTGCTGTTGCTAAATGCAAAAATGCTTCATATAAAACAGCGGGTGTCATTTACCATTCATTTCCAAAAGATGAGATAACTGCACTGCAAATGGGTGCTGTAAAAGCACTACGCCTTTTAATGTGCATAATGCACGGATTTGTAGACATCGTTTCCTTCTCGAAAATTATGAACGGGGCTTAAAAAAAAAAAGTTCAAATGTGTGTGAAATCTTATGGGACTTAACTGCTGCCGGCCGGAGTGGCCGTGCGGTTCTAGGCGCTACAGTCTGGAACCGAGTGACCGCTACGGTCGCAGGTTCGAATCCTGCCTCGGGCATGGATGTGTGTGATATCCTTAGGTTAGTTAGGTTTAATTAGTTCTAAGTTCTAGGCGACTGATGACCTCAGAAGTTAAGTCGCATAGTGCTCAGACCCATTTGAACCTTTTGAACTTAACTGCTAAGGTCATCAGTCCCTAAGCTTACACACTACTTAACCTAAATTATCCTAAGGACAAACACACACACCCATGCCCGAGGGAGGACTCCAACCTCGGCCGGGACCAGCAAACACAGTCCATGACTGCAGCGCCCTAGACCGCTCGGCTAATGACAGGGCTTAAAAATGAGCTTTTGCATTTTCTTTGAAAAGATAAGTAAAGGGTTTTTTGCCATCACAAAAGAATCCAAATTAACGTGGAGTCGCATTAGAGGTGATGGCAAGCACCAGTAAGGAGAGCTGCCAGCTACTCATAGTCTTTAGAAACACGTTCCTGTATATTAGCGGCTTTGGAATTATTCGCGCATTGTTTTTTATTTTTATTTATTTATTTATTTATTTATTTTTGTCTGGTCTAGCAGTTGTATCTACAACGAAAATTCAATTAGTTCGGTCGACCAGCAAGAGGTAGTTCCTGACCTAGATATTACTGCTAAACGGCCGGACTGGGTAGCCGTGCGGTTCTAGGCGCTACAGTCTGGAACCGCGTGACCGCTACGGTCGCAGGTTCGAATCCTGCCTCGGGCATGCATGTGTGTGCTGTCCTTAGGTTAGTTAGGTTTAAGTAGTTCTTAGTTCTAGGGGACTGATGACCTTAGAGGTTAAGTCCCATAGTGTTCACAGCCATTTGAAACATTACTGCTAAACACGAAATAGAAAGATTAAAAACTAAGGTAGAACTGCCAAGGAGGGGAAACTACGCTTTGAAAAGAAGTAACAGGGTCCAGGAAGCCAAGTATTCGAAATATGCCGTGGAAGTAAACAGATGTGCTTCTGCTACATCCACACGACTGCTCCACATTTCGCAGCTAGGTGCCCGGTAGTGGGTTCATCGAACCACCTTCCACCTACTTCTGCGCCGGAATAACGGACATTTAAATATTTCCTCGCTAGCTGTGATTTCTCTTATTTTATTACTACGATCATTTCTCCCTATGTAGGTGCGCACCAAAAAATGTTTTCGCATTCGGAGGAGAAAAATCGCGATTGAAATTTCATGAGAAGATACTACCACAGCGGAAAATGCCTTTGTTTTTATCACTAACATCCTAATTCCCGTATCCTATCCCCGGCACTCTCTCCCCTATTTCGCGATATCACAAAACGACCTGGCCTCCTTTGAACTTTGTTGATGCTCTCCGTCAATCCTACGTGATGTTAATCCCATACTGTACAGCAATTCTCCAAAATAGGACGGAAAGGCATAGTGAAACAGCCCTGTTGCATTTTGTTAGTGCTCTGCTGGCAAAACGCAATCTATAATTTGTTTTATCCACAATAGTATTACGTGATCGTTGCAACTAAAGTCATTCGTTACTGTAATCCGGAAGTATTCATTGGACTACTCAGTCTTCAGAATTGTGTGATTCATCTCGTGTCAGGAATCTAGCGGATTCTTTTTAGTACTCGTGTAGATGACTTCACATTTTCATTATTTACTGTCAATTGGCAGTTTTCTTTTGCAACAAAACAACAAATGAAGCAGCGTTTCACACCGAGCTAAATTCGATCTTACATTGACAGTTCGTTGAGTTCACTCTCAGAGAAACTTCTGTTCGATTTAGAATACACCACCGGTGGCTGATAACTGGATTTCCAGACAGAGGCTTACTTCTCTTCCAGTTGTCTGGTTCAATGGAATAAACAGGTCTGAACCGACTTTTGCAGTTTCCATGGGCGACATGTCACTTAGTGTGATTGAGCGATGCTAAAATAATTTCTACAATAACGTCAGAGATTCCTGAAATTCACAACGAAATGGTTTCCCTCTCTCTTCATTAGAATAAGTCATCTGAACATAAAAGCTAAAACAGCAAACGTAATAAACAACTTGCCGCGAAGAAAAACCTTCAGTGGATATTGGTAAAATTTCATTGACGAAGACCTTTGACGGGGTGCTAAAAATGGGTATTACACTGTCGTCATATTCCTCGTCAAATTTCAAGATGGCAGACGAAAACTTGTTATTATGCGCGACAGTTGATAGTACCGCAATGGCACTGTGTGTGTGCCTGGAAGAAAAGCGGCAGAGAAAAGGAAAACATACTTGGATGGAGCCCTAGGTATTACGTCGAGACAGTAAAAGCATTCAACAAAATTTCTGACGAAAGTTGCAAGTGGAGGAAGTCAAGTCTTAATATGTGAGTTACTTACGAGTGGATGAGAGTGTACGTCAGTATTTGCTCAGTAAAGTGGCTTCTCATCTTACAAAACCGAATACTTTCTGGAGAAATGCTATATGGGCAGAAGACAGGCAAACTGTGGCACTTCTTGATACAATAGAGAGCTACTCTAGTTTACAACAAAGCACTCGAATATCACATTATATACTAACAAAAATTATTCCAGAGACGTCTGAAGCGATTTATAAAGCATTGAAGAGGGAACATGTGAAAGTAAATAAATGTTTATTGTACTGTATGGGCAATAAGAACTATTTTTAATTTCGAATAATTTAATTAATGGAATTAGTATCCCAACAACTACAAAATTAATAAAAAGTAGGGAACAGATGAAGCGCTTATTAGCCTGTGGCATCCAGAGTTCAAAAATAGACAAAGTAGGATGAAAAGCTACGAAAGAATTTTTTATTCCTCTATTCCGGCTTGCTGAAAAGCTGCCCGGCCGTTTCCAGGTGTCGAGGTGGATGGCGGTAGCTATAACTGTGGACATGAAGTCGCCTTCAGCATGTTTCACCTGCCTATCAACACACAATAAACAGCACGCACTGTGCCCCTTGCCCATCCCACCACCCTAGTCAAAGCAAGTTAATTAAAAAAAATAGTCGAAAGAACAAACCAACTTTGAAGCCATGTTCACAAACACACTACAGAGACATCAAATAGCTGTAGCGACGCCAGCGCTCGAAGCGGTTACATTTCTCATTTATGATCAAATCTACGGCGAGGCCCCTGATTTGGTCATATTTATTTGACGACAGGCGAAGTTTGACAAAGCTCTCTATTAAACCATCAAATTTCTTTGACACAAATATTTGGCATATCAACTTTGACAAAGAAATATCATAGTGTAGTACTGGCCTAACAAGGGAATGGTCCAATAAGACATGCCTAAACCTACCCTGAAATTTTTTACGCAGGAAGAAGATAACGAAAGAAATGCTCTGTAAAAATTTTAGCTGCAAAGAAGCACTGCAAGTATTAAAAAATAGCTGAAAATTGCCAAATTCTTAGCACTCCAGGCGGCAGTAGAAATGTACAAATGTACACGCCTACTGGCGCTATAGGAAGTGCGCATGCGCAACTAGGCACACCCACACACACACACACACACACACACACACACACACACACACACACAGGCGGAGGTCGGCGGTACATTTGTAAACAGGAAACAGGACACAAACTGATCGCAACTTGTAAAGGATGTTTCAGGTTACTGTTCGTTGATAGTTTCTCTGACACTACAGTACATAGTTACTACTCTCTCGAATTAGCGATTCAAGTAACATCTGTTACAAAATTATCAGTTGCTTTTTTGCAGTAATGGTAAGTAATGACAATACAGACAAAGCTGAATTAATATTTATTGTGTTTTCTTAAGGCATGCCTGCTAATATTACCTTTTTTTCTTCCAGTTTCACAGTAATGTGGAAATCAATTAACGTTCTGAATTTAACAATGATTAAATACGAAGAACGGGGTTTCCAGTCGAAATCATCTACTTCTCCTGAGGACGTACATATGTGTCACTTGTTAGTTGATGTCCTCGACATTCATTCAAATGATATCGACATTTCGTCTGAAAATGTGGATACGTTAAAATAAGTAGGAAATAAGTGTGACGATTCGATGAATTGTGGTTTGGACAACGTCAGTTGCGCAAGTAATAGTTTTCAGGAAGAATTCCTTCCAAGCCTAAAAAGAAAAAACGTACTGCAACAGCTTTCGGAGACAATGAAAAGACAATGAAATGTTGGTTAAACGAAGGAGGGTAAAAACGCTTCAAGTTAACGCAGTGTGCAAAGGCGTTTTCGTTTGGTAAAGTCGGATCGTGAACGGTACAAATGGTGGAACAAACTGCATGAAGTAAGAAATATGCGCCAAAGGGAATAAAAAAACTGTTCGAAAGATTTATAACTGCTCTTGAGAGGTTATGCACCGTTACCGATGGAGATCTACAAGACTGCCCCTTCGAATTGCATCTGACATGAACATTGCTAATTTCCAGGCTTCGTCGACCTGGATTCGCAGTTCCAAGAAATCGTACAGAATAGGAAGTCGCAAAAGTACCACGTTCACGGCACGTAAACGTGTTGAGCAACTGCCAGTGATAGACAGTACTATAGAGAAATTCATAGCTGACGTAAACACGAAACGTGCTGTTATCTCCGCAACTGCTGTTTATAAAGCTGATCAGTCAGGTTTCGTGAAAGAACTGCGTCCACACCGCACTTTTATCATTTGGGGGTGAAAAAAAGAAGGAGTCGGTTGCACAATCAATGAATGCAGTGGCACATTCATACACGATAATGCCACGCATTCAGTGGTTCACTGCTTCCGCAACTGTATATCTGTCTTCAAGAACCGCAAGGCAGACTAGGACCAAAAATAAAAAAATAGACTGTTAAGTTACAAAAATCGTCTATCAAAACCTGAAACAATGGCAAAGAATAATTCAACACTTCGTTCGAACCGTATTCCTACCAGCTACAGAACCTAGTTCATTGTTTTTGTTGGACTCATGGTCTGGACATAACGACGCCTCTGTTTTTGTGGAGGACAACGAAAAATCTGTAGATGTAGTGTGGATCCCACCTGGAACTATCAATTCAATCTCTCGATAAAGAATTTTTTTTACAGTGGAAAGCATTTTTCAAGAAATTATCAGATAACATAATTTCCGATATATCTTTCTCTCATTTCAGGTTTATCAGCGGAACAGTATTCTTAAGCCCCAGTCATTTGTGCCTTACCAGTTTTCTACGCCACACTTTACGAATTTCATCAAGTATGCCTGGTATGCAGCGCAACATGCAGAACAATGGCCGGGACCGTTTCTGACTCCATCTCAGTTCTGTCTAAAGAAAACTAATAGTTGCTACGAAGTGCCAGAATGCTTGAGTTTCTCGTTTGTCCGGTGTGCCTGTTGCAAAAAAAATATGACCAGATGTACAATATTCAAACAGTATTATAAGGAATGGCATACAGGAATTGTTATAAAATGTAGAACTGTCAGACACATTTCATTTCAATAAATTAGAAGTCCCCACTGATGGAAGCCGTCTGTGACTTCAAACACTGCCATGATTTTATTCTCTCTACTAGCCACGTGGTGAAGATGATGAAGAAATTGATGAAATGTATGATGAGATAAAAGAAATTATTCAGGTAGTGAAGGGAGACAAAAATTTAATAATCATGGATGACTGGAATTCGAGAGTACGAAAAGGGAGACAAGGAAACATAGTAGGGGAATATGGATTGGGCGTAAGAAATGAAAGAGGAAGCTGTCTGGTAGAATTTTGCACAGACCATAACTTAATCATTGCTAACACTTGGTTCAAGAATCATAAAAGAAGATTGTATAGGTGGAAGAATCCTGGAGATACTAGAAGGTACCAGATAGATTACATAATTGTAAGACAGAGATTTAAGAACCAGGTTTTAAATTGTAAGACATTTCCAGGGGCAGATGTGGACTCTGACCACAATCTATTGGTTATGAACTATAGATTAAAACTGAAGAAAATGCAAAAAGGTGGGAATTTAAGGAGATGGGACCTGGATAAACTAACTAAACCAGAGGTTGTACAGAGTTTCAGGGAGAGCATAAGGGAACGATTGACAGGAATGGGGAAAAGAAATACAGTAGAAGAAGAATGGGTAGCTCTGAGGGATGAACTAGTGAAGGCAGCAGAGGATCAAGTAGGTAAAAAGACGAGGGCTAGTAGAAATCCTTGGGTAACAGAAGAAATATTGAATTTAATTGATGGAAGGAGAAAATATAAAAATGTAGTAAATGAAGCAGACAAAAAGGAATACAAATGTCTGAAAAATGAGAATGGCTGAGCAGGGATGGCTAGAGGACAAATGTAAGGATGTAGAGGCTTATCTCACTAGGGGTAAGATTGATACTGCCTACAGGAAAATTAAAGAGACCTTTGGAGAAAAGAGAGCCACTTGTATAAATATCAAGAGCTCAGATGGAAATCCAGTTCTAAGCAAAGAAGGGAAAGCAGGAAGGTGGAAGGAGAATATAGAGGATCTATAGAAGGGCGATGTACTTGAGGACAATATGATAGAAATGGAAGAGAATGTAGAGGAAGATGAAATGAGAGATACGATACTGCGTGAAGAGTTTGACAGAGCACTGAAAGACCTGAGTCGAAACAAGGCCCCGGGAGTAGACAACATTCCATTAGAACTACTGACAGCCTTGGGAGAGCCAGTCCTGACAAAACTCTACCATCTGGTGAGCAAGATGTATGAGACAGGCGAAATACCCATAGACTTCAAGAAGAATTTAATAATTCCAATCCCAAAGAAAACAGGTGTTGACAGATGTGAAAATTACCGAACTATCAGTTTAATAAGCGACGGCAGCAAAATACTAACACGACTTCTTTACAGACGAATGAAACAACTGGTAGAAGCCGACCTCGGGGAAGATCAGTTTGGATTCTGTAGAAATGTTGGAACACGTGAGGCAATACTGACCCTACCACTTATTTTAGAAAATAGATTAAGGAACGGTAAGTCTACGTTTCTAGCATTTGTAGACTTAGAGAAAGCTTTCGACAATGTTGATTGTAATACTCTCTTTCATATTCTGAAGGTGGCAGGGGTAAAATACAGGGAGCGAGAGGCTATTAACAATTTGTACAGAAACCAGATGGCAGTTATAAGAGTCGAGGGGCATGAAAGGGAAGCAGTGGTTGGGAAGGGAGTGAGACAGGGTTGTAGCCTATCCCGGATGTTATTCAATCTGTATATTGAGTAAGCAGTAAAGGAAACAAAAGAATAATTCGGAGTAGGAATTAAAATCCATTGAGAAGAAATAAAAACTTCGAGGTTCGCCGATGACATTGTAATTCTGTCAGAGACAGCAAAGGACTTGGAAGAGCAGTTGAACGGAATGGACGGTGTCTTGAAAGGAGGATATAAAATGAACATCAACAAAAGCAAAATGAGGATAATGGAATGTAGTCAAATTAAGTCGGGTGATGCTGAGGGAATTAGATTAGGAAATGAGACACTTAAAGTAGTAAGGGAGCAAAATAACTGATGATGGTCGAAGTAGAGAGGATATAAAATGTAGACTGGCAATGGCAAGGAAAGCGTTTCTGAAGAGAAGAAATTTGTTAACATCGAGTATAGATTTACGTGTCAGGAAGTCTTTTCTGAAAGGGATCACCAATTTAGTATTGGAGGGCAGCGTGGAGGGTTAAAATCGTAGAGGGAGACCGAGAGATGAATACACTAAGCAGATTCAGAAGGATGTAGGTTGCAGTAGGTACTGGCAGATGAAGAAGCTTGCACAGGATAGAGTAGCATGGAGAGCTGCATCAAACCAGTCTCAGGACTGAAGACGACAACAACAGCCACGTTTATCAGAATTTACACGTGCAAGAATGTGGATATGAAGTTATTCAAAAAAGTATTTGTATAGTTTAAGCCAGGTTTTTACCAGAACAAAGTAGGTAATAAGCACGAGCAAAACAGAATTCTGTCTGGTGTGCCTCTTCCAGGCCTTTCTGCTGGTCGCTACTGCATCTAGTTACGTGTCCCTAAGCTTCTCCAGTTACCTATCAGAAAATAAAGACCTGCAGTTTAACGTGGAATCCGATTCACATGTCTTTCGTGGACACTCCAACATTGTGAGAAGTGAATGCTCAGTTAAAAATCATAGCGAAAAAGTTTTGGTGTGAACAGGATGTGATCCTGCGCTCTCTGTATCACAAAGGCGCGTTTTGCCACTAGACCATTTCTGTTTTGAAAAAAAAAATTAAAAAAATATACGAGCATTCGACCTTACGCGCGTAGTGGAAACGCTAGCTGTGTCACCGCGTGTGATGATGCTCGATGATGCTCGTCGTCGGTAATTGGTTTTCTGTTTAGAAATATCTCCTCAATGGCAATGAGAAGCGTGGGCAAAAAGGCAGCCGACATACAAGAAAAAATTTGGACCAGTGAAATGGAGAGATGGAGAAGCAATTCCGTGTGAAGTGCACGATTTCCACGCATGTCACGATTCCATAGAAATTGAGACACTTGAATTCTTCCTTCCCTGCGTCATTTTGCATACTATGTCAAGAACAGTGCGCTTGCCATGCAAAATAATCCTCACTGAATAGCAAAGTTTTGCATTGTGGCTCTAACAAGGTACAGTTGTATCCAGTATGCCGAATATTAGCTACAAAAATTAAAAACTAATAATACAGCGTTCATAGGCTACGTTCGCTACCTCCGGTTCCCTTTAGTATGAATTTTCTGCAGATACTCATTCGCACATGTTCGCTTCCATTCGCTCCATTGTAAACCAGGCTTTAGGTGCTTAACATTGCTGTCTGTGGACTCCGGATAATTCCGCTACGCTTCGCTCCGTGAGTGATTCGCCGAATCGCGCTCTAGGCGGGCAGGGCTGTACAAACCGCTACAAGCCGCTGTTATAAGCTGTTGTTCGTGCGGCAAAAATGTGTAACTTTAACATTTCCTGCAAAATACTTGCAGTGCCTCTTAGCAGCTAAAATTTTGGCAGTGAATTTCTTTCGTTGTGCTCTTCCCGTGTAAAAAATTTCAGGGTAGGTTTCGACTGTCTTATTGGATCATTCCCTTCTTCTTCTTCTTGCGTTACAGCCTCTGTAGGACCACAGGTAGCCCCTTCTTGGACTGCATTTTCCTCTTCTTCTCCCAGAACCTCTTCATTCTATCTCTTCTTCTCTCCCGCTCTTCTTCCGAGATCTTCAGTGTCCATTTCTCCTGTCGGCTCCACTGGTGACACTCTAATCTTTCCCTGTATTCTTCTCTGTCATTGTTATCCGGCATATTTGTCGGTGTATATTTGTTCCTCCAATTTTCTTTTCCTTCGACCTTGATCCCTAATTCCAACCAGTCCTTCCGCAGTTAGTTCAACAACCTACTTGGTTCCTGTCTTTCCCCTTGTCCTCCCTGTTGTTTCCCACACTCTCTTCGTCATTCTGCCCGTACTCATCCTAACTTCATACCCAGCAAACCTTGCCCTTTTGAGTCTGATTTCCCCGGATATTGTTCTCATGTTCTGGTACAATTCTTCCCTAGGTCTTCTCATCCACCTCTCTCCACCTCCTTTGGGACCTAGTATTTTTCTCAGTATTTTTCTTATTTCTTTAGTTGTTCTGCCCCATTTCTTCCTAGTGTCGTCGTCTCAGCAGCATATAATACTCCATTCCTCACTGTTGCCTTGTAGCGACTTATCTTTGCCTCTGTGGATATATTATTTTGCAGAAGGCTGACCCCATCTTCTTTATCTTCTCTGTTATTCCCTCCTTGCTCCTGTTCCTTCCTGTTATAAATTCTCCCAGGTATTTAAATTTGTCCACCATTTGCACAGTGCCTTCTGGTGTTTCCCAGCCTGCAGTGGTATTTAATGACTTTGTTCAAATGGCTCTGAGCGCTATGCGACTTAACTTGTGAGGTCATCAGTCGCCTAGAACTTAGAACTAATTAAACCTAACTAACCTAAGGACATCACACACATCCATGCCCGAGGCAGGATTCGAACCTGCGAACGTAGCGGTCGCTCGGCTCCAGACTGTAGCGCCTAGAACAGCACGGTCACTCCAGCCGGCAGTGTGTTTGTCTTGTTATAGGCGATCCTCAGTCTCCCCTTTCTGGCCACCTTACTTGTAAGATGTTCTAGCTCTTGACACTTACAAGGGGAGGCCAGGACGTTTGGAACGCGGATTTACTGCAAACTTCGTACAATCGTAGTACTCCATGAGGACAGCAAAATATGTAGGCAGTAGCGCGTACTTCTCAAGCGTTATTGAGGAAATCGCAAGATAATTTCGGTGGTCAGAAAATGTCACAAACGCTTGTCGTGGTGTTATGGGGCAGATTGGACTGAGACATGAATGTTAAGAAATAAATGCGATACGTTGCGCCGATTCCGAGTTATTTAGCATTGAAGTTAGCCAATAAGGTCGGTGCGCGCGCGAATTCAAGTTTCTGCTAACCTAACAAAGCACTCGTTAGGTAACACCGCCCCTGGCACGCCGCTTGTATGTGAGCGCGCGACGCCCCGATTGGCTAACGTCAATGCTAAATAACTCGGAAACGGCGCAACGTATCGCATTTTATTCTTAACATTCATGTCTCAGTAGAATCTGCCCTACATCACGGCAAGCGTTCCAGACATTTTCTGACCACCCTATATATATGAGTCTTGTGCGGGTATTTCAGTCTGCAGAGCACTTTCCATGAAAGGCAAGAGTCCCCAATTCGAGTCTCAGTCCGGCACACAGTTTAACCCGCCACGAAGTTTCAAGTTAATCGAGAGTCAAATGTTCGTGATAATGAATACTCAGTAAATATAGGAAGAGAACAGACTTAAACAATACTTTATGAATGGATCACTTAAATAAGTTTTCCTAAGATCCCCACTATGTGTTTTTGTGTGAGATTTAACCCTCATTTACCTCCCACTCTATAAAAAGTCATCATAATACCAAAATTATACACCAACAAACAGTTATCCAAGTTAAACTCACATTCGAACCTTTGACAAAACTGAACTGTTCAACTCTAACTGGTCTGAATACAGCTTGTCTTTGTATTAAATGCACAACTGATGTAAAACAATTATCTGCCCCTAATTAACATTTCCACTTACCTCGCCTCTCGGCAACATTGTTGCAGATTTCTCGAAAGCACAAGCAGGCAGCGGCTAAGCTAGATTTCTGTTTTTTAAATAAAATTTCCAATCAACCTTCAAACTGTTGCATACCGTACAGTGCAATTTGGTAATGCGTAACGAGAAACCTCCTTTAAACTGCGGGTTGGGGATAGCAACAATTCCTATGAAACGCTGTTCCAAGACAATTATATTAGAATAAAGTATATATTCAAAAAGACAGAGTAAAACTTCGCGTGATCTTCACACATAATATTGCTCCAGATAATACTATGGCTAACAAAGTGGACAGTGATTTAAAAGGTACAATGTTAACAGAAAATTTCTACAAAAACCAAACAGCTCAATCAGTTGATATGTTAATGCATCACTCAATGAAGTGTGTGATCCTTCTCTCAGCTCTGAGCAAGTGGACAAAGTTAACTAGCTGAAGATAATCATTCAAACAAACCAGCTGCGCAACGCTCACTCTCACCTTTTGTTTTTTTTTTTTTAAAAAAACGTTGTTCAAAATTTATATTCTTTTCGCTTTTCAATACATACATCATATTCATCCATGCTGTCCTTTACAATAATTCTTTCTTCATCTAACAGATACAAAGACAAGTCATCAGAGCACTACTGATTACATCCATTGTGGTGTCACCGCCAGACACCACACTTGCTAGGTGGTAGCCTTTAAATCGGCCGCGGTCCGTTAGTATACGTCGGACCCGCGCGTCGCCACTGTCAGTGATTGCAGACCGAGCGCCGCCACACGGCAGGTCTAGTCTAGAGAGACTCCCTAGCACTCGCCCAAGTTGTACAGCCGACTTTGCTAGCGATGGTTCACTGACTACAGACGCTCTCATCTGCAGAGACGACAGTTCAGCATAGCCTTCAGCTACGTCATTTGCTACGACCTAGCAAGGTGCCATCTTGAGTTACTATAATTACTTCATGAATGTATTCTGAACAGATAATATTGTGAATCATGTACCGTCAAGAGCGACGTTCATCATTAATGGATTAAAGTTAAGTATGAAACTAATGACGTCCGCTTTCTGAAATCTCATTCCTTGTCATGTTCCAGACCTCACGTCTGTATGGTTCTTCCCTCCTCACGCCAGCCAGCGTGAGTTAAAACACGTGCATTTCGGCCTCCACTCGTAACACGATGTTGGCTCTTCTGCTAACACAAAATCTATCATCCACCACATTTCAGCTAAGGAAATATCAGAAACTTCCTGCTATACTGAAATTGTAGATCGGACTGAGAGTCGAACTAGGGCCCTTTGCCTTTCGCATGCAAGTGCTCTACTTACTGATCAACCCTAACTGACTGACGCCCCGTCCTCACAGCTCTACTGCCTCAGCACCTCGTCTCCTACCTTTCAAACTTCACAGAAGCTCTCCTGCGAAATTTGCTCAGTACGAAGAGCTCGGTCCGACACTCACTTTTTATCTGCGAGGAAGTTTCATATCAGCCCACATTCCGCTGCAGAGAGAAATAAGTATCTGACTGTGCAGAGGCTAACGTGCCCTTTCTCTCTCTCTCTAACGCTTATACCTATAACTTACAAAAGTCAAAATGACATGCTTACTTTACTGTTTCATGCAGTGGGTTGATCAAATGCTCTGGTTCTGAAAGGAAACCAGAAGGGAATATAACATAGTTCCAAATTGGACTAACATTATATGTTGAGCTGAATATGATTTACGAAGCGAAAAACATAGTCATTTACTAAGTGAAGTGTTTGAAGCATTAACGTGAGGAGCTGTTACACTAGACCTGGGACAACTTGCTGAGAGAAAATCTCAAATTTCGGAGGCACTATTCTACACGCAAAAATACGTAACTGCAAGATAGAAGCTGTTGTGTTGGCAGAAGAGCCAACACCGTGTTACTAGACGAGGCCGAAATGCACGCGTTTTAGCTCACGCAGGCTGGCGTGAGGAGGGAAGAACCATACTGACGTGAGGTCTGGAACATAAGGAATTAGAATTCAGAAAGCGTATATAATTAGTTTGATACTTAACTTTAATCCATTAATGATGAACGTTGCTCTTGACGGTACATGATTCACAATACTGTCTGTTCAGAATTCATTACAATTAGTGAATATGGCGCCTTGTTAGGTCGTAGCAAATGACGTAGCTGAAGGCTAGGCTAAACTATCGTCTCTGCAAATGAGAGGGTATGTAGACAGTGAACCATCGCTAGCAAAGTCGGCTGTACAACTGGGGCGAGTGCTAGGGAGTCCCTCTAGACCTGCCGTGTGGCGGCGCTCGGTCTGCAATCATTGATAGTGGCGACACGCGGGTCCGACGTATACTAACGGACCGCGGCCGATTTAAAGGCTACCACCTAACAAGTGTGGTGCCTGGCGGTGACACCACAGAAGCTACCAAGTGGCCTCTCTTCAATAAGGATGAAAACGAATTCTAAGCACTTTTCACGTCCTAGGAGGTTCATAAAAAATTGCATCAAATCAAACGTTGAATGATTTTCATTTGTTAAAGTTAAAAAATAAAAATACAACCAGTTATGGAAGTCAGAGGGCCTGCAACAACATTAACAGAGAATTCGTTTGGAGTCTGTTATTAAAATTCCCAATCTAAATTTATTTACCCGTGTGCAAGATAGACTAAGAACTTTCTCAAGTATGCTAGTGACAAGAAAAAATAAAAGAAAGAGACATATAGTACCGAAAAAAGTGAACACCTCTAAAGAATTTCAGAAAACGAATGATTTAGAGCTCATTTGCGACTTAAGGATTTTATGTTTTTCGACTGGTGTCTTAAGACGGTGGTATACACACTGAAGCACCAAAGACTCCGCTATAGGCATTAGTTTTCAAATATAGAGATATGTAAACATGCAGAATACGACGTTGCGGTCGGCAATGCCTATATCAGACAAAACGCGTGTAGCACAGTTGTCGGTTAGTGCTGCAAGAATGGCAAGTTATTTAGATTTAAGTGAGTCTAAACGTGGTATTATTGTCGACGCACGAGCCATGGGACAGCATCTCCGAGGTAGCGATGAAGTGGGGTTTTCCAGTACGACCATTTCACAAGTGCACTATCCACATCAGGAATATGGTAAAACATAAAATCTCCGACACGGTTGGAGAAAGATCCTGCAAGAACCGGAGCAGAGGCCACTGAAGAGAATCGTTCAGCGTGACAGAAATGCAACCCTTCCGTAAATTGCTGCAGATTTCAATGTTGGGCCATCAACAAGTGTCAGCGTGCAGACCATTCAACGAAACATCATCGGTATGGGCTTCCGAAGGCGAAAGTCCACTCGTGTACCCTTGATGACTGCGCGACACAAAGCATCACGCCTCGCCTGGACCCGTCAACACGGACATTGGACTGTTGATGACTGGACACATGTTGCCTGGTCGAGTCTCGTTCCAAATTGTATCTAGCAGCTGGACGTGTACGGGTATGGAGACAATTTCGTGAATCCATGGACCCTGCATGTCAGCAGGGGACTGTTCAAGCTGGTGGAGGCTCTGTAAGGGTGTGGGGAGTGTGAAGTGATATGGAACTCCTGATATGTCAACGTACGACTCTGACAGGTGACACGGAGAGTAAGCATCCTGTCTGATCACCTGCATCTATTGATTTCCGTTGTGCATTCCGACGGACTTGGGCAATTCCAACAGGACAATGCGAGATCGCACACATTCAGCATTGCTACAAAGTGGCTCCAGAACACTCTTCTGAATTTATACACTTCTGCCGGCCATCAAACTCCCCAGGCATGAACATTATTGGGCATATCTGAAATGTCTTGCAACGTGCTGTTCAGAAGAGATTTGCACTCCTTCGTACTCTTACGGACAGCCCTGCAGGAGTCATGGTGTTAGTTCCCTCCAGCACTACTTCAGACATTAGTCTAGTCCATGCCACGTCGTGTTGTGGCATTTCTGTGTACTCGCGGGGGCCCTGCGCGATATTAGGCAGGTGTACCAGTTTCTTTGTCTCTTCAGGTACTTACCACAAAGCGGTCTCTTGTATGGATGTGTTAGTATCTCTGTCAGTGCGCTCATATCATCAATAGTCATCTGAGTCCTTAAAAGATCCCTACCCCATGAGAATCACTGATGTCTCCTCTGGTTGCTCGTTGCATTAACCTCTGTCGGATGCTAAAAGAGCGAAACGATTTGGAGCAACTTAAATTGTCATTATTACTATTCCTCTCAGTTTTATTAAGCTTGTTCTTCTACATACACTTCACTTCACTTTGTGGTAGCTACTATGTCTTCCTGTTTTCAAGAATATATTTTATAAGAAGTTAAATTGTTCATCTGTACTGATTTCTTGACAAATGCTACCCACAGGTTTCCCTATAAATTTACACAAAATAGTAATCAGTAACAATTTTGTTAATGTACTAGTTTTTTCTTGTATTATCTCCACAGAAATGAGCCTGATTACTGAGCAGCATCATTATACATACCATTAGGGGTATTGCCAAAGAAGCGATAACCATTACACTATTATGTTCTGTTCTTTCTGGAATACATTATTTTTGGGGGTGCATCAAGTTACCCATCGTTAACTCTTCGTACATATACTCAGCCATTGATGATAATTTTTCATGTTTCCTATACGTTCTCGTTGTGTTGCCCCTTTGTTGAATGATTCCATTTTGAGCATGAGTTTGGGTAAGCCGTCAAGTAAGCAAGCTTGTTACCCTTCACTGTCACCATGGTCAAAGTATTTAATACTTGTTGATAAACTACACAACGATGGCATTGAGTATGTGGATTAGCCTTCTGAGCCTCTGACTTTGAATTATGTGAAAATCAGACAACATTTTATAATTATTTAGTTAGAAATCTTATTCGTTTCTTTTTTACAGGAAGAGAAACAATATGTTTGGTCAAAATCATCTCCAAGAGTAATTCCCAATGCAACAGAACTGGGAATCACGGCAGAATTAGAAATTATGGGGTTAGTTGCTGGGAAAAACTATGAAATCCGAGTAATTCTCATTGATAAGGATGGTGGTAGTTACCAAACAGATGTGCCAGAAAGTAAAGCAAGAACTAAATGCATAGGTAAGTTTGAAGATAACAAATCGCCCTGCCTCCATACATTTTTGTTGTATCTCAGAAAATCTCAGGCTGAAGTGATGGAAATGCAGAGAAAACGATCATCAGGGTCAACAAGTCATCTGCGTAATATGGATATTCTGAAAAATAGCAAAAAAAATTTTGCTTAAGCTATTAAACAGAAACTGCTGGAAATGATCTTCGGTATTTGTGTTACAATGAGAAAGAGCACAGAAATGGTAAACCATATTTATGTTTATAATCGACACGTTTCCTTACTACGTGAGGTCCGTTTTAACTGAGCCGGAAATATAGAAATATATATCCTACTGTCAATAGCAGAGCTGTGGTCGCTATTTAAGGCACAAACTTTGCATTTAATCTAATTTCGCAAATGTTAGCTTGATATGTCTGTGGTAAAATATCTCACTATCCTTCAAGTTTGCCCATACTAGCAATAGGTACAATAGGGCAGGATGTGTCTCCCAGGAAAAATGGGTCAATCAACAGGGAAATTTATCGCTTGATTTTGACTCCTAAGAAGGTGTATGACGTAAGTACTCTATGCCTGCTGTTAACATAAGATGAGGCCGAGGAATCTCACGGTTGCCATTACTGATATCGTTCCATGTTTTAGGGCAACGTAGCAGCACGGTTCTCCACGTACTGGAAAGCTAATACTACAGTCTGGGATCTGGACAGTTGTATGATCAGCGCATTTTTTATCAGTCAACAGTGAAGTAGAGTGTGGGCGTGATGTACACGTCATACGTTGGAGGAAGAACGCTGGCGGTTGGGCACGCTGTTGCCACCTTCCGACTGCGAAGTGGAGAACGCTGCTGGCAGTACCGAAGCTACGTGACTGAACGCAGTTGTCGCCTTTTGAACTGCGCCAACACTCACACGTTGCCATAGAGACGTGTACAAATTCACGTCAAGCCCACGTTAACTCCCTGGGGTCTTCTTCCACCATCCAGATAAGAGCTCAGACCAGATGCAGTGGAGAGATGTGGCTGTTGGAGCGTATGTGCTATGAATTTCGTGATGGTTGAAATGTTGGAGCTACACAGGTTTCACTTCCAGCAGTGTCCTTGTATATGGTATTGGGTTGAAGTGTGCCAAGCCGTTGCAGGATTCTACACAGGATGACTATCCCAGAAGTGGACCAAATGTGTACACAACAACTGTGAGGCAACAGTCTGAAGATATCTGTAATGAAAGCACGAGTGCAGCTCAGATAAGAAAGGAGGGTTCAGGAGCGCCATGCAAGGTTTTCAAATCCTGTCATCCTTTTCTGACGGTTCTGTGAATGCCTGGCAAAAATAATCTGCATTCTAGTTTTCCCCATTTTGTGCAAAGCTGGGGTTCTATTCAAATGTCGAAGGTCCTCGGCAATAGTGACAACGTTGAAAGGAATAAAGGGCTGCAGGTTTGAATTTGTGTTAAGGAGGGTATTGGAGTTAGGTAGTCCGTGCAACTGCGACAGTCAGAACGCTATGCTGGTATAATGGCTAGCATACCTGCCTCGTGTGCGGGAGACCTGAGTTGAAGTCCCGGCTGTGACACAAATTTTAATTCATTGTTTAAGCTTCTGTCCTTATTGAAGGTAGAGCTGAGACTCATACGTCTCTGGAAAAATGTTATTCCATCGTTCTAGTTTCTTTTATCAATTAACTGCAAATTACTGCAGACGCATGTGCTTAGACCACTTTGTTTGCAACAATTAGTGACCACCCTCTTTTCCTTACTTTATTGTGGGCACAAAAATTCTTGTGACCTTTCTCAGAGAGTCTCTGTAGGCTTGGTTTCATTGAAGACGAGCAGCATATATTGTGATGCCTCTGATGGCAAATATTAAATAACCAGGTAACAAATGTCGCCTGTCAAAGTCATGGTACTATACGTTTACTTAAATTCCAAAGCAAGTTCTCTTATGTTAATGGAAGTGCACAAGCAGTGACCCTCCACAGTGACAAAAAATGGTATTGCTTGCGGCTTACCAGATGGAAGCATGATTGTGTCCGCAGTCTCGCATCCAATGTGTGAGTGTCTCCTACACTGTGAGCAATTTTCCTTTTTGTTTCTAAACTTCATAATTCTCTGCCATATGCCCGTGACATTACTGTCAAAATTCTCTTTAAAGTAATACCTAGAGAGTAATGCAGACAATTCCTTGTCACGGACTGCCTGTATCATGGGCGGAGAACAATTTTCAACACTATTGTTGAGGCTGCTTTCGTAATGCGTCCATGAGCAAGTCCTGTGCTGTCCACCCAAAAAGTTTGGGAGGGGCATTGTTTATTTCCTCTTTTACCCATGCTAAAGATAATTTTCTGTCATTTTCATTGTATTGCCATTTTTCTAGAGGCAGGTTACGTGGAGCCAGCAGGCAAGCTCGTCGTAAAAGTAATGTAACGCATAGATGATGTGAGTGGTGTTTTAAGGCGCGAAACGCGAGGTCATCAGTGTCCGTCCAAGTGACCACAATAGGATACCAATCTCACTCCCAGATTCGTTCAAGTCTTTCGAGCTCAGTAACAGAGCGAGAGGCACAGAATGCAGGGTCATATCAACAAGAGAGTATGTGGGATATAGTGAACCTACATTGTGACCAAAGATCATTTAGCAATATCGACATTTTGTTTTCTGTTAATGAAACGATGTCAAAGCTGAACATACATGTCATATCGAGATTTCCACGATCCTTTCTTGTGCAAAAGAGCATTATTTTCTGCCTGTCAGCTGTTTTTTGTTGGATTGTGGTTCGACTAATGCTACTAGATTTATCAATCCGAGTCATAACTTCAGATTGGGAAATCATAAATGCGCTATAAACGAAAGTCGGTAGGCGTGTTTCTACATCTGAAAGATGGCGTCTATTCAGATTTCAAGGCAGTCGCATAAGAATGCCACTAGTATCGCCACTATGAGGACGTAAATCGGGTTTGCTTTAAATACACGCTGTAACGGTCGTAAGCGTTAGTTACCTTTGATATTAGATGTAGTGAGTTGATATAGGTCAAGAATGCGTTTAAGGCGACAAAAACGCCATTCTCGACACCTCCCTGAGTTTGAACGAGGTCGCGTAATAGGGCTACAAGACGTTGAATGTCCTTTTGGGATACTGCAGAAAGACTTGGCAGCAATGTACGCCTAGCCGCTGTACGTTATTGCTCGCAGAGGTGGTCGGGAGAATGTACGGTCACAAGAAGATAGGGCCCCAGACGGCCAGTTGCACTGCCGAGAGGGAAGACCATCGGTTTCCAGCTTACGGATCTGGCACATCGTACTGCATCTTCAGCAGCAATTTTATCAGTAGTGGGCACCACAGTGACACAATGAACTGTCACGAATCGGTTACTCCGAGGACAGCTGCAAGCCAAATGTTCTAAAGCTTGCATTCCACTGACCCGCCATTTGCTACACCACTGGCGTTGAGCGAGAGCTCATTGGAGGGCAGAGTGGAGTTCCGTTGTGTTTTGTGACGGAGGCTGGTTCTCCCTCGTTGTCAGTGATGGCTGTGTGTTTAGGAGTCCAGTTGAGCTCCTGCAGCCAAGCTGTCTGCGTGATAGACACACTGGACCTACACCTGGAGTCATGGCCTGGGGTGCGACTTCGTATGACAGTAGAAGCGTTTTCGAGATTATCCCACGCACCCTGGATGCAAATCTCATGCCGATCTGGTTATTCTAGGTGTTATGCTGCCATTCATGAACAGAATTCCACGGGGTGTTTTCCAACAGGCTAACGCTCGTCCACATACTGCTATTGTAACCCAACATGCCCTGGCCTGCTTGATCACCGGATCTGCCTGCAATCGACCACATACTGCATATCATTGAACTAGAACTCCAGCGTCATCCACAACCGGCATTAACCGTCCCTTTATTGGGCGGCCAAGTGCCACACGCGTGCAACTCCATTTCACAAACTGACATCCAGCACCTGTACAACGAAACCCTTCCACGTTTGCACGCTTGCATTCAACGTTCTGGCCGTTACGCCGGTTATTAATGTACCGCCACTTCGGATCTGCAATGGCATATCTCGAGCTTACGTTAATCTGTGGTCTTGCGATGTTAATCACCTAAGTTATGTTATCTAGTCATACGTATACCGGGAATTTCGTTACTGTACATTAATTATTTCTTGGTGTTGTGATTTTTTTCCCTGTAGAAGCAACTGACCACCAATGGAAGACATGAAAATGACGCTGCTTTATTTCAAAATGATCGGTTTCGGACAATGTCGCCAACCTACATGCCAAGTTTACTTTCATATAGTATATGACAATCAACTGATAGTTCCGTTACGCAGGTGACTCTGTAACTACGATGTATGATTTCAAGTCCTCAGCTGCAAGCAGTTGAAAATTCCACTGTAAACCGATAAATGGCGCGTTACTTCTAATTTAAAATTCTCGCTAATGACAATTCTGTCGGGATATGTAAGTGTAAACAGTAGTAAGTGCCAAAAATAAACCGGCCAGTGGCAGTAACGCGTGCAATGTCCACGGCAGGAAACTGGTTTTCAGGAACGATTTGCACGGATCTGAGGACAACGTTGATAAAGATCCACAATATACTCCTGAACACAAATGTGCTTAAAAAGTTGTTGCTAATGAGGTAAATGAGAACATCTATTTAGGCAAACAAACGGTATTAAATAGTGTCGCTCATCATTGTTTACGCAAGTTTGCGTGTCAGGATGTGGACCTAGACACGTTAAAGGCCACGCTTAACATTGTTCATGTGCTGCTGTGATGAGGTTACTAAAATTAGTTTTCTGTTATGCTGAATGATGGAGCAAGTTTTGAGGTTATTATAGCTTGTTATTGCTAACGTAAATGATAGTGTCAAACACTGCAACAGTTCGAACCTTTTAAATTTCTGTTTTTGAGAGATATCACAGTAACGTTGCATTAATTCGTCCAGCAACTAAACAGTGGAAAGTTAGTGGTAGCTCATCTCAAGTGCACTCAGTTTCCAAGTAAACAATGTTAAGTACCGACTGATAAATTTTTAAGAATAGAATTGTGGGCAGATTTATCATTTTAAACACATGTCGTTACTGTAAATATGTTTTAAAACAATGACTAATCTGAATAATAACTCACATTACTTATACTTGAAATGTCTTATTTATACGATTTTATTGAAACATTACTGCGCGATTTCTCGAAATATCCAACATGTCCCTTGTCGTTCTTTAGCTTGACGACATTGCCCGGAACCAATAATTTTGAAATGAAAACAAAACATCTGAACAAAAGTCATACAATATTTATTAAAGGAAAACCCCGGCATTTGACTTTGACGCTGTTATGCCATTTTCAAGTATTTTACATTGCAAGTCCTGCAATATACGTTAAAGACATATATTTGAAAATGGCATAAAAGGCCGAAACTTGGATTGCACTCAAATAAACAATGGTCAATTGGCGGTGTGTTCCTCGGAAAAAACCATAAAACAGTGACAGACAGTCACAAAATACTTAGTGAAAGATTTGTGCCACCATTTCGGTATAGTGGCCAGTACATGACGATGCAGTACGAACATAACCGCCACTTTATGTGTCGTCGTCGGAAAGCGGCAAGTCTGATGACGGAAAACCGTGTTACTGTTAAATGTAAAAAAAAAATTATGGTAATAATAATAGTAATAATAATAGTCGGACTTATTATGAAAAGGATTGTTCCTACTCACCGAATAGCGGAGATGCTGAGTCGCAAGGTGGCACAACATTACGACTGTCAAACAAAACTTTCAGCCAAACACGCCTTCAGCTGGCCTTGGCAGCCAGAGGCTTTCGTCATGTGTGTGTGTGTGTGTGTGTGTGTGTGTGTGTGTGTGTGTGAGTGTGTTGTCTATTCTGATGAAGGCCTGTTTGGCTGAAAGCTTTGTTCGACAGTCTTTTTGTTGTGCCTATCTGTCACTCAGCATCTCCACTATATGGTGAGTAGAAATTATTCTTTTCACAATACTGTCATTATTCCATCCTGGATTTTAAGTTGTTGGACTTGCTGAAAGACAGACTGCAGGTTCGACTTACAAGAGTTGAAATGGGAACGCGACAATGTGTTATGACGCACGATCGTTGCGTCAGCGAACTTACAACTTCTGACCTACTTAGAAGCCAAGAGATAAACAAAATAATTTTGACGAAATGGTTCCAATAATATTATTATTCGACACAAAACCCAAGTTACAGGAATGGTACAACCTTAACTTACTGATATTCGAAGAATAGAGGGGATAAGGAGTATCATTTCTATCATTTTAACAAAATAAAGATCGGCAGTTACATAGATAATTAAGAAACAGGGATGAAGCTAATATTTTTAGATGTAATTTTATCTCTAATATCGCTGAAACTAAATGTTTTTCTAGACAGCGCACTCAAATGGCGGAAACGAAGTCATAGTGCAACGAATCATAGTACACATGTGACTTAACCCACTTCACTGTGATTGGTCAACGTACAAGTATACAACTCAGTAGCCACTGGAACTGTAATATGGTGTAGTTTTGCTAAAGAAGCTCTTATTACAGAATAATAACGGTTTCTTGAAAGCAGTTCAACGTATGAACACTGTTGGAATAAAAGATTGTGTTATGGCTTACTCGTGTCTCCGGCCCATTCCCACTCCCGCCATTGTCAACAAGAAACCTGAGAAAAACTGTGACCGGGACTTTCAGACTTTATCAGTTTACTTGATTGAAAAGTCACAGATCATTTCACAATAAATTCAAGTGAAATGAATACCCCTAGCTGCGTACAGGCGTTGATATAAGCCAACGGGGACAGTTGAAAACGTGTGCTCCGACCGGGACTTGAACCCGGGATCTCCTACTTACATTGCAGACAGGGTGATACAAAAAGGAATCGCCAAACTTTCGGGAAACATTCCTCACACACAAAGAAAGAAAACATGTTATGTGGACATGTGTCCAGAAACGCTTACTTTCCATGTTAGAGCTCATTTTATTACTTCTCTTCAAATCACATTAGTCATGGAATGGAAACACACAGCAACAGCACGTACCAGCGTGACTTCAAACACTTTGTTACAGGAAATGTTCAAAATGTCCTCCGTTAGCGAGGATACATGCATCCACCCTCCGTCGCATGGAATCCCTGATGCGCTGATGCAGCACTGGAGAATGGCGCATTGTATCACAGCCGTCCACAATACGAACACGAAGAGTCTCTACATTTGGTACCGGGGTTGCGTAGACAAGAGCTTTCAAATGCTCCCATAAATGAAAGTCAAGAGGGTTGAGGTCAGGAGAGCGTGGAGGCCATGGAATTGGTCTGCCTCTATCAATCCATCGGTCACCGAATCTGTTGTTGAGAAGCGTACGAACACTTCGACTAAAATGCGCAGGAGCTTCATCGTGCATGAACCACATGTTGTGTCGTACTTGTAAAGGCACATGTTTTAGCAGCACAGGTAGAGTATCCCGTATGAAATCATGATAAAGTGCTCCATTGAGAGTAGGTGGAAGAACATGGGGCCCAATCAAGACATCACCAACAATGCCTGCCCAAACGTTCACAGAAAATCTGTGTTGATGACGTGATTGCACAATTGCGTGCGGATTCTCGTCAGTCCACACATGTTGATTGTGAAAATTTACAATTTGATCACGTTGGAATGAAGCTTCATCCGTAAAGAGAACATTTGCACTGAAATGGGGATTGACACATTGTTGGATGAACCATTCGCGGAAGTGTACCCGTGGAGGCCAATCAGCTGCTGATAGTGCCTGCACACGTTGTACATGGTACGGAAACAACTGGTTCTCCCGTAGCACTCTCCATACAGTGACGTGGTCAATGTTACCTAGTACAGCAGCAACTTCTCTGACGCTGACATTAGGGTTATCTTCAACTGCACGAAGAATTGCCTCGTCCATTGCAGGTGTCCTCGTCGTTCTAGGTCTTTCCCAGTCGCGAGTCATAGGCTGGAATGTTCTGTGCTCCCTAAGACGCCGATCAATTGCTTCGAACGTCTTCCTGTCGGGACACCTTCGTTCTGGAAATCTGTCTCGATACACACGTACCGTGCCACGGCTATTGCCCTGTGCTAATCCATACATCAAATGGGCATCTCCCAACTCAGCATTTGTAAACATTGCACTGAATGCAAAACCACGTTCGTGATGAACACTAACCTGTTGCTGCTACGTACTGATGTGCTTGATGCTAGTACTGTAGAGCAATGAGTCGCATGTCAACACGAGCACCGAAGTCAACATTACCTTACTTCAATTGGGCCAACTGGCGGTGAATCGAGGAAGTACAGTACATACTGACGAAATTAAAATGAGCTCTAACATGGAAATTAAGCGTTTCCGGACACATGTCCACATAACGTCTTTTCTTTATTTGTGTGTGAGGACTGTTTCCTGAAAGTTTGGCCGTACCTTTTTGTAACACCCTGTATATATGAAAATGGTATCTGTTCTTTTGGACATGTCCGAAAGAACAGATACCATCTTCATATGCATAAATTCAAGTAGTTAAATTTCTTCTTATCAACGACTACTCAGTTTCATATATATTCGCAACTGCGTATCACGATCTCCAATGAGCTATTACAGGTGATACGATAAAACATTATGACCACTGCCCACTGCGACTTTGGATGGCCCCTGATGGCAAATGATGAGATCCATTGACATAAGTGACTTTGAAAAAGTGCAGATGATTATTAAGCACCGCCTGAGAACAAGTATCCTGAAAACGGCGAAGCTGGTCGAGTGTCCACGCGCTACTCTCGTGAGCATCTACTGATAGAGGTAGGACGACAGTGAGAATACCACAAGGCGCTAAATGGTTGGACGTCCACGACTCTTCACAGAATGTGGGGTTCGGAGGCTTGTCTGCTCTGTACGGTATGATACATGGCGATCTGTGGCATCTCTGCACAATGCTGGTGCACGCACAAGTGTTTGGGAGCACATTGTTAATCGAATATCGTTGAGCATGGAGCTGCACAGCAGATCATCCGTACGTGTTCACATGTTGACCCAACGGCATCGTCAATTACTACTGCAGTGATTACGGGACCATCGGGATTCGACCGTCGATCAGTGGAAACGTGTCGGCCGTTCCGGTGAATGACGTTTTTACTAGATCGCTGATCGTCTCCCCGAACCCTGTCATCGAGGTGAACGGCGGCTCGAAAAATGCAGCGCGCCACTGGCGTACCCTGGTGGGAGCAGGATTATACTGTGGGTGATATTCTGCGGCGCCTGCGTGGGAACTGTGGTGGTGATGGAGGACACGCTGACAGCTGCGAACCACTTCATGCTTGATGCCATCCCCCCGACGGCGAGGTCATATTTCGGCTGTTTAACGTCGGTGTCTCTGAACCAGAGGAGCATTACAGTGAACTCAAGTTGATGTCTAGGCGACCAAATTCATCTGATGTAAATCCTGTGGAACCCAGAGGGGTCACTATTGGGCGCCATCACGGTGTACGCAAATCAGTGGCCCGTTATTTATGCGGATTACATTCAATGTCACATACTTCCCCAAACCTACTCACAAAATGTCGGAACCCTGGTATGCAGAATCATCGATGTATTTCGTCCAAATACGGACGAACAAGATATTAAGCAGGTGGTCATAATATTTTGGTACATCAGAGTATTTTACAATGATAGCCAAAATGTATTTATGATAAATAGTTTGTTCCAGAGAGCGCAGATTTTGACAAGTTTGAATGATAGCGAACTAGACTTATTAGTCATGGTTGAAAATAATAGCCCGAATACTTCACGGAAGAATGGAAAAAAACTGGTAGAAGCCGACCTCGCGGAAGATCAGGTTGGATTCCGGAGAAATTTGAAAGCACACAAGGTAGCACTGACCCTACGACGTCTCTTAGAAGATAATTTAGGGGTTGGGTTGTTTGGGGGAAGAGACCAAACCGAGAGGTCATCGGTCTCATCGGATTTGGGAAGGATGGGGAAGGAAGTCGGCCGTATCCTTTCAAAAGAACCAACCCGGCATTTTGCCTGGAGCGATTTAGGGAAATCACGAATAACCTAAATCTGGATGGCCGGACGCGGGATTGAACCGTCGTCCTGCCGTATGCGAGTCCAGTGTGCTAACCACTGCACCACCTCGCTCGGTTTTTGCTTTATGGATAGCAAAATAACATAATGGCCGAAGTACAGAAAGTATTAAATGTAGATTGGCAGTGACAAGAGTAGAGTCTCTGTTTGTTAACGTCGACTGTAAATTAAAAAGTTTGAAAGTCTTTCGCGTACGTACTTGCCTGGAGTGTGGCCGTATATGGAAGTGAAACATGGACGATAAACAGTTTAGACAAGAAGAGAACAGAGGTTTTTTGAAATGTAGTGCTACAGAAGAACATTGTGTTGTGGTTGGCAGGAGAGCCAACACCGTGTTACTAGTGGAAGCCGAGAGGCACGCGTTTTAGCTCACCCAGGCTGAAGTGAGGTCTGGAACAGGACAAGGAAATTAGAATTTAGAAAAAACGGACGTAGCTGGTGGAATACTTAACTTTAATCCATAAATGGTGAACGTCGCTCTTGACGGTACATTATGCACAGTATCAATAGTAACTGGTAATGGCGCCTTGCTAGGTCGTAGCAAATGACGTAGCTGAAGGCTATGCTAACTATCGTCTCGGCAAATGAGAGCGTATTTTGTCAGTGAACCATCGCTAGCAAAGTCGGTTGTACAACTGGGGCGAGTGCTAGGAAGTCTCGCTAGATCTGCCGTGTGGCGGCGCTCGGTGTGCAATCACTGATAGTGGCGACACGCGGGTCCGACGTATACTAACGGACCGCGGCCGATTTAAAGGCTACCAGCTAGCAAGTGTGGTGTCTGGCGGTGACACCACACATTGTATACTAGGTGGGTAGATCGTTTAAGTAATGAGGAGGTACTGAGCAGAATTGCGGAGAAAAGAAATTTGTAGCACAACTTGACCAAAAGAAAGGATTGGTTGATAAATCTTAAGGTGTCACAAGTTTAATGTTGGAGGATGGTGACGGTTTAAAAATTTTACAGGAAGATCAAGAGATGAATACAGTAAACATATTCACAAGGATTCAGGGCCTAGCAGTTATTGGGAGAGGAAGAGAGTTGCGCAGGATAGAGAATCGTGGACAGACGCATCAAATTCGTACGGTGTCGTAACGCCCTTTACAGCTGTTTTTGCGATACCCTATTCTTTGGTTTCCAATAGATGTTCACTTATTTATATGTGGTGGATTATAATAGCTTTAATTCGAACTATTCTTTCCCTGATGTAATTTCTCGAAGTTAAAAATGTCTGTGCCTCATGTTTCAAAATATGGAAAATGACGTAACGCTATAGTCACCATGTTCCGTCCATCGTGTGTATCATGTTCACTAAGGAACTGGCCAAATTCGGCTTCTAGTACTGCAAGTCCTTCTCCATCCGGAACTTTAATGAGCCTTTCGGAACTGAAATAATTTACTCTCTTCTACATTTCCACAATAAATCTCATATTTAATCCTTCGCTATAGGAGCAATGTCCTATTGGTTCGCAACATTTAATTTGGTGAAACATATTTTTCTGTAAGTTTCTTCAGTTTGCTATTTGACAGTAGGTGTTTCTGTGTTCTGTTTCGCTGTAGTGGTGTACTAATGAACAATTATCAGTATTAGAATTTCAACATTTTAGTCATGTTTATTTTTCGAAATAAACCAGTTTAATATTTGTTATCAATTGTGCTAAAAGTGGCTAGTAACAGCTAATTTGATGTTTCATTCAACTTCAGTAATTTTGATGATAAAGACTAAAAATAGTTCACGTTTTTTTAAATTTTATTATATATTTTTATTCCTTTGATAGATCCAGTTCAAGGAGACTACAAATTTGCAGTAAGAGATGTAGATGACACTAGTGTTCTCCTGGAATGGTCTGTGAGTATGCAGCTACAAGCTACTGAATAAGCAATAACTTGTTTAGTAGGTTGTAAGATTTATATTTGAATAAATAACTGTTGCAATTGGAATTTAAATGTATCTGGAAACTTCTGACAGATTTGTCTATTAGAATTTACTGAAACAAGTGATAATATTTTTCTTTGTTTTATTTCTTTTAGTCTCCTAAAAAGCAATATGTAGGCAGGGAGTTTTATCTTGCAAACATATTTAGCTACTTGGAAGATTTATAGCTTTATATTATCCTTAATATTGGCAACTTTTATTTCATAAACAAATACAAAACTGCTTGGGATATTATCCATTGACAGATGGATACATGCGCACACACACACACACACACACACACACACACACACACCACACACACACACACACCACACAAACAAAATTAATTTGAATGTAGTTGAGTGAAATCCAGGTTTTCCCTATTTCTGTGTAGTAATAGAAGTTACAACAATGACTTGATCCATCTGTGTATCAGTTTCACAAGCATAGTCGACAATTATAGCATTACAGTTTAACAAAAAAGAATACACAATTAATTTAATAATGCATTTAGATATTTACATTTCTATGTTGACAAGTATGGCGTTAGTAGCTGCCTATGATTTTATAGTATGATTCATCTCATCATTTACCTGAAGTAATGTTAGGTAAACACAGGAAACCACAGTCAGACTGGACTGATGAGAGTTAATGCTTCCACTCTCCTGAAAACAACATCAGTCCGTTACATATGGCGCAATATGGAACCCTTTGTAACTAGGGTATGGTGCTTGCTTGCACATTCTTCCAAAGAAATTATTTGACATGTAAAAAAAGTTATTATTACAGTACTGTCCATCCATTCCTGAACGTCAATCACATCAACATGACGACCATAATGTTTGGTTTACATTTTCTGTACCACAACTTCCCATTTGCTCGCTGGAAGAATTTCAGTTAAGCTTAGAAAAAGGAGTGAATGATTGTATTACATATTGCCAATTTTTGGTATTACATTTTCCTGAAAAATTAAAACATTACTGTAGAAAAGCGTGTTGTGGTAAGACAGTAGTGTTTTATCGCCGTTTACTTCCATTACAGTTTTTTGCAAACTCTAACTCTATAATTACTTCAAGTATTTCTTGAGTTAGCGAATTATCATACTTTTCCTCCCAATGTAGCTTTCACAGCGTACAACTTCATCCATTTTCTTTATTTAATGTAGATTTATGATGGTGCATTCAGAAGATCAGACGCCATTTTTTATTCTCATAATTGAAGCGTACTTCTTCTTGGTCTAACATCGTTAGGTCTTCAAATTCTGTTGTCCTTTACAGTATCGTGTTTTTGTGCATGTTATGAGATGTGAGAAACGTTATGAATGCCTGGTATTACGTGTTACTGAGAAATGTTATTTCTTTGAACAGTATGAACATGATAAGACTTCACTGACTTGTGAAATATTGGACTTCGAGCTGTCTGTTCTCTGTGGAAGCGAGAATCTTAAATACTTCATAACAGAGAAAGAAGGCCACTTGATACTGTCAGCTATTATGCCTGACATGACCTACAATTTCCAACTGACTGGTAAAACTGTGACTGGCAATAGGACTCTACCTAGAGAGATTGAAGTTCACACACTAGCTGCTGGTAAGTATAATGCCACTGTGTTTCATCTGTGTGATTTGGAAAACTATATGGCTCTGTTATGCCAAACAGTAACAACTGATTATGGTTAGCTAACATATGAATGTTGGAAGGAATGAGAGAAGGGAGGTGTAAAGGTCCTATTTGAGGGCCCCATGAGAAAGAGAACTGCTTATGAAACTCACGGTTCCAGGTTTAATTTCCAGGCCAACATGCTTAGTTAATCATGTAGGGATTTCAAAACAGTGTACAAACTGCATAACAGCGACAATTTTTCATACAGATTTCAAATAGTAATTAATAACACCAAAACATAAATGAAATCATTATGTTCATACAATACCTTAAATAAAACATAAACAAAAAAACGTAAGTGCAAGGTAAAAAGAAGTTAAGTGTAGTAACTTCCCACCTGTTGATATGATAATAAAACTAATACATTCTGTGTACATAAGTGGATGTTCTCACTCACAGTACATATATAGAATAATTATATATGTTTTCGAGATAGTAAACTTTATATAAATAAATTAATATCAAATCTAAGATAGTGACTATATTGTTCTTTTATAGATGAAGTCGTTATGAAGCATCGTTACGACTTCAGTTCTTCTGTCAGTTTTTGAGACTGATACAAATGCTTACTTTGGGAAAAGGTTTTCTTTTCCAACTGAAGTATAGTAGAATACTATCTTATTCAATATTAATGTGTAAATTGACGCAGCTCAACTACAATTGAACAATTCGTGCACTCTGTACTGTCACTGACTTGAACCACTCGTCTACTGGAGTATAAAAATTTAGTGGCTTTTCTATTTTATATATTTTTTTACCCATATTTATTCATTTAGATACAATTGATATCACTGTGAGTAATTCTGAAAACAACTTTTGCTGTGGGGATTGATATTTAAAACAAATATTTTTTATTTTATATAAATGTATAAGGAGAAAACAAATTGAAACTTGACAGGCTGAGAGGATATGTGATGTTATTTCAGTTATTGTAAGTGCGAGCAAAACTTACATGGAAATTGTTAGTATGAGCCCACTTGCCTTGCTCCCTCAGTGACCTGCATGAATGAACTGATTCAGTTGGGAAGGGTGTCTTACTGCTGTTGTACCCTTTTCTGAGGCAAGTATCCCGGATACTGGCACTGAGCTAGTGCGACTCGAGTTCCACTTGGGACGTACCAGGGAAACCCGCTGGCCGGGGGCTGTCTCAGCTTCACTCAGATAGTTCACTGAGGCACTATCATGTGCGGTCGACCATTGCGCTACTAGAGAATGAAGTCTGAATACTGTCACATGAGCCGTGACAGGAGGATGTGGGGTGTCTGGCGACCCGTCGTGGTGTCAGACTTTCCTGACTCACTACCTGCCATCACCCGAAGGCACGCCCAATGGCTGCCCAGCCCACTGTGGAGCCACGAGTGTCGCCGCTGTCCTCTGAGGAGCACTGGAGGACTGTGACCCCACCGCTCCCTGTGTTCTCATCCTGCTCTTCAGCGATGGACTCCTGTGACAGTGCTGGCCGTGATTCACCGCTGGACGACAGGCGGCACCAGTCGTCGGCAGTCTGTGGTTCCTAGCTGTGGCACCCACCACTCCAGATGCAGCCATTTGTGGTAACGGAGGCCTATGTACCTGATGATAGTTCCATAAAATGGCTGCTGGAAGTGTTTCATCAATGGTGCCAAATGACAGACTACTGCAGGGAGTCCATTTCTCGGGCTCGTATTGCAGGCTCTGCTGTGAAGTGGTTACAATGAGCATGGTGCCCTTTACCTCCATCATCGCTCGATGTGGTCTGACATGATGGACCAGAACATTGATAATGTTCCAATGCAGTCCACTGTCACATCTGGATGCCCAAAAAATCTATGTATTGCATGACTAACATCTGGCCGAAAGGACATCCACAAAGAGACCCCTTTGAAAATCTGGCAGGTTCTGATAACGCTCTCACACAGGTATACAGTATTTACATGTCCTTCACAGTGGTCTCAACATCTGACGCTGTTCAGGCGGCGTATACACGCTGCTAGACATCACAACTTCAATAAGCATAAACAGATAAGCGTTCTACCTGCCTCAGAGCACTGCAGCTCCAATCATCTTCCCATCCCCGACGTTGTGTACGTGTAGAGAGGTAGAGTGACATACGACAGAGTCTTCTGGGTGCGCCACTTCTCTTCTCAGACAGTCCATATATGAAACAACTCTCCTCTTTACTGGTCTTGAGTGTTGGCCCTTGTCTTGCAAGTGATGAAGAAGGACGAGATGGAGGAGTAATAACTTCATTACCATAAGCAGGGTTCACCTGC
The DNA here is from genome assembly GCF_023864345.2 of Schistocerca serialis cubense. Lineage (NCBI taxonomy): Eukaryota > Metazoa > Arthropoda > Insecta > Orthoptera > Acrididae > Schistocerca > Schistocerca serialis. The sequence goes on from NC_064645.1 coordinate 47,554,465, forward strand.
CCCAGGTAACAAACATTTGTGAGGGCTCTTGCTATTATGACAACGAAGATCTCAGTGACAGTGAAGATTGAGAGAATGGGTCTCAATATGGCGTCGAACTAGTGAAATTAGTACCTCATTCAATAGAAACATCTTTGCGGCTGACTGGGATCAGGTGGTAATGTGGTCGGCGTCTGTTCACGAGAGGTACATCTACTTACAGAACAAAAGATTAAAATTCTATAAGTGGAAATAAACGAGATGACTGTAAACACCATGGAACAAATGAAGAAATGGAAAACACGCAAAAATAAATCCTCAAAACAATATTCCGTCTGGGTGAGTTGCATACTCAGTCTCACAGGACAGACAATCTTAGTTCCATAATTGAAGTTGAGCCTGTGAACAACAGAGTATCCTTGATATGATAAATAACGTGAATACAGAAATGAACACACATACTTGATTCAACCAAGAAATTGAAATAAATCAACAAAAAGTGAGTAAACCATTAAATAAGATAGACAATACAATTATCACAATGCTGCAAAATCAAGAGAAAATTGTTGTGAGCGATTATAGCACACAGTCAGGAAATGGTACAATATTTCTAAAAAAGTGAAATAGCATGGCATCCTTGTGCACAAATGGAACAATCAAAATAGAAAGAGAAAGGTAAAACTACGCAGAAATTTCAGTCTCAAAAGAATATCAAACTATATCATGAATAAAAGAACTAAAAAGCGCAAAAGCCATGGCGTTCAGCCAGCAATAAAGTATGTGAATTGCTAACTTGTTATATCATAATCTCATAAGCGTAATACAAGGAAATTTCAATCTTCAAGAGTGGCAAGGAGCAGTTATTGACATGGACTGCTACCTGATGCAAGTGAAACTAAAGTTAAAGCCCCAAAGGTTCAGAAAAATAGATGTCAATAATTTCTTGATTTTATGCTAGTAAAATCAAACCACTGTTATTAGCAAACGAAATTCATAAGAAACTAGCTAAACTGACGATCGGATCCAACACAAGTTTATGAAAACTGCCCAAAACCAAATTCCCTTATGAGGGTGGAAAAGGCCTTTGGTGGAATGTAGATTGTGAACAGACAGAAGGCATTTAAAATATGGAATAAAGGCGAATGAGGACAAGCTTTCGACACGATCTGGCTACTAGAAAATAACCACCAAAGTTAATTAGATTATGGTAGACAATAGGAGAAAACTGAACTCCGTTATACTGAAGAATACTTCCAAAACCAGAACACCCAGTTATCTTATAAAAAGTTTAAAATATAACTAAATGAGAATATCAGATCCTAAATCTCTGCTTCATGAATGAATGTTGATAATTGCCAGTAAACAACTACGAAATCTCAGAGAACACTGCAAATATATTTAAAAATATTTCCTAAACTGCCAAACCATACGATTTCCACCAGAATTTTCTGTGAACAGTAATCCAGATTGACAAGCACAAAACGGAGAGAAAACTGCTAGACAAATTAAAAGATAAAAAAAATTGCTGAAGATGAATTGTTGCAGAACTGTTGAAATAACCTGATCTGAAACCTTAAAATACATTACATTGATATGCAAAACATTTGGCAAACCGAAGTTTTTCTGGATTACTGAAAACTAAATTGATACATCTACTGCATAGGACAAGAGACAGAACTGATATTAATAAGTTTTGAAGGACTGACTTCTTCCTGCTCCATATGGAATTATATTTCAATGTTCCCTAGACAGAGCAGAACAAAACGTTTGAATTCAAACAATTTTGAGACCAAAGTGATCTTGCATAGAACAAATTTTCATCCGAAATCCAACTCTCAAACATCAAGAAACTTTTTAATGAGAAAGAGCTTAGTACGTTTTTGGATTTAGAAAAGCATTTTGTTCGAGCACTGTAAGCCTCCCTTTGAAAGTCTGAAGGAAGAAGTTCCAGGCCTCAGACTCATTGTAATTATTACTGAAGCACTGAAAGGTACAAAATATAGGGCCGAATTATGGGGAGATATTTTATAATATTTTGAAATTAAAACAGTGGTGAGAGAAGATGATGAAGTATCTCCACAACATTTCAACTATTTCTCAAAAAACGAACTCCTAGTGCAGTGAACACTAACTCTGGACTGTAATATAGATGAACTAATGAAATTTAGAAGAACAAAAATCGGGATGGACTGCTTAGTTTATTGAGACGATCCAGCAACTCTATGCCAGAGCGTTTAAACAGCACAGAGACAAATAGGTATTCTGAGAGGAATAGCAGAAAGTATCACTGCAAAAAAGAAATTACATATTTAGCAATAGTCTGGCACAAAACTCTTAAAACTACTTACGGGAAAATCGAAAGCGTTCCTCAGATCAGATATTTAGGTGAAATCATTTACAGAACTGCCCTGGGAAGACTGTTACGAAACACGTTGTCCGTAAATGCAGACAGCTTTCAAGGTTACAAAAGATGTGCATTACAAAGACTGCACATGTAAATACTGGAAACTGAGATATTAGGACAGAGTAAGGACTGAAACCATGATCTTAAACACAAAGGGCACATTTAAGAAATCAAAATGAGAGAAAGAAACGTAATCAGGGAATTTTTATGTAAACATTAAGTCAACATTATGTATAAGTCAACATTATAAGTAAATAAAAAACCATAATTTATTAGATGTGAAAATTCTATATGAATATTAAAGGGATAACCAACCAGATTAACTAAACACATTATGGGACCCTACAAAGCTCACAGTAAAGCTAAAATTGAAGCAATAAAAACAAGAAACAAGACAAAATAAAGAGAAAAACTGATGGAAACAGAAATTGATGTACGAGGGTGAATAGTCTTAAGGCAGAAAATTCGACTGGACACTTTGGAACGACACGGCCTTTGATCATCATTTGTAACATTTACCTCAGTCAGTTTTCTTGAAACCACGAACTGTTCTGAAGCGATGCATAATGCCGCTCAACGTGGGAAAGTTGCTTAAAAGACATATCACACTAACGTGTCAGCAGGGTGTATAAAACATTCTGCTTCTTATTGTGAAAATAGTTGTTTAACAAATGTTTGACTGAAGTTACTAATATGAAACGAGATTTTGACTAAATGTTTTTGCAGTATTCTCATTTTAACAGTGAATAATGTGTTATGAAGTCCGCCCTAACGTAAAGTTGCTATGTAAAGAACGGAAATTTCTAAGTCAATAAACGTTTAGAAGGTTGTGCGACAGTTATTAGTTTTAATACGTTCTCTCAATACAACACAGCTGAAAAATATTCAATAACCTAAGTTAGAAATAAGGTTGCGTAGCACTCCACTCGCAATAGAAAGAAAATCAAAAAAATTCTCTAGTTCGTCGAAACACCTTGGACAGTTGTTTACGCCAGATGGCAATCGTTTTCTAAGCTTCTCTGCTTCTTTGACTAAGCACCAAGAAGAACATCCGAAAATTTCTCTCTCTCTGTGAATGCTCGAATGTTCTCCTTTCTGAAGGGCTGAAATAGCCAAACAGCTACATAATTTTTCGTACTTAATGTCGTAACTTCCCTACCTGACCATTCCCAATTCTGAATTTACTTAAATCTGTACCCAGTTTCTGTATTTCCTGAAAAGCAACTGAACTAAGAATCATTTTCTTTTACTCTCCGCAAGGAAAGAAATAATGATTTTGCTTCAACGACCCCTGCATTGGGTGTTTTATATTAAGCACATCATACCACGACTGCAACACACTGTTCGATTACACAGCATGATTTACATGCTCATTCATCTCAAATCATAACAACTTGCAAGATTCATACACTCGATACAGGCTGCATGCCCTCCTTCGCTATGACAGCGCAAGTGACATCTATAACGTTTCTTTACTTTTCATTGTGGTCAGGCTTCTATCTGAAATTACTTCTACATTTTTCATGGCGCCTTTTGTTTGTGTGACAGCCATAACACGTTATCTCTTGTTTTATTGACAATCCCGGTTTTTGTTTCTTTACATACTCCTCCCGCGTACACATATCATCAAAGACTAAAATCTGTTACTGTGCTAATATATCCACAACAGATAGTCAAGAAATGACGACCCAGCTGTACAGCGAATTCCAAGTTTATTTTAGTCAAGATACTACATCTTCCTTCTTTGAAGTCAGCTTGAAACAGTCACAAACAAAATAAATATTCTTGTTTTAATACAGACTGGACTTGAGACAGAATGCCTATCAGTGGTGAATCAACATTCTGAACTGAAGTCTTTGCACGCTAGGTGCCACAACTGGGTCCTGAAGGGACCTGTCAGAGTCAGAGCTTCCAACAATAAATGAACAATTTCAGCGAAGCCACTTGTAGGGGACGAACACAGAATTATTACAAGTCCGCTGCTCAGTAACCATGTCTGTTCCATGTCTTCTTACGTAAAAGCTGTTTCACAGATTCTGGGATGCAAAGACTGACATCGGCTGCTGTGACGACATAGTGATGGTTCCAGAGTGAGGTACTGAAAAAGTACTGCATTTGGCGTCTCGGTTAGAAAGATGACTAGGAGTGGACTGACGCCTCAGAGCCCTAGGGTTGGCCTAAGTACAGCTGCAGGATCCATCATAAAACATGTCTTACTTTCTGTCATATGGGTGGTGTAAGAAACAGGCACAAGTGCTGGCTAAGCTGGTGTGTCACTGGGTAGCTCCTTCAGAGGTCCACCAGCCACTGGGTGCTGACTGGTGCATTTGTCATCCACAAGTGGAAGCTGAGAAGGTCGCATCACTGGAACTAAAGAGGGCGGTAAACTCGTGGACATGAAGAGGAGACCATGGCAATGTCACGTTTCATTAATATGTTTACTGCAAGTGGTACCAACTGGAAGCTTTACTTCCACCCTACAGCGTCCAGAAGTCGGGAAATGAGACAGTTGGGAGCTAATGCTGACGGCCTTTGGATAAAACTAAGGCCCATACAGGATCAAGGAAGAAAAACCTATCTTGTGTGGACCACCATGAGGATGACAGACAGGAGTAGGATGACGTACAGAGGGTAGCGACCCATGAGAGTTTCTGTGAAGATTTTTAGCCTGATTTGACTAGTCCTAAGGCGTGAAACAGTAGGTGTGACAACGGTCAAACTAGCTCTCAGAGACCATTTTGATGAAGTTAGGACACTTGGATTAGCATCATACCAATAAAACGTTCAGCCAACCCATTAGACATGGGGAAGAACGGGGCTGTGTGAATGAGCTTGATACCTCTGAATTCACAGAAGGTTTTAAATGTAGCAGAAGCAAATTGGGAGCTACTATCAGTGACTATGGTCTCTGGGACCCCTCAATGACGAAAACACCGGATAGGTGAAGATAGTTTGTTTTGCGGCGGCGTTCGTAGCGACAAACAATTCGCTGTAGAAACGGCTTACGAAGTCACCGCCACACTTTTAATAGCGGGCCGACCGGTCCGCTGGAACAGTGAACAGAAAGATGAAAACCCAAATACTCTGATTAAATAAAAGTCGGTACTTATCTTTATTAACGAAGATACAGAAACACAGTAGTGAACTCCGTGTCTACAAAAATCTGTCTAGTTCGAGTCGGAGCGGCTAGGTCAGCGTCGGCTGACGACAAACAACAACACTGCTGCGGTGAACACACAACTGACTAGCAAGTACACAATTCGGTGGCGAGTATACAACTGAGCGCCGAATCCAGAACTGTCCTAGCGCTCGCGACTCCAGCGCTTAAGAAGCCAGAAGCCAGCGGTGGCGCGCGCAGACTTGCGGCGATTTCCTGTCTCGCTGGCGCTGCTTATGCGGACGGCGTCCGGACTTTGATGCTGCCAACCTTTTTGGCAGCGGGCTCGGGTGGCCTTACTGGCTAGGATATAACACTCCTCCCCCCAAATCGCCGCACCGTCGTTGAATAATGACGTGGCGAGCGTCGACGGCGGGGGAGAGGTCTGGCCGCAGGCGTAGCAGAAGAGACCGGGGCGGAGACTGTTGTCGGTGGCAGTCCCCGGTCCGCACCCCAGCGTTGGCTGCGCGGGGCCTCGGGAAACACCGACTGAAAACCGAGGTCAGGGTGCACGCCTGTGACCACGGGCGCAGCTTCTGGGACTGGACGCGACGGGGCGTCGGGACCCACGAAGAGGGCAGCGTCTCCTGACACTGCGTCGACGGCTGCTGAGTCGGCGCCGGACAAGGCGCTGCGGTGTCAGACTCCTTGGGGGTGCCCAAGGAAAGCGGCTGCAGGACAGGCTGCACAGCCACCGCTTGGGAAGGCGGCCCGGCTGAGGGGTCGACGTCCATCAGCTCCGAAGGCGGTGGCGACTGATGAGGGACCGCAGGCGCCGGAGCGACCACCTGGGGCGCTCCCGGATGAAGCTGCGCGGGAGGCATCAACGGGACGGGCTGTCGGCGTGGTAGCGGCGACGGCTGCTGCTGCTGCCCTGGGGGCGGCAGCGAAGTCGGAAGGCGCGGCTGGAACCCGCCGCGGACCAAATCTGTGGACAAAGAACGAGCGGCAGAATCCGGGCGGCCAGCGCGGCGCAACTGGTTCTGATGCCCCCTGTGCACCCCAGTAGCACCTTGAACAGTATAAAAACCGCGACCCTGGACACTTATCACGGTACCACGTTCCCAACGACGGCGACCGTGATAAACTCTGAAAAAAACGGCGTCGTTGCGCTGAAAACGCGTGCGATGCTCAGAAGCGGCGGGTCGATCCGGGGGGTGCAACAACCGTAGTAGGGTGCGATGACGACGGCCGTGGAGAAACTCCGCAGGCGAAGGGCCGTCGCGTGGCGTGGTCCGGTACGACGACAGGAACGTGATGAGGGCCTGCTGAGGAGAGTGCGTAGCACGAAGGCGGTCCATATGATCCTTGAATGTGCGTACAACACGTTCCGCTGCACCAGTCGATTGAGGGTGGAACGGCGGAGTAAGAACATGGCGAATGCCATTGGCAGAACAAAAACTTTCAAATTCAGCAGAGGTAAATTGTGGACCATTGTCAGACACTAAAACTTCTGGAAGACCCTCAATACAAAAAATTGAAGTCACCGCCTGTATAGTTTGTGCAGGCGTTGTAGACTGCATGGGCACAACAAACGGAAAATTACTAAATGCATCTATCACGATGAGCCAACGAGAATGCCAATATGGACCAGCGAAATCAATATGTACTCGCTGCCAGGGACCGGCAGGGCGTGCCCACTCAAAATAGCGTTGAGGCGGAGCAGCTTGGTGTTCGGCACACGTCGAACAATCTGTAGACATCTACGTAATCTGCTTATCAATGCCGATCCATGTACAATGACGGCGGGCAAGCTGCTTGGTGCGGACCACTCCCCAATGACCTTGGTGCAACAAGTCGAGGACCTTGGATTGGAGCACTTGGGGAACCACTACACGAAGCTGGTCATTCTCGGTGCGTAACAGCAAAACACCGTGCGAAACAGACAACAGATGACGTTGCGGATAATAGCGACGAACCACAGGATCCGATATGTCCTTTGCCATGGACGGCCAACCACGTTGAACAAAACGTAATAGTAAACTCAGATGAGGATCCGTAGCTGTCTCACGTGCCACCTGACGATAACCAAGCGGAAAATCCCGGAGGGATTGATGCTCATCGGCGTCAATCTGATGGCAAGAGTCGTCAGAGGAATCGAAGACATCATCCGCAGCAATCGGCAATCTAGAAAGCGCGTCAGCGTTTGCATGCTGAGCTGTAGGGCGATACAGTATCTCATACTGGTATTGTGATAACAAAAGAGCCTAACGTTGTAGTCTCTGAGCTGTCCGCTGAGGAACTGGTTTAGACGGATGAAACAGTGACGTCAGGGGCTTGTGATCTGTTACTAAATAGAATGGTCTACCATAGAGGTAGTGATGGAATTTTGTGACACCGAACACAATAGCCAACGCTTCCTTGTCCAATTGGCTATAATTACACTGAGCTTTGTTTAGCAATTTAGATGCGAACGCAATAGGACGTTCGGTGTTACCGACTCGGTGAGACAACACAGCACCGAGGCCGAAAGAAGAGGCATCACAAGCTAACACCAGAGGCTTGTTAGGGTCGTAATGGACCAGACAACGATCATTCAATAAAGCCTCTTTAAGCTGCTGAAAGGCTGATTGGCAATCAGCTGACCACACAAACGGAACATTCTTACGGCGGAGACGATGCAACGGTGCAGCAATCTGTGATGCATTAGGTATAAACCTAATATAATATGTCAATTTGCCAAGAACTGCTTGCAATTCATGCAGATTGCGAGGGGCGGGCAAATAATGAATAGCTGCTAAATGTGACTGGGAGGGATGAATGCCTTGAACATTAGTAACATGTCCCAGGTACTCCATCTCCGTAAGGAAAAATGAACATTTATCGATGTTGCAACGTAGGCCTGCCTGAGACAACACTTTAAACAAACACTCCAAATTACGGAAATGTTCAGCAGGCGTCCGACCGGACACAACAATATCGTCTAAATAGTTGCAACACGATGGCACATTAGCCAGAAGTTGTGACAAAAAACGCTGAAAAACAGCTGGAGCTGACGCACAACCAAAAGGCAAACGCAGAAAACGGAACAACCCCAACGACGTGTTTATGACAAAATACTGTTGTGATTGCTCGTCGAGGGGCAATTGCAGATATGCTTCACGGAGATCAATTTTGGAAAAGAAACGAGCTTCCCCTAACTTATCCATCAGCTCGTCCGGTCTAGGCAAAGGAAAAGAATCAATGACAGTCTGAGGATTAACTGTCGACTTAAAATCAGCACACAAACGTAACTTGCCAGACGGTTTCTTTATAATAACTAAGGGAGAAGCCCACTGGCTCGCTGAAACGGGTTGAATAACACCGTTGTTTTGCCAACGACGAAGTTCATCAGCTACAGGTGCCCGGAGGGCGTGAGGCACTGGACGAGCACGAAAAAATCGAGGCTGAGCATTATCTTTTAACGTAATATGAGCGGCAAAGTTCGCAGCACAACCTAGTTCGTCTTTAAATATGTCACTGTATCGTTTACACAAATCGGTTATGCTGTGTTGAGGAACAACAACAGAATTAATTTGCAACACATTGTCTTGGATAGACAGGCCAAACAAGTCAAAACAGTCTAATCCGAAAATGTTTACACTGTCTGTAGCGCGGAGCACTGTGAATGAAACTGTTTTTGTATTGCCACGGAATGTGGCTGGCACGCTACATACTCCTAACACAGGAATTTGTTCTCCACTACAAGTAGCCAAAGAATGTTTTGCCGCTGAAAGTTTAGGGCGGCCGATAGCCGCATACGTAGCACTATTTATGAGAGCCACAGACGCACCAGTGTCTAATTGAAAATTGAAGGTCTTATCCTGGATGCGTAGCTTCACAAATAGTTTATTACACTGTCTCTGGATCGGTGCAGTGGAGGCGGAAGACACAAAATCAGCGCGTTTAGCGCGTGTTCGCTGCTTACGACGACTCGTGGGTTGGGCGGGTGGAACAACAACTCCCGCTTCACTTGCAGTCTGTACATTCCTTTTTACAGCGTTTGAATTACGCCTGGGTCGCATAGCAGAGGGCTGGGTGGGTGGCTTATTGCGAACAAGTTTATTACCCACACGAACCGTGGAAGAGTCTTTAAACGCGACCTTCTGGGCGGGCTGGCTTTGAAGAACATGAATATCCATGGGCTGGGCAGCACTAGAATTGTTCTTGCGTTTACGCAAACAAACAGTCTGGATGTGTCCTTTCCTTTGACAAAAGTGACAAACCGCGTTTCTCAACGGGCAACGTTCACGAGGATGAGCAAGAACACACTTAGGGCAAGACTTAACTCTATCATTTTGCACACGCGGCTGACGAATGTGTTTAACATGACGCTGCCGGCTAGTGTTTACAGTCTGACTCCGCCGGTGGGGCCGCGGGCGTGACATAACTTGCTTAGCACAGGCAATTTGAGAAATACATGGCTGATCTAACTCACACTCAGCATAGTCAAAAGTATCTTGGGCTTCAATGATGTTCATCACAGTCTCTAATGACGGGTCAGGCAACTTTAAGATCGCAGCACGAATACGAGAATCTGCAATGTTTTGAGTAATAGCGTCTCGTAACATGACATCACTGTAGGAAGCTCCACACACACAATTAAATCGGCACTGACGGGTGAGGCCCCGTAAATCTGTTAACCACTGTTTATTAGATTGATGTGGCAGTTTCTTTAATCTGAAGAACTTGAATCTGGCTGCTGCCACATGAACTCGCGACTCGAAATACTCAGCAAGCTTGTTAACAACAACGTCATAGTCTAAAGCTTCTGGCTTGGATTCCGGGAACAACTTACAAAGTAGTCGATAGACTTCCACGCCTGCAGTGGAAATTAAATAAAGCTGCCGCTCAGTACCTGTGATTTTGTAGACTGTCATGTGCGCCTGCAACTGCGCGAAATATTCTCGCCATTCTTCTCTTGATGCATCAAAAGCACGGAAAGGTGGTGCTGCCTGTGCTTGTTCCTTTTGTGTTGGAGGATTAGCCGCTTGTTTGGCGATTGCTTCCACCAGACTTTGTATTTGCTGACTCTGTAACAAGATCAACTGTTGTAATTCGGCAGACATAGTGAACACAAATTAAACCAGCCCCCAAAATTTTATCGCTATAATTAGTATAACCAGAAACAAGTTGAACCAGCCCTGCACACGAGTTCGGAAGTCCTCGTCGCCAGTTTTGTGGCGGCGTTCGTAGCGACAAACAATTCGCTGTAGAAACGGCTTACGAAGTCACCGCCACACTTTTAATAGCGGGCCGACCGGTCCGCTGGAACAGTGAACAGAAAGATGAAAACCCAAACACTCTGATTAAATAAAAGTCGGTACTTATCTTTATTAACGAAGATACAGAAACACAGTAGTGAACTCCGTGTCTACAGAAATCTGTCTAGTTCGAGTCGGAGCGGCTAGGTCAGCGTCGGCTGACGACAAACAACAACTCTGATGCGGTGAACACACAACTGACTAGCAAGTACACAATTCGGTGGCGAGTATACAACTGAGCGGCGAATCCAGAACTGTCCTAGCGCTCGCGAATCCAGCGCTTAAGAAGCCAGCTATCCAGTCCCACCCAGCCATCTTCTTTTCCTTGTCGAACCTGTGCTCAATACAATTTCTTAAGATTATCGGGAATGCAACTTGTTTCACCTCCTTCGTAGTCATACCAAAGATGCGCGCTGTCAGTAGTTTTCAGGTGTTGTGCCAGTTCACCCTGAAATGCTGTGCTGAAAGTTGGCTGGAATCTACCCACTTCTTTCTGAACACCACTGAAGATACTGTTCATATTCCTAGCCCAGCTTCTAAGCGAATGCTTTGGATGCCCGTAGACATTCCATGTCACCTCTGGTAACAGCATGTATAGCCTGCTGCATCTCCACCGCAACCCAAGACTGTCTTGACGATTTCCTTCTTTTATTGTCTGCGACCCAAAGGAAAAATTCACATATACTTGACTCACGTAAATTCATTGGATTTGTGTATCATTGGACATTTATCAATTCATGTTTAACGTTTCGTTTAATTTATTTTATTGTGGAGTGACCTACTGCTATTGTTGTTAAATTCAAACAGATACGTAAAATAAACAGATTAATTAATAACAAAGATCACACACAATACAACGAGAATCCACATTGGGGTAAAATGACACACTGTGTCGCATGGTATGTCATTGCAGCCTGAACTGCTTTCTCTGATTCACTCGAGGAACGTTCAGCTACTGCGTGCTCTAGCAGAATCTATTACCATTCAACTCATAGCTAATATTATGGTTTAGAACATAACTTACACTTTTCTCAAACATGTAATTACTTGCAATACTAATGAATGAATATATGTGGAAAAGAGTAGAAAGTTGGAGGCTTAGCTATACGTTTGTCGTTCACAGCAGCAAGACGGAAGCCGTACACGTAGGAACAGGTTTGCCAGTCCACCCCCCTACACGGCCCGGTGCAGGTAGCACCACTCAGCTGGGTTCGTCCACAGCTCTGTCGCGTGTGTCGTGACGATCTGACTGCCCCTAAGTATGTCGGCAGCTGAGTGCGAGATCCTGGATCCCAGAAGAATATCTGCTTCACACAGTACTCTTAGTGCCAGCTGTGAACCGCTTGTAGCCCTGTCCAGCTGTCATCTGACCTCGTCTTGTGACGCTGAGTATTCGTGCACTGGCGCCACGGCTGAGCATTAGCGTCTCTAAAGTGACTGCAAGGTCGTGCAAGTTGACTGACAACAAGAGTGTGCCAGCAGCGTCCTTTTTGTACGTCACACGTCATTTTCTCCCCCCCCATTCTGAGGTTACTGTCATGCCTGTGACACACTTCAGTTTCTGTTATGAAGACTATGCAATTAGTGCCTCAGTCATTGGTGTTCCGAGCAGAATGTTGTGATCCGCGACGTCAAAGACATTAACAAGGTGTGACAAAACGCTGTATACCAGTCGGATAACATATCTCACTTGGCTCCGGAATCGATTAGTTTACGACGACTTGTACTGTTTTCTCCGTAGAGAAGCCTACGAAAGACCGTGAGGCAGTTAACAAGTTCTGCTCAGTTACATGAGTCCGTACTCTAATACAACCAGTTTCTCGTAGACTTTCGAAAATACTGATAGGAGTAAAATAGGTTTCCAATTACAGGCGCTTAGCCTGTCTCCAGTTTCATACATCGCTGTTCCAAAAGGAAGTTGAAGTCGGTCAGGAAATTGTCTCAAGACATTAATTACGTAGGTAACTTAAGGGTAATCCTTGAAGCTAGTATAAGATTTAAATATTTTACTACGAATATCCTCGTAGCCGACAAATTTACATTTTAATCTCACTCCTGAACCTTTGTTTTATTTCCATCATTGCTCCTTCGGTACATGGGGTGAACATTAATGAAACTGACAAATCGCAGAGACGGATTCCTGATTGGAAATGGAAAGGAATCGTTGCCCCGGTAGATGGAACTGTCGAATAACAGTTCCTCTGACCACGTGCCGTGTGTTTGTTGTGCGTCGCAGGCTGTGTGACTGATGCAGCTACTGTAGGCAGCAGAATGGTCCGGGAACAACCCGAGATGATGCTCGTGTACGGCCAAGCAGATGGAAACAGTAGTGGAGAGGCAGCACGGCTGTTCCAAAACAAGTACCCTCACAGACACCAACCACATCACGCAACATTTCGAGCCGTTTTTGGGCGTTTGAGTGATTTTGGATAATTTGCAACATCGAAACGTGCAGGGAAGCGGCGGACTGTGCGTACACCAGATTTGGGGACCGGGCTCTACAGGATACCGAGACGAACCCTAACAAAAGTTCCAGGCAGGTGGCTCCCCAACATGGCGTAAGCCGAAGTACGACTATGTGTATCCCGTATGACAACCGTCACTATTCCTGTAACGTGCGACTAGTGCAAGGATTACCATCAGCGGATTTGCCTCTACGGGTCGCATGTTGTCGACGGTTTTTGTACCAGATCATCACAAATATTTAATTTTTATCAACAGTCCTCTTAACATGCGAAGCAACCTTAACCATAACTGGCCTCATCAGTGCGCATACTCGTCATCTCTGGGCTACAGACACGGCACGTGGTCAGAGGAACCTTCATTCGTGAGCGCCATCTTCCCTGGCAACGATGCGTTTCCGAACACTTGTTCATAGGACCTGTTTTCCTCCACCTTCAGTCACGTTTTATTATGGTTTAGCCTGTACAGATTGGACAGTGGTGGCATCCCCTTCTCAATACGAGCACTTTGTTCTTGGCCTTCAATCCTCAACGTTTCCTCTTGGTTACTGTTCATTTTGTATATCACCTGTCTTTCCCTGAAGCTCACTCTCACATTTCTCAGAATTTCTGTCAGCTTGCACCTTTTCGCATCGTCGAAAGCTTTTCTACGTTGAATGAGCGTATTTTGATTTTTCTGTAGTCTTGCTTCCATTATAAAGCGCAGAGTCAGAACTGCCTCTCTGGTGCCTTTGCCTTCCCAAACTGATTGCCACTTAACGGATCCTCAGTTTCCTTTCCCATTCTGCTGTACATTATCTCTACCAGCAACTTGGATGCATGAGACATGAAGCTGACGGTACGATAGCTTTCCCAACTATCTGCCCTTGCTATTTCCGGAATTGTGTGGCCTATATTTTCCCAAAGTCTGACTGTACGTCACCAGTCTCAGATTTTACACGCTACGTTGAATAGTAGTTTGGTTGCCGTTTCCCCCAATGATTTTAGAAATTACGGGTGGAATGTTATCCATCGATTTTGCTTTACTTGATCTCTGTCTTTAACATCTCTTTTAAATTCCTTCAGTTTCTTCTGCCATCAGGCCATCACACCCCTCCTCGTAGAAACCTTCAGTGTGCTGTTTCCACCTATCCCCTCTTTCCACCAAGCCGCCATTTCTATCTATCCGCTCTTTCCACCTATCCGCTCTTTCCTCTGCGGTTTATAGGGGAATTCCCATTACACTCTTAATGTTATCACACTTGCCGTTAAATTCACTGAAAGATGTTTTCATTTTTCCACAGTCCGACTCAGGACTTAAGAAGATCACTTCTTTTCGATTTATTCGCATTTTTCCTGCAGGCATTCCTTCTTGGCTGTCCTGCACTTCTTATTTACTTCATTCCCAAGTGATTCCTATTGCCTCATTGTTATCTCTCCTTGACGATTTTTGTACTTTCTTCATTCATCGATCGATTGAAGTACGTCTTCAGTTACCTTCGTTGTACCTATATCTAACTGTTCAACATCTGTGATTGCTCTTTTCTGGAGGGTGTTTGATATGCACTCCTCTTCAGTATAACTGCCTGCTTGGATATTCCTTACTGTGGTATCCACATTTTCAGCCAAATTCACAAGCTTCTCATCATTCCTCAGTATGCAGTTGTATCCCACTTCCTTCGACATTTATTCCTGCGTACAATTCTCTTAAAGTTCAGTCTACTGTTCATCATTAGTAAATTGCGATCTGAGTCTATATCTGCTCCTAGGTACGCCTCACAATCCAATATCTGATTTCGGAATCTCTGTCTGATCATGATGTAACCCAGCTGGAATTTTCTTGGTTTTCTGGGTCTTTTCCAAGCATACCGCTGCTCTTGTGATTCTTCAAAAGCATATTCGCTATAAGCATCTGCCATTTATTGAAGAACTAATTAGTCTCATTCCTACTACCAAGTCCATATTCTCCAGCAACCCTTTCTTCTGCTCCCTCCGCCCCCACCCCCTTCAACCGTCTCATTCCCCTTTGTATAATGAATTACCCGTTCAGTATCTTTATGTTTTCTCTATCTCTTCATCTTCTTCTTCCGACGTTGGCATGCATCGCTGAATTATCGTTGTCGGCATTGATCTACTGTCGAACTTAATGAGAACAACCCCGTCACTGAACTGCTCACAGTAACTCGCTCTCTGCCCTAATTTCCTGTTCATAACGAATCATAATTCCGTTGTACAATTTTGTGCTGCTGTTTATGTTAGCGTATACTCGTCTGACCACATATCGCTGTCTTCCTTCTATTTTACTTCACTACATTTAGATCGAACAACGGGATTTGCCTTTTCAAGCATTCCTAGCTTTCCTGCTTCTGACATTCCATGCTCCGACTTACAGACGGTTATGCTTTCGTTGGTTATTAAGTCTTTTTCTCATGGTCACCTCCCTCTTGGCAGTACCCTCCTGGAGATCCGAATAGGGACTAATACGAAATCTTTTGCCAATGGAGAGATCATGATGACACTTTTTAAATCAAAGGCCACATGTATTGTGCATACACGTTACGTGTCTTTAATGGAGTGGTTTCCACTGCCTACCCATCCTCATGCCGTAGATCATTGCTGATTCTTCCGGCTTTTTGGGCAGTTTCCCACCCCAAAGCCGAGCGGTTGCCCTAATTTTCTCTTCGCTCCTCCGGAGCCTTTAATAAGGCCTCTAGCAGAACGAGGGCGTCACCTTACGCCGTCATTGCTAAAAAAAAATTTTTCAAAGCTTGAGAAGAGTGAGTGTTCATCGGAGGTGAGGGTATCATCTGGAGTGTCCCAGGGAAGTGTCGTAGGTCCGCTGTTGTTTCCTATCTACATAAATGATCTTTTGGATAGGGTGGATAGCAATGTGCGGCTGTTTGCTGATGATCCTGTGATGTACAGGAAGGCGTCGTCGTTGAGTGACTGTAGGAGGATACGAGATGACTTGGACAGGATTTGTGATCGGTGTAAAGAATAGCAGCTAACTCTAAATATAGATAAATGTAAATTAATGCAGATGAATAGGAAAAAAAATCCTGTAATGTTTGAATACTCCATTAGTAGTGTAGCGCTTGACACAGTCACGTCCATTAAATATTTGGGCGTAACATTGCAGAGTGATATGAAGCGGGACAAGCATGTAATGGCAGTTGTGAGGAAGGGGGATAGTCGTGTTCGGTTCATTGGTAGAATTTTGGGAAGATATGATCATCTGTAAAGGACACCGCTTATAAAACACTAATACGACCTATTCTTGAGTACTGCTCGAGCGTTTGGGATCGCTATCAGGTCGGATTGGGGGAGGACGTAGAAGCAATTCGGAGGCGGGCTGCTAGATTTGTTACTGGTAGGTTTCATCATCACGCGAGTGTTACGGAAATGCTTCAGGAACTCGGGTGGGAGTCTCTAGAGGAAAGGAGGGGTTCTTTTCGTGAATCGCTACTGAGGAAATTTAGAGAACCAGCATTTGAGGCTGACTGCAGTACAATTTTACTGTCGCCAACTTACATTTCGCGGAAAGACCACAAAGATAAGATAAGAGAGACCAGGGCTCGTACAGAGGCATATAGGCATTTTTCCCTCGTTCTGTTTGGGAGTGGAATAGGGAGAGAAGATGCTAGTTGTGGTACGAGGTACTCTCCGCCACGCACCGTATGGTGGATTGCGGAGTATGTATGTAGATGTAGATGAAGAGGTTGGGGGTTCGAATACGGGACCACGACATTCTGATCACTATGAAGACGCTACCCGTGCACCACGGTTAACCGCCCTACTCAGTATAGTTTTGAAACTAACATCGCTTGGTGTCCCACATAGTATCTGCACAGAAAAATCTAATGCAAGGCTTTTGGGTTTGTTGCCAGTGTCAGAATGTAACGAGTGTCCCCATACGGGAAAAGATGGCACGGCAGCAGGGTGGGGTAGCACGGCAAAATCACAGTTATTTGTTTCAGCGTTAACTGAAACAAAAAAGTTTTTAAAATTTTTGAGTTTTACGTTGTAAGCAATTGTCCTTCGTTCTCGCGACACGTCATCCATCCACAACATTAACAGGAGTTGCCTGTTACGGCCGGTACCCCGGTTCGCCTGGCCCAGATGCTGGGTGTGCCCGGGGTAACCGGCAGGGTGCACGGAGGCGACACAGACTGGCTCGCTATTTAAAGGAGACGAGAAGTGAATGCTGACAAACTAAGGCGCTGGTCTGATGCAGCTCACGACGGTAATCTACAGCGACTAAGGCTGCTCATCCCTGCTGAGCTGCTGGTGCTGCAGTCTACGTCGCCTTGAGCTTGCTACCAGTAGTCGAAACCTGGTGGAGACCAAATTTTATACCCCTCGCAGCCCGCTGTTACCTACCTGACGCTTCCTTGATGACCTAGGACTTTTCCTATAAACCGAAACGTCCTTTTACTCAAGTTGTGCCACAAATTTCTTTCTCCTGAAGTTCAGTTCAGTACCTCTTCATTATTTGCTAGATTTATATGCCTAATCTTCATCGTTCGTTGTTGTTGTCGTCTTCAGTCCTGACACTGGTTTGATGCAGCTCTCCATGCATACAGTAAAGCTGAATGCCCTCGGGAAAAATTACGGCTGTAGTTTCCCCTTGCTTTCAGCCGTTCACAGTACCACAACAGCAAGGCCGTTTTGGTTAGTGTTACAGGGCCAGATCAGTTAATCATCCAGACTGTTGCCCCTGCAACTACTGAAAAGGCTGCTGCCCCTCTTCAGGAACACACGTTTGTCTGGCCTCTCAAGAGAGACCCCTTCGTTGTGGTTGCACCTACGGTACGGCTGTCAGTATCGTTGAGGCACGCAAGCCTCCCCACCAACGGCTAGGTCCATGGTTCATGGGGGGGGGACGTTCATTTGTAGCATTATATATATATATATATATTTTCTGGATTACTGAAAACTAAATTGATACATCTACTGCATAGGACAAGAGACAGAACTGATATTAATAAGTTTTGAAGGACTGACTTCTTCCTGCTCCATATGGAATTATATTTCAATGTTCCCTAGACAGAGCAGAACAAAACGTTTGAATTCAAACAATTTTGAGACCAAAGTGATCTTGCATAGAACAAATTTTCATCCGAAATCCAACTCTCAAACATCAAGAAACTTTTTAATGAGAAAGAGCTTAGTACGTTTTTGGATTTAGAAAAGCATTTTGTTCGAGCACTGTAAGCCTCCCTTTGAAAGTCTGAAGGAAGAAGTTCCAGGCCTCAGACTCATTGTAATTATTACTGAAGCACTGAAAGGTACAAAATATAGGGCCGAATTATGGGGAGATATTTTATAATATTTTGAAATTAAAACAGTGGTGAGAGAAGATGATGAAGTATCTCCACAACATTTCAACTATTTCTCAAAAAACGAACTCCTAGTGCAGTGAACACTAACTCTGGACTGTAATATAGATGAACTAATGAAATTTAGAAGAACAAAAATCGGGATGGACTGCTTAGTTTATTGAGACGATCCAGCAACTCTATGCCAGAGCGTTTAAACAGCACAGAGACAAATAGGTATTCTGAGAGGAATAGCAGAAAGTATCACTGCAAAAAAGAAATTACATATTTAGCAATAGTCTGGCACAAAACTCTTAAAACTACTTACGGGAAAATCGAAAGCGTTCCTCAGATCAGATATTTAGGTGAAATCATTTACAGAACTGCCCTGGGAAGACTGTTACGAAACACGTTGTCCGTAAATGCAGACAGCTTTCAAGGTTACAAAAGATGTGCATTACAAAGACTGCACATGTAAATACTGGAAACTGAGATATTAGGACAGAGTAAGGACTGAAACCATGATCTTAAACACAAAGGGCACATTTAAGAAATCAAAATGAGAGAAAGAAACGTAATCAGGGAATTTTTATGTAAACATTAAGTCAACATTATGTATAAGTCAACATTATAAGTAAATAAAAAACCATAATTTATTAGATGTGAAAATTCTATATGAATATTAAAGGGATAACCAACCAGATTAACTAAACACATTATGGGACCCTACAAAGCTCACAGTAAAGCTAAAATTGAAGCAATAAAAACAAGAAACAAGACAAAATAAAGAGAAAAACTGATGGAAACAGAAATTGATGTACGAGGGTGAATAGTCTTAAGGCAGAAAATTCGACTGGACACTTTGGAACGACACGGCCTTTGATCATCATTTGTAACATTTACCTCAGTCAGTTTTCTTGAAACCACGAACTGTTCTGAAGCGATGCATAATGCCGCTCAACGTGGGAAAGTTGCTTAAAAGACATATCACACTAACGTGTCAGCAGGGTGTATAAAACATTCTGCTTCTTATTGTGAAAATAGTTGTTTAACAAATGTTTGACTGAAGTTACTAATATGAAACGAGATTTTGACTAAATGTTTTTGCAGTATTCTCATTTTAACAGTGAATAATGTGTTATGAAGTCCGCCCTAACGTAAAGTTGCTATGTAAAGAACGGAAATTTCTAAGTCAATAAACGTTTAGAAGGTTGTGCGACAGTTATTAGTTTTAATACGTTCTCTCAATACAACACAGCTGAAAAATATTCAATAACCTAAGTTAGAAATAAGGTTGCGTAGCACTCCACTCGCAATAGAAAGAAAATCAAAAAAATTCTCTAGTTCGTCGAAACACCTTGGACAGTTGTTTACGCCAGATGGCAATCGTTTTCTAAGCTTCTCTGCTTCTTTGACTAAGCACCAAGAAGAACATCCGAAAATTTCTCTCTCTCTGTGAATGCTCGAATGTTCTCCTTTCTGAAGGGCTGAAATAGCCAAACAGCTACATAATTTTTCGTACTTAATGTCGTAACTTCCCTACCTGACCATTCCCAATTCTGAATTTACTTAAATCTGTACCCAGTTTCTGTATTTCCTGAAAAGCAACTGAACTAAGAATCATTTTCTTTTACTCTCCGCAAGGAAAGAAATAATGATTTTGCTTCAACGACCCCTGCATTGGGTGTTTTATATTAAGCACATCATACCACGACTGCAACACACTGTTCGATTACACAGCATGATTTACATGCTCATTCATCTCAAATCATAACAACTTGCAAGATTCATACACTCGATACAGGCTGCATGCCCTCCTTCGCTATGACAGCGCAAGTGACATCTATAACGTTTCTTTACTTTTCATTGTGGTCAGGCTTCTATCTGAAATTACTTCTACATTTTTCATGGCGCCTTTTGTTTGTGTGACAGCCATAACACGTTATCTCTTGTTTTATTGACAATCCCGGTTTTTGTTTCTTTACATACTCCTCCCGCGTACACATATCATCAAAGACTAAAATCTGTTACTGTGCTAATATATCCACAACAGATAGTCAAGAAATGACGACCCAGCTGTACAGCGAATTCCAAGTTTATTTTAGTCAAGATACTACATCTTCCTTCTTTGAAGTCAGCTTGAAACAGTCACAAACAAAATAAATATTCTTGTTTTAATACAGACTGGACTTGAGACAGAATGCCTATCAGTGGTGAATCAACATTCTGAACTGAAGTCTTTGCACGCTAGGTGCCACAACTGGGTCCTGAAGGGACCTGTCAGAGTCAGAGCTTCCAACAATAAATGAACAATTTCAGCGAAGCCACTTGTAGGGGACGAACACAGAATTATTACAAGTCCGCTGCTCAGTAACCATGTCTGTTCCATGTCTTCTTACGTAAAAGCTGTTTCACAGATTCTGGGATGCAAAGACTGACATCGGCTGCTGTGACGACATAGTGATGGTTCCAGAGTGAGGTACTGAAAAAGTACTGCATTTGGCGTCTCGGTTAGAAAGATGACTAGGAGTGGACTGACGCCTCAGAGCCCTAGGGTTGGCCTAAGTACAGCTGCAGGATCCATCATAAAACATGTCTTACTTTCTGTCATATGGGTGGTGTAAGAAACAGGCACAAGTGCTGGCTAAGCTGGTGTGTCACTGGCTAGCTCCTTCAGACGTCCACCAGCCACTGGGTGCTGACTGGTGCATTTGTCATCCACAAGTGGAAGCTGAGAAGGTCGCATCACTGGAACTAAAGAGGGCGGTAAACTCGTGGACATGAAGAGGAGACCATGGCAATGTCACGTTTCATTAATATGTTTACTGCAAGTGGTACCAACTGGAAGCTTTACTTCCACCCTACAGCGTCCAGAAGTCGGGAAATGAGACAGTTGGGAGCTAATGCTGACGGCCTTTGGATAAAACTAAGGCCCATACAGGATCAAGGAAGAAAAACCTATCTTGTGTGGACCACCATGAGGATGACAGACAGGAGTAGGATGACGTACAGAGGGTAGCGACCCATGAGAGTTTCTGTGAAGATTTTTAGCCTGATTTGACTAGTCCTAAGGCGTGAAACAGTAGGTGTGACAACGGTCAAACTAGCTCTCAGAGACCATTTTGATGAAGTTAGGACACTTGGATTAGCATCATACCAATAAAACGTTCAGCCAACCCATTAGACATGGGGAAGAACGGGGCTGTGTGAATGAGCTTGATACCTCTGAATTCACAGAAGGTTTTAAATGTAGCAGAAGCAAATTGGGAGCTACTATCAGTGACTGTGGTCTCTGGGACCCCTCAATGACGAAAACACCGGATAGGTGAAGATAGTTTGTTTTGCGGCGGCGTTCGTAGCGACAAACAATTCGCTGTAGAAACGGCTTACGAAGTCACCGCCACACTTTTAATAGCGGGCCGACCGGTCCGCTGGAACAGTGAACAGAAAGATGAAAACCCAAACACTCTGATTAAATAAAAGTCGGTACTTATCTTTATTAACGAAGATACAGAAACACAGTAGTGAACTCCGTGTCTACAAAAATCTGTCTAGTTCGAGTCGGAGCGGCTAGGTCAGCGTCGGCTGACGACAAACAACAACACTGCTGCCGTGAACACACAACTGACTAGCAAGTACACAATTCGGTGGCGAGTATACAACTGAGCGCCGAATCCAGAACTGTCCTAGCGCTCGCGACTCCAGCGCTTAAGAAGCCAGAAGCCAGCGGTGGCGCGCGCAGACTTGCGGCGATTTCCTGTCTCGCTGGCGCTGCTTATGCGGACGGCGTCCGGACTTTGATGCTGCCAACCTTTTTGGCAGCGGGCTCGGGTGGCCTTACTGGCTAGGATATAACACTCCTCCCCCCAAATCGCCGCACCGTCGTTGAATAATGACGTGGCGAGCGTCGACGGCGGGGGAGAGGTCTGGCCGCAGGCGTAGCAGAAGAGACCGGGGCGGAGACTGTTGTCGGTGGCAGTCCCCGGTCCGCACCCCAGCATTGGCTGCGCGGGGCCTCGGGAAACACCGACTGAAAACCGAGGTCAGGGTGCACGCCTGTGACCACGGGCGCAGCTTCTGGGACTGGACGCGACGGGGCGTCGGGACCCACGAAGAGGGCAGCGTCTCCTGACACTGCGTCGACGGCTGCTGAGTCGGCGCCGGACAAGGCGCTGCGGTGTCAGACTCCTTGGGGGTGCCCAAGGAAAGCGGCTGCAGGACAGGCTGCACAGCCACCGCTTGGGAAGGCGGCCCGGCTGAGGGGTCGACGTCCATCAGCTCCGAAGGTGGCGCGCGCAGACTTGCAGCGATTTCCTGTCTCGCTGGCGCTGCTTATGCGGACGGCGTCCAGACTTTGATGCTGCCAACCTTTTTGGCAGCGGGCTCGGGTGGCCTTACTGGCTAGGATATAACAGTTTGCCCAGTGGATGTCTAGGTCATTCAGAAGACTGTTTGTGTTGGTGACGACCGGCCAGAAGTGTCCCAAGATGGGAATATTGAAGTTCAAATGTAGCTCGGACTGTTGTGTGGTCCTATCTGGCAATGCAAAGAACCAACATGGCCAACGGTTTGCTTGCGCTGACAGTTTGGGCAAGCCTCAACCATGTGGGTGACGGCATTTCACTCCAAACCAATTTTCAGCACGCTAAGCTCTTCGTTAGGAAAAGCTTCAGTGTCCAATATGTAGTTTGGCCAACATGCATAGTTCAAGACCAGATGGCATGATGTCCTTGGAGCAGCTGCTGTCCCTGTGTGTCAAGGGTACCATGTTGAGTGTTGAAAGCTCAGGAGAGTGATGCCAGCACCATAGACACCCTGATATTAAAGGCACTGAAGGTCCTGAGGCCAACAATGTCATTCCATGTGGTGAATTTTTGCGAGCAATTGGTCCTTGGCTGTGTGGTATGCTTGAACTTGGTTTCAGAGAGTAGGCTAGCTGTCACGTACTTGGCAGCAGTGTCCAGATGGGAGCAGATCTCTGGATCAAAGTCAGAGAATGCGTCCTGTCCCAGCGGCAAACGTAAGAGAACATCTGCATAGCATGATGGGATGTAGAACAGAACTGAATGTCATAGCCATAACTAGACAAAAATGGGACCCAATGCTGAAAGCGGCAAGCCACCCATTTTGGAATAGAAGCAGATTCCTGAAAAGCCCTTCTGGTTGGTCAAAAGGATGACGTGGTGACCTTATACGTAGTCATGGATTTTCTGAGACCAGGTACAATCGCCAAAGATTCTTATTCAACTTTACTATCAATGCATTATGTCACAGACACAGTCTTTGATACAAAGCCAATGGGATTTTTCATCCTGTTGAGGACATAGAATGAAACAACCCCCATTCCATAGTCAGAGGCATCCAGTGCCTGGCGGTTCTCGTCCTGAAATGGGCCTTTTCCGCCTTACCTATTTGACAGCATGTGACACTGGCAAACCTCTCCACCTGCTTTGGCGGGGTAAAACTCCGTAAGAGATGTAGGCCAGAAGAGGGTCCATTTCAGATCCCAAAATGTAGCCTCATATTCCAGGGTTCAATTCCAGCAGATATTTTATTGGAGGAGGAGATAACAAGGGTTTGGCTATAACCACAATGTGCAGAATAATTTTACGATAATAACTGTGGCATTCACTGTCAGGTCGACAGGTTTGGCAAGGTCGCATCCTGTCAAACAGGTAAGGTGGAGGAAGGCCAATTTCAGGTCAAGAAACGCCATTTCACACTCTGGGGTTCAGTTTCAGTGAACGTTTTTGTGGAGGAGGTGATGCAAAGGTTTGGTTATGGTCGGACTGTGCAGAATAAACTTATGATAGTAGTTGAGTTGCTCCAACACCGATTTTGCTGGGTGGCGTTGGTGGGGGTAGGAAGATGTTACGTTGCCTCCACTTACTGTGGGGTAGGCCAAATGCCCTAGGCGCTGAAAACATTGCCTAAATATCCACCCTGGGAAAAGGAGAAACAATCCTTACCCTTATTGCACTTGAGGTCAGCTCGATGAAGAACTGTGAAAAGTGCTCAGACGAAGTCTGCCAGGTTCTGAGAGTTGTTAATGGAACAGTCCCGCCCTTAGGCAATTTTGGGTTTGCAAACAGAAGTGGAACATGTGTCTCAAAGCAACTGACTCCTAAGCCATTATCAGAGGAGAGCAAACTGAAGTTTGATAAGAAAGTTTTCAGATGGGTGATGGAACAACGAAAGTGAGGGTTGAAGGTTCATCACGTGAGAGAGACCCATGCCTAAGAGGATGAGAAGGCCTGGTGCATCCATGCCCCAGAATCTTTGCTGGTCACCAAAATGGCGTCCACTCAATTCACCATGTGCAGGAGCAGCTGGGTCAGGTGCTCCACGAACAATGAAAAATTGCATTTACACTGGCATAGCCAAAAGATTGGCTATTGCAATGGTAGGGACTGAAAGGGATGTTGATAATCGAAAAATGTCGGGATTCTGCATCCAGAAGAAGCTGGAGCTAAGCATCACTGAAGTCGATATTAGCAAACATTCTGCCACCAGGGGTGGATTGGGAGCTCCCTCAGCCTGAGAATAAGATATGCATCGATAACCAACAGGACATAGATAGTGGACTTGAAATAGCCAGAGATATGCAAGGCCATCGTGGGATTGGCAGTGACGGATTGGGGAAGGCCTACTGGGTGTTGAGTACTTTGGAGAGAATGCCTTTATCCTGGAGCCTCTGTAACTCATGTTCAAGACTGTTACAGCATGTTAATGGAACAATCCCACCCTTAGGCAGTTTTGGGTTGGCAAACAGAAGGCCAACATGTGCCTCAAAGTAACTGACTCCTAAGCCATTGTCAGAGGAGAGCAACTTGAAGTTTGATAAGATAGTTTTCAGATGGGCGATGGAATAACAGAAGTGAAGGTTCAGCACGTGAGAGAAACGCTTGCCTAAGAGGATGAGAGCGCCTGGTGCATCCATACCCCAGAATCTTTGCGCAAAGAAAGGTAAAAACAGTATCGCGCCTTTGCCATAAAACAGCCGCTAACCTTGATGAGATCGTTACTGCAAATCAACAGAGGGGTTGAAAAAGAGCTACAGGGGGGATGTGACTCTACTGGCAGTACGAGTTACAATCAATTATGTTGCCAAGGCCCCAGTTGCGATCTGCAGCGAGATAGGTAAGTTGTTGATGTTCACCGTGATGGAAGCAAATCTCCTGTGAAGCGATGTTCAGTGTGCTTACGACACCTGGAAAGCTGTTTGCGTCCTCATGTCCCTCTGTGTCTGATGGGCAAATTCCACTGACATCCTTAGTGATACCTGCTAAATGTTGTCATGCTGGGCGGACTCCCTGCAGGGGGAGCAGTTAAGTGACAGGAAGGACACTGGTGCCCTTGATGGCTAAGAAACATTGGCTAAAGGAAGAAAGTTGCTGTGGGCAGCACTGGATCACAGAGGGTATGCCTCCATCCTGTGCGTTCGTCCAGGGACAGGTGCTTGCCTTGGACAGAGGGTGGCGCATACAATGGTTGGCGCAGCCCATGGGTTCCGCACACATTGCAAAAGTCCTGCAGAGCAGCTTGTATAGCTAAGACACTGATCGAACGCACTGATAATAGGGAGGCAAGTTTCCAACTACAGGTCCTTTAGCTCGTGGAGGTCCATGCAGAGGACTTCACTGGAAACATGAATATGAATTATGCCAGTGATCAAGGTGTCTACAGTAAGATGGTTTACACTGTTGGTTGCAACACCGAAAATGTCAGTCACGTGACAGGCACTGAAGGCAGGCTATTGTGGCAGCGTGTGACAGCAAAAGAATTTAGGGCGAGCCTGTGGTGTCACCGCCAGACACCACACTTGCTAGGTGGTAGCTTAAATCGGCCGCGGTCCATTTAGTACATGTCGGACCCGCGTGAAGCCACTGTGTGATCGCAGACCGAGCGCCACCACAAGGCAGGTCTCGAGATACGGACGAGCACTCGCCCCAGTTGTACGGACGACATTGCTAGCGACAATACGGACGAAGCCTTCCTCTCATTTGCCGAGAGACAGTTAGAATAGCATTCTGCTAAGTCCATGGCTACGACCTAGCAAGGCGCCATTAGCCTTACCTAGTTTGAGAGTTATCGTATAAATGTCTCAAGAAGAACGTTGTAAACCAACAAAGAATAAAGTTAAGTATATTCCAAAGCTACGTATTTTCTTGATAGCAGTCATAACGTATCCTGTTCCAGACTTGACGCCAGTCGGCGTGTGTGTACGCGTGCCTTTCGGCTCCCTTCTCAGTGTGGCGTAACTAGCTTGTTACGCCACAACAGAGCCACCAATACATTTACATGAAAAACAAAATAGTCCAAAAGGCTAGACTTGATGTGACCATAAGGGAGAGCGTGAGTTTCGATTCTGGATGAAATATTACTAAATTTGGCGTCTGGAAAGGCCACGTCAGAGGTTCCAAGGTGCGAAGACTGGCACAGGCAGCAATGGCAGCGTAGCAGTGGCTCTGGAGGGCCTTCATGACCGTATTCGTCGCCTGGCCCAGGAATCACACTGACTCTTCAGGACACAAATGAGTACAGCCGCAACCGCCGATATACAGCTTGTGCTACTTCCAGTCACGTGGCCGGCATAAGAAAAACGTCCACATGATCAGCGACACCTGACGGCTCGTAGGGAGCGTGAAATCCCTATCAGAAACTTGAATGTAATGTGTGCTCCTGTAGAGTAGGCATAATCCAATGATACAACCTATAAAGCAAATATGAGTACATATTTTCCCCTAAAATTTCATTCTCAAAATTTTACAATTGAAAATTATGACTTTGTTTATCTTCAAGGAAAGTGATTCAACAGAGAATATTATTTACTGTAGCTCCCCAATAGGCTCTCAAAAAATAGTTATTCTCAAAGTGAGAATACAAACAGTTGTTACAGGTATCAGGTTGCTAATGAATGCAGTTTTAGCCTTATTTACTTCTTCCTAATATTTACATTGACTTTTCATACATATTTGCAGAAAAACTGAATCCAAGAAAATCGTACGTTCATATAAAAAAAGCAGAACATAGTTACCATTCGTTACCTGTTTCTTTCCTTAACTTTAAACACAATCACAAAAATTTTGGATAAAAAGCGTTGCCTCTCAGGCATCTTCAAGTTCGTAATTTTTCAGTTAAGTCAGAGATGAATTACACATACATTACACAAATATCATTTGCTAAACTTTTCAGTTTTCTTTCTCTTTCTCACTCTGACCCATAGAGCTCACGTCAGTAGATTAAAAGCTTTAATTGACTATCTACTTTCTCCTGGAATCCCCTAAGTCAACATCTTCTAATACAAGAGTAATATTTTTCCGCTATTACTGCAACAACGTACTTCCTTCCTAGCCTGCTATTTCCTTTACTCAAAACGTTATCTGTTGCATCAAATAGCTTCACTATCTACTGTGAAAACATTACACATGCCAACTTCCGACATATTGCTGAAATCATTTTCAAGAAACATATGCTACTTACTTGCTGCTTCTTATATATGTCCACTTAATTCACATGTATTTTCATAAAACATTTGGCTTAGCCACAGCCTGGGGGATTTTCCCAGAATGAAATTTTCACTCTGCAGCGGAGTGCACTGATACGAAACTTTCTGGCAGATTGAAACTGTGTCTCGGACCGAGACCCGAACTCGGAACCTTGGCCTTTAGCGGGCAAGTGCTCTATCGACTGAGTGCTAGTTCTGCAAGATATGCAGGATAGCTTCTGTGAAATTTGGATGGTAGGAGACGAGGTACTGACGGAATTAAAGCTTTGGGAAGGGGTACTTTGGTAGCTAAGTCGGCAGAGTGCTTTCCCGCGAAAGGCAAAGGTCCCGAGTTCAAGTTTCGGTCCGGCATACAGTTTTAATCCGCCAGGAATTTTCGTATCAGCGCACATTCCGCTGCAGAGTAAAAATGTCATTCTGGAACCATTTAGTCTGATTGGTAACATTGTTCGTATCATACAGATTTCTTCACAATTTCTATGGTTACTATTATTTATATCAGATACAGGCATAATGACCATAGATTTAGTGTCAGAGAGATCATTTAAAAAATTTTCTGCTACCACACTCAGATTGCTTCTGCTATCCAGTAACTGCTGTGTTTCCCCACTTTGCACAAACATATTTGTTATGTAATATTCTACTTTTCCATCTTCGACTTTTATTCCAGCATCTTCCAACAAGCCATAAACATTGTTACACCTTTGGAAACCTCCTATATCCCTGGAGATTACACATATTTATGGGATTATTTTTCGCAATTTTTCGCGTGCTATTTAGTTAATCTGTCAACTACTGGCAACTAAAATAATTCACCGAATCTGACTACTCCCTGTACTTCTGAGCCCCATATCTAATTCTTCCACTTTTCCCACCACATTACCCTCTTTACTATCTTCGCATACCAACTGACACCCATCATCTCCATCCTCTTTCTTACCTCGCTTAGAAACAAATAATCAGTCTTGAGTTTCCTTCAGTACTTGGCTCTGAGCACTATGAGACTTAACTTCTGAGGTCATCAGTCCCCTAGAACTTTAGAACTACTTAAACCTAACTAACCTAATAACATCACAAACATCCATGCCCGAGGCAGGATTCGAACCTGCGACCGTACCGGTCGCGCGGCTCCAGACTGTAGCGCCTAGAACCGCTCGGCGACTCTGGCCGGCCCCTTCAGCACTTCCTTTAGATCCTCATCCTCCAAGATCTCCAATCTTAAACTATTTATGCTCTACCTGTTTTCCTCATAAACATTTCACCTGTTTCACTGTATATACTATCGTCTTCATCTGACTTTTTCTTCATTCGCGTGCCCCTTGTACTACAATTAGTACATTTCAATAATTATTTAATTTTTTATATTTACATACTCCCCCAAGTCACGATAAAGCATACATGCTTATCTCTGTTCTGTCACATCTTAAATTACTTTTGGATTCCATTATCTCATTAAGTTAAATTATTCTCCTGTATTCTGTAGTCCTGTAGCATTATCCCTTCTAACACCTACCTGGGGTTTTTCATCACACCGGTTCCCAGAACTCGTGAAGATAGACGTTGGCTGTGGTTATTGTATCACAGACGCAGTCTCTTTGACTGTTCAGACATGTCACTAAACCCGCCCAAAGATATAAACAACCATGCGTGAGCAGCGCCTATTAGACGGAGGGGGTCCGACAGCCGATCAGTTCCAGTCATTCGACCAGGAAGAAGGTGCACGGTTAGTGTTGTCTAAAATTCAACCATGCCTAGACACTCAATACCGCGGTTTCATCGCGTCCGCATTGCTACTTTGTGGCAACAAGGAAGTGTCCAGGCGTCTCCGAGTGAACCAAAGCGATGTTGTTCGGACATGGAGGGGATACAGAGAGACAGGAACTGTCGATGACATGCCTCGCTCATGCCGCCCAAGGGCTATTACTGCAGTGGATGACGGCTACCTACGGATTGT
Source organism: Schistocerca serialis cubense (assembly GCF_023864345.2). Lineage (NCBI taxonomy): Eukaryota > Metazoa > Arthropoda > Insecta > Orthoptera > Acrididae > Schistocerca > Schistocerca serialis. Next base: position 47,584,469 of record NC_064645.1, read on the forward strand.
AGCTCGGAGGAACCCTGACAGCAACGCCACCATGTTGAATAATGTTTTTCGTGCAGCCACAGGACGTCCTGTTACGACTCAAACTGTGCACAACAGGCTGTATGATGCGCAATTTCACTCTCGACGTCCATGACGAGATCCATCTTTACAACCACGACACCATGCAGCGCGGTATGGATGGGCCCAACAACATGCCAAATTGACCGCTCATTATTGGCATCACGTTCTCTTCACCGATGAGTGTCGAATATGCCTACAACCAGACAGTCGTTGGAGACGTGTTTGGAGGCAACTCGGTCAGGCTGAACGCCTTAGACACAGTGCCCAGCAAGTGCAAGAAGTTGGAGGTTACCTGCTTTTTTGTTGTGGCATTATGTGGGACCGACGTACGCCGCCGATGGTCGTGGAAGACGGCGTAACGGCTGTAGGATACGTGAATGCCATCCTCCGACCAATAGTGCAACCATATCAGCAGCATACTGCCGAGGCATTCGTCTTCATGGACGACAATTCCCGCCCCCATCATCCACATCTTGTGAATGACGTCCTTCAGGATAACGACATCGCTCGACTAGAGTGGCAAGCATTTTGTCCAGACATGAACCCTATCAAACATGCCTGGGATGGATTGAAAAGGCTGTTTATGGACGACGTAGCCCACCAACCATTCTCAGGGATGTACACCGAATTGTCGTTAAGGAGTGGAAGAATCTGGACCTTGTGGATAGTGTGCCGCGACGAATACAGGCATGCATCAATGGAAGAGGACGTGCTGTTGTGTATTACAGGTACCGGTGGTCACAGCAATCTGGACCACCACCTCTGAAGGTCTCGCTGTATGGTGGTACAACATGCAATGTGCGGTTTTCATGAACAATGAAAAGGGTGGAAATGATGTTTATGTTGATCTCTATTCCAATTTTCTGTACAGGTTCCGGAACTCTCAGAGCCGAGGTGATGCAAAACTTTTTTGATGTGTGTAAAACAGGGCAGTCCCAACTCCATAAAGGTGTGTACTTATTTAGTGGTGACCGGTTTCGATGACTGTTCTGGTCATCATCATACGGCCTACTCTGTGAAGGGCGTTACGTGAATGTACACAGAGGGATGTAAACTACAAACACAAAAATGAGCATAGCACGTTAACAGTTACGCAAAAGGAAGACAGCTGCACCGACGGGAGTCTGATGGAGCTGGCGGTGAGCGCTCGCCACTCTAGGGGCCGCGTGTAACCTCTGCTGCGCGACGTTTGATTTACAGCGCCGAAATAGAAGGAGCTCCACCCACCGTCTCCAGCACCGCATCACTATCAGCCAGTGGCAGTAAAACATGTTAAATAAAGTATAAATAGGATTATTTGTGTACACCCTTGTGAAAAGAGATACATCGATACTCACAGTGAAGTATTCTTGGCCCAGTCGAGAGACACTGACATAGCCCGAATTTCATCTGGCATCTTCCGTCAGTGGCGCTGAGGATCGCAGTTGGGTGTTTTGCTAATTCGTGTGTCGGTGCTCCAGTGTTGCTAACAACTGTACGAGGAGACATTTCTTGCTTGTGAACTAAACTCTAGGTGGCGTAGCTGCTAGTGGGCGTAGTTTCTTCAGCGTCGTTTTGCCTGGGAATGTGTGCTGGAGAAGATCGACGGTCCTCCTCTTTAGTCGGCCGGTAGGTTCGCCTTCCGTCCTCGCGTGTATGTCGTCCTATCGTGGGTCCCACAGCTTTTGCCTGTAAAGGTGACTCGGTAGCAGGACTGTACGGTTCCCTCTGTCTGGAGGGAGGACGACTGTTTCAGAATCTTCTCGGATCGCTCGAGTCTGCGTCGAGTGTGCCAGATCCTCTACCTGACCAACTCTGCTGGTGATCCTCTAGGCGGCCGCAGTCCTGGTGTGTTGAACGACCTTCGAAAAGATGGTGTGATTCGGTCCTGTCCGCGTTTCAACACAGACATGACGGACTAGTAAGAAAGGAAGCGTGTTTCTGGAGCCGGCCTTGAGCACGGCCAGAGCACAGCGGCGGCCTACGTGGGGGTCCGCTCCTGTCGCGGCACTCGAGGAGGGGACGCAGGCACTGCAGCCACGCCGCTGAAGGCCCTGCACGGGCACTGGGGACGGGGGTGGAGAGAGAGAGAGAGAGAGAGAGAGAGAGAGAGAGAGAGAGAGAGAAGAAGATAGGGCAAGTTCGGATAAAAGTACGCGTCTGCTAAGGGTTCGCAGTGACATTTTGTCTGTATTGGCAATACTACATTGCGTTGTTGGTTCTATATTGACGCCATCACATGTAATACACCAGATTTATTGGTTGTAGCAGGTAAATATAAGTTGTTTCAGATTATGTAATCTTTAAGTTGCATATCCTAAGCAGAAAGCGCTACACGTGGTGATTCACTAAGATACGCAGATATTTTAATATGTTATTCTACAAGTAAAACTAAATAGAAAAGCTGATATAAACATAGGTTTGCAAATGTTTAGCTATGGAGTTGCAGCTAATAAAAGATTTTGCCTGAAATTTAGCAACTTCGCTTACATGAAGCCAACGCAAGACTATACGTGAAACGCCCGCTAAACCTGCATGGCACAACACGTGATTAGGATTGTGGAAAGGGCCAATTAAGGTGTCGGTCAGGTTCACTCAAAATTGTAATTTATTGTAATTTAATAACTTTTTTAAACCAAAAACTTTAGAACTACGAGTTTCAAAAAGGCAATTATTTCACGGCTGAAGGCCTCCAGACAAAAAATCTTAAAGCAACAACATAAATCTCAAGTGGTAAAAAAAAAACATGCAGTTGAAATTGCAAATAATATAATTAACATATACATATACGCAGGGAGCCTGAGAGCCTCAAGGAAAGGGTGAATAGACAAACATAAACAAGATGCAATACAAACAGCCGAAGGTCCACAATAAAATTTTCAAGATTTAAAATAAATTACCATAACCTTTCAAAGGCAGAAGGCTGCAATGTTTTTTTTTTTTTTTTTTAATTTAGAATAAGGATTTAAGTGGCTGAAGGCCCACAATTGATTTTCTAAAATTCAAAAATATATAAAATCCAATAAAAACAAGAATTTCCTTAAATCATTGGCTATGATAGATTATAAACAGACAAACACCGGTGAGAAGGACAATAAAGAAAGCGACACTCAGAAGCCCCCAGGAAGGTCTGTCAGCCCTCGTTCACTTAGGTGAGACAGGAGGTAGTGAGCCAAACTACACTTGATCCCTCGGAACCCAACCCGGGGGACAGCCATGGACCGACCGACAAAAGGACTTGCTTGCCACCAATCGGTACATGAGAACTCAAACACCAGAAGTTACAAAGGTGATTATCCACAATGAAATGTGTATTAGCTGTCAAAACTACACACCATGTTGGACAGCGACAACAGGTGAGGAAAGGACGCTGCCTGAAATTAAGTTAGTGGCCAGGGCAGGTAACTAGAACACTAACGGCCACAAGGCAGAAAATACCGCTGGTACACTTGAATTTGAAATACGGTAATATAGGTAATTTCACCCAAAAAGAACACTGTCTGAATTTACAGCAGTGGCCAGGGCAGGTAACCAAAATACTAACGGCCACAAGGCAGAAAATTCCGCTGGTGCACTTGAATTGTCGTCAACCAGTATAGTTCGTTGCACTGCATGGCGGCTAAATTTCAGCAATAGAAACACTCAGTGTTGCTCACAGGAAAATCTCCCCAACAGTGAACCACCGAAAGGAACCACACAACATGAATGGACGTGGCTTGGGTAGTTGAAACCACTACTCACCTTTAACGTTCTGGGTCGGTGAACCACGAAGCTCGTAGTGATCGGACAGCTCCACCCATGCTCCGACTCTGCACAGGGACTGCCAGCGGACCCAGCCGACCTGCACCGCGTGGAGATAACTTCCCTGGTCCCCAGCAACCGACCGACTCCATCAGAATGCCGACAACATCTAAAATAGTCATAAGTGGAAATAACGCCAACCACACACACAGCCTGACAAACACTTACACGAAGACCTGAACGATACCCCACAGAAACTAAGCACGCACGAAGACAAATCGGGAGTTGATGCGCACACACACAGCCGACTCAAGAACGATCGGCGAACCAAAACACGTCGTCCCGTAGGACGATCGACCGACGATCCAGGAAGACCGTGGCCCGGCTCAAGTGATGCGTGGCGGCAGCGGTCGGGCGAGCCATGTCGACGCAGACCTCACTGCTGCTCCAACCCGACTGCGCTAGTGCCGCATTACAACTCCCCGACTGGCAGGTCCAGACTGCCCTCCAGACGCGTCCCAACTTACTGGCCGCCAGAACTCGCGACCCGAACTCCCTTACGACAGACAGCGACCGGGAAGCAATAGCAGTCGAGCAAAGATACTACGAGAGGGGATGTATCGATACGCGCTGCTAGCGCCGCTCACGGTCAGGCAAAGCAGCAGCTCAGTGGCACCAGTCATTTAAGTTAACGTAGTGAGGTGGAAGTACGTTAGAAACAGGGTGTGAAATACATGACGGCGGGAACAAGAGCCACATACGGCTCAATACGAGGTTAATGTAAAGAGCGATTTCCATTTATTTTGTTGTTATTGATCTGGTGAATCTAACAAAACATGTGTAAGACGCATATTTGCAGTAGTTTTCCGGAAGATCCAGAGAGGCAAATCGCTGCTGGTAATTGCGTTGCACAGTTGCATGTGGGTTTGCTTCAGACCATACGTGCTCGTTATGTAAACTGGTTATACCATCTAGAGTAAACTGTGCCTCAACAGTAACTAAAATGTGTTTGTGTTACTGCCGGTCAGTTTATTGTACTTCAGTGTACGCCATACCTTAGATTGTGAAATGCCAATCGTTGAGAGATACGTCGTGTACTGGTACCCGGGCTATGTTGGACAGCATCCATAATGCCCTCATCATCGGCTTCTCGTATCGAGCACTGGTACTGATTGTGAAAGCTAGGTAAAGAACCTGTCTCCCATAACATTCGAAATACTCCACTAATGGTTCGTGCATTCGGAATCCTCCGAGTTGGATAACGTACACGATATTCGTTAACTGCAGCCGTAGTATTACCATCACATTTACAATAAATAAACATTTTATCGGCGTATTCCTGTGTCGTAGATTGGAAAGGCATCCCTATTTCATAAATAATCTACAAACTACAACAGTTGCATAATATTGTTATTATGTCCTTTCACTGAACAATACAGAAAACTAACTCGTTTCAAGGTTAGGAAACGACTGAAACAACTCACTGACGATTGCCAACAGTGACATAAACGTTTCTACATTCTTAATCGAAATTAGCAAATTTACTTGTATAATAATCTTTGCTTCTCTGGATGTTATGTAAACCTACTGCAGATATACGTTCGGACATGTTTTATTAGAATCATCAGACAACAACAAAATAAATGGATATCGTTCTTTACTTTAACCTCGTGCAGTTTTGTGATGGCTTCATATTAGCGAAGCTGCTAAATATCAGACAAAATCTTTTATTAGCCGTAACTCCGTAACTACACATTTGCGGATCTACGTTTATATGAACTTTTTTTTAAGTTTCACTTGTAGAATAACATATTAAAATATTTGCATATCTTCGTGAATCACCCTGTACAAGCACACACAAGAGAACATAATTATTTGCCAAAAGAATCGCCGTTCTGTGAGGCGACGACAAACAGCGGGACCAAGCAGTGACCGCCATTTGTGATATTTTTTTGAACTGTGTGGCTCAACAGGTAAGAGCACGCCGCGAGACAGCAGGGAAGCCGACGGGCGTACTCTCAACCGCTCCTCCCTCCCTGTTCGTTTTTAACGGTTACTATCCAGGAAGGCCCGTTAGGCAGACGGATACGAGTGTTTTGTCGAGCTGCACTTTCTCGAGTAGCCGCAGTCCGAACAGCTGAGAAATCCCCCGAGTGAACTGGAGTATTCCCGTTCAGTCCCGATATCGTCACAGTAGAAGACTTTGGTCCTGCACAAGTCACTGAGAGAGCCGAATTTCCAACAATTGAAGAATGAAAAGGAGTTCAACAGAAGCCCATGGACAAATGCTGCTCCTCAGTGACAGATGTTTTGTCTGTGCAGTCGCCAGGAAAAAACCGCGAACAAGACAGAAATGAAGTTCACAGAGCTGTAAGCCTATCCAGTATTTATCCACTGCCTAAATATGATCGACCCTCAACAAAGAAGAAAATGTTAAAAAAATGCATTTTTGGACAAACAAGTTAAACCAGACAAAACCAAGAAGAGTCAAAATACCAGGATCTGTACGGCTGATCTCGACTTAACCGCGGCACACATTTCGGGAACCACCAGGTCCAAATCCATGGAGGGATCTAATGTTTTGAAGTGTCCAGGGTATTTTGAAATCTACAAGGAGCCCGTTAAGGGAGACTGGATTAAATGTGATGATTTCTCCCAATGGTGGCATGAAGAATGCACAGGTTATGAAGGAAGGGCATGGTGAATTTTCTTCTGATTTATGTTAGTGTACACTCTCTGACATGTCGCGTACACTTACCAGAAAATGCCGCTGAGAGCACGAAGGAGCTGTGACGTTTGCGGTTTGTGTTAAAATTTAGGAAGCTGTTACTGATTGTCCTCAAATAAACCAGCAATATAATGAGATAGGTTATATAAAACTGCAACCAGTCACTTTTTCGAATAATAATGTTTTATTCCATGAACCGGTTTTCGAACCTTTGCAGGTTATTTTCAGATGGTTTATGGAAGTTACATCATTATTTCTAGCATAATGCAGGGTGCTGGTTCTATGACAGGAAGATGGAACACGCTTTAATGTATCGACATGACTATTACTTATCTGTCGAAATGGATGTAAATTAAGTTTTTTACCTACTGCGACAGTATGGGCGGCTTTTTCCGTTAGTGTCCATCTGTCTGCCTTAATTTTGATGTCCAGTTGTTATATCACTACACACACTTTCACACAAACTATATTAATCTACAGTCTGACAGCGAGACTTTGCCAGCATCCAGCATGCGCTTTACAACTGTTGCTTGTTTTTATTTAATCGTGTGGCTAGGGGCCCCCCGTGGGGCAGTCCGTTCGCCGGGTGCCGGTCTTTCGATTTGACGCCACTTCGGCGACCTGCAGTCGATGAGGATTAAAGGATGATGCCGATGAGGACAGCACAACACCCAGTCTCTGGGCGGAGAAAATTCCCCTACCCAGCCGGGAATCGAACCCGGGCCCAGAGGATTGACAATCTGTCACGCTGACCATTCAACTGTTGCTAGTAACAAAGATCTTGATAAAAAGATATGGCAGAGCCCTTCTTTGCACAGAGATGTAATTTGTTCTTTTTTATCTGTACTAAAGTCGATATAAGGGCAAATATTTCAATCAGACCGGCGATAACGGGAGAGCACAAAATAAAATACATAAATAAATTGCTACAAGAACTAACTTCAGGCGATCTGACGCCTTATTTCTATTTGTATATTAACGTATAATACATGCAGTTATAGCAAATATTTTAATCATGATTGGCATTAACATGAGTGCCCAGGAATCAATAATACAGAGTTATTGTATTTGCAAATGAGATACAGCTGCTTGTACAACTAGGACATCTATATTTAAATTTAAATTTTTAAATTAATAACAAACCTTCAAATGAACTGTTGACTTATTTCTCTTGCTAAGTTAACTGTCATAGTAAATAAATAAACTAAATTTCCATCCATATCGACAGATAATCAAAAGTAATGGCGATACATTAAAGCGTGTTCCATCTTTTTGTCATAGAGCCGGCACCCAGCATTGTGCTATAAATAATGATCTAACGTCCAGAAACCATCTGAAGATGAACCTGAAAAGGTTCGAAAACCGGTTCATGGAATTCAAAAAAGTCACTGATTGCAGTTTTATATAACTTATTTGCATTCAATGAACAGTCGCAGTTCTAAAATATCCGTAATGGATAAGCATAAACCATCTATAATTTGTATAAGAAAAGTTTGTTTTAACCTTGTCATCTATTAGATATCAGCGGTTAAGTGCTTAAGTGCGTACTCTTCTCCGACTCTGCAGTATAAGGGCGGCACGCAGCAGATGTCACTCAATCATCAGAAACGCCTGAAGATGGCAAGAGGTCGGGATGCCGAAATGTCGCGGCTTTTAGATGACGCCAGCGGGCTGCATACTCGAGAGCTATTCAGGTTTTTCCTATGACGCGAAAACGTAAAATCACACATGAAGTACAGCCTTATTTGCCGTAACCATGTACACTAATTCATAATATTCGACAGGGATCATTTTTAATTCCACTTTTTCATACATACATAAATAAGTACCTACCTTCACACGTGGGGAATACATAGCCAAAACTATTTCTGTCTGGCACAGAATATGGATTGAACAAAGTAAAGAAGAGGACCTTTCTGACAAAGCAAACGTTGTCACTCTATAGGTGTCAGAGTGGTTTGCCAATTGCAAGTATTTGAAAAGCAACGTGCATTCTCTACTGTGGTATGGCATCATTCGCAGGAGGATGTTGGTCTGGGCGTAACAACATTCTAAAAACAAACAAGAACTACTGGAATACTGAAAAGCGCACGCTGTAGTGACTGGTGCAAACGTTCTTTAAACGGCTAAGAATCTTGACCCCTCCACAGCGATGCAATGAACCAAAAGTACACCGAATAAAGAAATAACTGCTCTGACAGTAAAAGTATGCACTATCACAGCTGAAAGGTAAATAGTAAACTGTTACCTGCTGTCACCTCATACGAAAACGTGTCTCTCGTGATGGAGCAAACCCATTCAGAAAGTTACTTAAGTGTACGACCCACCATGTTAGCCGTTTGGTCCAACGCACTGCTTTCCGGGCGGGAAGGAGTGCCGGCCCCGGCACGAATCCGCCCTGCGGATTAGAGTCGAGGTCCGGTGTGCCGGCCAGTCTGTGGATGGTTTTTCAGGCGGTTTTCCATCTGCCTCGGCGAATGCGGTCTGGTTCCCCTTATTCCGCCTCAGTTACACTATGTCGGCGATTGCTGCGCAAACCCTGTCCCCATGTACGCGTGCACCGTAATTACTCTACCACGCAAACATTTGGGGTTACACTCGTCTGATGTGAGACTTTCCGGGGGCAACCGGTCAGTAACCCTGGGTTCGCTGTGGGGCGGCTGTGGGGTGAGTGGACTGCTGTAGCCTGTTGTGGGTTTGTGAACCACTGAGGGCTACGCCGGGGGCGAAGCCTCCCCGTCGTTTCTAGGTCCCCGGTTCAATACAATACTATAGAACACAATACTTAAGTCTACACACTTGTTTCCAAATTACATGTTCTTAAACGGAGTGTGCTTTACGCTTGTTCCAAAACTACTTCCACTTTTTCACCCATTATGTATAAACTTGTGTAAATCACTCATTTGTTCATATCTTGACTATCCACCATAGTGCATCAACGATATTCTAAATCATCATTGCAGCCAACACTATTTTATTTATAATTGCTACTTTTGTATATTTATCAAGGTGAGCGTACAGCGGAATTTAGGTTGTGGCTTGAAATTGGTGTTACACTCTTTAATTTTATCATCTACGTGGAAAAATATTTGTATTTAACGTCTTACATAGAACATGTGTGTGTAAGTGTACTTGTGTGTGTGTGTGTGTGTGTGTGTGTGTGTGTGTGTGTGTGGGTGTGTAAGTGTACTTGTGTGTGTGTGTAAGTGTACTTGTGTGTGTGTGTGTGTGTGTGTGTGGGTGTGTGTGTGTGTGTTTCTGATTGAAGTCTTATTCTTTTTCCTGCAGTTATTGAATGTACCGTAGTCGTGATCACAGCAAAAACCTCGTAGACAATACATAGCTTGAACGATGAATTGTGAGAGAATAAAACGCGTACAGCCGTCCTAGAGTGCTGACACCCAAGTTTTCAGATAGTCTGCTTAACCAGTTGTGCTGGCCACCGTTGAGGTATATGTAGGGATCGTGTCAGCCCCTTCCGCACCAACTGCACCTTGAAAATGGCGCACTGAGGCGCCGAAACTGGTTGCAAGAGAATAAATAAAATCATAAGGACGGCTGGAGGCGTTTTATTTTCTCACGATAGGAAACGACCTCGGTTCAGAGACCGCCTGTCAAAGGGATGGACGTACAAAAACTGAATGGTAAATGTGCAGCTGTGACAGATATCGAGCAGTATAACAAACGAAAAATACTTGCGAAACTTTATTGATTCATCTAATTTTGTAGTTTTTACATCTCTGGCACTTTTGGGTGATGTGTAATTGTATATATTGCCATTATAATCTGTGACGTGTTCATAATGAATCTTTTGCAAACTGTCTTCGTTATCTCTTAGGACCTCACAGGCTGCTTTTTCTCCTCACGTAAACCTTCACCACCACTGAGTCGTTATTTTTCAGTCTTTCCCCTTTTCCTTTTATTGTTTCGTGATCCTTGTCTTTCTTACTGATGGACTGACTTGAAATAATTGTTCTGTTTCAGGCCCAGGGAGGGTGAGAACAGCGAAGGCAGCGCCCTCGCCATCAGGCAGGCAGTTGCATGTTACATGGCTCCCTCCATGGAATTCACAAGGCCAATCACTGTGGTATAAAGTCAGATATCAGGTACCTGAATAGACTGTCAGTAACGTAATACCTACAATGTGAATGAAAAAACAGACGCGAGTATACAGTAATTACGTCTAAGAATTCAAATTACCGTTCACTAAATAGCCAGCACGCTGTCCCATAGAAGAGGATGATAAACTGTTCCGAAGCTATTCTGCATGCTCGTCAACTAATCAGCAATTTCTCCAATTTCTGAATAGACATCTATTCGCACATACACCCTATCTCATTGTACCGTATATGAACTTGCTTTTCTTTCTACTTTTGTCCTTAAATATAATAATATAATACGTTTCCAAGTGTTTTGTGCACCCTCTTCTTTCTCTAGTTATCCTGAGGCTCGTTTCTGTTAAAATCTTTAACATAAATTTGGTAAAGTATAATTAGAGAAGAAATTCAGAGTAACATGGATTGCTTGGATCTTGTCGTATTTCTTATAAACAGGCAATGAAAGGGAGGTAGGAAAGATATAATTGTTTAAGGCGATATCAAAACCGGAACTACAGCTCCTGTAGTCACGATAGTGCAGTGCCTGTATTGTTCAGAAATACAGTGCGAAGTTCCTTGGGACGCGCTTGCATGTCCAAAAGAGCTGGCACTGCGGCGACTACAGTCGTTATAAAATACATAAAATGTATTGGCAGTTACGAACATGGAGAACAGTCAGCTGTAGACTGGAATGGCTACACTTATTATTTGTGCCGGGCCGGACTCGAACCGAGATTTCACGGTTATCGCGAGCGGTCGCCTCACCATTAGGCTACCCGAGCACGACTCTCAGCCAGAACCAAACTTCCGTAAGTCATCAATCATGAGTCTGCTACCTGCACTCGTACATCCATTACGTACACTATGTGATAAAAGGTATACAGACACCTACCTGAAGATGACTTAGCAGTTCGTGGCGCCCTCTATCGGTAGTGCTGGCATTCAATATGGTGTTGGCCCACCCTTAGCCTTGATGGCAGCTTCCGCTCTCGACGGCATACGTTCAATCTGGTGCTGGAAGGTTTCTTGGAGAATGGCAGGCCATCCTTCACAGAGTGCTGCATTGAGGAGAGGTATCGTTGTCAGTCGGTGAGACCTGGCACGAAGTCGGAGTTCAAAAACATCCCAAAGGTGTTCTACAGGATTCAGGCCTCTGTGCAGGCAAGTCCGTAAAGGGATGTTACTGTCGTGTAACCCTTCCGCCTCAGGCCATGTATTATGAACAGGTGCTCGGTCGTGTTGAAAGATGCAATCGCCATTGCCGAATTGCTCTTCAACAGTGGAAAGCAAGAAGGTGCTTAAAACATGTGCTGTGATAGTACCACGCAAAACAACAAGGGGTACAAGCCCCTCCATGAAAAACACGCCGGCCGTGTGGCCGAGCGCTTCTAGGCGCTAGAGTCTGGAACCGCGCGACCGCTATGGTCGCAGGTTCGAATCCTGCCTCGGGCATGGATGTGTGTGATGTCCTTAGGTTAGTTAGGTTTAAGTAGTTCTAAGTTCTAGGGGACTGATGACCTCAGTAGTTAAGTCCCATAGTGCTCAGAGCGATTTGAAGCCATTTGAAAAACACGACCGCACCATAACACCACCGCCGCCGAATTTTACTGTTGGCACTACACACGCTGGCGGATGACGTTCACCGGGCTTTTGCCATACCCACACTGTCACCAGATCGCCACATTGTCTACCGTGATTCGTCACTCCACACAGCGTTTTTCCACTGTTCAAATGGTTCAAATGGCCCTAAGAACTATGGGACTTAACATCTGAGGTCATCAGTCCCCTAGACTTAGAACTACTTAAACCTAACTAACGTAAGGACATCACACACATCCATGCCAGAAGCAGGATTCGAACCTGCGACCATAGCAGCAGCGCGGTTCCGGACTGAAGCGCCTAGAACCTCTCGGCCACAGCGGCCGGTTTTCCACTGTTCAATCGTTTAATGTTTACCCTCCTTACACCAAGCGAGGCGTCGTTTGTCATTTACCGGCGTCATGTGTGGCTTATGAGTAGCCGCTCGACCATGAATTCCAATTTTTCTCACCTCCCGCTTAACTATCATAGTACTTACAGTGGATCCTGATGCAGTTTGAAATTCCTGTGTAATGGTCTGGATAGATGTCCGCCTATTACAAATTACGAGCCTCTTCAACTGTCGGCGGTCTGTCTGTCTGTCAACAGATGAGGTCGGCCTGTACGCTTTTGTGTGCTGTACGTGTCCCTTCACCTTTTCGCTTCACTATCACATCGGAAACAGTGCACCTAGGGGTGTTTAGGAGTGTGGAAATCTCGCGTACTGACGTATGACACAAGAGACACCCAATGACCTGACCACGTTCGAAGTCTGTGAGTCCCGCAGAGCGCCCCATTCTGCTCTAGTGACTACTGAAGTCGCTAATATGAAGTACATGGCAGTAGATGGAACAACATGAAAAACGTATGTTTTGGGACAGTCGGATACTTTTGATCACATAGTGTATATTCCTATACAGTGAGGTGCACGTATGTACGAAGGAACTTTGCATCGTATTTCTGAGCAACACAGGCAGTGCAATATCGAAGCCGGACAAGCGACCTTCTATTGAAATATCTCCCCCGTACAGGAATATACATAATAGACGTACGAATGCAAGTATTAGACACGTGTTTGACGCCATATGGAAGTTTGGGTCTGGCCATGAGATGTCCTCACGTAGTGTAATAAGCCTAATGGTGAGGCAACCGCTCGCGATAAGTGGGAAATGCTGGTTCGAGTCTCGCTCCAGCAAAAATTTTCCTTGTCGTCAATCCATTATACGGCTGATCTTCATCCATACTCCCAACTGTGAATACAATGATGTAGTCCTAGATACGGTTGCGGAGGTGGTTAATTTATTATTAAACTTCCTGGCAGATTAAAACTGTGTGCCCGACCGAGACTCGAACTCGAGACCTTTGCCTTTCGCGGGCAAGTGCTCTACCATCTGAGCTACCGAAGCACGACTCACGCCCGTTACTCACATCTTTACTTCTGCCAGTATCTCGTCTCCTACATTCCAAACTTTACAGAAGCTCTCCTGCGAACCATGCAGAACTAGCACTCCTGAAAGAAAGGATATTGCGGAGACATTGCTTAGCCACAGCCTGGGGGATGTTTCCAGAATGATATTTTCACTCTGCAGCGGAGTGCGCGCTGATATAAAGCTGTGAGTACCGGCCGTGAGTCGTGCTTCGGTAGCTCAGTTGGTAGAGCACTTGCCCGCAAAAGGCAAAGGTCCCGAGTTCGAGTTTCGGTCGGGCACACTGTTTTAATCTGCCAGGAAGTTTCATATCAGCGCACACTCCGCTGCAGAGCGAAAATCTCATTCTGGTAATTTATTATTATTTCCTTCATTTCATAAATATTGGAGAGAGTTTTTAAGTATCATCACAAATGAAATTAAATTTTTTTTGTTAGTGAACAATTGCCCTTCTTCGCGGTGTTTTAAGTGATTCTAATGTATCGGAAGCCAGTGAATGTATAATATCTGCGACTATGAAGTCCAAAGCAAAACAGTAAAATTGAGGGAAACTTAATAATGAAACAAAATGCCAACTTCCATGTCCCCAGCATTCCAAATACGTATGATCTTAGAAGTTGTCATGTATAAATACGGAAATCATACCAAGAAACAGGAAGCTGGTGTATAAGGCTTTTAGAAATATACAATTCATCAATATGGACTATTGGGATGCACTGTATACTCCAGTGTGTTAAATGTAAGTTCAAAAAATGAGGTGGAAATAGCGAGATGGTAATGAAATCCTGTAGCCACTCCATCCAAAGGAAGGGACAGCGTCATCGAACCAGGTTAGGAATACATTATAGAAAGCAGTAACAGCATCTCAAGACTGTGGAGTTGCTGCTCTTGAATTACGGTTTTTGCAGATAAAATTATTTCATACAACGTCCGCCTGTTATGCAAACCGCTGGTTTTTCATGTGACCCAAACGTCTTTCAGCACATGTGCTCCATCATCAGAGGGTTTTCTATATTCAAGTCTGTGAAATGTTTTTGGCACCGGATTTGAAGTTTGGCTACTTACTATCACGCCCTTGTGTGTGTGTGTGTGTGTGTATTTAAGCTGCTGTCTTTCCTGTAAAGTTCCTTTAATGTGATAAATAGTGTGTATGCAGAATATAGTGTATTCATTTATAACCTGATTTCCTTCTCCTGTTGCCCTCAGTATCTAGAGGTTTCCTTATATTGTTAGTTAATAGCATACATTGTGGCTGGATTTTAGTGTTTTTTAATCTTTCTGTTGCAGCTGGGTTGTGGTTTTGGGACATTATGAGGTCTCCAAATGTGCTATGAGGGTTTTGAGCTGTTCTGAATATGTTGTTTTCACGTTTCTGCATGGTTTTCCTATGTATCCTGACTAACAAGTGTTTCCTAAGGGTTCATATATACCTGATTTGCTGAATTTATCTGTAGCTGTTACCTGTGCTCTGAGTTTTTTCTTAGCTATGTTATCTGTTCTACTTCTATTTAAAGTCCTTTCTTTAATATTTTGCCTGTTCTGTGAACAATACTGTTGTTGTAGGTGAGTATTTGCCATTTAGTTTTGTGTGTGTGTGTGTGTTGCGTTGTTGTATATTGCATATGTTCATTGTTTGTGTGTTGTGTTCTTTTGCGTGGTGTGTGTTGCTATGTGTATGTGTACTCTTCATCCATTTTCCGTTTACGTATTTGTTGGTTTACTTTGTCTATCGTATTGGTATGAAAACTGTATTCCACTGCTATTCGTTTTGTTGTATTTACCTCCTGTGTGTAATTCAGTTTGTTTATTGGTGTTTAGTTTAACCTGTGGAGCATGGATCTGACGTTTGCTTACTTGTGACCATTGGGTGGTTTGATAGATTGTGACTGGTGATGCTCGTGGTCATTAGTTTCCTAAATATTGTGAAGTCACGGATGTTGTTTATTTTTGCATGCTGAGATCCATAAAATTATACATGTTGCCTATTTTTGTTTCTGATGTGATGTGGATTTTTGGCTGTACATGACTTGTTTCACTGTGCAGCTGGTTTGTGTGTGAGTGCAGTTCATCAGTAAGGCGTATTATGATTCAGCAAAAAGATGCTGCTATATAAATTTGTATTTGCTTTTTTCACAATGTGTCTGAAGAACTTGTCCTCCTATTTAGTCATGAATACGTTAGTTAAGAAGCCACTAACCGGGGGTCCCATTGGCAGTCGTTCATGTTGGAATGAAATTCTTTGTAGAACCCAAAGTAAATAGGTCGGTCCTAAGATAGTTGCTATTTCATAAATATCTGTGTCTGGTGTGTTTCCACGGTGATTTAGTCACTGTGTGATGATGGTTGCTTCATCTATTGGAATGCAGGTCTTGTATGTAAATGTCCTTGATTCTGCCTATTAATTCCTGTGAGTTTTTCGGGTCCCTGTTGTTTTCAAACGTGCATGCTTTGTTTAGTGATGTGTGTGTATTTTAGGCTAGGTGATGTGATGGAGCATTTCTGAAACTGATGACAGTTTTTAAAGGAATATATTGGTCGTGCAATGAATTACAACATTTGACCAGTAATCCAACAGCAATGGCCCAGAAAAACACTTTTGTAAACAACAGGAACCTTGAAAGCTCAAAGGAATTAATGGTCAGAAGCAAGAATATAGACTACTAGGCATAGTGAGCCTTCTATCAATGTACAACTGCATTCCAGTAGACAGGACAACCAACATCATAACACAGGGACTAAATCAACATAGAAACACACAAATTATTCTCGGGACTGAGACCTGGCTGAACCCTGAGATAGGAAGTTCTGAAATATTTAGTGAGGGTTGGAACGTGTATCGGATAGACAGATTAGACACCGTAGGAGGTGGTGTCTTCACTGCAGTTGACAAAAATATTGTGTCTACTGAGGTCGAAGAAGAGTGTGATTGTGAAGTTATTGTCTGGACACGTTTAACAGGGCTAGGGAAAATAAAGCTAATTGTGGGGTGTTATTATCGGCCACCAGGTTCCACCGTGACCGTCCTAGAATCATTCAAAGGGAGTCTACATTCTGTATCGCGGAAGTACCCGGATCATGCTATATTAGTCGGAGGCGATTTCAACCTACCTAGTATAGACTGGGATGTCTATGGATTCATTACAGGTTGTACAGACAAGCCATCGCGTGAATTACTTTTGAACACATTATCCGAAAACTGTCTTGAGCAGCTAAATCGACAGCCAACACGTAATGGAAATATTTTAGATCTGGTAGCCACGAACAGACCAGACCTCATCGACGGTGTCAGTGTTGAGACAGGGATTAGTCATCATGATATTGTCATTACGACTATGGTTACGAAAGTTAAACAGTCGGTCAAGAAGGCTAGGAGAGTATTCTTACTAGAAAGAGCAGATAAGCAGTTGTTAGCATCCCACTTAGTAAATGAATCGACTTCCGGTACGATAGACGTGGAAGAATTATGGGCAAATTTTAAACATATTGTAAATCACGCATTGGACAAGTATGTGCCGAAAAAGTAGGTTACGGACGGAAAAGACCCACCGTGGTTTAACAGCGCAATTCGGAGAATGCTCAGGAAGGAAAGACAGTTGCACTCGCGGTACAAGAAAGATCGGGAGAATGAGGACAGGCAAAAGTTAGTAGAGATTCGTGCTGCTGTAAAAAGAGCGAAGCGCGAAGCATTCAACCACAACCACCGTCATACCTTGGCAAAAGATCTTGCTGAAGACCCTAGGAAATTCTGGTCTTAGGTATAATCGGTAAGCGGGTCGAAGGCTTCTATCCAGTCGCTCACTGATCAGTCTGACCTGGCAACGGAAGACAGCAAAACGAAAGCTACAATTTT
Organism: Schistocerca serialis cubense; assembly: GCF_023864345.2. Lineage (NCBI taxonomy): Eukaryota > Metazoa > Arthropoda > Insecta > Orthoptera > Acrididae > Schistocerca > Schistocerca serialis. The sequence goes on from NC_064645.1 coordinate 47,601,929, forward strand.
GAATTTAGCATTTGCGAAATCTTTCACGCAGGAGGATCGTACAAACATACCGCCGTTTGAGTCTCGTACAGATTCCCGTATGGAGGAGATAGTGATAGACATCCATGGGGTTGTGAAGCAGCTGAATGGATTGAAAATAAATAAATCTCTAGGTCCTGATGGGATTCCAATTCGGTTTTACAGAGAGTACTCTACTGCATTGGCTCCTTACTTAGCTTGCATTTATCGCGAATCTCTTGTCCAACGTAAAGTCCCGAGCGACTGGAAAAAAGCGCAGGTGACGCCTGTATATAAGAAGGGTAGCGAGACGGATCCTCAAAATTACGGACCAATATCCTTAACATCGGTTTGTTGCAGGAGTCTCGAACATATTCTTAGTTCGAATATAATGAATTTCCTTCAGACAGAGAAGTTGCTGTCCATGGATCAGCACGGCTTTAGAAAGCATCGCTCCTGCGAAACGCAACTCGCCATTTTTTCATAAGATGTCTTGCGAACCATGGATGAAGGGTATCAGACGGATGACATATTCCTTGACTTCCGGAAAGCGTTTGACTCGGTGCCCCACTGCAGACTCCTAACTAAGGTACGAGCATATGGGATTGGTACCGAAATATGTGAGTGGTTCGAAGACTTCTTAAGTAATAGAACCCAGTATGTTGTCCTCGATGGCGAGTGTTCATCGGAGGCGAGGGTATCATCTGGAGTGCCCCAGGGAAGTGTGGTAGGTCCGCTGTTGTTTTCTATCTACATAAATGATCTTTTGGATAGGGTGGATAGCAATGTGCGGCTGTTTGCTGATGATGCTGTGGTGTACGGGAAGCTGTCGTCGTTGAGTGACTGTAGGAGGATACGAGATGAGTTGGACAGGATTTGTGATTGGTGTAAGGAATGGCAGCTAACTCTAAATATAGATAAATGTAAATTAATGCAGATGAATAGGAAAAAGAATCCTGGAATGTTTGAATACTCCATTAGTAGTGTAGCGCTTGACACAGTCACGTCGATTAAACATTTGGGCGTAACATTGCAGAGCGATATGAAGTGGGACAAGCATGTAATGGCAGTTGTGGGGAAGGCGGATAGTCGTCTTCGGTTCATTGGTAGAATTTTGGGAAGATGTGGTTTATCTGTAAAGGAGACCGCTTATAAAACATTAATACGACCTATTCTTGAGTACTGCTCGAGCGTCTGGGATCCCTATCAGGTCGGATTGAGGGAGGACATAGAAGCAATTCAGAGGCGGGCTGCTAGATTTGTTACTGGTACGTTTGATCATCACGCGAGTGTTACGGAAATACTTCAGGAAGTCGGGTGGGAGTCTCTAGAGGAAAGGAGGCGTTCTTTTCGTGAATCGCTACTGAGGAAATTTAGAGAACCAGCATTTGAGGTTGACTGCAGTACAATTTTACTGCCGGCAACTTACATTTCACGGAAAGACCACAAAGATAAGATAAGAGAGATTAGGGCTCGTACAGAGACATATAGGCAGTCATTTTTCCTCGTTCCGTTTGGGAGTGGAACAGGGAGAGAAGATGCTAGTTGTGGTACGAGGTACCCTCCGCCACGCACCGTATGGTGGATTGCGGAGTATGAATGTAACTGTATAAGAAATACACGTTGATGAAATATCAACTATACTGAGGACAACACAGCACGAAAGTTTGTATTGTACAAAGAATTTTATTGTAACCTCAACGACTGCCAATGGGGTCACCGATTAGTGGCCTCCTAACAACGTATTCATGATCAAGTAAGAGAACAAGATCATCAGACACGTAATAAAACAAAACAAAAAAAATGCAAACACTGGTTCGTTAACAACATGACATGTGTGACTGAAGAGCCACACACAAACATCAAACAGCTTCACATTAGATACAGAAATGCAGCGTATACTAAAGTTTTAGGGATTTCACCATAAATAACAGCACCCATGCCTTCACAGTATTCAGGAAACTGACTGCCACAAGCACCACCATTCACAATCTGTCGAACCACTCACTGGTACACAAGCAAGCAAGCTTCTAATCCATGCTCTACAGGTTAAACAAAACATCAATAAGCAAGCTGACCTACACACAGGAGGTAAACACTATAAAACAAATTGCAGTGGAAAACAGTTTTGATGCCCATCTGACAGACAAAAACAACAAACAAACATGTAAATGGAAAAGCAATGGCGAGGCCACATACATACAAGAACATAGACAACACAGATGAACATAACACACAAACATTTACCACGTGCAAGACACAACAGAGCAACAACACAAACACAAAATTAAATTATACATTCTCAGCTACAGTAACAATATTATTCAGAGAACAGGCAGTATATTAAGAAAATAAAAATCGCAGACAGACAATAGAACACAGAAAAAGCTCATAACAAAGGAAACAGCCACAGATAAATTCAGCATGTCAGGCACATAAAAACTCACATGCAACACTTATCAGTCAGTGTACATAGGACAAACAGACAGGAACTTTATAACGACATGTTAAGAACACCTCAAAGATCTAAAATGTAAGATCTAGAATAGCACATTCGTTGACTACTTATTAGCCCACAACCACAACCTAACTACACTAGAAAGATTAGAAAATACTAAAACCCATCCACATAGACAATAGAACACAGGAAAAAGCTCAGAACGAAGGAATCAGCCACAGATAAATTCAGCATCTCAGGCACATAAGAGCTCACATGCAACACTTATCAGTCAGTGTACATAGGACAAACAGAGAGCAACTTTATAACGACATATTTAGAGCACCTCAAAGATCTAAAATGTAAGAGCTCCTGCAGCACATTCGTTGAACACCTATTAGCTCACAACCACAACCTAACTACACTAGAAAGATTAGAAAATACTAAAATCCATCCACATTGTATACCACAAACTAACACAAGGAAAACTCCAGATACAGAGGGCAATAGGCGAAGGAGAACAGACTGTAAATGAATACACTACAGTCTGCAGACACACTGTTTATCACATTAAATGAAATTTACAGAAAAGACAACACAAACAGCTTAAAGAAGCACACACACACACAGAGACACAGACACACACACACACACACACACACACACACACACACACACACACACACACACAGGAAAAGAGAGATAGAAAGTAAACAGAATTCAAATACTTCGTCAACTTACTTCAGAAGTAGTGAACGCCGATTGGGATGGGGCACAGAATACCAACATTTACTCTGTGTTTTGGTGAGGGGAAAAGTGTTCATTGCACATAAAATTCTACAGAATATGTGCAGTATTTGTATATGGTTCTCAACAACTCACGCAAACGAAAAAGGAAAAGTATCTGCGATCGCAAACTATAATTGGAAAGACAGGTTGTTTCAAAAAGAATATACGTGATTCGAATGCATATATTTATTAAACTTTAAGACATATGAATATGAAACCTCACATACATATTTAGACCCTCTCAAGTTCAGATTACAGATGTTCAATATGTCCTCCATCAGCGACGCGAACAATACCACATCGATACTCAAACTCCTCTCATACTCGGGCAAGCACGTCCTTCGTCACTGATGTTTTGGCAGTACGGATCTGGTTCTTCAACTCTTACCGATTCTGTGGGAGTGGCGGTACATAAACGTTGTCTTTTAACGAAACCCCACAGGAAGACGTCAGAGGGTGTCAAATCTGGTGAAAGTGGAGCCCAGCTGAGACACGCTAAGTTGCCAGCTCCTTTGCGACCAATCCAACGGTTCGATAGAGTTTCATTCAGATATTCACGCACTTGGCAACTCCACTAAGAGGGTGCCCCCTCTTGTTGAAAAATGGAGATGTCTTCGTGTAGAATCGGAAACAACCAGTTTTGTAACATAGCGAGACACTGTTGAGCGTTAACCGTGTTTCCATCAAAGAAGAATGGGCCATAAACAGATAATCGAGATACTGCACAAAACACACTGACTTTGGGCGAATCTCGTACATGTTCAATGGCTGATAGGCGCCAAATTCGTACATTGTGTTTGTTTACCTGACCACTAACATGGAAAGTCGCTTCATCACTGAACACAATGTGTTGTGCGAAAGTGCTGTCATTGTGAACAGCATCAAGAATCCCGTTACAAAGTGCCACGCGTTTGCGTTTGTCATCAGGACGCAGAGCTTGTAACAGCTGTAAAGGCTTCATAACTAACCGACCTCTCAAAACACGCCAAATTGTTGTTGTGGGCAGTTGTAGCTCCCGACTGGCACGACGAGTTGACTTTGAAGGACTGCGTCCAAAAGCAGTTTGAATTCGTGCAACATTTTGTTCAGGAACACGAGGGAGGCCATACACATCCTGCATCTAGAAACTATCGATACCATCTGCGAATGTTCCACCCATTCGGAGGATCAATTTGGTACCTCAACCTGAAACATCTTTCCACTGTAATCACGCAGTTGCACTCTAGAACACAAAACGATTTCTGCTGCGGAGTAGCCATTTTAAACATATGACTGTTACCAAGCAAAACACAAGCCAACTGATATCTAGTCGCTATTAATACAGACTAGACTATGTAATCGTTTCTCCAGTAGCCGAGGCGCAGCGAACGATAGTTTGGACAAAATAGTACTTTGTAATAAGTATATTATTTCTGAAACATCCTGTATATGCACCAAATAACGTGACAGAGTAAATAACGTTTAAATATAAAATTTGGAAATTTGTGGTAAGTTGCTATGGGACCAAACTGCAGAGGTCACTGGCCCCTAGGCTTACACACAACTTAATCTAACTTAAACTAACTTACGCTAAGGGCAATACACACCCCCATGCTCGAGGGAGGACTCGAACCTCCGACGGGGGAAGACTACGCGACTACCCCGCGCGGCTCTAAACATTAACTGCTAACTCACCAACAAAATGACATCAACAGCGACTGGTTGCAGGTGACAAATTACGAGTAAGGGTAATGAACAAATGGTCATGCATAAACATGTAATGTAAAGGGTGTGTAAGGACGAAAACAAGCGAAAATTGCCAGTAGGACTAATTTTCGTGGATTAATTATCACTTGAAATATGTCCACCTTTCACAGATTTGAATGGAGAAGTTAGCACAGAGGTGCTGAAACCTGTTTCTGTCACAGGAAGAAACAGTGTTTTGGATAGCAGACGGACGTTATATCCAATAATATGCGTTTTATGTACATTCATAATGAAGATTCGTATGGTATGTATGGTTGTCATCAAATCACAATAGGTGGTTTTGTCAGAGGACTCAAACAAAAAGTCAGTTAATTGTGTCTCGTGGCGATTTAAATCGGAGTTAACACTGAAGTGAAGCGATTTGTATTCGCTGGCAAACTGGGCAGGAAATTGAGCAGACAGGAGAAAAAAGTGAGCAACATGTAAAGTGATCGGTCAAGAGGGGTAATGAAGCACAAACCTTAATAGGGTGGAATGTCAGCTGCATCACAACCAGGGAAACAGCAGATTCCAAGTTGGGCAGTCAAGTGCTACAGAAATTAGAATCTCTGTATGACAAGACATCCCCTTGGTTTAGCAAATGAGGGTTTGCCACAGAAAGGCTTTAGTTATAATAACGGTAGGGATATACTTGAAAATCGTGTATTCAAAACAGTATGCAGATTGAGGGATACACGGAGCATATATAAGCCAAAGATGGAGTTTCGGAAAAGCTCAGTTATGTCACGATTTTTTGCAATTTTAGAGTTGAAAATTCATCATTTCTGTTCTGTGTGGGATAGTGTAGCAGTAGCCGACTCAGATATCTGTACGTTATTTTCTATGTGTGGGCCTGGAAGAAGATAGGTGAAATGGAACAGAACGGTCAACAACGTCACAACATGCTTTCATCTCGAAACAAACATTTCATCTAACAAGGGAACCTCCCCATCGCACCCTCCTCAGATTTAGTTATAAGTTGGCACTGTGGATAGGCCTTGAAAAACTGAACACAGATCAATCGCGAAAACAGGAAGAAGTTGGGTGGAACTATGAAAAAATTAAGCAAAATATACAAACTGAGTAGTCCATGAGCATGATATAAAACAAATAGAATAATGTCCGGTTAGGACCGCTCTGGTCCCGTGGTTAGCGTGAGCAGCTGCGAAACGAGAGGACCTTGGTTCAAGTCTTCCCTCGAGTGAAAAGTTTAATTTTTTATTTTCAGACAATTATTATCTGTCCGTCAGTCCGTCCGATGCGAGGTAACTGCGCCGTAGTATGGGGACGCTACACCTAAACAAACATCGAAACACACGACTGTGAAACTGTTGAATTCATTTGTTGCAGTTTATGTGACAAACTCTTATGTTTTCATCACTTTTTTGGGAGTGATTATCACATCCACAAGAAAACCTAAATCGGGCAAGGTAGAAGAATCTTTTTACCCATTCGCCAAGTGTACAAGTTAGGTGGGTCGACAACATATTGCTGTCATGTGAAGCACATGCCGTCACCAGTGTCGTATAGAATATATCAGACGTGTTTTCCTGTGGAGGAATCGGTTGACCTATGACCTTGCGATCAAATGTTTTCGGTTCCCATTGGAGAGGCACGTCCTTTCGTCTACTAATCGTACGGTTTTGCGGTGCGGTCGCAAAACACAGACACTAAACTTATTACAGTGAACGAACGGACAGATCATAACTTTGCGAAAATAAAGAAAGTAAACTTTTCACTCGAGGGAACACTTGAACCAAGGACCTTTCGTTCCGTAGCAGCTGACGCTAACCAAGGGACCACGGGCGCTCATATTTTGCTCATTTTTTTCATAGTTCCACACAACTTCTTCTTGTTTTCTCGATTGATTTGTGTTCTGTTTTTCAAGGCCTATCCACTGTGCCAACTTATAAGTAAATCTAAGGGGTGTGCGATGGGGAGGTTCCCTTGTAAGCAAGGTAGCGTGGTAACTCTGCTGCTGAAAGTTGTGGATGCAGCAAAAGAAGGATATGTGTAGTTACGATATGACAACAAACCATGTGCCAAACACCGAAACGTATGTGCAATTAAACGAGTTACAACTGTAATAAAGAGGGTCATTTTGCTACTGAATCTCCTAACGAATCATTTCACAGAAGTCCAAGGAGGATCTTTGTTGGATATGAATAGAATTCATCCAGCTAAAGAATCTATTTGTCAGAGATGCTGTTTCCTCATGAAAGGACTGAATGCAGAGGAGAACCCAATAAAGTCAAAACTTTGAAAAAGAAAAAGACAACGAAATCATGTTTGCAGAAGAATATGTTTTGTCTCAAGATGTTTATCAAGACTGAACTCTATAATCTGTTTACGGCACTCAAAATATAATCTCATGACCGAAACTATCTCATAATCGAAACGTTGGGCGCCTATGAGATATGCAGGCTATGAACTGTATCTTGTGCAATGCGATAATAATGCAATCTTCAGAGTGATAAGAAAAGTTGAAGCAACACCTGTTTCAGTAGCCTGCAACATGAAAACTGTCGTAAAGCAATGGCTGATGAATACCATTCCATAATAAAGTTGAAAAGTTGAATACCTGTGCGTCTTCTAAAGAATGTAAGACTTTTAACATGTCTCGAAAACAGAGTGGACCAGGACAAAGGTCTAGGCTGTTGAGAAACGAAACAGCTGGACTCTTTCCCTGTATCTCAGGTCCAAATAAAACCAAAATTATAACTTTTGATGTTAAAACAAGATTTTTATACATTGACCTGCAGGAAGAAATTTACGTGAATCTACGTGGTGGATTCAACTACAGTACAAAGAGAGTTTGTAGTTTAAAGAAGAGTTTATATAGCGTAAAGAGAGCTCCAAAAAGTGAAATGAGAATTGCTTATATTTTCTGATGACGTTGCCATATGTAAATCACTATGATCATTACCCTTGTATCTATTACAATGAGAGAGAAGTTTAGTATAGAATTGTTTGATGATGATGGACTAGTGAGAGCCGGTCAGACGTTATTATCGAAGTTTCGAAGAAACTGAACAAAAACTTAAGTATAGCATTTAATAGCATGCTTACGAATCAGATGTCATATTTCAGAATGGAAACTTAAATAAGTTCACAGAACATTTTTGTAATCGAATTAAATGGACGACGAGCATCGGAAACAACTGAATCTTGTCAAAAAGATAGAGGCAGCCTATGTCTTGCACTAACATTTCGTCTGATTATGAGTTTTCTGTTAATTACTTATGAAGGTTTTGGAATAAAGCAGTGGCGAGTCACCGGAAAATTTGGAAGCATATTTTTCGCTATCTAGAATGAACTAAAATATTTGATGTACTCTTTGACAGAGGCTTCACACAGCTTGCCTAATCTGATTCGACTTAAATGCACTAAAAATTCTGGTATATTCCTTGATGAAGACTCAAAACAGCTTGCCTAAGCCGATTCAATATCTAAGCAGAAACCTTATTCTGATGTAGAAGAGGGCCTAGAGACAATATTATGATAAGGATAATAAATAAATGATATGGTGTCAACGCAGTTATCAACAGGCAATGCGGACCATGACTCACTGCCTGGTACATGTGAAGGCATCACCTCTTGGCGACTTCGATAAGTGAAGCAGGGGATTGCGCTGCTACTTCTTTGAGTGGTGATATCTGTTGTAGTCGACGCCTTGGAGAGGAGATTCGAATTTCAGGTTCGACCTAACAACAAAAATTCTGCATTGACATCCAAGGTGTCAAACAAAGATTGGAGAATAACTGCGAAATAAAAATAGTGAGAGGCAAGAAACATAATCAAGTTGTAAGGAAGCTAGATCAGCAACAAATTGGAAAGACTTTCAGATTAAAACATGGTGGTGGTTCAAGTCAGCTTACTGATAAACAATTGAAAACAGTTACCCACAAATTTTTGAAGAAATAAGTTTGTTAATATGTAGCATGCATAATGTTCATATGGTTATTCTAGTTGTCTCACAACACTGTAGTAACTAATTTTTGGTTCACTACATTTTCAGTCCGATTAAATATGCTGCATGAAAAAGTACTCAAGTCGTGCTTTCTGTTAAAATGGTGTGAATAGTTCCTCATCATTAGAGAATCAAATCCAGTTAAAACCTGCAAGTAATCTTTCGTAGGAACATAATTCTCACTAGGTTATGGACCCTTCATATTTCAGTCAATCTTTTTAAATTCGGCAAGTTATCTTTTTGAGAATGTCACAAATTAATACCAAAAATATAAAAACTTTCTGAATTTGAAATCGGCACACAATACACAAGGAATATGAAACGAATGTCTGCATTTACAACCAGTACACAGTGTAGAGGAAACCCTGGAACAATATCTACATTAGCTGCTGGTAAAAATGTCAGAAGGATGTCTGCATGTACAACCAACTCACAGTGTAGAAGAGACATGTGAAGAAAACCTGTATTTACCTCCAGAACACATTGTTCAAGAAATATTAGACAAAACACGTAGACAAATACCAGAGAAGACTCCTGAATTCAGAGTAATGAAGAAAATACAAGCTTTCATGCTGATTTTATTTGTTGGCTGATCCATGACATAAGAAATGGAAATAATGGAGTGTTCGCAGGCAACCAGCGCACAACATACATTACGCAGTAATACAATCGATAACTACCGCCGAGAAATAGAGAGAAAACCATTTGGTATATCATCAGAAGGTGTAGTCAGTCACTACGAAGTTTGCAGATATTGAACTGCTACATACAACTGACTTGAGTAACTGAAGTATCGTATGTATTATTGCAAAGTAAAGCCAGACCATGTTGATTACATGAACACATCGATTACTTGTGTCTACCACGATACATGATAGCTACAAATTATTGTGAAAAGATCATAATGTACATAAAGTGCACTACATTTGTTAAACAAATATTTATGGTATAGAAGAATGAACCAGTTAAGTTATTTAAACAAAGACATGGATTTCGAAAGAGCTGCTATCGAAATTCTAAACATCGAAATAATTATTACTTGCCTTTATCAATCCCTAAGTGGCAACATCAAAATATTTCTGAATAATCTTAAAATTTTCTTAAATGAATTTCATTGAAACTAGAATGTTCTATGTCTTTGGGGAACTTTAATGTCGCTATTAAAACAAAAAGCGAAGTTTGACAACTAATCCAAAGCCCTGTACCTCAGAATTTTTTTCCATTTAAACTACAACAAGAAATATACAATTGCTGTAAGGGATTACAGCAACAATACAAAAACCTGCTCCTGTTTACTATCAGCACAAAAAATGGGAAGCATATGAAACAGATGATAATGGCGGAACATGAGATATTTTTAAATACATCCTGCTACTACTTCTATATTACTTTTCTTCTAAAACTGAAACATACTAAACAAAAGAATCTAAAAGCAAATTACAGGTAAGAACAGGTATCAACGTTGCATGTGAAAGGAAATGATTGGTGATGAAGTACTATACAGCTATTCACCTTACCTCTTTGCAAGAGAGGGACATAAGGAAATATGTCAAACCAAAGAGCTATTATCACATAATGCAACTGAATGGCCAGTGACAATGAAGAAGTAACATTAATAAATAAAGAGCATGCAGAGTGGCATGTCAAAGGACATGAAATAAATCAACTCTCTCTTGAATATGAGAATACAACTCTCATACCCAACAACTCCAGAATCACTTACCCACAACATGTTGCAAAAGTAATCAGTGGTTACTGTACATGAAATACAGGCAAGAAGTTACTATGAAGCATCAATAAACGCGACGCAATACATAAAGTAATATAAAATCTTTCCCAGTTTGTTTCGTCGACTATAAAAAGGGTTTTACTGTATGAGACATAAAAAGAAGGTCGAGATTTTGAGGTCAGTTGGTAATGGTCAAAACGATTTACACATCACGTTGCTGTACTAGAATCAAGCTGCCGTTACAAAAACTAACCAAGGCACATCAGAAGCAGCTACAGTTAGTAATGGCGTTTGTCACGCTTCTGTAATATCCTCTCTCTCCTTTTTAACACATTCTCTGAAGTAATTTTCAGATAAGTGTTGGTGGAAGAAAGAAAAAGGATCATTACAAATAGAAAGAAAATTAACAGCATTAGATACAAGTCTTACCTCATCCAAAATATGTTCAGGCTACAACTGACAGACAGCAAACAAAAAGTAGCACCAGAACACCTTGAACAAGAGAATTTCTACACGTATTATTGCGATATTTCACCAGGTCAATACTATGACCAACCTTCCTTCTTATACACAAAAAAGATTTAACATTAACATGTCACACTTCCAGTACAGTGTTTGCAGATGGTACAAGTACCCTCCATTGCAGAAAACAAAATCATGAGCTTCAAGAGGACAGAAATGAGAATACATTGGAGTTGCATAGAATTAACCTGACAATCAGTACGTAAATCTTCTTCCTGAACTTACATTTTCAACCATGATACATGATCTTCACTACTGATGTGATGGGGAGACTTTCATCTGTTCAAGAGGAATAAATGTGGTAGTTTTGGTAGAAGAGGAATATTATCAAGAAAATCGCTAATGTTGAACATGTATTTCACTGGGAGCCATACCATGTCTGAAGACATTCTACTTACCTTTAAGATTCTTTACACTATGTTGAACAAATTTTTAAATACAATAATGTAAAACATCTTGCTTCTTGTAATAATCACCAAAGACTGCTTAATTAAAATAATGTGTTCAGAATTCCTCTAGGCTCTTCTTTGTGTGTTGCATTCCTCCCAATATTTTCTTCCATCAAAACATTATCAGCTTCTATAAATTTTAATAAAAATTTCTTCTGTGTTACCTAGTTTCGTTAACAAAGCTGTGGATAAATTGGTTAATCGAAATCTCTGTCCTGCAAGATTCGAGAAGATCATATTGTGTAAATGAATATTTAACGAAAATACTATTATGACATGTGATGTTATTTTATGCTAAATCTACCGAATGTACATACAGTTATTTCAATGGCAACATACTTTATAGCACAAAATTGTTCATGTAATTCCTCAGTTTTGTTCTTTGGTATGTATCAATGTGATGATGAAAATATTACACTAACAGTGGTAGACTAAAACCATCTTTTTAAGAAAACTGAATACATAGTATCCATTTTTTCTCAAATTAGCAGTTTCTGTAGATATTTATTCTTTGTAAACATATATACTATACAGCACTACACCACAAGATTAGTGCAATTAAAGTGTATGGACATAGTTTTTAACATATGCCTGTTGTTTGTTAATGCGTACGTTGAGTCATTCTCTGAAAGTGGTCCTTTATATTAGAAACTATAGAACATGATGAATGAAAGAAAAAATTAATTCCGATAGATTATTCGAGTATTACCCATCACACCTAGATAACTTCATATGGCTGTAACAATTCATATTTCGATTTAATGTTTGTATCAACTGCAAATGCGTTTCTTAACTCTGATTGCGTTAAGGGGACCACACCGTGGTTCAGATCGAAAAAAATCGATTTTCGGTTTTCACCATATTTCGATAGATTAAGGTTTTATTGAAGTACTCTGAAAAGGATTTTGCTGAAAATTTTTTTTTCAAGGTTTTAAAGAGTATTTTCCTACCACATGTGTTTATGTGGTGTTTAAAGAGTATTTTCCTGCCACATGTGTTTATGTGCCACTCCCACTTTTCTATCGCCCACTTTTCTGCATATGTTTTAGATCTTTATATCCCCTACATTGCACGTTAGGGACTTTTTTTTACTCCTGAGTATGTTGGCTATCCTTGGAATGCAACGGTCGGTATTCTTTTGTTTATGCTGTTTGTAAACAACACGCTTTCAAACATGCAGTTAGTATTGTTCTAGTGTGATTGCGAGTAGTTGTTACAGAAAACTTGCAGGTATAATATGGATAGGCAATTAGGAGAAACAAAGAAAATGTGGAGGCAATGAAGAGAGATGTTTGGGCCATATCCTTCCATAGTTCCTCTACTGATGATAAGACATGTCCTGGATTGTGACCGTCAGGAGAAAACTCATGGTGCAAATACAATAGGGCTCTGGCAACTGGAGAATCTTATTCCCACCAGCATTCTGTTCCTGCTGCTGTTATTACAGCAATTAAACATATTTCCAGAGACTTGGCTCATCCTGACCTTCAAATGAAATGTCTGCATGGGCAGACACGGAACCCAAATGAATGTTTCAACAGCATAATTTGGAACTGCTTTCCTAAAATTGTATTTGTAGTCATGCATACAATGTAACTAGGAGTTTATGATGCTGTTATTACACTGAACTGTGGTAATATTGGAAAGTGTTGAGTACTGAAAAAGCTGGTAATTAATCCTGGTGAAAATATTATCAATGGGCTGCAACATGAGGATAGCCAATGCAGACAGTTCTGCATCTAATATGGCAAAGAAACCAAGACAAACATCCAGGAAGGTGAAAAAGAAGCTGGAAGACATGTTAGAGGCCAAAGAAGGGCCATCGTATGCAGAAGGACAATTTTAATTAACTGTCAGTAACAAATTTCAAAAGTTTTTTCTTTTAAGTCAATTTCCTGCAAACTAAAATTTTCAGTACATATTGCCCATTATATCAGAAACTATTATAGATAAATGAATGAAACTTTCAGGCACTCTGCGCAAAATAAAAAGCCACCTCCGGTACTACACTCATTAATTCCCCCATTTGGGAGTTCACAAAAAATATTTTCTGCAGAAAAAACTTATTACATATTAAAAAAGTATTTCTTAAAAACTATAAAATGGATACAGTAGATTTGAGTACAGTTGACTCTATTAGCATCTTGTAACATACAGTAAAGGTATTAAGGTCCTGTATCAAATAGTTTTTTTTCTGAAATGGGTCAAATACTTGCCTAAATTAACATAGGTTAGGTAGACAGGGTGTGGTCCCTTTAAGAGGCGTCACTATCATCTACAGGTTCAGAATACACTACAACACTTACTCCTGACCAAATTCCGCATTTGTACATGAGCTGTGGTTTGAAACCAGATGGAAAACATTGATTTTCTGTTGAAATATAATATAAACATTGTTAATTTTTCAAGTTAACTTAGCATCAAGGAGTAAAACATTTGTTTAATCTGCATTAATAGCCTTCCATTGTACAATTTTAAGTGTAACAAGTTTTCTTTAACTTTTTTCAGTGTGTTTATTTCCTGGCATGTGAAGATGTCAACTGTGACACATCATCTGGTGATACTGAAGTATCAACAACTGCAGTGGTACTTGATCACGTACACTCACATGCCCTGTACCAGATAGAAATAACATCAGTGTCTGTTACTGGCCTCATAGCAGGAAGTCGTATTATCAATGCCATAACAGCACATACAGGTATAAAGATATTTGCCTTTTAAATATTGTTAAATGTGGGATAAATACAATTAGAGTAGCATGATTCATATGCCTTTAACAAAAAAATTTTAAATTTTATATTTATTACTTGACATGTGTCATGCATTACAGCTTTGGTGTTCACATCTTATAATATTAGAGAACTGCATGCAAATATTTACATTCATAGTATAAAAAGCATAACAGAGGTAACTTTTCATTGTTACACTGTAACAACTACAAACTTTTTGAATAATCAGGGAAACAGAAATGGATATATAAAAAATCGGAGTAAACACAACTCACAGATGTTTGCAGAGCAAGGGCTATGAGGGGACTTGGTTGCAGGGGTGGGGGGAGCGGCGAGAGTAGGAGGGGAACAGGGGTGCTGGTGCAGCACTCACGGGGCAAACCTGTTGTTCCCGTTTGATAGACAGGTACTTAACCTATTGTTCTGTTAACAGGATCCTTCCTTTTGATTGACAGGCACTTAATCTGTTGTCCTCCCACCCCTTCCCACTCCTCTCAACCTCAGAAAACCTCCAACCCACCCCCTCTGCCTCACTGCTACAGGTACAATCTCCGGTCTGATTTATTGAAATAGCCCCTCTCACTCTTATCAGTTTGACTGATTATTTAATTAAACTGATCAATTAATTAACCTCTCCCCCTCTGGTAAACACCTCTCCCCTCCCACCCTCCCTCCAGACATTTGGCGGGAAAAAAGACTCAGTTGATCGGTCATTTGGAGGGAAAGAGATTGCTGTGTATGGAATACTGTTTGAACAATTTAGACAATGTGTCGAATATTGTTTATTTAAACAATTTAAGGCAGTCTACGGAATATATGGAAATTGGTGGAGAGGAAGGATCTCATAACAGGAAATTCAAGGGTATAAAGTTAATTTATAAAAAATTCAGTTTGTTGGGCTGGATTGCTCTTGCTCATCATTCTCTGCTGTTTGGAAACATGTAACTCTTGTAAGAAGAAATTACTTAGGGGCAAACATGTTGCATAACTTAATGTTCAGCACTGTACTGTGGGTGTCTTAACCTAATACTGTAGAACAAAAGAAAACTGATATTTTTCATATATTATTTTAATGTTTAGCCCTTTGTCAGCACTTAACCTATTGTTCTGCTAAGTGGTTTTCCCCAGTTGCTTAACCTATTGTACTGCCTTTGATACCAAATTAAGTAATTAGTTATGTCCTCCCACCATTTTCTGGTACATTTTACGAAATTCATTTGCTTTTGAACTCCATTTCTGGGGATTTCTTCTTTGTCTCCCACCCCCTTAAACTAATGTACTGTGTTTTACATAAAAATTATGCAAATTAACCTATTGTTCTGGAATGAACCTGTTTTATGCTCCACGTCACCCACTCACACACACCATCCCATTAACTACTGTACCGCTAACACCACATTGTTATAAAAAATGTATGCAAATTAATTAAATCTATATTCTTCACATGTGTGGGGTAGTTTATCTTAATTTGCAGCATCCTGTTTGTCAGTGAAATCGCTGGAATACAGTTTAATCAAAAGATCGCTAATAAGAAGCACATTCCGCCACCTGATGCCCAACACCACCGTGTGCACTGGCAGCCCCCACAAAGTGACGATGCGGCTGTCAGCTGCCAGGCGATGCACAGGTGTCCGTACGGGTCCTGGAAGCACGAGGTGGCAGCATCGCTTTCATACTTCGCACATGAGAAATTCATGAGACTGCTCATGATGTCATTCAATTCGAATATAATTTGTTGAAATTCGTTGAAAATGTTGAAACTTGCTGAAATTTGTGTATATTTATTATATACCTACAGCATTAGTGGTTTAGCGCGGTGTTCGCACCACAAGAGGCTGAGATATGGTGTGCTTGTCGGTAGTCGGTCTTCAATTAGCGAGATGTTGATGCCAGACGGGGGGGCGGGGGGGGGCAGTTTTAATAGCTGTATTACAAGCACTCATTCAGCCAAGGGGTGCATGCACAGCTCACTGCATGAAGAATGGAACCGAGCATTAATGATTGAACATAAGAAGAGGAAGAATACGGTGTTGCAAATAAATGGTTTGCATGCAAGATGCATTACACAACACATGGAAATATCTATCTCTGCTGGAATAGTCTGTCATTTCTGAAACCTACGTATAACTTTCCCACCACATAAGAGACAACTGCCTCCGATCCACCAGACCAAAGAACTGACCTAGTTCGCACGGCCACCGCTAGAGGGCATCGCAATAGGTCACGTGATCATGCAGTTCAGTCCATAGAACTTTATTTATTTCTTGAACAGTTTATTTACAGACGGATTTCACCTAGTTTATTTATTACGCTGAAGCAAAATCACTGACCCTGATGTGCTTGGGGGTCTCAATATACAGTTTACAGATCTGGAAACTACTCGTAAATATTGTATTACGCTGATGCACAGAGTCGCAAACAAGTCATAAATTACCGAAATAATCCAGTACAGAGCATACAGAGGTGCAAACTACATGCATATCACTGAAATAATGCATGGAAACATGTTCACAACGCTTGAACAACCGAAAATGATTCAGTGCACAAACATTCAGTGCACATAAAAAACGCAACTTGTCAGCAACTCGAATCCTGATTCTACGGGATGGAAAGCCTAAATGGACCCCCTAAGAAATGGAAACTGTCAACATGTGGGAGAGGAAGTTTAGATTAGTGTACTTTATTTATTTTGCTCGCGAAACTGACACAAATATCCATCCTAATTACATAATTAATTACAAAAGTCGGTCCTAATTACACAACTATATGCATAGCGCTACACAAGAACGGCCTAAAATCACAATATAGTGCTAAAACTGACTATACCATATTATGGTGTTATGATGCTGGGAAAAAAACCGCAATACCACTAAAAACTTACGCAAATATCAATCCTAATTACGTAATTAATCACAAAGATCGGACTTAAATCACAAAGATCGGACTTAATTACACAACTATATGCTAGCGCTTCTCAAGGACGACAATACTCCGCAAAACAGACAATACTTTACAACTAGTATTGTCCTGCTGAAAAAAAAACTCCCAATACCACGCGAAACCAGTGACAGAAACACTCAAACTCCACCTTACAGCCGGCCTGGGGAGGGGGTGCGAGCGGTTCTAGGCACTACAGTCTGGAACCACGCGACCTCTACAGTCGCAGGTTCGAATCCTGCCTCGGGCATGGATGTCCTTACGTTAGTTAGGTTTGAGTAGTTCTAAGTTCTAGGGGCCTGATGACCTCATAAGTTAAGTCCCATAGTGCTCAGACCCATTTGAACCATATCCACCCTCAACCTACAAGCTAGGGGGAAAAAGGCTGGGGTCTAAGGTAAAACCTTTATTCTTCTTTGTGGGAAATACGTTCAACTGGCTAGATGCTGGTGTTGGACGGAAAGGAGTTTAAAAAAAGTGTATTACCTGCAAGTATATACCATCTTTCGCCTACAAAAAACCACCTTACTGCCCAGCTAACCGAAGCCAATACACGCTATTACAGTTGATGAAAAAAATGCGTCACAGTTATAATTTAACTTCGAAATTGTCACGTCGAAAACCAGCACTCGTATTGAATGGGTCATCATGCATCACATGTACTGGGGACATTTGTCGTCCTAAAAGACTGCAGTTGACCGTGCGTTCTCATCCATGTACAATCACAAAGTACGGGATGGATCTACTCCGCCAAAAGCCACATGGTGTGTGCTGGCCACTCCCCGCACTGATACGATCGCACTTCGGCAACACAAAAGCAGGTGTAGTTAACTAGGAGATAAAAGGGCGGCTCGCCCCAAATGCATCTTGGTTGTCTATAGTACAGTGCCGCAGCCGCCCCTAATGGCTAGGAGGCGCCGCTGTGAGAGACTAGACAGGTCCGCTCCAACAGGGACCAGACGAGAGCCACAGTATTGTAGAGGACTCACCCGCCGTTCTGCAAGGGAATATTTAACATAAACTCGACTCCTATAATAAAGATACTATTAACAATAGGGGAAAAAACCTGCCACGACGATAATAAATGTACTCTTTCTATGAAAAGAGACAGTGTCCAGGTTCATTTCGTTTTATGAGCAAAATCGGTCTAGTTTTTTACTTTCGACTGAGAAACTTATCATGCCTGCCAAGACATTTACGTGTAAACCCGAAAAAGAAATTAGGAGAAACCCATATTTCCACTCATGAATACCTATGTCGGTGATGTAACAGATTTCAAATCACCCCTACGATTTACAAAGTCAAATAAGGTCTTCCTCGTATCTAGAGAGCCAAATGCACACACCACAATCGAACTTCTCTCAACTAAATAAAGACGTGAAATGCGAAGAACCAATCAACGGAACAATTTACATGGGCGGGAACAATGGCCCAGCGCAAACACACTTCCATATTGAATCTTCTCAGATTTCCACTTGATCACGAAAGCTGTCCAACACATACTAAGTATTAGTTCGCTATTCTGCCATCTAGAGGACTACACAGTTAAGTGAACTACATTCCTGCATTGCAACAGTCTTCTTCATTCAGATGGCCCCTGCCATTAGCCGGAATCGTGAATCAATCCTGCCACACGTCATGCATAGACAGAATCATCCTACAAAATCGGCCACATATATATTTGATCCCTATACTTACACTTAAATGTTACGATTGCGGTTTCAGTTGAATGACATTCGACAATGAGCGAAGTATCGGAAACACACCCTGCCGATGACTCTGGAAATACAGGGTGACCAAAAAGTCAGTATAAATTTGAAAACTTAATAAACCACGGAATAATGTAGATAGAGAGGTAAAAATTGACACACATGCTTGGAATGACATGGGGTTTTATTAGAACAAAAAAAAACAAAGTTCAGAAAATGTCAGACAGATGGCGCGTGAAAGATCTCTTGCGCGCGTCGTTTGGTGATGATCGTGTGCTCAGCCGCCACTTTCGTCATGCTTGGCCTCCCAGGTCCACAGACGATTATTGGCTTTGGGGTTACCTGAAGTCGCAAGTGTATCGTGATCGACCGACATCTCTAGGGATGCTGAAAGACAACATCCGACGCCAATGCCTCACCATAACTCCGGACATGCTTTACAGTGCTGTTCACAACATTGTTCCTCGACTACAGCTATTGTTGAGGAATGATGGTGGACATATTGAGCATTTCCTGTAAAGAATATCATCTTTGCTTTCTCTTACTTTGTTATGCTAATTATTGCTATTCTGATCAGATGAAGCGTCATCTGACGGAAATTTTTTGAACTTTTGTATTTTTTTTTTTTTTTTGTTCTAATAAAACCCCATATCATTCCAAGCAAGTGTGTCAATTTGTACCTCTCTATCTACATTATTCCGTGATTTATTCTGTTTTCAAATTTATACTGACTTTTTGAACACCCGGTATAAATATCTCTACCACTGTTTTGACTTGACATACTCTTCCCTTTGCTATCGCAGTATTCCATGTCAAATTCATACCTTCCTTATGACTGGACATAGTCATCTCCTTTGCACATGTCGGAACACAAACACATACTTTATAAACCTGATGCTAATGGCAAACCTATCACACATTCCCTACTACTAAGTATAATACGTTGTCGATAAGTGATTGCTGGCGATACGAAATAATACTGACTGAACATCAACGGTTGGTGGTCATGTTGTCTCATAAGTTTTTCATGCGAGTGGTACCACTGTCTCTTAGAAAGAGAGGCGTGATCGTCTTACAAACCGTCAGATGTTAAAAAACACAACCATATAAAGTGTCTCAACAGTTTATATGAAGAAATAAACTTTTTACATAAAGTGTCAGGAAAGTGTACATAATGTTTCGTAAAACTTCTAGAGGCAATTTTATACAACGAAGTATCATCGCTATGGTATGTAAATTTATTTTACACCTACATCTACATGGATACTCTGCAAATCACATTTAAGTGCTTGGCAGAGGGTTCATCGAACCACCTTCACAATTCTCTATTATTCCAATCTCGTATAGCGCGCGAAAAGAACGAACACCTGTATCTTCCCGTACCAGCTCTGATTTCCCTTATTTTATCGTGGTGATCGTTTCTCCCTCTGTAAGTCGGTCTCAACAAAATATTTTCGCATTCGAAGGAGAACGTTGGTGATTAGAATTTCGTGGAAAGATTGCGTTTCAACGAAAAATGCCTTTCTTTTAATGACGTCCAGCTCAATTCCTGTATCATTTCTATGACACTCTCTCCCATATTTCGCCATAATACAAAACGTGCTGCCCTTCTTTGAACTTTTTCTACGTACTCCATCAGTCCTATCTGGTAAGGATCCCACACCGCGCTGCAGTATTCTAAAAGAAGAAGGACAAGCGTAGCGTAGGAAGCCTCCTTAGTAGATCTGTTACATTTTCTAAGTGTCCTGCAAATAAAACGCAGTCTTTGGCTAGCCTTCCCCACAATATTTTCTATTTGCTCCTTCCAATTTAAGTTGTTCGTAACTGCAATACCTAGATATTTTGTTGAATTTACGGCATTTAGCTTAGACTGCTTTATCGTAAAGCCGAAGTTAAACGAATTCGTTTTAGCACTCGTGTGGATGACCTTACACTTTTCGTTATTTAGGCTCAACTGCCAATTTTCGCACCATTCAGATATCATTTCTAAACCGTTTTTCAATTTTTTTTATCTTATGATGACTTTATTAGTCGATAAGACGGCTGCTCAGATTGTCTCCCAAATCGTTTATATAGATAAGGAACAGCAAAGGGCCTATAAAACTATCTTGGGGAACGCCAGAAATCACTTCTGTATTACTCGATGACTTTCCGTCAATTAGTACGAACTTTGACCTCTATGACAGGAAATCACAAATCCAGTCACATAACTGAGACGATATTTCATAAGCACGCAATTTCACTACAAGCCGCTTGTGTGGTACAGTGTCAAAAGCCTTCCGGGAATACGGAATGGATCTGAAATCCCTTGTCAATAGCATTCCACACTTCATGTGAATAATGAGCTAGTTGTGTTTCACAGGAACGATGTTTTCTAAACCCATGTTGACAGCATGCCAATAAACAGTTTTCTTCGAGGTAATTAATTATGTTTGAACACAATATATGTTCCAAAACCCTGCTGCATATCGACGTTAACGATATGGGCCTATAATTTAGTGGATTACTCCTACTACCTTTCTTGAATATTGGTGTGACCTGTGCAACTTTCCAGTCTTTGGGTATAGATCTTTCGTCGAGCAAACGATCGTATATGACTGTTAAGTATAGAGCTAATGCATCAGCATATTCCGACAGGAACCTAATTGGTATACAGTCTGGACCAGAAGACTTGCTTTTATTAAGTGATTTAAGTTGCTTCACCACTCCGAATATATTTACTTCTACGTTACTCATGTTGGTAGCTGTTCTCGATTCGGATTCTGGAATATTTACTTCGTCTTCGTTTGTAAAGGCATTTCGGAAGGCTGTATTTAGTAACTCTGCTTTGGCAGCACTGCCTTCGATAGTATCTCCATTGCTATCGCGCAGAGAAGGCATCGATTGTTTCTTGCCGCTAACATACTTCACATACGACCAGAACCTCTTTGGATTTTCTGCCAGGTTTCGAGACAACGTTTCGTTGTGGAAACCGTTATAACCATCTTGCATGGAAGCCCGCGTTAAATTTCGAGCTTTTGTAAAAGATCACCAATTTTGGAGATTTTGCGGCTGTTTAAAATTGGCATGTTTGTTTCGTTGTTTCTGCAACAGTGTTCTAACCCGTTTCGTTTACCAAGAAGGATCAGCTCCACCGTTTGTTAATTTATTTGGTATAAATCTCTCTCAATTGCTGCCGATACTATTTCTTTTAATTCAAGCCACATCTGGTCTACACTTATATTATTAATTTGGAATGAGTGGAGATGGTCCCTCAGGAATGCGTCAAGTAAATTTTTATCTGTTTTTTTTTAATTTTGCTGGTATATTTTTCGCTTATTTTTGGAGGATTTGGGGATTACAGTACTCATTCTCGCTACGACAACCCTGTGTTCACTAATCCCTGTATCGGTTTTGATCGGTTCTGATGTTCGTTATTAACTCAGGATTATTTGTCGCTAAGGGGTCATCAAGTGCGTTTTCATAACCGTTTACTGTTCGCGTGGGCTCATGAAATGATTGCTTGAAATAATTTTCAAATAATGCGTTTAGCACAATTCCGGATGATATTTTATGCGTACCTACGGAATAAAACATGTATTTTCGCCAACATGTCGAGGGTAAATTAAAAGTCACCACCAACTATTATCGCATGGGTCGGGTACGTGTTTGAAATCAAACTCAAGTTTTCTTTGAACCTTTCAGCAACTGTATCATCTGAATTATGAGGTCGGTAAAAGGGTCCTATTATTATTTTATTCCGGTTGCCACCAATGACCTCTGCCCATACTAACCCACATAAAGTATCTGCTTCAATTTCGCGACAAGTTAAACTACTTCTAACAGCAACAAACACGCCATAGCCAGCCGTGTTTAGCCTATCCTTTCGGAACACCGTTAGATTCTTCTCAAAAATTTCCGCTGAGCTTTAACGAGCTTTCAGTGCCTATAATGATTCGAGCATCAGTGCTTTCTATTAGCGCTTGGAGCTCTGGTACTTTCCCAACACAGCTACGACAATTTACAACCGTTATACCGATGGTATCTACGTTCTTCCTGCGTTCGGCCTGCACCCTTTGTGACTGAAGCCCATCTGGTATTTTCCCGAGACCCTCTAACCTAAAAAACCGCCCAGTCCACGCCACACAGACCCTGCTACACGTGAAGCCGCCTCCTGCCTGTTGTGGACACCTGAGCTATTCAGCGGAATCCGAAACCCAACCACCCTTTGGCGCAAGTCGAGGAATCTGCAGCCTGCACGGTCGCAGACACCGTCTGAGCCTCTGATCCAGACCCTCCACTCGGCTCTGTACCAGAGGCCCGCAATCGGTCCTGTCGACTATAATGCAAATGGTCAGCTCTGCTTTCATCTTGCAAGCAAGACTGGCAGCCTTTACCACTTCTGTTAGCCGCTGGAAACCAGAGAGGAACTCTTCTGATCCAAAGTGACACATATCATTGGTACCGACGTGAGCAACCATCTGCAGTTGGCTGCACCCTGTGCTCTTCATTGCATCCGGGAGGACCCTTTCCACATCTGGAATGACTCCACCCAGTATGCACAAGGAGTACACATTGTTTTTCTTTCCCTTCTTGTCAGCCAAGTCCCTAAGAGGCCCCATAATGCGCCTAACGTTGGAGCTACCAACTACCAATAACCCCACCCTCTGCGATTGCCCGGATCTTGCAGGCTGAATGGTTTCCCCTGAAACAGGATAGGCGACAGCATCTGTCTAAGCGACATTGTCAGCCACAGACAGCACCTGGAACCTGTTTGTCAGACAAACCGGGGAGGCCCTTACGTGCGGCCGCCTGGGAAGTCTTTCGCCGCCTACTTCGCCCCGGGGCGACCTCCCACTCGCCCACAGGTGAGGGGTCAACCGCAGTGCGAGCAGTGGTGATGATTAATCGGATGTTAAAAGCTATACTGGCTTTATAAATCCAGGTACGACATTGCCTCAGAATGAGGTGGTTTTTTATCTGGACAAATACCGTAACACTGAATTTAGACGGTGATTGCTGGAGTATATGCTACTAGACCAGCAGTGCAGTTACACATAGCCAAAAGTGCAACCTTACAATAAAATTACCCAATTTAGAATGTGATTCGGTTAAGGAACGTGGTATGAAACCTGGATTTCCAACTCCCTCACGCCGCCGCCGCTAGATATTTCTCCAATATTTGTAACGCACTCTGTGTCGATATCACGTCAGAGGTTCAGTGATATATCAATTGAGCTATAGGGAATGGTTGATTGAGAGGGATCACAAACAGTAGATGGTGTGCTGATTGAGATCATAAGAAATGTGCACTAGCTTTTCAGATCTCTAGTGCTACGCTATCCGCTAGAAATCATACCTGGGATTTGCAGTTAAGTCTCCCCAGTCAAGCACAAACCTGCGTTGGGTCCTATGGAGAAGTCCTTCAATGATTACAGCCACTAGTGAATTATGTTTCTGGCTCTCTCATATCTAGAAACGAATGACCTTCCTCGAACCTATCTGCTACAGTAAAATTCCAACCTCGTCTTAGGTAGTCCCTATGCATCTTGCAACTGCTGCCATTTCTGCAGCTTTACGCACGTAGTCGTTCCAGTTTAAGTCAGAACTGAGTAGAAGTCGGAGGAAACTATATCTTCCACCTTCTGTAACCCGTGTAGAAAGAGGCTAAGCTGCGTTACTGCTACAGGCCTGTGTTTTTACCATTCGGTGGAAATGGGAACTGAGAGAAGGACGATCATTTTTCCTACTGCACTAGGGTGCGTCCCAAAATTACATACAAGTACTACAGATCCACCTCCCTCAGGGCCCATTCACATCTATCGCCCCAACATGCTATCTTCGTTATTATCTACCATCCAACAGAGAAAAATTACGAACTATAAAAGCTCCACTAACTTCATCCGACAGAGGACTCGATAAGAATTTTACCCCATCTCTCTTCTCCCATACACCGAAAACGAATACTGCATGCGTGCCGGCATCCAGCACATGTGACGATACTATTAAATATGCAGGTATTGATCAACTTAATAGACCAGTTTAAAGTTTCAATACCTGTACTGCAGGAGGATGATCGTATCCCCCAGCCTATATTGTAAGTCGCAAGAGACGCTTCCTGTGACCCCATCTCGTTGTTTGAAACATTCTTTTTTCTGCTGCAGTACACCTGCAGGTTTACTGTATTCCTTGGACATTCACTTTGACGATGAATCTAAACTATTGACTAATGACCTCAGCAGTTGAGTCCCATAGTGCTCAGAGCCATTTGAGCCAATCTAAACTATTGCATCGGAATTAAATAAAAGGGCACAATGCGGACTCAAGTACAAGACGACTGACTTTTCGCAGTGTCTATGATTTGAGCCTTATCTGTGTCACCAGTTTTTGATTCCGATGCACAACTGCAGGTTTACTGTATCCCTTGGAAATTCACTTTAACGATGAAACACAAAAATTGCATCGGAATTAAATACAAAAGGCACAATGCCGACTTAAGTAAAAGAAGACTGACTTTTCTTAGTGTCTATGTTTTGAGCCTTTTCCTGTGTCACCAGTTTCAGATTCCAATCCACAACTGCAGGTTTACTGTATTCCTTGGACCTTCACATTAACGATGAAACACAGAAATTGCATGGGAATTAAATACAAAAGGCACAATGCCGAATTATCTACAAGAAGGCTGAGTTTTCTTACTGTCTTTGCTTTGACCCTTTCCTGTGAGACCAGTTTTAGATTCCGATGCATCACTTCAGGTTTACTGTATCCTTTCGACCTTCACTTTACGATGAAACACAAAAATTGCATCGGAATTAAACACAAAAAGCACAATGCCGACTTAAATACTAGAAGACTGACTTTTCTTAGTGTCTATGTTTTGAGCCATTCCTGTGTCACCAGTTTTAGAGTCCGAGGCACACTGCAGGTTTACAGTATCCCTTCGACCGTTACATTGACGATGTAACACAGATATGGCATCGGAATGAAATACATAAGGCCCAATGCCGTCTTAAGTACAAGAAGACTGAGTCCTCTTACTGTCTATGTTTAAACCCTTTCCTGTGAGACCAGTTGTAGATTCCTATGATTCACTTCAGGATTACTGTATCTCTTGGACATTCACATTGACGATGAAACACAAAAATTGCATCAGAATAAAAGACAAAACGCACAATGCAGACATAAGTACAAGGAGACTGACATTTCTTAGTGTGTATGTTTTAAGCCTTTTATGTGTCATCCGTTTTAGGGTACGATGCACAACTGCAGGTTTACTGTATCCCTTGGGCCTTCAGTTTGACGATGAAACACAAAAATTGCATCGGAATTACATACAAAAGAAACAATGCCGACTTAAGTACTTGATGACTGACTTTTCTTAGTGTCTAAGTTTGAGCCTTTCCTGTGGCACCAGTTTTAGATTCCAATGAACAACTGCAGGTATACTGTATCCCTTGGACCTTCAAATTGACGACGAAACACTAAATTGCGTCGGAATTAAGTAGAAAAGGCACAATGCCGACTTAAGTACAAGAAGACTGAGTCTTCTTACTGTCTGTGTGTGAGCCTTTCCTGTCAGACCAGTTTTAGATTCCGATGCTTCACTTCAGGTTTACTGTTTCCCTTGGACCTACACCTTGACGATGAAACACAAAAATTGCATCAGAATTAAATACAAAAGGCACAATCCCGACTTAAGTACAAGCAAACTGACTCATTTTACAGTCTATGTTTGAGCTTTTCGAGCATCACCTGCTTTAGATTCCGATTCTTCACTTCAGGTTAACTGTATCCCTTGGATCTTCGCACTGACGATGAAACACACAAATTGCATCGGAATTAAATACAAAGGCACAATGCCGACTCAAGTACAAGAAGACTGAGGCTTCTTACTGCCTATGTTTCGAGCCTTTCCTGTGTCACCAGTTTTAGATTCCGATGCTCAACTGCAGGTTTACTGTATTCCTTCGACCTTGACATTGACGATGAAACACAGACATTGCATCGGAATAAAATACAAATGGCACGATGCCCACTTAAGTACAAGAAGACTGAGTCTTCTTACTGTCCATGATTTGAGCCTTTCCTGTGAGACCAGTTTTAGATTCCGATGCTTCCTTTAATGTTTACTGTATCACTTAGACCTTCACCTTGACGATGAAACACAAAAATAGCAACGTAATTAATTACAAAAGACAGAATGCCGACTTAAGTAGAAGAAGACTGACTTTTCTTAGTGTCTATGTTTTGAGCCTTTCTTGTGTCACCTGTTATAGATTCCGATGCACAACTGCAGGTTTACTGTATCCCTTGGACCTTCACATTGGCGATGTAACACAGCAATTGCATCGGAATTAGATACGAAAGGCAGAATCCCGACTTAAGTACAAGAAGACTGAGTCTTCTTACTGTCTATGTTTTGAGCCTTTCCTGTGTCACCAGTTTTAATTTCCGATCCAGAACTGCAGGTTCACTGTATCCCTTGGCTTCCACTTCGACGATGAAATATAAAAATTGCATCGTAATTAAATAGAAAAGGCACAATGCCGACTTAAGTACAAGACGACTGACTTTTCGCAGTGTCTATGATTTGAGCCTTATCTGTGTCACCAGTTTTTGATTCCGATGCACAACTGCTGGTTTACTGTATCCCTTGGACCTTCACATTGAGGATGAAACACAGAAATTGCATCGGAATTAAATACAAAAGTCACAATGCCGACTTAAGTACAAGAAGACTGACTTTTGTTAGAGTCTATGTTTTGTGCATATCCTGTGTCACCAGTTTTAGATTCCGATGCACAACTGCAGGTTTACTGTATCCCATAGAGCTCCACATTGACGATGAAACACAGAATTTGCATCGGAATTAAATACAAAAGGCACAATGTCGACTTAAGTACAAGAAGACTGAGGCTTCTTACTGTCTAAGATTTGAGCCTTTCCTGTGTCACCAGTTTTAGATTCCGATGCACAACTGCTGGTTTACTGTATCAGTTGGACATTCACTTTGACAATGAATCTAAAAAATTGCATCGGAATAAAATAGAAAAGGCACAATGCCGACTTAAGTACAAGAAGGCTGACTTTTCCTAGTGTCTGTGTTTTGAGCCTTTCCAGTGTCACGAGTTTTAGATTCCGATGCTTCCTTTCAGGTTTACTGAATCCCTTAGACCTTCACTTTGACGATGAAACACAAAAATTGCATCGGAATTGAATACAAAACGCACAATGCCGACTTAAGTACAAGAAGACTGACTCTTTTTACAGTCTATGTTTGAGCTTTTTCTGAGTCACCTGTCTTAGATTCCGATGCACAACTTCAGGTTTACTCTATCCCTTGGGCTTTCACATTGACGATGAAACACAGAAATTCTATCGGAAATAAATACAAAAAGCACAATGCCGTCTTAAGTACAAGAAGACAGAGTCTTCTTACAGTCTATGTGTTGAGCCTTTCCTGTGAGACCGGTTTTAGATTCCTATGATTCACTTCAGGTTTACTGTATTTCTTGGAACTTCACGTTGACGATGAAACACAAAAATTGCATCGGAATTGAATACAAAAGGCACAATGCCGACTTAAGTACAAGAAGATTGACTTTTCTTTGTGTCTATTATTTGGGCCTTTCCTGTGTCACCAGTTTTAGATTCCGATGTACAACTACAGGTTTGCTGTATCCGTTGGACATTCACTTTGACGATGAAACTCAAAAATTGAACCAAAATAAATAGAAAAGGCACAATGCCGACTTAATTACAAGAAGATTGACTTTTCTTAGTGTCTATGATTTGAGCCTTTTCTGTGTCACCAGTTTTAGATTCCGATGCACAACTGCAGGTTTACTGTATCCCTTGGACAATCATTTTAACGATGAAACACAAAAAGTGCATCGGAATTAAATACAAAGGGCACAATGCCGACTTAGGTACAAGAAGACTGACTTTTCTTAGTGTCTACGATTTGAGCCTTTCCTGTGTCACCAGTTTTAGATTCCGAAGCACAACTGCAGGTTTACTGTATCATTTGGACCTTCACATTGACGATAAAACACAGAAATTGCAACGGAATTAAATACAAAAGGCACAATGGCGACTTAAGTACACGAAGACTGACTTTTCTTAGTGTCTAAGTTATGAGCGTTTCCTGTGTCACCAGTTTAAGATTCTGATGCACAATGGCAGGTTTACTGTATCCCATGGACCTTCACATTGACGATGAAACACAGAAATTGCATCGGAATTAAACACAAAGGCACAATGCCGACTTAAGTACAAGAAGACTGAGTCTACTTACTGTCTATGCTTTGAGCCATTCCAGTAAGACCAGTTTCAGATTCCGATGTTTCGTTTCAGGTTTACTGTATCCCTTGGAACTTCACTATGACGATTAAACACAAAAATTGCATCGGAACTAAATACAAAGGCACAATGCCCACTTAAGTACAAGATAAATGAGTCTTCTTACTGTCTATATTTGAGCCTTTCCTGTGTGACCAGTTTCAGATTCCGATGCTACACTTCAGGTTAACTGAATCCCCTGGACCTTCACATTGACGATGAAACACAGAAATTGCATCGGAATTATATACAATAGGCACAATTCCGACTTAAGTACTAGAAAACTGACTCTTTTTACAGTCTATGTTTGAGCTTTTCCAGCGTCACCTGCTTTAGATTCCGATTCTTCACTTCAGGTTAACTGTATCCCTTGGACCTTCGCATTGATGATGAAACACAGAAATTGCTTCGGAATTAAATACTAAGGCACAATGCCGACTCAAGTACAAGAAGACTGAGGCTTCTTACTGTCTATGTTTTGAGCCTTTCCTGTGTCACCAGTTTTAGATTCCGATGCACAACTGCTGGTTTACTGTATCAGTTGGTCATTCACTTTGACGATGAATCTAAAAAAATGCATCAGATTTAAATAGAAAAGGCACAATGTCGACTTAAGTACAAGAAGACTGACTTTTCCTAGTGTCTATGTTTTGAGCCTCTCCTGTGTCACCAGTTTTAGATTTCGATGCACAACTGCAGGTTTACTGTATCCCTTCAACCTTGACATTGACGATGAAACCCAGAAATTGCATCGGAATTAAATACGAAAGGCACAATGCTCACTTAAGTACAAGAAGGAAGAGTCTTCTTACTGTCCATGATTTGAGCCTTTCCTGTGAGACCAGTTTTAGTTTAGATGCCTCCTTTCAGGTTTACTGTATCCCTTAGACCTCCACTTTGGCGATGAAACACAAGAATTGCATCGGAATTAATTACAATAAACAGATTGCCGACTTAAGTACAAGAAGACTGATTTTTCTTAGTGTCTATGTTTTGAGCCTATCTTGTGTCGCCTGTTCTAGATTCCGATGCACAACTGCAGGTTTACTGTATCCCTTGACTTTCACATTGACGATGAAACACAGCAATTGCATCGTAATTAAATACGAAAGGCACAATGCCGACTTCAGTACAAGAAGACTGAGTCTTCTTACTGTCTATGATTTGAGCCTTTCCTGTGTCACCAGATTTAATTTCCGATGCAGAACTGAAGGTTCACTGTATCCCTTGGACTTTAACTTTGACGATGAAACACAGAAAT
The DNA here is from genome assembly GCF_023864345.2 of Schistocerca serialis cubense. Classification (NCBI taxonomy): domain Eukaryota; kingdom Metazoa; phylum Arthropoda; class Insecta; order Orthoptera; family Acrididae; genus Schistocerca; species Schistocerca serialis. The sequence goes on from NC_064645.1 coordinate 47,632,503, forward strand.
TGCATCGTAATTAAATAGAAAATGCAGAATGCCGACTTAAGTACAAGACGACTGACTTTTCGTAGTGTCTATGATTTGAGCCTTTTCTGTGTCACCAGTTTTGGATTCCAATGCACAACTGCAGGTTTACTGTATCCATTGGAATTTCACTTTAACGATGAAACACAAAAATTGCATCGGAATTAAATACAAAATGCACAATGCCGACTTAACTACAAGAAGACTGTCTTTTCTTAGTGTCTACGTTTTGAGCCTTTCCTCTGTTACCAGTTTTAGATTCCGATGCAAAACTGCTGGTTTACTGTATCCCTTGGACGTTCACATTGACGATGAAACACAGAAATTGCATCGGAATTAAATACAAAAGGCACAATGTCGACTTAAGTACAAGAAGACTGACTCTTTTTACTATCATTGTTTTGAGCCTTTCCTGTGTCACCTGTTTTAGTTTCAGATGCTTCCTTTCAGGTTTACTGTATCCCTTAGATCTTCACATTGACGATGAAACACAGAAATTGGATCGGAATTAAATACAAAGGCACAATACCGACTTAAGTACAAGACGACCGAGTCTTATTACTGTCTATGTTTTGAGCCTTTCCTTTGAGACCAGTTTTAGATTCAGATGCTTCCTTTCAGGTTTACTGTATCCCTTGGACCTTCACATTGACGATGAAACACAGATATTGCATCGGAATTATATACAAAAGGCACAATCCCGACTTAAGTACAAAATAACTGACCATTATTACAGTCTATGTTTGAGCATTTCCAGCGTCACCTGCTATAGATTCCGATTCTTCACTTCAGGTTAACTGTATCCCTTGGACCTTCGCATTGACGATGAGACACAGAAATTGCATCGGAATTAAGTACAAAGGCACAATGCCGGCTCAAGTGCTAGAAGTCTGAGGCTTCTTACTGTCTATGTTTTGAGTCTTTCCTGTGTCACCAGTTTTAGATTCCGATGCATAACTGCAGGTTTACTGTTTCCCTTGGACATTCACTTTGACAATGAATCTAAAAAATTGCATCGGATTTAAATAGAAAATGCACAATGCCGACTTAAGTACAAGAAGAATGACTTTTCCTGGTGTCTATGTTTTGAGCCTTTCCAGTGTCACGAGTTTTAGATTCCGATGCTTCTTTTCAGGTTTACTGTATCCCTTAGACCTTCACTTTGACGATGAAACACAAAAATTGCATCGGAATCGATTATAAAAGACACAATGCCGACTTAAGTACAAGAAGACTGACTTTTCTTAGTGTCAATGCTTTGAGCCTTTCCTGTGTCACCTGTTTTAGATTCCGATGCCCAACTGCATGTTTACTGTATCCCTTGGACCTTCACATTGACGATGAAACACAGCAATTGCATCGGAACTAAATACGAAAGGCACAATGCCGACTTAAGTACAAGACGACTGACTTTTCGTAGTGTCTATGATTTGAGCCTTTTCTGTGTCACCAGTTTTAGATTACGATGCACAACTGCAGGTTTACTGTATCCCTTGGAAATTCACTTTAACGATGAAACACAAAAATTGCATCGGCATTAAATACAAAATGCACAATGCCGACTTAAGTACAAGAAGACTGACTTTTCATAGTGTCTACGTTTTGAGCCTTTCCTGTGTCACCACTTTTAGATTCCGATGCTCAGCTCCAGGTTTACTGTATCCCTTGGATCTTCACATTGACGATGAAACACAGATATTGCATCGGAATTAAATACAAAAGGCACAATACCGCTTAAGTACAAGAAGACTTAGTCTTCTTACTGTCTATGTTTGAGCCTTTCCTGTGTCACCAGTTTTAGATTCCGATGCACGACTGCTGGTTTACTGTATCCCTTGGACCTTCACATTGACGATGAAACACAGAAATTGGATCGGAATTAAATACAAAAGGCACAATCCCGACTTAAGTACAAGAAAACTGACTCATTTTACAGTCTATGTTTGAGCTTTTCGAGCATCACCAGCTTTAGATTCCGATTCTTCACGTCAGGTTAACTGTATCCCTTGGATCTTCGCACTGACGATGAAACACACAAATTACATCGGAATTAAATACAAAGGCACAATGCCGAATCAAGTACAAGAAGACTGACGCTTCTTACTGTCTATGTTTCGAGCCTTTCCTGTGTCACCAGTTTTAGATTCCGATGCTCAACTGCAGGTTTACTGTATTCCTTGTACATTCTCTTTGACGATGAATCTAAAATATTGCATTGGAATTAAATAGAAAAGGCACAATGCGGACTTAAGTGCAAGAAGACTGACTTTCCCTAGTGTCTATGTTTTGAGGATTTACTGTGTCACGAGTTTTAGATTCCGATGCACAACCGCAGGTTTACTGTATCCCTTCGACCTCGACATTGACGATGAAACACAGAAATTGCATCGGAATAAAATACAAATGGCACAATGCCCACTTAAGTACAAGAAGACTGAGTCTTCTTACTGTCCATGATTTGAGCCTTTCCTGTGGGACCAGTTTTAGATTCCGATGCTTCCTTTAAGGTTTACTGTATCCCTTAGACATTCACTTTGACGATGAAACACAAAAATAGCAACGGAATTAATTACAAAAGACAGAATGCCGACTTAAGTAGAAGAAGACTGACTTTTCTTAGTGTCTATGTTTTGAGCCTTTCATGTGTCACCTGTTTTAGATTCCGATGCACAACTGCAGGTTTACTGTATCCCTTGGACCTTCACATTGGCGATGAAACACAGCAGTTGCATCGGAATTAAATACGAAAGGCAGAATGCCGACTTAAGTACAAAAAGACTGAGTCTTCTTACTGTCTATGTTTTGAGCCATTCCTGTGACACCAGTTTTAATTTCCGATGCAGAACTGCAGGTTCACTGTATCCCTTGGCTTCCACTTTGACGATGAAATATAAAAATTGCATCGTAATTAAATAGAAAAGGCACAATGCCGACTTAAGTACAAGAAGACTGACTTTTCTTACTGTCTATGTTTTGAGCCTTTCCTGTGTCACCAGTTTTAGATTCCGATGCACAACTGCTGGTTTACTGTATCCCTTGGACCTTCACATTGACGACGAAACACAGAAATTGCATCGGAATTAAGTACAAGAAGCATAATGTCGACTTAAGTACAAGAAGACTGACTCTTTTAACTGTATATGTTTTGAGCCTTTCCGGTGTCACCTTTTTTAGTTTCCGATGCACATCTGCAGGTTTACTGTATCCCATAGAGCTTCACATTGACGATGAAACACAGAATTTGCATCGGAATTAAATACAAAAGGCACAATGCCGACTTAAGTACAAGAAGACTGAGTGTTCTTACTGTCTATGATTTGAGCCTTTCCTGTGAGACCAGTTTTATATTCCGATCCATCACTTCAGGTTTACTGTATCACATTCGACCTTCAGTCTTACGATGAAACACCAAATTGTATTGGAATTAAATACAAAAGGCACAATGCCGACTTAAGTACAAGAAGACTGAGTCTTCTTACTGTCTATGTTTTGAGCCTTTCCTGTGAGACCAGTTTTAGATTCCGATGCTTCCTTTTAGGTTTACTGTATCCCTTGGACCTTCACTTTGACGATGAAACACAAAAATTGCATCGGAAATAATTAGAAAATTCAAAATGCTGACTTAAGTACAAGAAGACTGACTTTTCTTAGTGTCTACGATCTGAGCCTTTCCTGTGTCACCACTTTTAGATTCCGATGCACAACTGCTGGTTTACTGTATCCCTTGGACCTTCACATTGACGATGAAACACAGAAATTGGATCGGAATTAAATACAAAGGCACAATGCCGACTTCAGTACAAGAAGACTGATTCTTCTTACTGTCTATGATTTGAGCCTTTCCTGTGTCACCAGTTTTAATTTCCGATGCAGAACTGCAGGTTCACTGTATCCCTTGGACTTTCACTTTGACGATGAAACACAGAAATTGCATCGTAATTAAATAGAAAATGCAGAATGCCGACTTAAGTACAAGACGACTGACTTTTCGTAGTGTCTATGAATTGAGCCTTTTCTGTGTCACCAGTTTTAGATTCCGATGCACAACTGCAGGTTTACTGTATCCCTTGGAAATTCACTTTAACGATGAAACACAAAAATTGCATCGGAATTAAATACAAAATGCACAATGCCGACTTAAGTACAAGAAGACTGACTTTTCTTAGTGTCTACAATATCAGCCTCTCCTTTGTTACCAGTTTTAGATCCCAATCCACAACTGCAAGTTTACTGTATCCCTTGGCCCTTCACATTGACGATGAAACATAGAAATTGCATCGGAATTATATACAACAGGCACAATCCCGACTTAAGTACAAGATAACTGACCCATTTTACAGTCTATGTTTGAGCATTTCCAGCGTCACCTTCTTTAGATTCCGATTCTTCACTTCAGGTTAACTGTATCCCTTGGACCTTCGCATTGACGATGAAACACAGAAATTGCATTGGAATTAAAAAACAAAGCCACAATGCCGACTCAAGTACAAGAAGACTGAGGCTTCTTACTGTCTATGTTTTGAATCTTTCCTGTGTCACCAGTTTTAGATTCCGATGCACAATTGCAAGTTTACTGTATCCCTTGGACATTCACTTTGACGATGAATCTAAAAAATTGCATCGGAATAAAATAGAAAATGCACAATGCCGACTTAAGTACAAGAAGGCTGACTTTTCCTAGTGTCTATGTTTTGAGCCTTTCCAGTGTCACGAGTTCTAGATTCCGATGCTTCCTTTCAGGTTTACTGAATCCCTTCGACCTTTACTTTGACGATGAAACACAAAAATTGCATCGGAATTGAATACAAAACGCACAATGCCGACTTAAGTGCAAGAAGACTGACTCTTTTTACAGTCTATGTTTGAGCTTTTTCTGCGTCACCTGTCTTAGATTCCGATGCACAACTTCAGGTTTACTCTATCCCTTGGGCTTTCACATTGACGATGAAACACAGAAATTGTATTGGAAATAAATACAAAAAGCACAATGCCGTCTTAAGTACAAGAAGACAGAGTCTTCTTACAGTCTATGTGTTGAGCCTTTCCTGTGAGACCGGTTTTAGATTCCTATGATTCACTTCAGGTTTACTGTATTTCTTGGAACTTCACGTTGACGATGACACACAAAAATTGCATCGGAATTGAATTTAAAAGGCACAATGCCGAACTTAAGTACAAGAAGATTGACTTTTCTTTGTGTCTATTGTTTGAGCCTTTCCTGTGTCACCAGTTTTAGATTCCGATGTACAACTGCAGGTTTACTGTATCCGTTGGACATTCACTTTGACGATGAATCTCATAATTTGAACCAAAATAAATAGAAAAGGCACAAGCCGACTTAATTACAAGAAGATTGACTTTTCTTAGTGTCAATGATTTGAGCCTTTTCTGTGGCACCAGTTTTAGATTCCGATGCACAACTGCAGGTTTACTGTATTCCTTGGACATTCATATTAACGATGAAACACAAAAAGTGCATCGAAATTAAATACAAAGGGCACAATGCCGACTTAGGTACAAGAAGACTGACTTTTCTTAGTGTCTACGATTTGAGCCTTTCCTGTGTCACCAGTTTTAGATTCCGATGCTCAACTGCAGGTTTACTGTTTCCCTTGGACCTTCACATTGACGATGAAACATAGTAATTGCATCGGAATTAAATACAATACCCACAATCCTGACTTAAGTACAAGAAGACTGAGTCTTCTTACTGTCAATGTTGGGAGCCTTTCCTATGAGACCAGTTTTAGATTCCAATGCTTCATTTCAGGTTTACTGTATCCCTTGGATCTTCACATTGATGATGAAACACAGAAACTGTATCAGAATTAAATACAAGAGGTACAATGGCGGCTTAAGTACGAGAAGATTGACTTTTCTTTGTGTCTTTTATTTGAGCCTTTCCTGTGTCACCTGTTTTAGATTCCGATGCACAACTGCAGGTTTACTGTATCATTTGGACCTTCACATTGACGATAAAACACAGAAATTGCAACGGAATTAAATACAAAAGGCACAATGGCGACTTAAGTACACGAAGACTGAGTCTTCGTACTGTCTACCTTTTGAGCTTTCCTGTGATACCAGTTTTTGATTCCGATACTTCACTTCAGTTGTACTGGATCCCTTGGACCTTCACATTGACGATGAAACACAGAAATTGAATCGGAATTAAATACAAAAGGCACAATGCCGACTTAAGTACAAGAAGACTGACTTTTCTCAGTGTCTAAGTTATGAGCGTTTCCTGTGTCACCAGTTTAAGATTCTGATGCACAATGGCAGGTTTACTGTATCCCATGGACCTTCACATTGACGATGAAACTTAAAAATTGCATCGGAATTGAACACAAGGGCACAATGCCCACTTAAGTACAAGAAAACTGAGTCTTCTTACTGTCTAAGTTTGAGCCTTTCCTGTGAGACCAGTTTCAGATTCCGATGCTACACTTCAGGTTAACTGAATCCCTTGGACCTTCACATTGACGGTGAAACACAGAAATTGCATCGGAATTATATACTATAGGCACAATTCCGACTTAAGTACAAGAAAACTGACTCTTTTTACGGTCTATGTTTGAGCTTTTCCAGCGTCACCTGCTTTGGATTCCGATTCTTCACTTCAGGTTAACTGTATCCCTTGGACCTTCTCATTGATGATGAAACACAGAAATTGCTTCGGAATTAAATACTAAGGCACAATGCCGACTCAAATACAAGAAGACTGAGGCTTCTTACTGTCTAAGTTTTGAGCCTTTCCTGTGTCACCAGTTTTAGATTCCGATGCACAACTGCTGGTTTACTGTATCAGTTGGTCATTCACTTTGACGATGAATCTAAAAAATTGCATCAGAATTAAATAAAAAGGCACAATGTCGACTTAAGTACAAGAAGACTGACTTTTCCTAGTGTCTATGTTTTGAGCCTCTCCTGTGTCACGAGTTTTAGATTTCGATGCACAAATGCAGGTTTACTGTATCCCTTCAACCTTGACATTGACGATGAAACCCAGAAATTGCATCGGAATTAAATAGAAAAGGACAATGCCGACTTTAGAAATAGAAGACTGACTTTTCTTAGTGTCTATGATTTGAGCCTTTTCTGTGTCACAAGTTTTAGATTCCGATGCACAACTGCACGTTTACTGTAACCCTTGGCCCTTTACATTGACGATAAAACATAGATATTGCATCGGAATTAAATACAAAACGCACAATGCCCCTTAAGTACAAGAAGACTGAGTCTTCTTACTGTCTATGTTTTGAGCCTTTCCTGTGTCACCAGTTTTAGATACCGATGCAAAACTGCTGGTTTACTGTATCCCTTGGCCCTTCACATTGACGATGAAACACAGCAATTGCATCGGAATTAAATACAAAAGGCACAATGTCGACTTAAGTACAAGAAGACTGACTCTTTTTACTATCATTGTTTTGAGCCTTTCCTGTGTCACCTGTTTTAGTTTCCGATGCTTCCTTTCAGGTTTACTGTATCCCTTGGATCTTCACATTGACGGTGAAACACAGAAATTGCATCGGAATTAAATACAAAGGCACAATACCGACTTAAGTACAAGACGACCGAGTCTTATTACTGTCTATGTTTTGAGCCTTTTCTTTGAGACCAGTTTTAGATTCAGATGCTTCCTTTCAGGTTTACTGTATCCCTTGGACCTTCACATTGACAATGAAACACAGAAATTGCATCGGAATTATATACAACAGGCACAATCCCGACTTAGGTACAAGATAACTGACCATTTTTACAGTCTATGTTTGACCATTTCCAGCGTCACCTGCTTTAGATTCCGATTCTTCACTTCAGGTTAACTGTATCCCTTGGACCTTCGCATTGACGATGAAACACAGAAATTGCATCGGAATTAAATACAAAGGCACAATGCCGACTCAAGTGCAAGAAGTCTGAGGCTTCTTACTGTCTATGTTTTGAGTCTTTCCTGTGTCACCAGTTTTAGATTCCGATGTATAACTGCAGGTTTACTGTTTCCCTTGGACATTCACTTTGACGATGAATAAAAAAATTGCATCGGAATTAAATAGAAAAGGCACAATGCCGACTTAAGTACAAGAAGACTGACTTTTCTTAGTGTCTGTGCTTTGAGCCTTTCTTGTGTCACCTGTCTTACATTCCGATGCACAACTGCAGGTTTACTGTATCCCTTGGACCATCACATTGACGATGAAACACAGCAATTGCATCGGAGCTAAATACGAAAGGCACAATGCCGACCTAAGTACAAGAAGTTTGAGTCTTCTTACTGTCCATGTTTTGAGCCTTTCCTGAGTCACCAGTTTTAATTTCCGATACAGAACTGCAGGTTCACTGTCTCCCTTGGACTTTCACTTTGACGATGAAACACAAAAATTGCATCGTAATTAAATAGAAGAAGCACAATGCCGACTTAAGTACAAGACGACTGACTTTTCGTAGTGTCTATGATTTGAGCCTTTTCTGTGTCACCAGTTTTAGATTACGATGCACAACTGCAGGTTTACTGTATCCCTTGGAAATTCACTTTAACGATGAAACACAAAAATTGGATCGGCATTAAATACAAAATGCACAATGCCGACATAAGTACAAGAAGACTGACTTTTCATAGTGTCTACGTTTTGAGCCTTTCCTGTGTCACCACTTTTAGATTCCGATGCTCAGCTTCAGGTTTACTGTATCCCTTGGATCTTCACATTGACGATGAAACATAGATATTGCATCGGGATTAAATACAAAAGGCACAATACCGCTTAAGTACAAGAAGACTTAGTCTTCTTACTGTCTATGTTTGAGCCTTTCCTGTGTCACCAGTTTTAGATTCCGATGCACAACTGCTGGTTTACTTTATCCCTTGGAAATTCGCTTTAACGATGAAACACAACAATTGCATCGGAATTAAATACAAAAGGCACAATGCAGGCTTAAGTACAAGAAGACTGACTTTTCTTAGGGTCTATGTTTTGTGCATATCCCGTGTCACCAGTTTTAGATTCCGATGCACAACTGCAGGTTTACTGTATCCCATAGGGCTTCACATTGACGATGAAACACAGAAATTGCATCGGAATTAAATACAAAAGGCACAATGCCGACTTAAGTACAAGAAGACTGAATGTTCTTACTGTCTATGATTTGAGCCTTTCCTGTGAGACCAGTTTTGATTCCGATACATCACTTCAGGTTTTCTGTATCACATTCGACCTTCAGTTTTACGATGAAACACAAAAATTGTCTCGGAATTAAATACAAAAGGCACAATGCGGACTTAAGTACAAGAAGACTGAGTCTTCTTACTGTCTATGTTTTGAGCCTTTCCTGTGAGACCAGTTTTAGGTTCCGATGCTTCCTTTTAGGTTTACTGTATCCCTTGGACCTTCACTTTGACGATGAAACACAGAAATTGCATCGGAATTAAATACAAAAGGCACAATGCCCACCTAAGTACAAGAAGACTCACTCTTTTTACAGTCTATGTTAGAGCTTTTCCTGCCTCACCTGTTTTAGATTCCGATGCACAACTGCAGGTTTACTGTATCCCTTGGGCCTTCACATTGACGATGAAACACAGAAATTGTATCGGAATTAAATACAAAGGCGCAATGCCGATATCAGTACAAGAAGACTGATTCTTCTTACTGTCTATGATTTGAGCCTTTCCTGTGTCACCAGTTTTAATTTCCGATGCAGAACTGCAGTTTCACTGTATCCCTTGGACTTTCACTTTGACGATGAAACACAGAAATTGCATCGTAATTAAATAGAAAATGCAGAATGCCGACTTAAGTACAAGACGACTGACTTTTCGTAGTGTCTATGAATTAAGCCTTTTCTGTGTCACAAGTTTTAAATTCCTATGCACAACTGCAGGTTTACTGTATCCCTTGGAAATTCACTTTAACGTTGAAACACAAAAATTGCATCGGAATTAAATACAAAATGCACAATGCCGACTTAAGTACAAGAAGACTGACGTTTCTTAGTGTCTACATTTTGAGCCTTTCCTGTGTCACCAGTTTTAGATTCTGATGCTCAACTGCAGGTTTACTATATCCCTTGGCCCTTCACATTGACGATGAAACGTAGAAATTGCATCGGAATTAAATACAAAACGCACAATGCCGACTCAAGTACAAGAAGACTGAGGCTTCTTACTGTCTATGTTTTGAGCCTTTCCTGTGTATCCAGTTTTACATTCCGATGCTCAACTGCAGGTTTACTGTATTCCTTGGACATTCACTTTGACGATGAAATATAAAAATTGCATCGTAATTAAATAGAAAAGGCACAATGCGGACTTAAGTACAAAAAGACTGACTTTCCCTAGTGTCTATGTTTTGAGCTTTTCCTGTGTCACGAGCTTTAGATTCCGATGCACAACTGCAGGTTTACTGTATCCCTTCGACCTTGACATTGACGATGAAACACAGAAATTGCATCGGAATAAAATACAAAAGGCACAATGCCCACTTAAGTACTAGAAGACTGAGTCTTCTTACTGTCCATGATTTGAGCCTTTCCTGTGAGACCAGTTTTAGATTACGATGCTTCCTTTAAGGTTTACTGTATCCCTTAGACCTTCACTTTGACGATGAAACACAAAAATAGCATCGGAATTAATTGCAAAAGACAGAATGCCTACTTAAGTACAAGAAGACTGACTTTTCGTAGTGTCTATGTTTTGAGCCTTTCTTGTGTCACCTGTTTTAGATTCTGATGCAGAACTGCAGGTTTACTGTATCCCTTGGAGCTTCACATTGGCGATGAAACACAGCAACTCCATCGAAATTAAATACGAAAGGCACAATACCGACTTAAGTACAAGAAGACTGAGTCTTCTTACTGTCTATGCTTTGAGCCTTTCCTGTGTCACCAGTTTTAATTTCCGTTGCAGAATTGCAGGTTCACTGTATCCCTTGGACTTTCACTTTGACGATGAAATATAAAAATTGCATCGTAATTAAATAGAAAAGGCACAATACCGACTTAAGTACAAGAAGACAGTCTTTTCTTAGTGTCTACGTTTTGAGCCTTTCCTGTGTCACCAGTTTTAGATTCTGATGCTCAACTGCAGGTTTACTGTATCCCTTGGACCTTTCACTTTGACGATGAAATACAGAAATTGCATCGGAATTGAATACAAAACGCACAATGCCGACTTAAGTACAAGAAGACTGACTCTTTTTACAGTCTATGTTTGAGCTTTTTCTGCGTCACCTGTCTTAGATTCCGATGCACAACTTCAGGTTTACTCAATCTCTTGGGCTTTCACATTGACGATGAAACACGGAAATTGTATCGGAAATAAATACAAAAAGCACAATGCCGTCGTAAGTACTAGAAGACAGAGTCTTCTTACAGTCTATGTGTTGAGCCTTTCCTGTGAGACCGGTTTTAGATTCCTATGATTCACTTCAGGTTTACTGTATTACTTGGAACTTCACGTTGACGATGAAACACAAAAATTGCATCGGAATTAAATTCAAAAGGCACAATGCCGACTTAAGTACCAGAAGAGTGACTTTTCTTTGTGTCTATTATTTGAGCCTTTCCTGTGTCACCAGTTTTAGATTCCGATGCACAACTGCAGGTTTACTGTTTCCCTTGGACCTTCACATTGACGATGAAACATAGTAATTGCATCGGAATTAAATACAATACCTACAATCCCGACTTAAGTACAAGAAGACTGAGTCTTCTTACTGTCAATGTTGGGAGCCTTTCCTATGAGACCAGTTTTAGATTCCGATGCTTCATTTCAGGTTTACTGTATCCCTTGGACCTTCACATTGATGATGAAACACAGAAACTGTATCGGAATTAAATACAAAAGGCACAATGGCGACTTAAGTACACGAAGACTGAGTCTTCGTACTGTCTATCTTTTGAGCTTTCCTGTGATACCAGTTTTTGATTCCGATACTTCACTTCAGTTGTACTGGATCCCTTGGACCTTCACATTGACGATGAAACACAGAAATTGAATCGGAATTAAATACAAAAGGCACAATGCCGACTTAGTACAAGAAAACTGAATTTTCTTAGTGTCTATGTTTTGAGCCTATCCTGTGTCACTTGTTTTAGATTCCGATGCACAACAGCATGTTTACGTTGTCCGTTGGACCTTCACATTGACGAAGAAACACAGAAGTTGCATCTGAATAGAATACAAAAGTCACAATGCCGACCTAAGTACAAGAAGACTGACTTTTCTTAGTGTCTATGTTTTCAGCGTTGCCTGTGTCACCAGTTTTAGATTCCGATGCACAACTGCAGGTTTTCTGTATCCCATGGACCTTCACATTGACGATGAAACACAGAAATTGCATCGGAGTTAAATACAAAGGCACAATGCCGACTTGAGTACAAGAAGACTGAGTTTTCTTAGTGGCTACGTTTTGAGCCTTTCCTGTGTCCCCAGTTTCAGATTCCGATGCTCAAATGCAGGTTTTCTTTATCCCTTGGACCTTCACATTGACGATGAAACATAGAAGTTACATCGGAATTAAATACAAAAGGCACAATACCGCTTAAGTACAAGAAGACTGAGTATTCTTACTGTCTATGTTTGAGCCTTTCCTGTGTCACCAGTTTTAGTTTCCGATACACAACTGCTGGGTTATTGTATCCCTTGGACCTTCACATTGGCGATGAAACACAGAAATTGCATCGGAATTAAATACAAAAGGCTCCGTGCCGCCGTTGGATATGCAGCTGCAGCACCAAGTCGTATACTCCTAGCTCACTTATTTGTTACATAGTTTAATTCTTAATTTATTTGCGTGTTTTTGGTACTTGCATTGTTTAGATCATAAATTTCGGGCGTATTTTAGTGTTTGAGAGTTGTAGCATCGCGTTTAATACCTGAGTAGTGTAAATTCGCGTAGTCGTTTGTCTACTGTTTTTGTTTTGAACGGCCAGTGTCGGTTGGTCAGTCAGTGTGCTCCCTGCCGCCGTTGGATAAGCAGCTGAGCAGCAAGTCGTATACTCCTAGCTCACTCGTTTGTTACATAGTTTAATTCTTAATTTCTTTGCGTGTTTATGGTACTTGCATTGTTTAATTCATAAATTTCGGGCGTATTATAGTATTTGAGAGTGCAGCATCGCGTTTTAGTACCTGAATAGTGTAATTTCGCTTAGTCTCCTTCCGCCGACGAGCAGTGTCAGCAGTGCGTAAGTAGCAGCATTACTGCATTTACTAGGCAATCTTGTATTTTAATAACCGTTTAAATTTTGTCGATTTGTTTGCGCTCTCTGTAGATTAGTTCAGACGTTCTTTGCAAAACAGTTTTTAGCATGGATAGGGACTGCAACTGTTGTGTTCGGATGCAGGCTGAGTTGGCATCCCTTCGCTCCCAGCTTCTGGCAGTGTTGGCTTCGGTCACACAACTTGAGGTTGTTGCCAATGGGCATCACTGTGGGGGTCCGGATGGGGGTTTGTCGGGGACGGCCAGCTCGTCCCACGCATCCCCTGATCGGACTACGACTGTGGTTGCCCGCGATACTGCCCGCATTGAGGCTGATCCCTCACCTGTGGTAGAGTGGGAGGTGGTCTCAAGGTGTGGCAGGGGGCGAAAGACATTCCGGAGGGCTGAACGGAAGGCCTCTCCAGTTTGTCTGACTAACCGGTTTCAGGCTCTGTCTCAGGCTGATACTGATCTTCAGCCTGACATGGCTGCTTGTCCTGTTCCAGAGGTTGCCCCTCAGTCTGCAAGATCCGGGCAGTTGCAGAGGATGGGCTTACTGGTAGTTGGGAGCTCCAACGTCAGGCGCGTAATGGGGCTCCTTAGGGAAATGGCAGCAAGAGAGGGGAAGAAAACCAATGTGCACTCCGTGTGCACACCGGGGGGAGTCATTCCAGATGTGGAAAGGGTCCTTCCGGATGCCATGAAGGGTACAGGGTGCACCCATCTGCAGGTGGTCGCTCATGTCGGCACCAATGATGTGTGTCGCTATGGATCGGAGGAAATCCTCTCTGGCTTCTGGCGGCTATCTGATTTGGTGAAGACTGCCAGTCTCGCTAGCGGGATGAAAGCAGAGCTCACCATCTGCAGCATCGTCGACAGGACTGACTGCGGACCTTTGGTACAGAGCCGAGTGGAGGGTCTGAATCAGAGGCTGAGACGGTTCTGCGACCGTGTGGGCTGCAGATTCCTCGACTTGCGCCATAGGGTGGTGGGGTTTCGGGTTCCGCTGGATAGGTCAGGAGTCCACTACACGCAACAAGCGGCTACACGGGTAGCAGGGGTTGTGTGGCGTGGGCTGGGCGGTTTTTTAGGTTAGATGGCCTTGGGCAAGTACAGAAAGGGCAACAGCCTCAACGGGTGCGGGGCAAAGTCAGGACATGCGGGGACCAAGCAGCAATCGGTATTGTAATTGTCAACTGTCGAAGCTGCATTGGTAAAGTACCGGAACTTCAAGCGCTGATAGAAAGCACCGAAGCTGATATCGTTATAGGTACAGAAAGCTGGCTTAAGCCAGATATAAATTCTGCTGAAATTTTTACAAAGGTACAGACGGTGTTTAGAAAGGATAGATTGCATGCACCCGGTGGTGGAGTGTTCTTCGCTGTTAGTAGTAGTTTATCCTGTAGTGAAGTAGAAGTGGATAGTTCCTGTGAATTATTATGGGTGGAGGTTACACTAAACAACCGAACTAGGTTAATAATTGGCTCCTTTTACCGACCTCCCGACTCAGCAGCATTAGTGGCAGAACAACTGAGAGAAAATTTGGAATACATTTCACATAAATTTTCTCAGCATGTTATAGTCTTAGGTGGAGATTTCAATTTACCAGATATAGACTGGGACACTCAGATGTTTAGGACGGGTGGTAGGGACAGAGCATCGAGTGACATTATACTGAGTGCACTATCCGAAAATTACCTCGAGCAATTAAACAGAGAACCGACTCGTGGAGATAACATCTTGGACCTACTGATAACAAACAGACCCGAACTTTTCGACTCTGTATGTACAGAACAGGGAATCAGTGATCATAAGGCCGTTGCAGCATCCCTGAATATGGAAGTTAGTAGGAATATAAAAAAAGGAGGAAGGTTTATCTGTTTAGCAAGAGTAATAGAAGGCAGATTTCAGACTACCTAATAGATCGAAACGAAAATTTCTGTTCCGACACTGACAATGTTGAGTGTTTATGGAAAAAGTTCAAGGTAATCGTAAAATGCGTTTTAGACAGGTTCGTGCCGAGTAAAACTGTGAGGGACAGGAAAAACCCACCGTGGTACAACAGCAAAGTTAGGAAACTACTGCGAAAGCAAAGAGAGCTTCACTCTAAGTTTAAACGCAGCCAAAACCTCTCAGACAAACAGAAGCTAAACGATGTCAAAGTTAGCGTAAGGACGGCTATGCGTGAAGCGTTCAGTGAATTCTAAAGTAAAATTTTCTGTACCGACTTGACAGAAAATCCTAGAAGTTCTCATCTTACGTTAAATCAATAAGTGGATCGAAACAGCATATCCAGACACTCTGGAATGATGATGGCATTGAAACAGAGGATGACACGCGTAAAGCTGAAATACTAAACACCTTTTCCTAGATCTGTTTCACAGAGGAAGACCGCACTACAGTTCCTTCTCTAAGTCACAGCACGAACGAAAAAATGGCTGACATCGAAATAAGTGTCCAAGGAATAGAAAAGCAACTGCTATCACTCAACAGAGGAAAGTCCACTGGACCTGACGGGATACCAATTCGATTCTACACAGAGTACGCGAAA
Organism: Schistocerca serialis cubense; assembly: GCF_023864345.2. NCBI lineage: Eukaryota > Metazoa > Arthropoda > Insecta > Orthoptera > Acrididae > Schistocerca > Schistocerca serialis. The sequence continues at coordinate 47,648,271 of NC_064645.1, forward strand.
GAACTTGCACCCCTTCTAATAGCCGTGTACCGCAAGTCTCTAGAGGAACGGAAGGTTCCAAATGATTGGAAAAGAGCACAGGTATTCCCAGTCTTCAAGAAGGGTCGTCGAGCAGATGCGCAAAACTATACGGCTATATCTCTGACATCGATATGTGGTAAAATTTTAGAACATGTTTTTTGCTTGCGTATCATGCCGTTTCTGGAAACCCAGAATCTATTCTGTAGGAATCAACATGGATTCCGGAAACAGCGATCGTGTGAGACCCAACTCGCTTTATTTGTTCATGAGACCCAGAAAATATTAGATACAGGCTCCCAGATAGATGCCATTTTCCTTGACTTCCGGAAGGCGTTCGATACAGTTCCGCACTGTCGCCTGATAAACAAAGTAAGAGCCTACGGAATATGAGACCAGCTGTGTGGCTGGATTGAAGAGTTTTTAGCAAACAGATCACAGCATGTTGTTCTCAATGGAGAGACGTCTACAGACGTTAAAGTAACACAGAGGAGTGTTATGGGACCATTGCTTTTCACAGTATATATAAATGACCTAGTAGATAATGTCGGAGGTTCCATGCGGCTTTTCGCGGATGATGCTGTAGTATACAGAGAAGTTGCAGCATTAGAAAATTGCAGTGAAATCCAGGAAGATCTGCAGCGGATAGGCACTTGGTGCAGGGAGTGGCAACTGACCCTTAACATAGACAAATGTAATGTATTGCGAATACATAGAAAGAAGGATCCTTTATTGTATGATTATATGATAGCGGAACAAACACTGGTAGCAGTTACTTCTGTAAAATATCTGGGAGTATGCGTACGGAACGATTTGAAGTGGAATGATTGTATAAAATTGTTGGTAAGGCGGGTGCCAGGTTGAGATTCATGGGGAGAGTCCTTAGAAAATGTAGTCTATCAACAAGGGAGGTGGCTTGCAAAACACACGTTCGACCTATACTTGAGTATTGCTCATCAGTGTGGGATCCGTATCAGGTCGGGTTGACGGAGGAGATAGAGAAGATCCATAGAAGAGCGGCGCTTTTCGTCACAGGGTTATTTGGTAAGCGTGATAGCGTTACGGAGATGTTTAGCAAACTCAAGTGGCAGACTCTGCAAGAGAGGCACTCTGCATCGCGGTGTAGCTTGGTATCCAGGTTTCGAGAGGGTGCGTTTCTGGATGACGTATCGAATATATTGCTTCCCCCTACTTATACCTCCCGAGGAGATCACGAATGTAAAATTAGAGAGATTCGAGAGCGCACGGAGGCTTTAGACAGTCGTACTTCCCGCGAACCATACATGACTGGAATAGAAAAGGGAGGTAATGACAGTGGCAAGTAAAGTGCCCTCCGCCACACACCGTTGGGTGGTTTGCGGAGTATAAATGAAGATGTAGATGTAGGTATCTTGCCAGTATCAGTGCCGATAACAGACATAAAACCTCGAGACTCTCGACTGCCTGTATAGTTTGTACGAACCCGCAGTGTGCGACTCCTACTTGCTCCTACTCCATTTTTTTTCTCAACAATTGGCCATCTGGAGCTCCCGCTTCTGTCACTTTCATTCCTGGCCAACGCCCCACGTACCAATAACGTGGACGAAAGCGTTGACGAGGAGTAGCTACGTCACCATTGTAAGACAGCCTGTGAGTTCCGCGTCTCGTTGCGCCGGCAAAGCCGCCGTGCGGACAGTGTGTGTGCGCACGACGCCGTCGCCTCAGACAGCCCAGCCCCCCGCCTGCAGAGCTGACCGACGCCTCGTCCCAACATCGGCCGCCTGCAGCCGTAACACTGTACTCTCCCCCAGGGTGCGACTTCCAAAACTGTTTCCGGCAGTGGTCTTCGACAACGGCGCCGTCACTATCGCCCCCCCCCTCCCCCCCCCCCCTCTCTCTCTCTCTCTCTCTCTCTCTCACTGAAACGACGTGTCCAACTCTGTTGTCATACAGTTCCACTATCTCCAGCAACTCCACAGCATCACATGTCTTATACGAGTACACGGCTCCTACTTACAGGTTGGCGCAAAATAACTGTTACGAAGTTTTTGTCTATTGCGACATAATATGGGGTTACAGATTCTTGCCATCACATTTATGCTGTAGCAGACAACCTGAAAGTAAATACGGAGGGTTTTCAACGTGTTTCCCTTCTGCAGCAATGAATGCGTATATCCTTGAACTGAATTCCGTGATGATTTTCTGATTATTATTTCAGAATGCTCCAATTTCTCTGGAAACGGCAATACCAACATCAAGGACTGTTGCAGGTGCATCTTCGAAGGGTCTGTCCTTCTGATAATCTCATGTGAAATAATCACCATCGCTGAGATCGGCACTATAACGGCGTCATTCTAAACCGTGCACAGTGAATGTTAAGGTGGCCGGGGCAATGGTCCGATCCCTGGACGTCTCTCGAGAGAAATCTAAGACGGCCGCAGTACGATATAAACGTGCTGCGTTTTGCATGAAACAGTAGTTTCGAAGCATTCCGTCGCATCGTTTAGCCGGTACAAATTCATGTTCCAATATCTAGCTTTATTGGTCTGCTGCAATGGGCGCCGCAATAAAAATGGGCATTTTAGTACACTGTGTACTAAGTGGGCACCACGCAGTGACTTTTTGTTGATGAGGTCGAGCAGTAGCTAGAAAATGTGGATTCTCGGCAGCCTGGTTGTGCAGTTCTGTTTGTTGATGTACCTATGGAGCTGAAAGTGTGGCTCATCAGTAGGACAGGTCTGATCCGTGTCGACAGTTCCATTTTCAGAGGCCTCAGTCATGTCATTTCCAAAAGACTGTGGCCGCTTCACATCCCTGTTCTTCAATGGTTGGCACCGTAGTTTCTTTTTCATTAACCTCTGGAGAGACCGTCGTGACTTTCTGAGTTTCTGTGCTGCATGTATTGCTGACGTCGTGGACTCCTCACTGAATGAAGTTCGCACTCGCACACTCCCTAGGGCTACAACTGGGACTGGTCGTCCTGACTGGCCCTTTCTGGAACCGTGTAGATATTTTGTGTGTGGGAAACAATTCAGCAATCTGTTAAACAACACGATTAGCATTACACAAAGATCTGTATCAGAGGTTACTCAACTGTTGTCATTACAATTTTACTTCAGCTCCGTCCCGTAATCTCACCGAGAAATGGGCATTCCGGGGTTTTTGTTCTTGGCCGAAATGTGCTGTTGAATGTGCGTCTCAACCCTACGATTAACGTGAAATGCCTTGACCATCGACAAACGTAGTACCAAAGTTAGAGCTTTCATTCTGAAATGTGAACCGAGACATCGGTGGATGAGCTATAGAATTTGCAGGGATACTACACAGCAATATCACAAGGAGAGTCATTTACGGCATACAATGAAACCACAGAAGAAAAGTACTTTCAAACAAGTATTTTGTGTCATCCTGTTTAAGATTATCTTGCCACAAGTTTCCAAATTCAAGATTATCTTAGCTGAAGAATAATTTTGAAGCTTCATGTTACCCCGGCAACAACTAAATATACTATGGTAATGCACAAACTGACACGAAAGCCACTGGATGCCAACAAAATATTTATCCTGTCGACTCGTGCTATCGTCAGGGTTTACGACTAACATTTGTAATACATTTTTAAAACAATACTGTGTTCCATTACTATGAGACTCCTCGACAAAATCGACCTAATGAGACATAAGCAGCGCGGATGAAGGAAATATTGTATTTGTGAAACAACTGCCTCGTTATTCACACGACGCTCTGAGTGATGTCTTCAGTGCTCTCTTCAGAGTGTCTCAGATTGCTTACATACTCCTAGATTTCCAGTAGTCTTTTGACACCGTTCTATAAAAGATTTCTAACGAAATTGCTTGTTTCCGGAGTATAGTATCAGTTTTGCGCCTGGATTTGCGATTTCAAGAAATGGTTCAAATGGCTCTGAGCACTATGGGACTTTACTTCTAAGGTCATCAGTCCCCTAAAACTTAGAACTTCTTAAACCTAACTAACCTAAGGACATCATACACATCCATGCCCGACGCAGTATTCGAACCTGCGACCGTAGCAGTCGCGCGGTTCCAGACTGTAGCGCCAAGAACCGCTCGGCCACACCGGCCGGCATTTGCGATTTCCTGTCACAGACAGCACAGTCCGTAATAACTGATATGAAGTCATCTAGTGTAAACGAAGTGACATCTGGGGACCCCCAAGGGCGCGTTACAGGTTCTCCGCTGATCTTAATTTATGTACCAGTAAATGATTTAGGACACAATCTGTGCAGCCCTCTTAGAATGTTTGGAGATCATAATGTAGTTTACCAGCTAGGAAAGTGATCAAAGCACGAGAACGAGTTGCAGACTGATTTAGAAAAATATCTGCAGGCAGCAAAAAGTGGATGTTGGTTCTAAATAATAAAATGTGTAAGGTCTTTCACATACACAATAAATCACACAAATTTTTATATTAGTAAATAAAATATTTTGATGCAAAAATCATTTAGTACTTACACCGTAATTTTTATTATACAATTAAAACCTGATGACTATAGTGCGTTTAATATTAGCTGGGTGAGCCGGTTTTCCCTACCACGCCACCAGCAGTTCGCTTGGTACAGCGCCCATGTTGCCACGCCGTGGATAAACACTGCCACGTGATGTCGCGTCTGTTTGCTCTTGTACTAAAGTGGTATTTTCTAGCGTTAAAGTGTTCTACAGTCGTCAGGTGTTGTGAACGAGTGTTTCGTGTTGGCGCTACATTAATAACAACAGTAGAGCACGTGTGAACACGAGATTTGCAGTAAAAGCGCTCGTCCTAGAATACGATAATCGGCTGTGTATATAATGTTCTGTTGCAAACTATTCCTCCGAGTTCGACAAAGCAATTGACAATGCCCAATATCACTCTGTTGTGATGGATAAAGCTCCAACAATGTAACGAAGGAAAGCGGCTATTTTTCTCTAGATACATAGGAACATTCTATTGCATAAATTGAACCTAGCTTGTGTAAGGCGAAGTTAATGGAACGTTTAGTACTGTACAAGCTAAAAACTCCACGCTACCAGGCCGACGAACAGGCTAACGCTAAAGGGCATAATTTAATCAGGCTTCCCCCGTATCATCCACATTTAAATCCGACTGAGAATATATAGGCCTAGGTGAAAAGTAATGTGGCAGAAATAGGAAATTTACGCTCATTGAGGTTGAAATGCTGACAAAAGAAGTCATTGCAAATGTTACATAACAGGGCCGGTGTGAAGTTGTCAGCCATACCAAAAATGTATTTACGGAGACATGGACTCATGAAGGACTGTGTCGAGTTTTGAGTAATACTTCCCTTCTCCTGTTGTGTTAGCAACTACTTCTTTTGCCTAGACTCAGCAGAATTTACAGATATACATCTCACTAAGATTCTACTGCAGTTTAAATAGTGGCAGAATCATAAAACAGCGTATTCTTAAACTAGATATACATCTCAATAAGATTCTACCGCAGTTTAAATAGTGGCAGAATCATAAAACAGCGTATTCTTAAACTAGCAACAAACGGCGAGACATATAATTAGTTATGAGAAAGCCCATTGTCAGTATAAAAATAAATGTGCAGCTTCTTCATTTACATTGTTCCAAAACCCACAGCAGTTTTCGTTTCACGGGCTACTGATGGTCCTTGGACATTGCATTACTTCCTTTAAAAACTTCTGTAGTTGCTTGAATACCGTTATAGACATGGAAGTTGCGCATATTAATCATATGGCAAAATACTCTGCTCTTTGCGTTCTGTCATTTGCCAAATTCTTGTTTGGATATCTCAGACCGTTTATGAGTTACGAGGGACTTATGAATATTTCGTTCTGCCTTTTTCAGTGGCTTGTGCGTTCGTGACGGAAACGCTTACACACATTTCATTTTCTGGACGTAGGAGATAAATAACGATATCCTTCGAGGTTTAATAAATAATTCAAAATGTTACCTAAATTTTATATGTAGCAACATACGACGTATCACATCACACGAAAATTCGTAGCGATACCTATTTTTCACTCCGAACTTTAAGAATTTCTCGCAGTAGTTTGGCTAATACCGAAATATCACAATAACTATGACCGTTAACGAAGTAACAGGTAACTGATCATGAAGCTGACGAGTGAAGCTCACAGTTTACTACCTCATAGTTTCTCCAAAATCGTTTGAAAAAGATTGCAGATGGAGCAGTTTGCGCGGCCGACAGTTTACGCACCGAGCAGGTCTGGCGTTATCTTCGCATGCTGACGCGTTCAGCAGACGCTGGCAACTACGCTTTCCTCCACTCGATCCGCACTGAACTGTCAAAAGTCGCAACTAACTTTAAACGCACTGTAGTTTCCGTTGCTTACTACAATGTGTAAACGAGTAGAGAAAAAGCAGGCTAAGAAAATTTTTGCAGCAGAGTAGGAGACACACTGCGGGACAATGTGCAGCAAGTTAGGACGTGTACTGTAGGGACACGGATTGACACCGGAGTTCCAGCCCGGCCCAAAATATAAGATATGCTGCGCCGTCCTAAAGACGACACAGCTCTTCGTGTGCCCCGTGCGTATGGTGCCGTTGCGAGTGCACCAGCACCTACGTAGGTCATACAATTCAGCAAATCGTACCGAGCACGACAGACATCTTTAAGAAAAAAAAGAAAGAAAGAAGAAGTAGTTTGAAAAGTCAGCCGAAACTGAGCATTGCCTGGTAAACGGATACAAAATACTGATTGAAAAACGAGAGCCTTGGCTTGTGGGGGAACGTAATGGGATTCCGTTATAAAATAGACGGCCGAGATTAGAATGAACAACAACACTTATAACAGAGACAGGAGGCACACTGCGAGTAGCGGGTGGGGGTGGGCTCTGGGTGCCGAAAGGAAACCACGGCGGCTGCTTAACGCTTGCAGGGAGGCAGTTCCAGACGTGTCGCCGGGCCCTTGCGCCACCTGATGTCACCGTGTCGCGCGGCGGGCCGGAGTTGCTACGAGCTGTCCGCCTCTTCTTCCTCGCTCGCATCGTTTCGGCCCTCTCTCACTGGTGCCAGCCGCCACATCCGTGGTTATAAAATCACAACGTATTGCTGTCCCCTGCTCCTGACAACGATGGTGGAGATATCCATAGAAACCTTGAGAATTTTATTCGAACTGGCGTGGCTTGACAATCGAGAAGACTTGATTCTGATAACCCTCTTGTTATGAGGTGTAAACCGTATTATTGGTCGAATATCCAGACGTGTCGAATTCCTCGGGACTGTGTCTCGTTACTTTATATGGATTGCAGTCTTTCATCAAGTAGATGAAACAGTCTTTATCCACGGAGTTAGGAAATGTACGATATACACATACAAACATAAAAAGCTCTCATGAACTCCATCGAAAACTTATCCATCTGCAGAACGACTAAACCTTGACTGAAGAATGTGGCCAAGCGACATAATAATGCCGCCATAACGCCTCTCCCAGCAGTAAACTTCATGAATTTCGTGGTGTTTTCTTAATTTGTCGACGTTTTTCTTGAAAATAGGATTATCCATCAATTTTTTAAAAAAATATTTCTGTAAGTCACGTGTCACTAGGACCCTCCGTTCCGTTTTAACGTCAGTATACTTCCTCATCCAGCAGCTTCACTTGAAAGAGATGCCATTGGTGACTCTAATCAGAACCATTCCAAATGGATGCGGTGCTGGACATACCTGCAGTGCATAATGCATATCTGTTTTCGACCCAGTGCCGTCATTGGACTGAGGGTGGAGTCCTTTTATGGGACGAGGTGCTCCATTGCTGTGCGTATCAGCAAACTAAAAGGTTATGCCAAGTCTACCTTCCACACCATATCCTTTACCAGACCAGCTGCCATACCTTTGAAATCACCTAATATATGGCTGTCCTCCTCAGACAGCCATCGAAACTTCCCAACAGCCAGATTATGTTTAGTGGCATATCCGTATAAGCTGCTAACACGAAGATACGTATGTAACTCTCATATTCATATGCTTTAAACTGTCCGAACATTGCCGGTCGAAGTGGCCGCCTGTTCTAGGCTTTACAGTCTGGAACCGCGCGACCGCTACGGTCGCAGGCTCGAATCCTGCCTCTGGCATGGATGTGCGTGATGTGCTTAGGTTAGTTAGGTCTAAGTAGTTCTAAGTTCTAGGTGACTAATGACGTCAGAAGTTAAGTCCAATAGTGCTCAGAGCCATTTGTCCGCCCATTCACGTCTTGTTTGCCTTGGCGTGTCTGTGCACACATTGCCAAAGTCCACCGTGCATGCTGCATTCGAAAAAGAAAACCATGTTGGCATCGATCAAAAGTTCAGTGTCGACACGTAATATAACGTGGAATTCAAAGTGTATGTGGTCATGCATACTATCCAGAACTTCTCGAAAATATCTGCAAGTAGTTGTACGTCCATGCCCATATATAGCTTTCCATACTCCCCTAAATCATAGACGCTGAATTGCTGCTAAACATTCACCAGATGTGTATACTCGGAATTCGTTATGGTATTGCCTGTAAGATTACTGGTGAATGTGTGTGTGTCAGGCAATGTGACTTAGTTGAGTCTCTCTTTGAAATTCAGGTATTTATAAGGAAAGACAACATTATTCGTCATGAGTGGAAGTTCGCATCATCGGCAAATGCAGCTTTAGAGATTTATGTGTCCTCCTAACATATTTATAAAGCAGCGCTTGCATAAATCGAATTAAGTCCAGTAAGTGTGATGTAATGTTTGGCGTCATTCGCCTGCAGAACGACATGTGTGTCTTAACGCTCTCAGGCAGGACACGATCTGGTTGTTGTGCAAACCAAAATCAACCAAGTGCACAGTTATGAAGTCTTCGTGGGATGATCATGGAGATGTTGGTGCCGTTGTTGTGATCAAAATACCACGCAAGTAGTTCTACCTCACTGAGCAGCCACCTCCCAGAATTATCCCTGACAAATGATATCAAACGATTTCTAACTGAGTCATACCACCATATAACTCTATATGTCGCAATATATGGTACATGCTGCTCTGTAAAGGTTGCATATGTATCACTGCAGTCTGCCTTACAGAGCGCGATAAGAATGAGTAGACATTTAAAGTCAGTGTATGCTGTGAAGGTGCAACGCTCCTCGTGCTGGTATTTCTTGTTTTCAATTCCAATTTCCACATGTACCAGTTCCTACATGGAACAATCAGTCAGATGCTTATCTAGACCATCTCTCGTAGTACAAATGTTGATGCGTCTAGACCGATAATGACATTTACAATTGTATTTTCTCTTTGGGGTGAAAAGATAACAATATATATTCTCTGCCCACTTGTATCTGAAAAGTGTATAAAGTTATTCATAAAGTTTATAAAATAATTATGGATGACCGCTATAATTTGAATGCAGAAGAGTTCTTACTATCTGTTTCCTAAAAACTAATATCTGCTTCGTGTAGTAGAACATAGAAATTTCAAAGGCTACCATCTGTGTTTCATAGTGATGTTATTTCCAAGTATGACTCTGTAATAAGCATTTACGGTTCGATGTAAATTGCTATGTTGATGGCACATCTTCCATTAAACTGCGCTGTGAAGGTAGTAAACGAAAGTTCGAATAAAAATGCATTTTTTTATAAAATAAGTTTTATTCTCTTCTTCTGTATACATTTTATGGCTGGTTTAGCGGAACCAGTTGGTAATGATGATGATGTTTGGTTTGTCGGGCGCTCAACTACTCGTTCATCAGCGCCTGTACACATTCCCAATCTGCACACAGCGCAGTCTAGCCACTTTCATGAATGATGATGGAATGATGAGGACAGCACAAACGCCCATCCCCCGGGCAGGGAAAATCAACAACCCGGCCGGGAATCGAACTCGGGACTCCGTGATCCAGAGGTAGCAACGTTAGCCGCTAGCCCACGAGCTGCGGACTCGTTGGTAATGAGGTAGCCCTTATTTCTCTATTAGCAAGTACCCTCTTGGTTGTGCTAAACTAGGAGCACATCCTTAAGCATTTTGAATTTGATGCAAATGTTGCTGCAAGAGAGACCTCGGGCAGTGTGTCCATGTTATTACTGGAGCGAACGAGAAGGAGGAGGTGGGCTGCATTGATCTGCTCTCTCAAACATCCGCGACCGAGTACAGTACCAGTGTGCAGAAGGTATATAACAAAATACATTCATACCGTATATGACTGTTATTTACCATAGTATCGTACTATCGAAGTAGAAAGTGAGTATTTTGTTGATGCAGAGTGACGTTAACTACACATTTTTAAGCATGATTGCAATTTATGTGCCGTAATGTTAGTTGCAAAGTCCTATTTTCTTCTTATGTAGGAACATTATTTGCTATAATATGAGAGTAGCAATACTGCAATTTTTGGTGTCTTTTGATGTTAAGTTCCATATTTACAACCACGTTCCTCAAATAATCGGCAAACAGCATTGAGGATGCATTACCATGCTGGAAATTGCAGATGTTTCATGCAGCTGCCCAGTGGAGGGACAGACTGAGAAAGACAGTCTCAGCATGATGGAGGCACTAGGGAGGAGGGTGGTGGCGGTGGGGGGAGGGCCAATGCGAGCACACGACTACATTATTGGTAGGAGAAAGAGCGCAGTGCTCCAATGGGGAAGGAGAGGCTTCAGTTGTGGGTCATAAGTTGCCGTCTTCATTATGATAGTTTTTTTTTTTTATTTTGAAATTTTTACGGGCTTCTGGGCCATTCCCATTCAGCCTTCTCAATAGTAATGTCAATTGTGACGATACCAAAATGAGGGCAACACAACATGCAGTCCGAAAATGGATAAAATCTCCGACCTAGCAGGAACTGAACCTAAGACCCCTCACTTAGCAATTCGCCTCGCTAACCACGTAGCTACTGAGATGGACATGACAGTTGCCACTTCACACCGAAAGTAATCGAATTCCTGTGTAAACATGAACCCAAGTAGGCTACTCGACAGCTACCATGGCCATAAATTATAGTAACTGTCATGATAGTTATAGATCACCTCCTAAATGAACAAAAGACGGACCTAAATGAAACCTTTATTTGTGTAAGTGGTACTAAGGCAACTGGCCAGTTTGGTTCCATAAGGGAACAATGCTCCCTACTTAGTTTGTAATGGAGCTGCACCCCCACTCATGGGGAGAAACGAACATAAAAATAAAATAAGAGAAACCAGTAATCGCACGGAAAGATTTAAGTATGTTTAAGCGTTTGTTTTTTCTGCGCGCCGTTCGGGAGTGGAACTGTAGAGAAATAGTGTGAAGGTGGTTCTATGAACCCTATGAACCTCCTGTCTTAAGGGTGAACTACATCTGTCCTCTAACAGCGGCCACAGTAAACTGTGTGTATCGAGTTTGTGGTTACACAGCTCGGAGAACTTCAGGTTTTGCTGAGGCGCCCTTAATTTACATTTTGTGTGCCGTAAGTCGTTACTACGAGTCACCTTTCGACCTGAGCAAGACAGTCATGCATGGCTTCAGTGTGTAATCATTGGCAGATAAGGGTTGAGTCGTCTCGTCCGCTCAGCCATAGAATCACGGAACAACGGACTCTGTGCGGCCGGCCGGTGTGGCCGAGAGGTTCTAGGCACTTCAGTCTGGAACCGCGCGACCGATACGGTCGCAGGTTCGAATCCTGCCTCGGGCATGGATGTGTGTTATGTCCTTAGGTTAGTTAGATTTAAGTAGTTCTAGGTTCTAGGGGACTGATGACCTCAGATGTTAAGTCCCATAGTGCTCAGAGCCATTTGAACCATTTTTGAATCTGTGCGCTGCTGATCTGGCCTTCGCGTGGCTGTAGTCAGTGTAGCATAATATTCTGCGAAATTAATTCACAACGAAGATTGAGACTGATATGATTCTAGGGGTCGTGGGGCATTCATCGCTCTCGACAACAATAACAGCAATAATCACGAAGCATTAGCTATTTTAAAGCCCGCGTTCCACACCCCGAACGGCTAAATGAAGCAGCAACATACGCCTACAGAGGGAACATCAAGATGGTATATTGTGCAGCACAGTGAAACACGGCGTTCTGCATGAGTAATAACAACAGTTCGTGGAGTTTCCCAAACGCTTAACATAGGTTTTTCTAACATTTTTGCTCTGAGACGACATACAACAAAAACACTGTAAAACACTTTTCTGAATGTTCTGACCCTTTTATTAGTTTGCCTTTGCATTTCACTGTACACAGATTTCATTGGTAGTAAACAAAGGGTCAAGCAGTCCTCACTCAAGGCAAGAAAGCGAACTTGGACGAGAAGCTGGTCCATTATATATGGCGTCACAACGGGGAATTTCATATCGACAGTGGCAGGTAGAATCAGATGCCGCCGATTTTTGCTTCATGGAGAGAAATGTGACTGATGAGATGCATAAGGGCTTTCTGCCTAACAAACGCAATTTAGGAGCCGCCATATTTGTAGTTTTGGTCCTTATTGCTGGTGTTTTCTACGTTATTGCTTAAATACTCTGAATATGATCTGATGTAATGTTATCATATTGATGATCTTTAGAGAAAAGAGCCTCTTGTGATGTGGTTCTTTGTAATAAAATGTAGGTAGCGAAGTATTGACGGTTAAAAATATTCGTGTTTGGTGTTTTTCGCGCTTGATGTTTTTCGTATCGTTACTTGGTGCATCCCGTTTCAAGACACCAGCGCATTAGAAGTTTATCAAAATTGCGCCCTCTTTGTATAATTTATTGTAATTAAATGTCAGTTAACGACGTCTCGATAGATAAGGCTTTGACAACATCGTAAAATCAAATAAATGGATATACATTACGTCTTTGAAAAAGTGTGTTTCGCATATGGGCACAGGCTGAGAACGAAGCGGTTTCTGGCTAGGATCTCCTTTCAGCGAGTCATTGTTTAGTCGTTTGCGTATTTTCTTTCGGCATCTGTGACTTCCTTCTACATTTAATAGAAGCTTATTCTGGAATATTCGATGTTTTATATAAGTGTATAAATTATATTTAAGTTCGGGGCTGTACTTGTTCCATTTTGGAACGTCGTACGGAACATCGACCATTTAATTGCAAAAATTTCTGTCTGCGTCACTGGCTGACTACCTCACAGTTCAGTACAGTGTGTTCTACAGGGGCAATGACATGACCGTCATCTTGATAAAGGAACAAATATTTGCTTTAATATACACTGTGAAAGAGAGGCAGTGCTAGTTCAGTGTGGATATTATCAATTAGAACAATAAACAATGCGAATACGAGACGCTCTCTTGCACATGTGAAAAAGTAAAATGCGTCAGGCCGGAGTTAATACTCCAAAGGAATGTCAAAGCAGTTCTCTAAATACGCGTTACAATTCTTTGTTAATTCCACCGACATGTCCACAATATTCTCCGCTATTTTCTCCGCTTATCTTCAACGTTCACTAACGGAACTGACGTAACTATTTCAAAGGCGTCCATTATTATTAAACAATCTTTGTTGTTTGCACGGCATATACAGTCGAAAATTGCAGCTGGAGGGGCAGTGCTAGCAAATTACCGTGAGGAGGACGGTCTGTATGAAATACCAACTCGTAACTGAGTGTGCAACAACTACATTGGAAACCCAGTTACAATGTGTGCATTATATAATGCCGATTGCCATTACAACAAATAGAGTTTAGCAGCAGACCTTTTCTACTTTCCAAAAAAAAAACTTTCGTCGGAGCAGCGCACTTCGCAAAAAATAGCATTGCTGTTAATTTCCTGTAGTATTTCGAGATACACTGCCTGTCAGAAGTTTCCGATCCCTTACGAAAAAAAGCTATATACTTTATTTCAGTGTTCAAACACGACATACAAACAAAATTCACCAACAAAATAAATATTTTCTCTCTCTGTGATTAAGTACAGTTCAACATGATTTAGATTTTAGCCTCTTCAAAGTACCAACACTGTACTCTCAGTACAGTTACACAAACTCTTGTCATTCCGGAGATATGATTTTGTACTGTTTTTGCAGATACTGTAGTCCAACTGTTGTGTTGGCAGAAGAGGCAACACCGTGTTACGATATGAAGCCGAAATGCACGCGTTTTATCTCATGCAGGCTGGCCTGAGGAGGGAAGAACTATACTGACGTGAGGTCTGGAACATGACAAGAAATTAGAATTAGGAAAGCGGACGTAATTAGTTGGATACTTTAATCCATTAGTGATGAACGTCGCTCTTGACGGTACATGATTCACAATATTATCTGTTCAGAATAGTAACTGAATATGGCGCCTTGCTGTCGTAGCAAATGACGTAGCTGAAGGCTATGCTAAACTGTCGTCTCGGCAAATGAGAGCGTATGTAGACAGTGAACCATCGCTAGCAAAGTCGGCTGTACAACTGCGGTGACTGCTAGGGAGTCTCTCTAGACTAGACCTGCCGTGTGGCGGCGCTCGGTCTGCAATCACTGATAGTGGCGACACGTGGGTCCGACGTATACTATAATAACGGACCGCGGCCGATTTAAAGGCTACCACCTAGCAAGTGTGGTGTCTGGCGGTGCCACCACACCAACACTTCTGTAAATTATTCTACAGACCTTCAACATTAGATAACCTCATTTATGTATTGTCCCTGTCAAGTTCAGCCCTTAAGACTTTAATGGAATTTAAAGCAGGAGACTAACTTGGCCAAATCATATTCTTCTGTTCCACATATTTTTCTTTTCCATTGACAGACCCTCTGCACAATTTAGATGCATGCCTCGGATCGTTGTCCTGCTCCAGAACAAATCCACGAAATGTAAGTCTCTTGCCAGATGGGACTGCATTGGTGATGAGTGTGGTGTCACCGCCAGACACCACACTTGCAAGGTGGTAGCCTTTAAATCGGCCGCGGTCCATTAGTATACGCCGGACCCGCGTGTCACCACTGTCAGTGATAGCAGACCGAGCGCCACCACACGGCAGGTCTAGAGAGACGTACTAGCACTCGCCCCAGTTGTACAGCCGACTTCGCCAGAGATGTATTACTGACAATTACGCTCTCATTTGCCGAGACGATAGTTAGCATAGCCTTCAGCTACGTAAATTGCTACGACCTAGCAAGGCGCCGTATTCAACTGATATTTATTATGTGAAGCATGTATCATCAAGAGAGATGTTCTACAATTGTGGATTAAAGTTAAGTATTACATCATCTACGTACTTTATTTGCAATTCTCAAGATATTGTCCTGTTCCAGACCTCACGCCAGTCAGCGTGTAATTAAACGCGTGCATTTCGGCCTCCTCTAGAAACACAGTGTTGGCTCTTCTGCCAACACTACATATTGGCGCCGAAGAATTGACAGTTGTATTGCTCTAATTTACTTGTCATGGCTTTGCCACAATCTCCAGATGTACTGTTCGAATTCTATCGCTTGCAGAATCAGCAGACGCAGGCCTTATTGGATGCCCTTGGACAGCTCGTCCAGGGTCAACGTGCGATGCAAACCGATGCGGCTGCCGCCGCTCCACCGCTACCGCAGCCACAACATGCAGTTGCACCACCTTTTCGTCAGTTTGATGCGGCACTGGAAAGCTAGATGGAGTGGTCACGCCAATTTGCATTCCATCTCGCCGCCTACAGAATTCAAGGTAACGAGCGGCAGCCTTTCTTATTGTCCTGTGTAGGCGTCCACACGTACCGAGTGATAGTGAAATTATTTCCCCGACGCGACGTAGCAACTCTGTCCTACGAAGAAATTTTGTCTGCATTAGATGCATATTTCAAGGAATCAGTCAATGTAGTTGCAAAAAGGTAAACGTTCTTTCGTACAAAACGTACGGCCGGTCAAACTAATCGGGAGCGGGTAGCAATTTTGCAAGGCCTTACTACGGATTGTGCTTTTGAGTGTGAATGTGGACTCCCTTATTCAGATACTATGGTGCGTGATGCAATTGCACAGAACGTTTCTGATGTTCGTATAAGGGAACAGATTTTGAAACTAGTCAATCCGTCCCTTCAACAAGTGATGGACATATTAGATCGGCAGGACACACTTGACTTTGCTCAGGAATCGTTTGAAACTTCGTCAGCCGTGTGTCACATTAACCGGCCCGCCGGGCGAGCTCCACGGAACTGTAAACAGCCCTCGCGCTGGTCCGCGCAGCTGCCGCCAAGCTCTCAACCACGTGTCCCGCGGCAGCAAGCAAACGCAATGCTAAAATCATGCCCGCGGTGTGCAACCAGACATTCGCACGAGAATTGCCCGTCACGCCAAGCTATTTGCTTTTTCTGTAATAAAAAAGGACATGTTCTGAGTGTTTGCCAGAAAAAGCTTAGATTGGACACTAAAAACCATTCCAGGCCCTTTGCTTCGCGCCATAATCGAACCAAGAATACTCAGGCTCGTGAACCTTCGCCCATGGATATTCATGTAGTTCAATCCACTCCTCCCAGTGCCACTCTCTCTAACAGTGACTGTGTTCGTCCCACAAACAGTGTGCGTCGACGTCGACGGAAATCCCGTCAGGTCGCAAGTGCTTCTGTATCAGTGTCAGTTCAAATTGCACAAAACAGTCGCTCTTGTCGTCAGCAGAACAATAAACTTTTTGTGGACTTAGACATTAATGGCAAAGAGATACCGTTCCAGCTCGATACCGGAGCTGCAGTTTCACTGATCAATACAGACACGTACAAACAACTGGGCACACCTCCGTTGCATGCCGCAAATGTTAAGTTAAATAGTTATTCAGGACAGCATATCCCTGTGTTAGGACAGTGCACTCTTCTTGCAACATACAAGGGACAAACAAAACTTGTGTCATTTTACATTCTTCGTTCTTCTATTGCAGTGAAGGTGTTTGGTTTAGATTTATTTCAGTTGTTTAACTTGTCGATAGTCAATCAGACCCTATCAGTGAACCCAACTGTGCCATCCGCCACTGTTTCTCGCCTATGTGAAGAATTTGCAGACATTTTTGCACCGGGCCTTGGTTGCGCTAATAACTATGAAGCACATTTGGAACTGAAAGTAAACGCGCAACCAAAACTTTTCAGAGTGCGCAATGTTCCTCACGCATTGCGTGATGAGGTCGCAAGAACATTACACGAATTGGAATCACAAGGTGTGATTGAACGTGTGCAGGCTTCTCTCTGGGCATCACCCTTAGTCATTTTTCCAAAACCTTCCGGTAAATTAAGACTTTGTGTGGACTTCAAGGCAACAGTGACTCCACAATTAGTGATTGCAAGTTATCCTTTACCCCACCGGGAAGATCTGTTTGACAAACTGTGCACGGGTCAATATTTTTCGAAGTTGGACCTAGCAGATGTGTACTTGCAAATACCAGTGGACGACGAATCCCAGCGCGTCTTGGTGGTTAACACGCATCTTGGTTTGTACCGATTCAAAAGACTGCCATTCGGGTGTGCATCAGCCCCTGCATTGTTTCAGGAATATCTGCAAACTGTTTGTGCCTCGGTCCCTACTGCAGCAAACTATCTGGACGATATTGTGATCTCCGGAAAGACGGAAGAAGAACATTTAGCCAACCTCAGGACATTATTTCAGGTCTTGCGACAAAATGGTCTTCGCTTGCGTTTTTACTCGTGACTTACCATATTTGGGACATGTAATCAATGCACAAGGCATACATCCGAGTCCAGAGCACCTCCGTGCCATACAGGACTTACCTTCGCCGCAGAATTTGAAGCAGCTACAGAGTGTGTTGGGAAAAATTCACTATTATCATCGATATATCCCGCATCCCTCTTCCATTTCAGCTCCGCTTCATCGCTTACGCCGTAAAGGTGTTCCGGTCGTCTGGACGACGGAATGCGAACGCGCCTTTCGCCAGTTGAAATCGGCGTTGCTTTCACATACTTGCGTTACGCCATTCGATCCCCAGAAACCCCTTTTGTTGATGGTAGATGCATCAGATTTCTGGATCGGTGCTGTGCTTGCGCACAAAGATGGTTCGCATGATCGCCCTATTGCCTTTGCGTCCAAATTTCTCTCGTCTGCGCAAAGACATTATTCACAGACTGAGAAAGAAGCTTTGGCTCTCGTATTTGGTGTTACAAAGTTTCATGATTTCTGGTATGGTCGTCACTTTACCATCATCACAGACCACAAACCTTTGACATCGCTTTTTCATCCGAACAAGCCTGTCCCTCCACGTACAGCGCAGAAATTCATTCGCTGGTCTATTTTCCTCTCGCAGTACCGCTACGATACCTTGTATCGGTCCACTGCTAAGCACGGAAACGCCGATGCGTTGTCCCATTTGCCTGTTGCTGAGGATAGAGCATTCGATTCTTCCGAACTTGCTTGCATGTTCATTGATGCGGAAACCGATGACGTGGTCGAATCGTTTCCGATTGATTTTCGTCGCGTAGCTACAGCCACAGCTGCTGACCCAGTCCTTGCTACCGTTTTGCGTTTTGTTGCTACACAATGGCCCTTGTCAAAGTCACGGATCGAGGAGCCGTTGGTTCGCCGATTTTTTGCTCACAGGGAGAGACTTTTTGTACATCGTGGTGTTTTGCTGTTGCGTTCTGATGATGATCAGTCCAGGGTCGTGGTCCCACGTTCGTTACAGTCCTCTGTCTTACGGCTTCTCCACCAAGAACATTGGGGTATAGTGCGCACGAAACAACTTGCTCGTCAGCTCTGTACTTGGTTCGGAATCGATGCTGCGATTACGGATATGTGCTCTTCTTGCATGGCGTGTGCCGAACAACAATCCACACCACCGCGGAAATTCTTTGCATGGCCGAAAGCCACTTCCCCTTGGCAACGCTTGCACATAGATTTTGCTGGTCCATTCTGGAATGCTCGATGGTTGGTTGTGGTCGATTCTTTCGCTAATTTTCCTTTTGTTGTCCGAATGTCTGCCACGACGTCATCTGCCACCATCCAAGCGTTATCTGCTATCTTTTGCATTGAAGGTCTTCCACAGACTATTGTTTCCGACAATGGCCCACAATTCATGTCCGCAGAATTTCAGTCATTCTGCAAGGCCAATGGTATTCAACATCTGACATCCGCGCCGTTTTCGCCTCCGTCAAACGGTGCCGCTGAACGATTGGTCCGGACTTTCAAGTCACAGATGTTGAAGTTGAAAGAGTCGCATTCTCGGGAGGACGCGTTATTGCTCTTCTTGTCTTCGTATCGCTCTCAGCCCCGAGATGGTCGCTCGCCGGCTGAGTTGCTCCACGGTCGTCCTCATCGAACTTTGATGTCTTTGCTACATCCGCCGCATCAGGTTCCTGTGCAGCGGCAGCAGCCACCTGCTTTTGCTCCAGGCGACGTTGTATACTATCGCAACTATCGAGGTTCACGGCGTTGGCTCGCAGGGTGCATTCTTCGCTGCCTCGGCTGCGCTATGTATCTGGTTTTGGGGGCCTCTGGTGAGGTGCGTCGGCATCTCAATCAGCTGCGCCTCTGTCGTTGCACGGGTTCTGCCGCTCCCCGTCTGCTTTCAGCGACGGTGCCGTCCGGTCAGCGCCCTGGGGACCCATCTACTAGCTCGCCTCATCCCCAGGTGTTACCGACGCTGCCTTCCATTTTGCCCCGTGGCGACGCGCCGCCGCCGCCGCCGCCGCCGCCGGTCCTCCCGCCGGCGCCGCCCGCAGTGGACGCGTCGCTGCAGCTGCCGGGCGCCTCCCTGGGTCACGCGCCGCCGATTGCTTCCCGTGACCAGCTGTCCTCCGACATGGAACTCTTGCCCGCTCCGGACCAGATGTCGTCTTCGCCCGTCGGCTGCACCGCCCCGATGGAGGTCGACCCTACGGCCCCTCCTGTCTCTTTACGGGCGCATACACCGCATGTTGGCGTGCACCCTGGACTAGGTTTTCAGGCGTTTCCTAGCTCCCCTCGGACCGAATGGCAGGGTGCGGGTGGCACAGCCTCGCCTGTTGTTAGGCTCCCCACCTCGTCGCATTCGTCAACATGGGGTCCCCCCCACGGCGGACGGAAGCCTTATAACACAACCGTACGCCGATTTGCGGGGGAGGAATGTGGTGTCACCGCCAGACACCACACTTGCTAGGTGGTAGCCTTTAAATCGGCCGCGGTCCATTAGTATACGCCGGACCCGCGTGTCGCCACTGTCAGTGATAGCAGACCGAGTGCCACCACACGGCAGGTCTAGAGAGACGTACTAGCACTCGCCCCAGTTGTACAGCCGACTTTGCCAGAGATGGATTACTGACAATTACGCCCTCATTTGCCGAGACGATAGTTAGCATAGCCTTCAGCTACGTAAATTGCTACGACCTAGCAAGGCGCCGTATTCAACTGATATTTATTATGTGAAGCATGTATCATCAAGAGAGATGTTCTACAATTGTGGATTAAAGTTAAGTATTACATCATCTACGTACTTTATTTGCAATTCTCAAGATATTGTCCTGTTCCAGACCTCACGCCAGTCAGCGTGTAATTAAACGCGTGCATTTCGGCCTCCTCTAGAAACACAGTGTTGGCTCTTCTGCCAACACTGCATATTGGCGACGAAGAATTGACGGTTGTATTGCTCTAATTTACTTGTCATGGCTTCGCCACAATCTCCAGATGTACTGTCCGAATTTTATCGCTTGCAGAATCAGCAGACGCAGGCCTTATTGGATGCCCTTGGAAAGCTCGTCCAGGGTCAACGTGCGATTCAAACCGATGCGGCCGCCGCCGCTCCACCGCTACCGCAGCCACAACATGCAGTTGCACCACCTTTTCGTCAGTTTGATGCGGCACTGGAAAGCTGGACGGAGTGGTCACGCCAATTTGGATTCCATCTCGCCGCCTACAGAATTCAAGGTAACGAGCGGCAGCCTTTCTTATTGTCCTGTGTAGGCGCCCACACGTACCGAGTGATAGTGAAATTATTTCCCCGATGCGACGTAGCAGCTCTGTCCTACGAAGAAATTTTGTCTGCATTAGATGCATATTTCAAGGAATCAGTCATGTAGTTGCAAAAACGTATACGTTCTTTCGTACAAAACGTACGGCCGGTCAAACTAATCGGGAGCGGGTTGCAACTTTGCAAGGCCTTACTAGGGATTGTGCTTTTGAGTGTGAATGTGGACTCCCTTATTCAGATACTATGGTGCGTGATGTAGTTGCACAGAATGTTTCTGATGTTCGTATAAGGGAACAGATTTTGAAACTAGTCAATCCCTCCCTTCAACAAGTGATGGACATATTGGATCGGCAGGACACACTTGACTTTGCTCAGGAATCGTATGAAACTTCGCCAGCCGTGTGTCACATTAACCAGCCCGCCGGGCGAGCTGCTCGGAACAGTAAACAGCCCTCGCGCTGGTCCGCGCAGCTGGCGCCAAGCTCTCAACCACGTGTCCCGCGGCAGCAAGCAAACGCAGTGCTAAAATCATGTCCGCGGTGTGCAACCAGACATTCGCACGAGAATTGCCCGTCACGCCAAGCTATTTGCTTTTTCTGTAATAAAAAAGGACATGTTCAGAGTGTTTGCCAGAAAAAGCTTAGATCGGACACTAAAAACCATTCCAGGCCCTTTGCTTCGCGCCGGAATCGAACCAAGAATACTCAGACTCGTGAACCTTCGCCCATGGATATTCATGTAGTTCAATCCACTCCGCCCAGTGCCACTCTCTCTAACAGTGGTCCCACAAACAGTGTGCGTCGACGTCGACGGAAATCACGTCAAGTCGCAAGTGCTTCTGTACCAGTGTCAGTTCAAATTGCACGAGACAGTCGCTCTTGTCGTCAGCAGGACAATAAACCTTTTGTTGACTTGGACATTCATGGCAACGTGATCCCATTCCAGCTCGATACCGGAGCTGCAGTTTCATTGATCAATAGACACGTACAAACAACTGGGCACACCTCCGTTGCGTGCCGCAAATGTTACGTTAAATAGTTATTCAGGTCAGAATATCCCTGTGTTAGGACAGTGCAGCTTTCTTGCAACATACAAGGGACAAACAAAACTTGTGTCATTTTACGTCCTTCGTTCTTCTTCTGCAGTGAACTTGTTTGGTTTAGATTTATTTCAGTTGTTTAACTTGTCTATAGTAAATCAGGTCCTATCAGTGAACCAGACTGTGCCTTCAGCCAGTGTTTCTAGTCTTTGTGAAGAATTTGCAGACATTTTTGCACTGGGCCTTGGTTGCGCTAAGAACTACAAAGCACATTTGGAACTGAAAGTAAATGCGCAACCGAAACTTTTCAGAGT
Source organism: Schistocerca serialis cubense (assembly GCF_023864345.2). Lineage (NCBI taxonomy): Eukaryota > Metazoa > Arthropoda > Insecta > Orthoptera > Acrididae > Schistocerca > Schistocerca serialis. The sequence continues at coordinate 47,670,391 of NC_064645.1, forward strand.
GCGCAATGTTCCTCACGCATTGCGTGATGAGGTCGCAAGAACATTACACGAATTGGAATCACAAGGTGTGATTGAACGTGTGCAGGCTTCTCTCTGGGCCTCACCCTTAGTAATTTTGCCAAAACCTTCCGGTAAATTAAGACTTTGTGTGGACTTCAAGGGAACAGTGACTCCACAATTAGTGATTGCAAGTTATCCTTTACCCCGCCCGGAAGATCGTTTTGACAAAATGTGCCCGGGTCAATATTTTTCGAAGTTGGACCTAGCAGATGCGTACTTGCAAATACCAGTGGACGACGAATCCCAGCGCGTCTTGGTGGTTAACACGCATCTTGGTTTGTACCGATTCAAAAGACTGCGATTCGGGTGTGCATCAGCCCCTCGCCTGTTGTTAGGCTCCCCACCTCGTCGCATTCGTCAACATGGGGTCCTCCCCACGGCGGACGGAAGCCTTATAACACAACCGTACGCCGATTTGCGGGGGAGGAATGTGGTGTCACCGCCAGACACCACACTTGCTAGGTGGTAGCCTTTAAATCGGCCGCGGTCCATTAGTATACGCCGTCCCGCGTGTCGCCACTGTCAGTGATAGCAGACCGAGCGCCACCACACGGCAGGTCTAGAGAGACGTACTAGCACTCGCCCCAGTTGTACAGCCGACTTTGCCAGAGATGGATTACTGACAATTACGCCTTCATTTGCCGAGACGATAGTTAGCATAGCCTTCAGCTACGTAAATTGCTACGACCTAGCAAGGCGCCGTATTCAATTGATATTTATTATGTGAAGCATGTATCATCAAGAGAGATGTTTTACAATTGTGGATTAAAGTTAAGTATTACATCACCTTTGTACTTTATTTGCAATTCTCAAGATATTGTCCTGTTCCAGACCTCACGCCAGTCAGCGTGTAATTAAACGCGTGCATTTCGGCCTCCTCTAGAAACACAGTGTTGGCTCTTCTGCCAACACTACAATGAGTATCCTTGTACTATTAATCCTTTTCTAATTTTTTATTAGTTCTCTTTAGACCATTGACTTTATCGACCATAAAACATCCCCATACCATGGCCGACCATCCGCCGTTGCTCGCCAAACATTACTCCTCATACGTTCTCCACGAAGTCGACGATGGCTTCTAAAATACTTCTTATTTAGATTCGTCCGTGAAAACCACTGCTTTCGTTGTGCCCGTTGTAATAGCTCCACCTTTTTTGTTCACATAATAACCGTTTTATGGCCGTTATACACCACTTTAAAACTTGTTCACGAAGAAGGCGTTGCACTGTTGGGACAGCGATTGGAGTTGCTCTCATAGTATTTACTTTCTCGAGAATTTAAGGTTAAGTACGCGTCCTCTGGTGGTTTGTCTGTGCAAATACGAATTGATCTTCCCTGGATGATGTTACTCGATGTCTTCCAGAAACACTTAAATTGACACTAGTTTACTTGAACCGCTACAACATACACTCCTGGAAATGGAAATAAGAACACATTGACACCGGTGTGTCAGACCCACCATACTTGCTCCGGACACTGCGAGAGGGCTGTACAAGCAATGATCACACGCACGGCACAGCGGACACACCAGGAACCGCGGTGTTGGCCGTCGAATGGCGCTAGCTGCGCAGCATTTGTGCACCGCCGCCGTCAGTGTCAGCCAGTTTGCCGTGGCATACGGAGCTCCATCGCAGTCTTTAACACTGGTAGCATGCCGCGACAGCGTGGACGTGAACCGTACGTGCAGTTGACGGACTTTGAGCGAGGGCGTATAGTGGGCATGCGGGAGGGCGGGTGGACGTACCGCCGAATTGCTCAACACGTGGGGCGTGAGGTCTCCACAGTACATCGATGTTGTCGCCACTGGTCGGCGGAAGGTGCACGTGCCCGTCGACCTGGGACCGGACCGCAGCGACGCACGGATGTACGCCAAGACCGTAGGATCCTACGCAGTGCCGTAGGGGACCGCACCGCCACTTCCCAGCAAATTAGGGACACTGTTGCTCCTGGGGTATCGGCGAGGACCATTCGCAACCGTCTCCATGAAGCTGGGCTACGGTCCCACACACCGTTAGGCCGTCTTCCGCTCACGCCCCAACATCGTGCAGCCCGCCTCCAGTGGTGTCGCGACAGGCGTGAATGGAGGGACGAATGGAGACGTGTCGTCTTCAGCGATGAGAGTCGCTTCTGCCTTGGTGCCAATGATGGTCGTATGCGTGTTTGGCGCCGTGCAGGTGAGCGCCACAATCAGGACTGCATACGACCGAGGCACACAGGGCCAACACCCGGCATCATGGTGTGCGGAGCGATCTCCTACACTGGCCGTACACCACTGGTGATCGTCGAGGGGACACTGAATAGTGCACGGTACATCCAAACCGTCATCGAACCCATCGTTCTACCATTCCTAGACCGGCAAGGGAACTTGCTGTTCCAACAGGACAATGCACGTCCGCATGTATCCCGTGCCACCCAACGTGCTCTAGAAGGTGTAAGTCAACTACCCTGGCCAGCAAGATCTCCGGATCTGTCCCCCATTGAGCATGTTTGGGACTGGATGAAGCGTCGTCTCACGCGGTCTGTACGTCCAGCACGAACGCTGGTCCAACTGAGGCGCCAGGTGGAAATGGCATGGCGAGCCGTTCCACAGGACTACATCCAGCATCTCTACGATCGTCTCCATGGGAGAATAGCAGCCTGCATTGCTGCGAAAGGTGGATATACACTGTACTAGTGCCGACATTGTGCATGCTCTGTTGCCTGTGTCTACGTGCCTGTGGTTCTGTCAGTGTGATCATGTGATGTATCTGACCCCAGGAATGTGTCAATAAAGTTTCCCCTTCCTGGGACAATGAATTCACGGTGTTCTTATTTCAATTTCCAGGAGTGTATATATCACTGTAGATGGGGTTATGCCAACTTTTGTTGCCGTCGTCTTTCTAGAGTATCGGTCCTGATGCAGGGCTAAAATTACAGCAAGGTTTTCAATTCCCGTCTTCTGATTCTGTCTCATTAGGAGAACCTCACTAGGTACAGAAGCACACTGCCAGATTCACCCACTGTACTGTACACTGACGCGAACTGAAGGAGTGAGGCCTACTAGAACGGGACCAGCTTAGGTTAAGGTACGTCAGTGTTATAGCGGATGCGCATCAGCGCCCCTGTAGGTGTACAACCAGTCAAATACACAGGACAGGCGCTTCCAACTTTACATGATTGTAATTGTTTTATTATCGGAATTGGGGTTATTCAGAATGAATTCTTTGTTTTAGTTAAAAATCCTAGGTTGTGATAGTTAATTGAAAACTTTTGTCCGGTAGTGTATATAATGACGGCCCCAAAACCACAGCTAATGGCCAAGCACATGTTGCAAAGAATCTGATTGCACTTCCCAGGGAGACTTTCCATAAAAGCGCCAACGAACTATGCGTGCAGCTTTATATTAGTTGCGGAAACTCACAATATAAACATTGCGCTTTTACTGTACTGTAGAAGGTTGTTCCAAGACATTCAGACGTGAGCTCTTCTCAGGAACACTAATCTAATGGTAGCGGACAGTAAGAATGCCACAAAAAAGGTCTTTACTCTCGCGTAGAAGTTAACGTTTATGTGGATCAAGGGAGACACTAACACTATATTTAATGAAGTAATGGATGAGTTAGTGGGGATCGCTGATAAAAACGGCTCTTTAAAATATGCCATCTCACCGAAAGATTGCATTATACAGAAAGGGAAGACTAGAGTGGGTACTCGAATATCAGTCATCAAGGAGCAGTAAATGGAAATACTATGGACAAACATAGCTAAACATGCCATTTGAGACCTAGTTCCTGGTTCCACAGAGCCAAGCCAAATAAAGTTTTTATGTTCCATACTTGGCATTACATTTAGTCATGAGTGATTCCTCAGCCATCTACATCGAATACACGTTCGACATGATCTTCATCGTGAATGTGCTCTGATCTTTATTCATCTCTGTAATATATATATCTCTGATTGGAGACGAAAATAAACCTGTAAACATTACACGTCAGTTAATGCGCGGTGCATAATATGGTGCCGACACCCGGGAACCTGTGACTAGGATAGTATGGCAGTGGAGTGGGAGTCCAGCTGCCAGACGAAAATCGACGTCCACTTGCTTCACGCCCTCGAGTCGAGGTAAGAACGGAGACAGCATATAGCAGAATACTCAGTAGTCGCATAGCCTCAGCACAGCAGTTGAGTTGTACGCTTTACTATTCCAGCAAACGTATATTAAGTAAACTCTGCAAATATTGTGAGGTTCATTCACAGGCTGGATAGCAACAGTTTAAACAAAGTCGTGTAGTGATAAAATATTTAACTGCAGGCAGCGCTTCCTATTGTTTGTTTATATTGCTACAATCTTTGAATTTTCCAGCGTAACACCAATTCGCGATAGCGCAATCTATGGACAGTATCTTGTACTATATTCTCTGACTCTTCGCATGTGAATTGAAATCAAGGTATGATGTGGAGACGGATACAGAAATACGTTTGTACAATTTCAGTAAGAAACGAATCATTGAAAGAAAGCTAGTAACACTGCTCAGAACGGCAACTGATGAGGGAAGTAAAAACAAAGATACAGATTATGAGTACTTTCAAACGCGACTGAAAGAGGTGTTAAGACTGTTCGAGAGCCCGAGATGACTCAATGCAGGATCTGCTTTCTAACACGCTGACGTAAAGAACTGCGAAGAATATGTCGACATTGTTAACAGGGCAGTTTTGAAAGGAATATGAACGATAGCAGATACTGCATCCTAATCGGTTGCAAACGTGAAACTTACTCCATCTTCAGCCGTGACATCAGCACCTGTAGCACACGCCGATAAACTCCCAGCCATCAGCTTAGAGCTACTTTCAGGAGAAATATTTATTTATTTCTCAACCTGAATAGCTTAGAGCCATCGGGCCCTGTCATGCATCTGACCAAAGTTTCATATAAGAAGTACATTTTTACGTCATATTTACCTAAATAATAGAAGTTTTAATATGATAAATAGTATCAAAATGTTTATAGTATCAATACAAATAATGTGAGTAATACTATGAGCTGAGAGGTTAATACTGGCAGTACTTCTACTACCGCTGCCGCCGCCACTAATAACGTTAATAACAATAAAAAATGGTAATCATGACATCGATGACAATGCTGATAGTGGCAGATGTAAAAAGAATGTGTAGGTGTGCAAAATAGATGTTTTTCGATACAGCGAGTTCTGGGGAAAGGAAATTCAAGTATGTTTGGCGGTAACGAGTGCGTTCAGGAACAGTCGTGTCCATGATTTATGCTTCAGTAGATACGTCACCAGCTCTATTCTGAAGTTGTAAATGTTATTCAGTTATCTAATATAGTGCAGGAGGTTATGCCAGAGTCGAGTTCCTGCTTCTGAGAAGGACTTCGTGAAAGTGGCACAACCATGGAGTGGTACAGAAAGGATTTTTCTCTGACAGGAGTGGGTATTTCTGCAATGTTGTTGAGACGAGAACATTAACGTCCAGGAGAGATATGAAGGACAGTGTACGTTGGTAAGACAGTAGAGAATCCGAAGGATATGGAAAAAATCTGCACTAGTCTGCACGCAGTCAGGAGGGGTATGTATATGATGGTGAAACATGATCCAGGAGTCGAACACCACAGATGCGACGAACACAGACTTCCATGACCAGTTACAGGTACCTTGAGCTTTCCTGAGAAAGACGTTGCAGGGTAAATTCTGTGTAATCAATAGCTGGAAGTATATGTGTTCGTAGTAATTCCTTTTTCTGATCAAGAAGGAAGAGGTTTTTATGGTATATTTTTGGAGGACATGCAGAGATGCTGATGCCGTCTTGTACAGAGCAGTTACGTGCTCATCCCAATCTATATTTTCATCTATTATTTCGTCTAGAACATATGCTGAGATAGATAAGTTGATATTTTATCCAACTAGGATTAAATAAGGTATGAATTCCCGATAATTCGGACTAATGAGGCTAGAATGACGGGTCAGTACTGCTGAGATTTAGGGTGGGTTGATCTTTAACCCGACAGACTGCCTACATTTTGGTATCGCGCAAAGGTCGGTATTGACATTCTCGATAGCTGTCTTCAGGCCTATTGGTTTTGTATTTAGATACAGCTTGGTCACGTGGTATTTTCAGCAGGACAAAACTGATGACACATCATTGGCATTGAATGAACAGATTATAGAAACTAATAAAGAACCGTAGGACCTGTCTAAAACTGCCTGCCGCCTTTGAGTCTTCATGGTACCCAACATGACACATTGCTGGCGATGCGACATGTATGTGCGATACCATTACACTGCACTCGGCGAGAAATTTAGTCTGCTAAGTTCGGAAACTAAATGCCGGCAATGTCAAACGCTTTGCTGGAGCAGCACATGATAGTTGCCTCTTATGCATCCATGACAAGCTTCAGGTCATACTGTATGTTAACTTTATTAAAACAGATATTGTGCTTCGATGTTTACGGAAGCACGATTGTTATTCCTCTAGTAGGTTGTTTGTAGTTAGGTAATTTGTTAGCTAGCCTCATAATGTTTATTCTAAGATCTTCGGCGCCGCAAGAAGATTGCAAATAGGTCCGTAATCAGAGGGTACTGTTGAAGCGCCAATTTTAGGTAGTTCCTTGACTAATCCATGTTTTCAGGCCTCAGTGAAGACTCTTATGGTTAAGGAGTGGTGTTAGACACCTGCAACTTCACCTACACCCATACTTCGCAAACCACTGTATTCTGCATGGCGGAAGGTATCTTGTCCACTACTCGTCATGTCCCCTCCTATTCCTGTCGCAAATAGAGCGAGAGGAAAACGACTGCCTAAAAGCCCCCGTGCGAACTCTAATTTCTCGCATCTTATCTTCATGGTCCTTACGCGAAATGTACGTTGGTGGTAGTAGAATCGTTCTGCAGTCAGCTTCAAATTCCGGTTCTCTAAACCTGTGCAGTAGTATCATGAGGAAAGAGCATGTTATCCCCTCCAGGGATTAACATTTGAGTTCACGAAGCATCCGTGTAATACTCATGTACCGATTGAAACTGTCGTTAACAATGCTAGCAGTCCGACTCTCAATTGCTTCGATGCCGTACTTTAATTTGTCCTCTGCTGGGATCCCAAAACCTCAAACAGTACTCGAGAATGCGTCGCACTGGCGCTCTAAACGCCGTCTCCTTCATGGATGAGTTACTCTTTCCCATACTTCTCCCAATCGAAGTCGAGCATCAACCTTACCTATTACCAAAATGGTGTTTTCATTGCATTTCATACCGCTTTGCAGCGTTATGCCTGGATATTCAATCGAAGTTGCATCCTACTAATGCTGTATTTGAAGGTTACAATGTCTTTCCTATTCATCCGCTTTTCTACCCTTAGAGCAAGCTGTCACTAGAAATTTTATCTAAATCATCTTGTATGTTCCCATAGTCATTCAACTAGGATACCTACCCGAAGACCTCAGTGTCATCAGCAAACAACCGTAAGTTGCTGCTCACTCTGTTCGTTGGACAATTTATGTACATGGAGCATAAAAACGTTCCTATCACGGTTCCCAGGCACACTTCCGAATTTGCCCTGAACACACGCCGTCGAAAATTCTGTGCTGGGTTCTACTACTTAAAAAGCTTTCAAGCCACTTGCATGTCTCGAAACCTCACACATATGCTCGAATCTTTAACAGTCTGGAGTTGGGCACCAAGTCAAATGCTTTCCGGAAATTTAGAAATATGGAATCTGCCTGAGAAAATCACGATTTGTAGAATATCACGTGAGACAAGCGGATGCTACAATTGTTATAGTGTAAGCAGTGCATCAATAGCAAGCTTCATCACTTTTACTGTGGTGCTATCGTGTCCAGTAGATGCTGATCTGATACGCATGACAGCTTTCGTGACAGTATTACGAGTAACATGGTTCAGATAGAATTTTTCGTGCTACATTAGTTTACCACTATTAAGGAATCAATGAGTTTCTGTTTCGTTGCCGTTTAATTGTAGTTGTTTTCAATATGAAGTATCGGTTGAGTTCTTCAGCTGCGACAATGAATCAGCTGCCGCTTTAACGCAAGTTTTTCCATAGGGTAGCTAGTTTGTTTCTGTTATCGGTCATCGTATGGGATTCCTGAGTTTTTTCTTTCTCACGGCTTGACTGATTATTACTGTTCTGCTTGTAGGCAAGACGATTATCCGGCTCAGGGCATAGATTTTATCTTCGATGTCCCGAATCTCTCAGGCTCATGAGCTTTTTTATTTCTTCAGTTAGACAACGTGCAGGTTTCCTCCTTATTTATTGGGTCCGTAGGGGAGCACATTATTTTTATAAACGCTAATGGACACAATGGAAACTGAGTAAGCAGTGAGGAGACTATAACAGAATACGCCAAGGTGGGACAGTGCAGGTTCAAGGAAGTGAAAGCGCTGGGTATCTTTAGGAACGAAGGAGGTCTTATGGCCAACGCCACAGGGATTAGCAGCAGTCGTTGAACAGCCGAGAGGCGACAAGAAAATAAAATCCCCATACAGAGCTAGAATAATCTGTTAACAACAGTATTGAAATCAAGACAAATGGAATAAAAGTACAATGTACAATATTATTATTGGCTCTAACGATGAGAAACAACAATAATATGGTAAAAAAACTGTTCAATAAAAGTGGGGCAAGACTAACAAGTGAACGTTCCCAAGTGTAAATAAACGATGTTGATGAAATCTGGGCGGGAAGTAGAACGCAGCCCATAATGTAATCTTGATTTAGAGGGAATATCGTCTAAATGATGATATAATGTTTTTCGTATAAAAGTAGACTTGTAATTAACGTGCTTGAAAATTATATACAGCTATTGTAACAATCTGAAATTTTGCAAACTACTGCACCACAATTAATAAGTTTGAAAAATTATAACTTTTGTTACAGCATAATTTCGAAAATTTTCAAACCACGTAGATCCTCGCGTAATGAAGCTGTGCGGACAGGGGGGTTAAAAGTCGCGTTTGGTTGCGTAATGGTATGACCACTGTCTTTCGTCGTACTGTGCACTAAAAAAAGTTCCACCTACCTCAGTACTGGCCGGCCGAAGTGGCCGTGCGGTTAAAGGCGCTGCAGTCTGGAACCGCAAGACCGCTACGGTCGCAGGTTCAAATCCTGCCTCGGGCATGGATGTTTGTGATGTCCTTAGGTTAGTTAGGTTTAACTAGTTCTAAGTTCTAGGGGACAAATGACCTCAGCAGTTGAGTCCCATAGTGCTCAGAGCCATTTGAACCATTTTTTTACCTCAGTACTGCATCTGGTCACCATCCCGATTCTCTGCATAAGTTGATACTGTTCAGACGATGTTAACAGCAGCGTTGAAGAACAACTACGTCAATACTTACATTTGCAAAGTCCGCCTAAACTCTGGTAGCAAGCTATCCTGTAATATCTTACAACGATTTTCGGGTGGAGGGCGAGTGCTTCGTTCTTTTAGAACAAAGTGTCAAATTTCGGCAACAAGTTCTTTATTTCTTTAGGGTTAAAATTAAAGAATTAGCCATCAGCTCGTATTTATTTAAACGACTGGTATAAATTTCCTCAGCTCACAGTTCATACAACCCAGTATACACGCAAAACAGCCAGAAATGTACTTAAGTCCGACCCTAATTATTACGTGATCTACAGTCGATGCTTTGCTACAATATATGAGTTTCATATTCGGTCTTTTTTCAGTGGATTTGTAATAAAAAAACTGCACGCCAACTTTTCCATAGATGAATATGAAACATGCCACGCAGAATTCTACAGAGGCCGAAAGTTCACACGCGTTTATCTTCCCAACTAAACACTTCACAAAGCTCAAATTTCCACAGTCTGTCTGCAAATGGAACTGCTTTCACGGCAATACCGTCCGGACACGAAGTAGCAGTAACTTCTTCATTTTACTCATAACATAGACGGACGCGTCCTACGTGGCCTGTACGTCCAATAGCTAGCCAACGACTGACTCCCTGCCGTTCCTTCCAGTGCCCATAACTGCTTGATACAGCGCGGTAAATGCTTGACTCTGATTGGTTGTTCTGAATGACCAGCCAATCAAAACAATCCTTTCAGTTCTTTCTCGCGCCAAAACTGTCCAATGCCAATCAATATTCACATATGCATTTACGTCACTTCATCATGCAAATCTTAATAAAAAGTTTAACAAAACCAAACGAAAAGAAAACTAATCATGAAGTGACTTTAGAAAATCATTACTCTGCAAATGGCTATTCTGGCTGCCTTCTTACAAAAGCAGGTACTCTTGGACATACGTCATCAGCAAGGTAGGGAAATTACAAGTTTCATTGCAACTGCTTGCTTCACACTTTCCCATGACATAGTTACGTAAAGTTTAGCATCAGATAATATTGAATCTTTACATATGTCCCACATATACACTCTTACTCACTCTCATTTATTCATACAACAAAACAAATTGTTATTCAATAAATATTAACCCTTTCTGAATGCTATGTTACTAAAATGAAAAATAGTGGACGTTTTTAATTATAAAAAATCTAAATAAATTTTTCTGCCATTTAGTGAACTTCAGTAACATTCCAAATGATACTAAGAGACAAACAGCTGTGAATCCTAACTGACTTTAATCCTGTAAGTGTCGGTTTTTGTTGTTTTAGATAATTGTCTCTGAATCTGAAAGTATCTCAGCTAGATAGATGAGATTTTAACACAACCTTTCTGTCAATAACAAAGGGCTGTATATTGACTTTTAACAAAACTGAATAATATTTAATAATGTTTATTTAGATTCTTATGGACTTCAATAATCTGTCGCTCGAACTAACACAGGTTGCGCTTCCCACGGCTAGGCTAGCGACAGGTGCGAGTGAGTCACGCTAAGACACCAGCGGCCTTATATTGCCACCGCCAATGGCTCCAAAGCTACGAGCCCGTACTTCGAAGTAGGTTACTGCAATAAAATGCTATTGCGTATTGACTCGCGACGTTACAGGTGGTTTCTAAAATCCCATTTTTGGAAGATAAGCTGTCACTATGCGCTGCCAGGGTATTTAAATATTATGTTTTAAATTGTTGTTTTACATTCCACATTTATGTCCTTCTTTCCTTTAATTTTACCGTTTCACATACATGTATTTTGTTAACTGATAACAATCAGTAACTGATTATTATGATGTAAAATCATTACATTAGTGACAATCTGTGATCAAATACTTAAAGCATAGCATTTTTTTACATCTGCCACATAAAATGAACGAAATTTCTTCACAAAATGTACACGACAAACACAATATAAAACAAAGTTCAGCAGGATTTTAAGCTATGAAGGTCACCCTCTAAATATCCCGATAAGCCTTACAAGATAAAGGGAAAAACTTGAACAATTATAGCCGTATGATGGCACCCAACATTCTGCGTGCGTTACCCGCAGATATTGCTCAACACTGCTTTATGTATGCTACAAGACTATAGAACGCAGAAAGGCACGTCAGGAAGCTAATGGAATTTTACGATTGTTAAGTGGTAGTAAGATTAACGAATGTAGCAACAAAACTAAAGTAGCCCGTTCTAGACGAAAGGAGTCCTTTATTCGAATCGTCGCAACGCAGGTAAACGTAGCACATCGTTACAATGAAAATTTTCTAAAAACGTTCAGTTTTGTGAGATGTGTCATTCCCAAACATTTCTTTACATTTAGAACCAGCAGGGCGAAACGATCAGTACGCAGGATACTATAAATTATGTATCCTACCTTCCTCATCAGGCTGTGAGGAAAGAAAGACTGAGATTTACAAAACGTTGAATTATTTGATGCTTCAACTGGGAAAAACAGTTCACCATCACTCAATGACATTTTGGACACAGGCTCGAATCTGTTGTCATCATGAATTTGCTTCAGGATGTTCCAGAAGACAATCATTGGAGATGGCACTCAGGTATATTTACAACTGACGTAGAACGAAAAGGATAGAGATACAAGATTCCCCTGGTTCCATGTCGAGAAAAAAGATGCTGTTTGGCAAACTATGATGACGTCATCATTCACAGGTTTAATACACTTTCACAGTTTGGCCTGACATACACCAAGTTTCTCCAGTTTGACTACACGACTTAGGGGCACATATCCTACTGCAGCATAACTTCTGCTTGAAAGGACTTTGGTGGACGTCTTTGCCGCCTGTTGCGAGGGCGACAATAATCTGATATCCTTACAAAAGCAGCTGATAAGTCTGCTGAAACAGAAAAAACTTCCAATGACAAAATGGGATAGTATTTATAATATACTAGAGGTCATATGGAAAACGGATCAGCGAAGAGTTGAAGAACAAACAGCAGTGTTAGGCATTGATTGGGACACACAGGTTTTCTATGATTACCGTCCCGTAACCGGTAAACTGCAGAATGAACCTGCTAATAAAACGAAAGTTACTACACGTGACTGCGAAATTCTATGATTCTCTTGGTATCTTTTCATCAACATCCGCTGTAGAAAAAATTGTTTCTCAGGGTATGTGATGCCTTGGGGAGGGTTCATGGAGCAGTGCTGTACATCAGAATCTCCCAGACTAAAAACACATTTGTTATTTTGATCGTAAGTAAAAGCAGTGTACCTTTATTAAAATGGTTACGCTTCCGCGCCTTGACTAAGTATACGCCTTCCTGAGTTCGAGACTTCTGAGATTTTTTCACCAGTTCTCCGTAATTGACATCGCAAACGCCAAAATGTGGAGCGATCCTATGGTGACTATGAACTACATACGGAGACACCGAAATTGCCATAATACGTTTGTCCTAAGAGTAATTGATACCTAAGAGAGTTTGACGCCACTGCAGTGGCGACATTGTCCCGTCACATATGATCCTGCAGATCTGGTATTACGTGGAACATCAATGGGAAAATTCCGGTCTTCTGTACTATGGTGGAATGGACCTCCGTGTTTAAGTCAGTCACTTCACACGTGGTCTCTGGAAAAAATCTCTGATGATTCACTTCCAGAGATGCGAAAGATATCGAACATTCTTTCAGTATTAATGCTTTGGTGTGTTTCATTGAGGCGTCAAAATATAGAGCTTACTGGAAACATTACGCATAACGGCATGAATTATTGCCTTTGATCTATAATGTTCGACGCTCAGACAATGTTAAGAGCAAATTCACTTTCCAAGAGTTAGAATCAGAAAAACGCAGTTGGATGCGGATGGTTCAGCATCGTAGCTTCCCTGCCAAATACCCAGCTTCCAACGGAATATGAAATTTAATGTTATAACAAGTTCCTTCGTAACGAACTTGTACGACTTGGAAGACGAGTTCACTTTGCAGAGTCTAAGATACAAGAAAAGCACCCACTACTCATAGAGTATACCCACCCATTCACAAAACTACTCATTCGACAGAGGCAAGTACATTTACACCACCTAGGAACTGCTATAGTGCTGTCTGAAATACGTAACGACTTTTGAATCTTTAAGGGAAGGGAAACGGTAAAAACGTCCATACATACGTGTCTCCTTGGAAACTAAACAGAAGTGTCCGCGCATCCGAAGTAGAAGGTCCTCTACCACCTGACTGTATTGAAATCACCAAGCCGTTTTCTGTAACAGGCGTAGATTTCGTAGGTCCACTTTTCGTCAAGCTCGATAACTTGTTTCGGTGCTACAACCTTCTTTTTAGATTTGCTATAACAACAGCTCTCCAATTTGAAGTAATGTTAAATACGAAAACAATCAAATATATGGTGCAGTTCCCATATTTCCGGCGAGAAGGGGACTGACAGGGAGTATATTTCATGTCGCGCACAGAACTAAAATACCTCACTCACCTCTTCGAGAACACGAAGACCTATCAGTACTTGATTCACAAAGGTGTTTCTTTGAAGCTTATTGTACTACTTGCGGCTTGGTGGTGAGCGTATGGTACGAACTGAGAAACACTATCTGAGAAGGATCTTGGAAAACGATAGTAGATAAAGAAACATTTAGGACTTTAGTGGTAGAAATACACTGAAGATCCAAAGAAACTGGTACACCTGCCTAATTTCTTGGAGAGCCACCGCGAGCACGCAGAAGTGCCGCAACACGACGTGGCAGGGACTCGACTAATGTCTGAACTATTGCCGCAGGAAACTGACACCATCAATCCTGTAGGGAAGTCCATAAATCCGTAAGAGTACGATGGGATGGAGATCTCTTCTACACAGTGCGTTACAAGTCATACCAGATATTCTCAATAATGTTCATGTCTGGGGAGTTTGGTGGCCAGCGCAAGTGTTTACACTCAGAAGAGTGTTCCTGGTGCCACTCTGTAGCAGTTCTGGACAAGTGGGTTGTCGTATTGTCCTGTTGGAATTGCTCAAGTCCGTCGGAGAGCACAGTGAATATGAATGGATGCAGGCGATCAGACAGGGTGCTTACGTAAGTGTCACATGTCAGAGTCATATCTAGACGTATAAAGGGTCCGATACCACTCCAACTGCGCACACCCCAGACCATTGCAGAGCGTCCGCCAGATTGAACAGTCCCCTGCTGACATGCAGGGTCCAAGGATTCATGAGGTTTTCTCCATACCAATGCACGTCCATCCGCTCGATACAATTTGAAACGAGTGTCGTCCGACCAGCCAACATGTATCCAGTCATCAACAGTCCAATGTCGGTGTTGACGGGCCCAGGAGAGGCGTAAAACGTTGTGTCGTGTAGTCATCAAGGGTACAAGAGTGTGCCTTTGGCTCCAAAGGCCCGTATCGATGATGTTTTGTTGAATGGTTCGCACACTGACACTTGTTGACAGCCCAGCATTGAAATCTGCAGCAATTTGCGGAAGGATAGCACTCCTATCACTTTGAACGATTCTCTTCAGTCGTTATTAGTCCTGTTCTTGCAGGATCTTTCTCTGGCCGCACCGCTGCCAGAGATTTGATATTTTACTCGATTCCTGATATTCACGGTACACTCATGAAATGGTCGCACACGAAAATTCACATTTCATCGCTACCTCTGAGATAGTGTGTCCCACCACTTGTGCACCGACTGCAACACCACGTTCAAACTGACTTAAGTCTTATAACGTGCCATTGCAGCAGCAATAACCGATCTAACGACTGTGCCAGACACGTTTTGTCCTATACAGGCGTTGCCAACCATATGGCCGCATTCTGCCTATTAACGTATCTCTGTATTTGAATACGCATGCCTGAACCAGTTTCTTTGGCGCTTCAGTGTAGGTGCCGCCATCAGCTCGCGATCGACCACACAGTGCGACTGGGAAATAATGACACGAAGCCATTTCTAAACTGCAGAACGGTTGACTTCATTAGCCACTGGTATTGAATCTCGTATACACAAAGATCTTGGAAGAGATGCGAAACTAGCAGAAAAACTGCAAAATAACTTCATAAGGAGATGGAAGAAACATTATCTCCTCGAGTTGAGGAAAGTTTATGAATACCACCGTCCTCGTAGCAAAACTGAGAAATACCGATTTGGCGATATTGTACTCTTTAGCTGACAGTTGAAGCATGTGTGGAAGAGAACCTGCACTATTGAAAGAAGTCCAGGGAAATGTGGAATAGGGTGGACCTTAATCCTTCAAACTTTGGTCGGCCGGTGCAGACGGTCACCCCACTTGAGAGTGACAAGGTTGGGGAAGCTGTTGATGACTGAATAAGTTCTCTGTTTGTTATTTATCTCTGTATTATGTATATCTCTGAATGGAGACGAAAATAAATCAGTAAACACTACACGTGGTCTCCTGTGAGTTAATAAATGAAGTATAATAAAAAGTGTTAGTATTTTCCCCTGCTAATAAGTTCTCTAGATTGAAAATATCTGGCCACGAGCTGACGAGCGACTAAGTGCGCCACCAGTTGACAGCTGGGATGATCGATGGTCTCTGGCACTGAGTTCAGGTAGCACGGGATGAGGTACCAATATCTCCCATCCAAGCTCAATTAAGCTCTCGTGGAATCGTGTTATAAATATTATTGCTGACTGAGATGGGAGCTCTGTATAGATCGTACTCTGTATACCCCCCCCCCCCCCCCCAAATCATCAACAAATTTAATAGTGTTTTCTTGCTGCCCTTGCGTTTACGCAAAGAAAGTACAACTTAGTTATTGACTTATCTTTCTGGGGTTGCAATTTCAATGGGCAGCTGTGAATTTCTTTCGGGTAGTGGATTGGCCATTGTCAAATTTAAGGATTGTCTGTTTTATTTTCTGCAAACTTGTCGCACTCAAATCATTCTTGGGGCCAAGAGTTGGCTGAAACCTGAAGTAGAAGACTCTGAGATATTTAGCGAATAATGATACATATATCGGAAAGTGGATTAGACGCCATAGGAGGGGGAGTATTTAATGCTGTTCACAAAAAATATTGTCTCTACTGAGGTCAAAGTTGGGTGTGACAGTAACGTTATCTGGTCGCGTATTAGAGGTCGAGGTCAAACCATGTTATTTGTTATATGTTTCACCGGCCATCCTATTCCGCTGAGACAGTTCTAGAGTCATTCAAAGAAAGTCTACGGCCAGTTGCACGTAAATACCCAGATCACGCAATAACAGTAGGAGGCGACTCTGACCTATCGAGTGCAGACTGAAACGTCTATAGGTTCATTGCATGGGGTACAGACAGACAGTCTTGCGAAGTACTTTTGATCACGTATGCTGAAATCAACCTTGAGCAGTTAGTTTGATAGCCCACACGCAGTTGAAATTTGTTAGACATTGTAGCTACAAAGAGGCCGGACCTTATCGAAAGCGTCAATATAGAGGTAGGAATTAATGATCAAGATGTCATTATAGCAACTATGGTTACAAAAGTTAATAAATTAGTCAAGAAAGTTTGGACGATGTTTCTTCTAAAAAGAGCAGATAAGAAGTTGTCAGCAGCTCACTTAGACAGTGAACTGGAATCACTTAGTTCTAGTGAGACAGACCCTGAACAATTATCCCCGAAGCTTAAACAGTTTGTAAATCGTAGTCTGGAGAATTATGGTCCTAGTAAGCGGAATAGGGACAGGAAAGAGCAACTGTAGTTTAACAACGAAATTCAGAAAATGCTAAGACAACAAAAGCTGTTGCTTCTAATTGTGTCAACAAGAAGTTTCAGTTTTTAAGCAATTTTTTAATTCCATGATAAAATTAAAAAATTGCTTAAAAACTGCAACTTCTTATTGACACCATTAGAAGCAAAGCACTGTATAGTGATGAACCCATCAGCACTAAAACTGAGATCACAGCCTAAGATCCACAAACCAGAATGTCCTATACGTCCCATTGTGAACTCCATCAATAGTCCAAGCTACAAAATCACCAAGAAACTTAATGATATTCCGTAAGGCATATGTATTTGAAAATTACTTCTCCATCAAAAACAGTTATCAGCTCATCAACAGTATAAAAGATATCCCCATCCCTGTCACAGCTAAAGTTGCATCTCTTGACATAGTCAACCTATATACAAACATACCTGTGAAAGAAACAATTAGTTTAATAAGAAATAACTTACTCTAACATGGGACAATGGGTAGAGCTGAAATCTATGAACTCTTAGAGATCCTGGAGCTTATATTATCTCACAACTACTTCCTGTTCAACAACAAGTTTTACATTCAGGAAGATGGATTGGCAATGGGTAGTAGTCTTGCAGGCTTGCTAGCAAACATATATATCAATAAACTTGAAAACAACTTGTTTAGTTCCCAAACCCAACTAAAGAATAAGCTGCTTTATTACAAACGCTCTGTTGATGACACTCTCATTCTGTTCAATGGAACAACAGCAGAAATAGATAATCTAGCCAAAGAACTTAATAAAATAGAGAATAAAATTCAATTCACAGTAGAACATGAAACACCAGAAGGCTTTAACTATCTTGATCTAACAATCTCAAATAAAAATCGAAAGCATAAATTTCAATTTTCAGAAAACCAACAACCACCAATGTTGCTATACACAAATCCTCTTGCCATCCAGACCAACATAAAAAAGCGTTCTTCAGAACAATGGTTAATCGCATGCTTAAAATCCCAATGGACACAAATGACAGACAAAAAGAAACAGAAATTATTAAATTAATTGCCTCCATTTTGCCAACAGAGGAACATAACTTGACCTTCTTGAAGAAATTGAAATATTTATCTACACAAATACAGCTCTTGACTATTTACTCAATGATCAAACTGAAATGAGAAACAAATTTTTCCTTCAGAACTTTGAAGATCTACTGGTTCAAAACAAGTAACGACTCAACGAACCCTACACCGCCTCTCCATCCCCCACCGCCCCTCCAACGACCTCCCCCCTGCCCCTCCTCACATCCTAACCAGACCGGTGCCAATGTAATATCCTACCACAGAATAAAACCTGTACTATATTTCTAGATGTTAAAGCCCTCTACTGCTAACATAAATCAGTACTTTTATACATATGAGCTCTAGCTGGAACAAACAGAAGCAGCCTTTACCAATATTCCAGATCACTTTAATGTTGGACTATAGTACTTAACTGTTGACTTATTTTTATTCTCTTACAATCACTATAACTTTTATACATATACCTTTAGCTAAAATAAACAGAATCTACTCTTGGTAATCCCCCAGATCATGTTAACATAACAACAGAAATAAGTCAACAGTTCATCTGAAGGTTAGTTATTAATTTAAATTTAAATATAAAGGTCCTAGTCTAACAGACAGTTGCATCTCACTGCAGATACAATAACTCTGTAGTATTGATTCATGGATATACATGTTAATGCTAATCACATAAAAAAATAAAAAAATAAACAAATATAAACGCTATAAACTGCCTGTATTATACGTAATATACAAATAGGAATAAGATATCAGATCACTTGAAGTTTGTTCTTGTAGTAGTTTATTAATTTATTTTATTTTGTGCTCTCATGTTATTGCCAGTGTGATTAAAATATTTGCCCTTATATCGACCTTAATACATGTAAAGAAGAACAAATTACATCTCTGTGCAAAGTACGCCTATGCCATATCTTTCTTTCAAGATCTTTGTTACAAGCAACAGTTGTAGAGCGCATGCTGGATGCTGGAAAAGTCTCGCTGTCAGAGTGTAATTAATACAGTTTGTGTGCAAGTGTGTGTAGTGATACAACAACTGGTCATCAAAATGTAGGCATACAGATGGACATTAACCGCGAAAAGCTGCCGATACTGACGCAGTAAGTAAAAAACTAAATTCACATCCATATCGACAGATAAGTTATAGTCACGGCGATTCATGAAAGTGAATTCCATCTTTTTGTCATAGAGCCAGCACCCAGCGATAAGCTAGCAATAATGATGTAACTTCTTGAAACCATCTGAAAATTAACCTGAAAAGGTTCGAAAACCTGTTCAAGGAATAAAACATAATAATTCGAAAAAGTGACTGGTTGCAGTCTTGTATAACTTATTTACAAAAAGATTTTCATTCTGACGCAAACTGAAAGTGTACGGTTTCAATTGTATTGAACTGCTAGTTGAAGTGTCCTGGCATGGTAAGCCAATTCTAAGATAGAACTAGGTTTTACTGTAACTTTGCACTCGGCACAGGTCGATAGGGCGAACAATCGATTGTGACGTGTTGCAAGAGCTAGTGTCGTGAAGCGCCAGTGTGGTTGGCGGGTATATGTGTGTGAAGGCAGGGTCTTTAAAGGAGAAGGGTGTCACCATCGCCGTGGTTAGACCCCTAAGTAATAGGTAAATACCGGGAAAGTGAAGAAGTATCATTATGAAAGTGGTCAGTGACGTTACTAGTGCCGATATTTGGTTTCGCGTCTACCGCGCCGGCCTAACTTTGGATTACAGTGTTGGATGCAGTGATGGATTAGCGTGTGACGATAATGGCAAATGAAGAAAGCCTGTGCTGAGATTAGCCGTAATTAGATATGTATGACGAAGGTAGTGGCTGTCTCCTTTTTTGTGTTTTGAGAAGAAATATAAGTTCGTAATTAGCAAAACTGTGTTGGTGTTCCTCATTACCAGACATTCAGTATTATAGTATTGAGCAGAACGAACCGGAAAGTAACAACTTCCGTAACAGTCAATTCCGGTTACCAGCCCCATTAGGTTCACGGTCATGTTAATAATAAATATTGGGCTGCTATTCGATGAGATCAGGTCGGTATAAAATCGGATGTGTTACAGTCTGTAGTGTATACAATATGAAACCAACATTAATATATTGAAAAGCAATTGAAAAGGGATACTCAAATGACTGCAAATTATAAGCATGTTAACTGAGCATGTAAAGGGAGGCTATTTCGTTCTGTGGTCACTCGATTCACTGCACGTCGTCTTACATCCCGAGGTTCAAAATTACACGTGATTAAAATACTTATGTACGCAGCTACCAGTGCATGACATCTGGAATGGAATGTCCAATAAATTAGTATCAAATGGAAAAATTGGAAATTTGTGGCAAGATCTTATGAGGCCATCGGTCTCTAAGCTTACACACTACTTAATCTAACTTAGTCTAACTCACGCTAAGGACAACACGCACGCCCATGCCCCAGGGAGGACTCGAACCTCGGACGGGGGCAGTCGCGCGGACCGTGACAAGACGCGCTCTGACCGCGCGGATACTCGGCGCGTCATTACCATATGTGTAGCACACTCACACACTATATATGGTAAAGGGAAAAAATCGAAACACCGTAAGGTAATTGAAGCAGAGAACTGAAAGTTCTCCGGAATACAACTGCCAGATGGCATGTAAGTGATTAACAACGCAAAACAACAAATTAATGTACGCATGAGATAAGCCACTGCAAAAGTGAAACGCTGGTACATTATTAACCGGTGTACCTTCCAGAATGTTGAATATAAGCATCAAAACGAACCTGCAGTGTGTTTTACAGGTGCTGATTGTTGGTTTGCGATGTTGAGATCCACGTCTGCTGCACTTGATCCGTAAATATAGGTTCGGTTAACGCTGGTTGTGCTCTCGTTCAAAAACGAAGAAGTAATGACAATGGAATCTTAGTCGCCTTAAAGGCATTTTTGATAAACATCGAGTCACCACGCCCAATCTTAAAGGCAACTAACGCCTATGACCGTTACAGCGTGTATTTAAAGAAAACCTGAGCAACCCAAACGCAGTCCTAGACAGAAACTTCAGGAACGGAAGGGTTTCTAGGACCACGACCCCTCGTCCCTAAAGGTTTACCAGCAGCTAAAACTAATTTGCATCCTTACAGTGGCGTTAGTAGCGCCACTCCTAAGCGACTGGCGCGAAATTTAGAAATGTTCAAATGTGTGTGAAATCTTATGGGACTTAACTGCTAAGGTCATCAGTCCATAAGCTTACACACTACTTATCCTAAATTATCCCAAAGACAAACACACACACCCATGCCCGAGGGAGGACTCGAACCTCCGCCGGGACCAACCGCACAGTCCATGACTGCAGCGCCTTAAACCGCTTCTCTAATCCCGCGCGGCGCGAAATTTAGAGTAAATATCATCATTCAGATGTAGAAACACGCCTACTAACTTTCGTTTATGTCGCAAATTCCATCTTGGTATTGTGATTTTTCCCATTTTAATTTAACTTGAAAAAACTAAGTATCTTGGAAACGACTCATCGCACGAAAAAAGTGTTCTAGGTTCAAAGTTTGTATTTGTAATGTTGACGTCTATCTCTGCTGCTATTGGCTTTCTCCTAATCAATCTTCCTACGTGGGCGGGGTCAATTTCGTATTTTCAAGTAGGAAATCCCATCTTTTTAGCACATTCGGATTCTACGCCAAAAAATAAGCACGGTTTACTGAAGGGGTTGTTTCCCATTCGTGGTAGATGGCACCGTAATCTAAAAATATCATGTGTGCCTGTTTTTGCAATTAGGAGCCGATGCATTTGATTCTACATTTCGTTTACGATGTAAATGTAAACCTGTATGTTCTATTGGTTGATGCTTATGTTCAATGTTACTTGAGAGTTACATATGTGATTGTACAGCACAAATAGTATGGTTAGGCCTTGACATTTCTGGCAGGTAAGCTACTTGTATGGTGACGTATTTTTATGTTCCTATAGGGTTGGTTTTGGTGACCCCCGATGCCATCGGAATGATTGATTTGGGAGACCGCCTGCGAACCCCACCACCAGAGTGGCTGATACCGGTGTGTTTCCATCCAATCCCCGTAGCTCTCACACTGCCAGCTGTACTGCTATCGATGGAATACGAACCACAACCTCTGAAATAACGTAAAATGTCCATGAAGTGAACGTGACAGGCTCATGTGCCGTGGATACTCAACGAATTGAGGCAACCGAGCGGTAAGAGGCATGGGGATTCACCGAAATCAAGCATTCCGATGGGAACAGAGAACTGTTACATTCACTTCGTTGTTCCGCGATCATGCTAAGCCTAGCTTCTAGGCAGACTTTGAAACGGCTAACCGTATTGTACTGCACAAACAAACATGGAACACAAGAGTAAATTCCGAACATAAATACGAACTGTTAGAACACAAACGTTTCCATTTGCACTGTAAATGAAATGTATGACCAAGTAATAGCAAAAAAGCACACTTTATATTTGTCGATTACATCGCCGTCTACCACGAATGGGAAACAATGGCTTCAAAAAAACCGCAAGTATGTTTTTGGTTTAGAATCCAAATAGGAAATAAAAATGGGGGGGGCTTCTCATTTGAAAATATAAACTAGATTCCTCACAAACACGAGAGGTGGTTAGGAGTGGCTAGTTTTAGCACAGACAAATGTCCCCTTTACTAATATTAACTTTTCACCTAGAAATTCTCTAAGCAGGTCTTGGTGATTAATGAATAGTGCTATGCGCAAAATTCTACCAGGCGGCTTCATCTTTCGTTCCTTTAGCCCAGTCCATATTCACCTACAAGTTTTCGTTCTCTTCCTTTTACTGCTGTCGAATTCCAATGACGAAATTTCCGTTTCCCTAATCTATCTGAATACTTTCTCCTATCTCATCGTATATTTCTGCGATTTCTTCACCATCTGTGGAGCTAGTTGGCATATAAATTTGTACTACTGGGGTGGGTGTGGGCTTCGTGTTTATCTTGGTATCTTGGTTACAATAATGCGTTCACTGCACTGTTCACAGTTGCCTACCAGCATTCATATTTTCTTATTTATTATTAAGCTGACTCCTGCATTACCCCTGCGTGATTTTGTATCTATAACCATGTATTCAATTGTCCGAAAGTCCTGTTCCACTTGCCAATAATCTTCAATTATTCTCACAATATCTAACTGTAGCCGCTCCATTTCCCTTTTTAGGTTTTCTAACCTACCTCCCCCTACTAAAGGATCTAACGTACCACTCTCCGATCCGTACAACGCCAGTTTTGTATTTCCTGATGTCGTTATCCACTTGAATAGTCCTCTCCCGAGTATCCGAATGGGGGACTATTTTATTTACTCAATTTTCTACCCAAGGGGATGCCATCATCATTAAACAAAACAGTACAGCTCTGTACCCTCGGGAAAAATTACATATCTAGTTTCCCCTTGCTTTCAGCCTTTAGCGGTACCAGCACTACAATATTATTTTGGTTGATATTATAAAGCGAGATCCCTCAGTCATCCAGATTGTAGACTTATAAACTAAAAATCTACAAAACCCATCAAGTGAATTACAAAATAGACTAGCAATGGGGATATTAAGATGTAACAGCATACATTATTTATGAACAGTAGTTTACGGCTTAAGAAAATACGTGTACCTGTAATTCTTACATGTTTGTAACACCATAGCTCTAATACTCTATTGATTTATTTTGCCTTTTGCTTTAGTTTAATGTTATAACATTGAGTATCCTTATATGTGTTGGAATCGATAACATAAAATTGTATACTCCTTTCTTTGTTAAAACTTTGATGTCGTGGTTTGATTCTATGCAATGTAGTATATCTGTCATTTAAATTCATTGTCCCATTTGGAGGGAACAAAACTTACTGTATGTAATTGTAATTTCTGTGTGAATAATTTTTTGTAGAAATGTCAATACGTGCAAATGTTCTGTTTCATTTAATGCGTTTGGTTGCTGTTATGTAAACTGCTGACATTCACTTAGGGTTCTTATTTAAGTCATATGTATAACAGGTAGTATGGTTCCCCTAGGCAATGGAACGTACTAGCGTGCGCAAATTGTGGTTGGTCTAAGTAGAAGAGGTGGAACAAGAGTCAGTCTGGGACGAGCTACCGACCTGTGCACTGCCATGTAAAAGTTGCGTATTGTGCTGGTTCCGAGAGAGGATTTTCCTGCTACTTTCAAATGCCTCGGATGCATGAATAAATAGCTGGAAAGATTCTGGAACTGGTATTCATCATCGCCACCAAGAAGGGCCAGAGTCCAGCAATTGTCTGCAAATCCGCCTACCAACATGCAGTTGCCACCACATTGCGGAATCACTGTAAAGGAGTACTAGAATAATGTACAGTGAAGGATCAGGTTATTGGGCTATTTAGTGTGCACAAATATAAGGTAACTTATAACTGAATTTATGTACCTATCTTGATTTTTTCCCTATCACAACACGTCTCAGGTTCCTCTCCATTTGAACTATGATTACCGAGTGTCCTATTTTGTAGAAAAAATGAAAGCCTCAAAGTTAGACAGTTAATTACATAATGTTGTTTGATCTTTGATGAGAAGGGAATATTCAGATTTACTGTGGATTTAGTGAAATTGTGGGAGGTAGTAAATGTAGTTTTGTGAAGTTTCAAAGTCACCTATTTAATCATTTACTTGAAAGTCGAAGACTGTGGTAATAAAGGCAATTTGCTGTTTCTTTTATAAATTAAAGTCCTTAAAATTGAGGCTTATAAAGTTTTGCTTAGTTAATGATCATAGTGCTACCTGTAGTAAATTTTAAAAGTGGGTCAGTTTCTTGCAAATTTGTCAACATTGTGTTTCACTGTAGTAAAAGTGGAAAAGTGCAATAGTAGAAAATTGTATATTCATGATCGCTAAGCTTTTGTCTCTCTTGTGTATTGGAAGTTCATATTAATAGTATAACAGGATCCACAGTTTGTCTATTGTGCTAATGCTAGGTAACAAGTAATGGGAAGACCACTATTTATGAAGATTATAATTTCTTTATTCAGAAGATAGTGAGAAGCAACCTGTTAGTGTATTGCAGTTAACTCTAATGTAAAATGGTAAGGTATTTAACTGAGAGAGACTTAACCTATGTCCAATTTATGATCCTGCAGTGAATGTTAATAGTAATGTTATAAAGACCATTCAGTTTGAACAAGCCCTGAAAGTAATAGTGTGTTTCGATATCTATTATATTTTTGCCAATAGTTTGTGCTGATCTAGCTGTTAGCTTCAGTCTTACCGTAAACATATGTATGTGTCAGAGTTCATTGCACTGGCGTGTGACAAAGTATAGGTTGTGTTTATCCGTTAAAGTTGCTAATAACTATTTTCTTGAACAAGAATGTTAATCATTCTCTTAACTAATTAGGCTGGCGACCGTTTTCTTTATCCCTTAAACAGTGCAGATAGGCATCAATTTTGTTTGTTACTGTTCAAATATTTACGCAATTTTGACTTTCATTTCCGATAAGCCACCCCGGTTAGGTACAACATGGTCAACACAACAAAATTCCTCTCAGAGGGTAACACTGCTCTGTTGCTTTATACCGTAATTGTTTTAACTAGATAGTTATATTTCACGACCTGCCTCCTACTTTAAGTTTATGGTATAGCAGTAGCAGACGGTAGTGTTAGTGTTAGTTGCTTGCTTCCAAGAGGGGCTACGTAAACATTATACAAGCACGAATGATGGAAGACTGGAAGACTGAATGATATCTTACATAACAATGTCAGAATGAGAAATGCTATCATAGTACAAAAAAAGGCAGGGAAGGCCTGTGCAGACTTAAGGATGTAAAAGAAGGGAACTAGCTTTTCTACTTGTCTGGCACATTCAGAGACATTTAAATCAAAATATCTTGGCATACCCGCAATTTTTTACTTGTTAGTATTAGTACACATGCCATGTAATATAATGTGCCATGTCAAGTCAAGTAACACCGTACAAGATGTCATATAACATGAAACATATCATGTCTACCAGAATAGCATTTGCCATGTCGTGCGGTATGATACAACTGGTCACTGAAGTTTATGATGCATGCATCCCCACTACGGGATACACCCTATATACTCGTACAAGCAAACACGTATCTTGGATACTTCCTATTGTAGACACATCCCACTCCCTAGAAGCACATAAGTTTGTTCTTACGTATCTTACCATACAAGTAACAGGTGGTGGGCTTGGGGAGAAATTGTCCCTTTGAGGAAAAAAATCAACACCCCCACCCAAAAACATAAAGAAGAAAATGTTTTTTCATCCCAACAGTAGCAAATCCAGCCCCAGAAATTTTGTCCCTGTAGAAAAACTTTCTCAGAAATTACACGTATGCTCTTCAGGCGTATGGTACTATATATTGTATAGTATGGCTGACGAATATTCTGGATTTTGGCACAGGATGAGGAACTTTTGCAAGATCAGGTGCACCAACACCTTGCAGCTCAGATAGCTCACTGCCCTGAGGATGCAGGGTTAACTCAAAAAAGAGGGAATATGTCAAGACGTTTCCATTTAAATTTCTTTGAAGCTGGCAAATAATTTTTCTTCTTCTGCATCCCTAACTCTGCCCAGGTGGTACTCACCTTTTTTATGCTACAGTAAGGGCATTTTTCATTCGTGTGTCCCAACTTTTACTGTATCACAATTCTGACACTAGACCGCCACAGCTTGCCAACCGATGTATATTTTTGTTGACTCGGATGACGACCGAGCCGTTATAGGTTTTTTATTGTCTTTTCTACCATGTTTTTTGAGTTGGGCACCGTTAGTCTGTCTCCTTTACGATTACCAACCTGGGATGGTTGAACTTGTCCAGTATCGCATGCTGTGTCCGCAGAGCATGCAAGCATAACAACCACTCCAAGGTCACGTGCTTGTACGACGGTTTTTTCTTTTATTTTTTCATATTTTTTATTTTTTACTATTTTTCTATTTTGTTTTATAATTTGTATTTTCTAATTCTGCATATTCTTTTATTTTTTATTCTTAATTTTTTCTTTTGTAGTTACACATCTTATTCATATACGCATGAGGCTGTCTACGCATTGTAAAGATAAATGCTCAACACAGTATAAAAAATTACAGCAAACAAAAATAGGATACATACAAAATATTAAATATTGTTCGAAGTTTTTGATAATATTTATACAAATAGTTTTACTTTTTTGTACTAGATAAACTTACGATACAACCGTAATATATAGATAAACTTAGGATGCGAACAAAAATGTAGAATGGCTGTACAAAAAATGACGTGTGCACATGGTTCATGTGAAGAAGCAGCTTCGAAGCTTAGGAAAATGAGTAAATCTCTCCACTCACACATACTACTGTTAAAAAGGGTTACTTGTCAAACGCTTTCTGGACGGCAAATGGCTTTCGCCTATTCCAGCAGCAACAAGAGACGTTACGTCATTTTGCTTCATAAAAGTAGCTGCAAAGTAGCCAACAAGAGCCAAGTGACCAAACACGTTATGAAACAGTTCACAGACAAAGGTACAATCCATCGCTATAAAATGTCAAAGTATCTTCATAATTTATCATGACATGCAGGTAACCACGCCCTATGATAGGCTGACCAACATATATTCAACTTATTGGGAATCGTACAGATCTGTGGTCAAATGGAACCTGCTTGTCAGCTAAGCGTATGCTTTGTTTCAAAATTTAGAAAATTTCCGAATGATCTTGTAAATGAAATGTTTCATCTCAATCACAACAAGAAAAAAGTGACTCTGTAATGAATCATACGAACGCTGAAAGTTTCGAGCAACAAATAATAAGTTACCGAAAAGCATACATGTTGCTGTTGCTGTTATGTCGTACCTTGAAGTTCTTCTCATTGTTTGTTTGAACAAAGCAATAACATCTACATCTACATTGATACTCTGCAAATCACACTTAAATGCCTAGCAGAGGGTGCATGGAACCGCCTCCATAATAATTCTCAGTTATTCCAATCTCGAACAGGGCGTGGAGAAAACGAACACACATTCCTTTCCGTGCGAGCTCTGGTTTCCCTTATTTTATTATAAGGACCGTTTCTCCGTATATAGGTCAACGTCAACAAAATAATTTTGCATTCGGAGCAGAAAGTTGATGATTGAAACTCGTTGAGAAGATTCTGCCGCATCGAAGAACGCCTTTATTTTAATGAGGTCCGCCCTAAATTCTTTATCATGGCAGTGACACTCTCTCCCCTACTTCGCAATGATACAAAACTTATTGCGCTTCTTTGAACTTTCTCAGTGTATTCCGTTAATCCTATCTGGTAAGGATCCCAGACCGCGCAGCACTACTCCGAAAGAGGACGGACAAGCGTAGTGTAGGCAGTCTCTTTAGTAGATCCGTTACATTTTTTAAGTGTTCTGCCAATAAAAGGTAGTCATTGTTTTGCATTCCGCACAACATATTCTATGTGTCATCTCGAATTTAAGTTGTTCATAATTGTAATGAAAAGGTATTTACTTGAATTTAATGCCTTTAGAATAGACACTGATTTATCGTGTAACCGAAGTTTCATGGATTCCTTTTAGCACTAGTGTAGGTGACCTTACTCTTTTCATTAATTAGGGTCAATTTTCAATTTCTGAATCGTTTTGCAATTAGTTTTGATGTTCTGATGACTTTACTAGTCGATAAATGACAGCGTCATCTGCAAACAACCTCAGTCAGCTGTTCAGATTGCCTCCTAAGTCTGTTTACATAGATAAGAATGGCTCAAATGGCTCTGAGCACTATGGGACTTAACTTGTGAGGTCATCAGTCCCTTGGAACTTAGAACTACTTAAACCTAACTAACCTAAGGACATCAGTCCCTTGGAACTTAGAACTACTTAAACCTAACTAACCTAAGGACATCACACACATCCATGCCCGAGGCAGGATTCTAAGCTGCGACCGTAGCGGTTGCGCGGTTCCAGACTGAAGCGGCTAGAAAACCGCTCGGTCACGGCGGCCGGCTACTTGTCAGTTATTCATGGTGGCATCAGTTCTTGATTCGAATTCTGGAATACTTGCTTAGTCTTCTTTGGTGAAGGAATTTAGGAAGGCTGTGTTTAGTAATTCTGCTTAAGCAAGATAGTTGATAGTATCTCCATTGCTATCGTGCAGAGAAAGCACTGATTGTCTCTTGCCTCTATCATACTTTACATACGTCCAGAATCTCCTTGAATTTTCGTTGTGGAAACTGTTACAAGCGTTTCGCACTGAATTTCACGTTAAATTTCGAGCTTTTGTAGAAGATCGCCAATCTTGGAGTCTTCGCGTTCGTTTGGATCTGGCGTGCTTCTTTCATTGTTTCTGCTGCAGTATTCTGACCCTTTTTGAGTAGCAAGGGGATTAGCTCGGTCGTTTGTTAATTTACTTGCCATAAATCTCTAAATTGCTGACGATACTATTTCTTTGAATACCGGTCTACACTTGCATTGTTAATTTGGAGTGAGTGGAAATTGCTCCTTGGGAATGCGTCAAGGGAATTTTTATCAACTTAAAAATCCACCAAAAATAAACTAAAAGTACCTCTAGTCATGAAAGGTAATGTATTTAGTCTCGCTACGACAACCCTGTGTAAACTAATCCCTGTATCCGCTTTGATGATCGTTATTAGCGCAGGATTATTTGTTGCTAAGAGGTCAACAACAATGTTTTCGCATCCGTTTACTATTGGCATAGGCTCATGAATTAACTGCTCGAAATAATTTTCAGCGAATGCGTTTATCACAGCTTCGGATGACGTTTTATGCAACCTCCGGATTTAAACATGTATATTCGACAACATATCCATTGTACATTAAAGTCATCACCAACTATAACTGTATGAGTCGGGCACGTGTTTAAAATTAGACTGAAGTTTTCTTTGAACGTTTCAGTAATTGTATTATTTCAGTTGGGAGATATATAAAATGATCCAGTTATTACTTTATCCCAGTTGCTACGAATGACATCCACCCATACTAACTCGCAGGAACTACCTACTTAAATTTCGCTAGAAGATGAACTACTTCTAACAGCAACAAACAAGACAACGCTGACTGTGTTTACCTTATACTTTCGGAATACCGTTAGATTCTTTGCAAATATTACGGGTGAACTTATCTCCGACTTCAGCCAGCTTTCAGTGCCTATGACGATTTGAGCATCAGTGTTTTCTATTACTATTCGATGCTCTGGTACTTTCCCAACACAATTTACAACTGTTAAACCGATGATTCCTAGACCTGCGTTCATCTCGCACATTTTGAGACAGAACCCCTTTTTGTCTTTCTCCGAGACTCTGTAACCCTAAAAACCGCCCAGTCCACGCCACACAGCACCTCCTACCCGGTAATGCCGCATCATGTGTGTAGTGGGATCCTGACCTATTCAGCGAAGCACGGAACCCTATGGCGCAAATCGAGGAATCTGCAGCCTACACTGTCACAGTACCGTCTGAGCCTCTGATTCAGACCCTCCACTCGGTTCTCTACCAGAGGTCCGCGATCGGTCCTGTCGACTATGCTGCAAACGCTGCGCTCTCCTTTCATCTCGCCAGCAGGACTAGCAGCTTTTGCCACTGTGTTAGCCGCTCGAAACCAGAGAGAATTTCTTTCGATCCAAAGCGACATACATCAATGCTACCGACTTAAGCCACCACCTGCAGTTCGCTTTAACCTCTTTCTTCTCGGCATCCGGAAGGACCCGATCCATTTCTGGAATGACTCCACCCAGTATGCATACGGAGTGCACACTGGCTTTCTTCCCCTCCTCGCCAGTCATGTCTCTAATAACACGTCTAAGATTGGAGTTCCCAATTACCAATAATCCGATGCTCTGTGATTGCTCGGATCTTGCAATAATAACAAAAATTGAACATTAAAAATCCATCATCAGAAAATTTCACATAATTAATCTTGGCACGAAATGTTGCAACAACCACACCGAATTAGCAGTGAGTATGATTGGCTGAAATAAACAGACGAACAATGAAACATCCTATGCACGACAGAATACTATCAACTTTTCAATCCTGTACGAAAAATGACGAAATTAAACGTGCTGTGTCCGAAAATAAATTTTCTGTAAGACAGCACGTTAGTGTTTAAGAAAACAGAAAAACCTTATCTACTGGTTAGAAGTAAGGTGACCTCTTTTCTTACACTTATTTTTGTAACAATTCGTAGGTTAGTTAAACTGTCTGAGTGGTCGTCGACAAAGCATTAAATGCTCTAGCAAACAATACATCATTTTATACAGGGCTTGGCATAATTATGGTTTGTTACATGCTTTATTTTCATGTCCAAAGATTTTTCGAGAGTTATAAGCCACTGGTGAATAAAATGTAAACGCATTAACAAGGAAGTGATAATCAACTGTAATAAACGCTATTTTAATTATGTCCAAATGCACAGCTAAAAATGAAATGCATTTCTACGAAACACAATTTCACGTGAAAACGCATGATTTTGCTCAAGTAAAAGACGAATGATAAAGGATTTTGGCAAACGTTTCTTACATTTACAGTAGGACTGAATTTATTATTATCTCCTCTGTCACCTTAAACGGTCTCAGCTTGTGCTATTCACATAAAACCAAATTTCACTTGCATTTGTGTGCAAATTTAGACCGCTATATCGTGGCAAGGGATAAAGCTTTCACAAAACAATAGGATAGCCATTAATTACACGATTTTGTCTAACTTCTTACAACATTTGAACCGATCCGCGCAATTTGGGAACATAGAAGTGGCGTGCTTAGAAAGGCTCACAGAAACATGTATTTTGCACATAAAATCCCACTCTATCTAAATTTTTGAAAGCGAGATTTCAATTTTACCGCACTAAGGTGTTTTGTATTTGTTTGATTTACTTGAAACCGTTTACGCGCATTCGATTCAAGTAAGTACGAATTTTATGTACTATAATAACCTCGATAACGGATCAACATTATTGGATTAAAACAAAATTGTTTTGACTCTATTTATCTACATACGTGCAATGTTTGAGCCGTTTTGTATCAGTTTCAAGTATAGAAGTGACGCGCTTCAGAAACCTCAAAAGAAAAGGTGTTTCTTGAACGTAAAATCCAAACGAAGCAAGATTGTTTTGAAACTGTTGAAACTTATCTTAGACGAAGATCCGACACATGAGTGGACCAAATTTGAACCATCAGTCTCACTCCAGTCAGCAGTTACTTAAGGGCGACTGTTTTTCCTCGTAAAATCCGAATGGTTCACATACAAATTGTATCATTAACTGAGCTTTAATTTCAGCCCAATTACAATCTTTTGCGAATGGAACTAATCGATTCATCCATTTTTCCTGAACGCCAGCTCCGGGTCGTCGATCAAACGTTGCTTATTATACTGTAAAAAAGCCACAGCAAAACCGATGTCAGAACGTCTATAAGAAAGGCCGCAGGTCCGGGCTAAAGAAAAATATTTCTACCCTATGTTCTTAGGTCAAATAGGAACCTACCACCAAGAGCCAGCAAAAAACAATTCCGTGCGTGGCCTTTTCTACGCTGTAACAATTCATCTCTATTACTTGTTACTTTAAATGTTTTTACTGTCTATCATACTCCTTCATACCATTTTCGTGATACATTTATTTTCCTTTATTAATCCTCAATTCAATGTCTCTGTTACGTATGTGTTTTCTGTCCCAATTAATATTTTGTAATGATGAAATTTTGAACTTTTGCTTTCTACATAATGTTTTCTTTTACACATTTTCACGACTTTGTTGCAGTTACATAGCTTTTGAGGCATCTGTTTGTTATTGCTGTCAGTCTCTAGGCTCTACTTAGCGCCTTTCTCTGAAATTTCCCGTCTTCCACGAGTGACAGTGCTGGGCAACTGCTGCGACGTTTGGAATGTGGGAGTGAGGTACTGGCGGAAGTAAACCTTGGGAACCGGTAATCGAAACCGGTACCCCGTGATCCAGAGGCAGCAACGCTAGCCTCTAGGACTTTATCAGAAGAGGAAAAATCTGTTTTTCATTGTTGCGAGCCCAGAAATTCCATGAAAAGCAACAAACAATTGGCTTTTACCTGTCGCGAGGCTGTTCCAAGGTATGTTCAACATGCTGCCCAACGTTTTCTGCACAAGTTGAGATTCAGAAAAAACATGTTCCAGAACAGATCTGAGTATGTCAAGGGTCACGTTGAGAATGCGTTGGGCAATTTGTGCCTTCAGTTGAGCTACATTCGTAATGGGAACCCTGAACACAACATCTTTCACAGGCAGAGATTGCAATGAGACTGTGGGGGATGGATTTGAAGATTGGTTTAGGACGGAATACGAGTTAGGTAGTAGGGATAACAGAGGAGAAAGACTAACGGAGTTTTGCAATACATTTTTAGGTGCTAATAGCGAATATTGTCTTCAAAACTCACAAGAGGAGGAGGCATACCTGTAATAGGCCAGGAAATAGAGGGCGAATCGAGCTGAATTACATTTTTGTAAGGCATAAGTTACGAAATCAGATATTGAATTGTAGGGCTTACCCAGGAGCAGATATAGATTCAAACCGCAATTTGATATTGATGGAGAGTTGGCTGAAGATCAAAAGTCTATTAAGAAACATTCAGTGCCTAAGATAGTGGGTTACGGAAGTACTAAGGAATGAAAAGATAGGCTTTGAGTTCTCTGAAGCTATAGATACTGCGAAAAACATATTAGTCAGTAGGCAGTTCAGATGGAGAGAAATGAGCGTCTCTAGAAATGGCAGTCATAAACGTTCGAAAGAAAAACGTAAGTACACGAAAGGTAACTGCCAAAAAACCATGTCTAACAGAGGAAATACTTCAGCTGGCCGACGAAAGAAGGAACTACAAAAATGTTCAGGCAAGTTCAGGAATATAGAAGTGCAAAACACTTAGGAACTAAATAGGATATCCAGGGAAGCAAAGACGAAATGACTACATGAAAAATATGAAGCAATCGGACAATAAATTACTGTCGAAAGGACTGACTCAGCATATAGAAAAGTAAAACGAAGGCGTTAACATTAAGAGTGAAATGGAAATTCCTCTACTAACTGAATACGGGAGAACGGATGCGTGGAAAGAGTACATTGAAGGCCTCTGTGAGGGGGAGGACTTGCCTGATGACATCATGGAAAAAGTAAGTAACGGAAGTCGACAGGGAAGGGCATGGAGAACCAGCATTGGAGTAAGAATTTAAGAGAGTTTTCGATGAGTTGCGGTCACATAATGGAGACGGGATGGATAACATTCAGTCAGAGTTTCTAAAATTATTCTGAGGTGTGGCAACAAAACGACTAGTCACGTTGGTGTGTAGAATAAATGAGACTAGTGATTTACAATGTGACTTCCGGAAAAATATCACTCGGCAGAAATGGATGGGTTTGAGTGACTTACAGTAATGGACTAGTGGGTTTGGTTAGGGGAGCTGGTGGGACTCTGAGGTGAGTTGCATGTTAAGAAAAGCCCGAGTACGTTTGCATGACACAATTTTTGGAAAAGTTTTTAAAGGCACTGAAAAAGGTAAAATGAGGGAGCTGATAACCTGCTTTTCAGTCAGAGTTCTTTAAATAAACAGGAACTTGTTCGAATTTTTTGTACTCCCATACGAGCATTGTTCCACCGGTTGACAGATCCTTGGAATACTCGTAGAAAAGGGGTTCGCCTACAGAATGTTCCATGGTCGCTCATTGTACACTGCCATGCGAGTAAGGAATTCTGGAGCAAACGTTTGTCTAACTCCACGCGAGCATGAAGCAAGTCCTGAAAATTAGTAATTTTGTACGGATATGGATACATGATGTTTCGTAGAATTTTATGCACCGGTCTCACAGGCATGTCCAAAGTTCGGGTAATTCCCCGTGTACTCCATGTTTACACACCTCTGCCCGAGCCCCGTGGCAATGCAGAATATTTCATCAGGAATATCGTTATCATTTACTCCAGACCCTTGGCAGACATCGGACCAACAACCTTTCCCATACCCCTGAGTGTCCAGAACTTCTGCAGAGCTACTGGCGCACAGTCACCGTTCTTGTAAAAGAGCTTTACAAGCAACTTGCGATCCTGCATTGAGATAGTTACTCTGAGTATCTCAGACGCAAACTGAAAAATAGCCGTTTACCATGTGTCTTATATTTTGCATATTTTCCCCCTTACTGCGCCATCTGATGGCAAAACTTTTGAAACTGGAAATACAATTTTTATAAAACTATGATTCGATAACGTTATTTTCCTTTCTAACACCATTATTACAATGAACACTCGCAATCGAGTTAAACAGATTACGAAAATCAATTTTGAATTGTCATTAGTAGGGTCCTGATTTAAAGGTCTTATCCTTATTCACCCCATTATGATCTATGCAATTTTCGTGTTGTTAACTGGAGGTCGAGCGGAGAGCGAGATTGAGTGATCCTGCAGAACGTCAAGGCGCTAGCGAGACGTCATTAAATGAAAATCATTTCTCGGCGGGAATTTTACAGTCACTCGGTCTTCTTCCCTGTGCTGTCTAGCAGCGAACGTGCCGAGTCCGCGCTGCTTGAAAGCGCGAGAGGTAGCGCGTCAGTGCCAGGCAAGGAGGAACTTGCCTAATACAGGTCCCGTGTTCCCCGTTGTTTGCGCTGCGGCCACGTCGCAGGAGACTGCGTCCCCGCAGCCCGGCGTGGCCGTGGACGTCCGTCAGAGCCTCAGCGTTCTCGACGAGTGGAACCGCACCGAGGCTCGGCCGCAGAAATCTGCTCGTGCCTGTTGTCGGTTGTCGAGATGGTGTTGAGGCAGGAGACTCAGCAGCAGCAACACACAGCTGGTAAGGCTATACTTGTACTGCCCCAGTGGCGGTGACATAGGCGGCCAGCCTAAGCTGAACAGCTCGAAGAGAGGTAGATCGGTTCTTCATCGACGAAAGACAGGCTTCCCCCCCACCGCCCCCCCCCCCCACCATACCATCACCAGTCAGCTACTGTTGTGGTCGGCAGGAATACGGATCGTATATCAGAAGTCCCCTGTGAGGCAGGGCGGCTGTAGATTTGCAGCAGTGGACTCCAAGTCAACTTGTCGGAAGCTTGTAGAGAAGGTAGTTGAATTCCCCAGAGCATCCTGTAAATTGGGGATGAAGTGGAACTATCACCCTCCCCCTCCTCCTCGCGCACACTGGTGACTGAGATGATTGAATATCCTCTCTTTTCCAAGCTTGTAAGCGCTCTCGTCTGCTCTAGTGTTTAACTTCAGGGTTTCAGAGAGTTCCTTTATGTGAACTTTGCATCCCTAAAGGTATTCTTATGACACCTCTAAGTGAAGTTGCTACATGTAGCCTCGTAACTGTAGCACGTTCTGTTGTGACTTGGCAAGACAGCCAAGCCACCATGAGGTGAAGCCGAAAGGCACGCGTTTAAGCTCACGCAGGCTGGCGTGAGGTCTGGAACAGTTAAAGGATTTGAGTCTAGCAAATAAAGTACGTAGCTGTTGGAATACTTAACTTTAATCCATAATTGGTGAACATCGGTCTGACGGTACATGCATCACAAGATAAATAGCAAATGATAATGCCGCCTTGCTAGGTCGTAGCTAATGACGCAGCTGAAGGCTATGCTAACTAGCGTCTCGGCAAATGAGAGCGTAATTTGTCAGTGAACCATCGCTAGCAAAGTCTGCTTTACAACTCGGGCGAGTGCTAGGGAGTCTCTCTAGACTAGGCCTGCCGTGTGGCGGCGCTCGGTCTGCAATCACTGATAGTGGTGACACGCGGGTCCGACGTATACTAACGGACCGCGGCCGATTTAAAGGCTACCACCTAGCAAGTGTGGTGTCTGGCGGTGACACCACACGTTCTGTCTGTTCCGCACTGTTGTCGAAATGCTGAATCGGTTGTTCTCGGATTCCCGGTCGCATAGTCTGATGAAATGCGCTCGTAGCTTGTTTGTACTTTTGGCCTCCAGCGTTGACATTCAGTTACAACACCGTTACGAAGCCGGTAGCAGTTGCGGCCCAGTTAGCCGTCTCTGTCGGTTCTTAACAAAATATTATCCGTGCACTACTTACTATTCCTATGTGCAACATACCTCAAAACGGTTAAATCTTTCTTAAATGTCTAAAACGGAGCTAAATGGACTTACACAGAAAAAGTGGGGACTAAAAGGTCTTCTTGCTACAAAACATGATTTATAAATAGAATTTCTGATCCAATCCTACGGAAAAAATTCGCAAAAGAGCTGCTGTAAAGTTTGCAAGGGAGGAGACGCGGTACTGGCAGAAGTATAGCTGTGAGGACGGGGCGTGAGTCGTACTTGGGTAGCTCAGTTGGTAGAGCACTTCCCTGCGAAAGGCAAAGGTCCCGAGTTCGAGTCTCGGTCCGGCACACAGTTTTAATCTGCCAGGAAGTTTCATATGGAGCTGCTGCTTCATGATAACGCACGTCCCCACATCGAAAATGTCGTGCTGTACAAGTTAACGCCAACGTAAGTGGGAGACACTTGAACACCCGGCCTATAGTCCTGATCTCATCCCGTTGGATTATCACGCCATTGCTCTCTTAAAATAAGACCTTGACAAATGAGCTATACCTGTCGGAGGATGTGTATCAGGTAGTTACGGACTTCGTCAACCAGCAGGACCTGTTGTTTTAGCTAACAGTTATCACCAGCCTGATGCGTCGGTGGAATGATTTCCTGAATGCTCACGGCGATTTTTCCTGATCGGCATACCGAATCTGGATTGTACGGCTTTTAAGCAGAAACTTTCTAATCGTTCTTTATAAAATTAGATGACTGACAGGCATATGTGATTGAGCTTAAGTTGACATTTTATATGATTACGATCTTATTTTTTTTAGTTAATGTCATCGTCTTAGTAATTGTTTGTTTAGGTAATCCGTTCTAAAAAGACATTTTCTTTAGTACCAAGCTCCATAGCTCACATTACGCGCTCCACTAGCAAGTAGAGTAAACACAGACTGAACCTTAAAGTCTCTTACGGCAAATCTTAAAGTGGGCAGCTTTCATCTAGACTTTAGTGAGGATTTAGTGTCATCTAATCTGCCATGGGTCGTTCTAAGGATCACAACATTTTACGATCTTCCTGCAATATACAAGGAAAGTCGACACTGCAAAAATTATTTGTAATAGATGTATGAAAAGGCTATTGCTGGTATTAAAACAGACATTTATGACCACTGCATTTGGCTTTCAGTCGTCGGGACTACAGACGTGTATGGCAGTCCTTTCTCAGCCTCCAAAAATGTACTGAGAGACAGCAGAAAAGTTTCATATTACACAGCTTAGAAGTGTGGTTCATTGTGTACTGCAGTTCCAAAATGTTATATGATTGCAGCGTTAGGCCACGGACTGTGGTCATACTCAGGTACGCTTAACAAGTCTTTGTTTTCTGTGAGTGACATATGATAGGATTTTTTCCGTAAAACTCGTCCCATTACTAAATTACCAAAAGAGAAGATAGTTGTAGCACCGGTAAATATCTCAACTGCTTGTGAATTTTTCCGAGTTTCGACATTTGCCACAAAGAACTAGAATGGCTCTGTCAAAAATATAATGACAGTTTCTATGTTAATATTGGAGTCCGTTACACTTTCAATGAAGGACTCCAAAAACGCTAAAATCAGTCTTACAAAAACACAATAATGCGGGCACTAGTCATCGGTCCCTGGGCAGGCTCACAACAATGAGAAAATCGCGCGACGTGACTCTGCCGTTGCTTAGCAACTGTCTGCTTCGAGAGCTCAAGTCATCCGGGCGTGTGTCGGAGTTCTTTGAGAGAATACAGTGATTACAGAGTTTGCTGCCGTTTTTAGCACATAGAAGTTAAATAAGGTTTTGAAAGAAGGTTAACTGTTGAAGAGAAGCAGACTTGTGACGAAAAACAATGGAGGTAAGTGACCAATCCATATTCAGCCATCGTAACAAGTCCACGCTGAAGTCTGATACTGTAGGCAATAATTTCAAAAGCTGCTACTGCTGAATGCTGCGTGTCCTAATGAGAGTAAGATACAGCGTGAATCCGAGCATCGCCAAAACCACTTCCAGAGTCTATACGCGTATTTCCGTAGTATTTTGGCTTGGGAGTCTGCTGTGAATCGTGCATCTCTCTGCTTCGACAGATTTGCTCCGCAAACCGCTTTACGGTGTGTGGCGCAGAGTGTTTCAGCACTCCTGCCTTCCCTCTTGTATTCGCACGTGGTACAGGGAAGGTCTCCTGTATACAAACCATCGTAACGACTCCAATTGTTCTGATTTCCCAGTAGTTAGAGCATTTCGTGAGAAATTGTTGCCCACCTTTCTTCGACATGTATGCTCTTGAAATTTCTACAGTACCGTCTTCGTGATGTACAACATCCTGTGGCGTCTGCGAATGGAGTATGTATTTTGAGCATACCGTAACGTTCTCGCGCCTACTCAAGAATCCTTCGACGAAACGTACCGACCTTAATTGAATCTTCTCAGTCACTTATATTAGTCAAACCACACAAAGGCTCCAGAGCGATAAGCAATTCTTAAAAATCGGTCGAACAAAATTTTTGTAAGCAACTTCTCTCGTGAATGAACTACAGTAATACTGGCCTGCAATTATGTGCATGTACCCGACGACCCCTCTTGAATACGGGAATGCCTTGTACTTCTGTTCCAATCGCTTGATGCGAGTAATCTGTGTAGAATGTCGCACTCTCTCAAGCATCGACAATGTGTTTCCTCTGATGAATGATTTCTGTTGATTTCCTGTTTCGTGGTCGCTTGTTTCAAAACTAGCTCTTCGGAATTTGTGCTATGATTCAAAGGAGCAATAATTGTAAAGCTTCGTGGCGTAATATTTTTGGACAGTCAAATAGAGCAATTCAACCTTCTCTTTATTGTCTTCTATTTCTGGGTCAGTAGGGCTAACGCAGCAACTAACCAGGAAACTTTGATCGTTTAATCGGACTTGCGATGAACTCAC
This sequence comes from Schistocerca serialis cubense, assembly GCF_023864345.2. NCBI lineage: Eukaryota > Metazoa > Arthropoda > Insecta > Orthoptera > Acrididae > Schistocerca > Schistocerca serialis. Next base: position 47,710,423 of record NC_064645.1, read on the forward strand.
ACATATTCAGTGGATCTACAATTACGATGCTCTCAGCATGAGACTGACAAAACGAGCAGCGGATACTTCTTCGCTAAACCACGTGAAACTAGCGTAGATGCAGTAATCGAGGATGCACGCTGGTAAATTTTAACTCCAGCTCAGGTGTGTGCATGTTCCTGCAAGCAGTAAATATACGATCGAAGGAAACAGGTCTGTTAAACGGTTCATCTGCAACCCTCCGACCCTTCGCCATCTTAGATTAATTCTTCGGGATATATGCTAAGCAAAACCGATCGCCTTATATCCATTGTCAGTCAAATTAAATTTTTTTGAGAATCAGGAGAGATCGATTTCGATTTGTTTTGCGTTAGTAGCGTTAATGTAAAACTGCAGTAGTAAAACAAGCATCACAGTTAAGTAACGCGTTTTGCCACAACGTACGAACCTATTTGTCTGATTACCATTAAGTCCTTTATGTTCAGTACACATGAAGGTGGAAGTGGATTAAAATATGTGGTTATATGCATCTGAAAAGAATTGTAGGAATAAATAATAAAAATCAATCCCAGACACGGAATAATTTTCACTATTACCTCTTATTATCGCAATTTACTGTTCCACTACTTAGAACCATTCGTTATGTGGTACGGAATTGAAGTGTTTCGTAGGACAGCGTTCATACTGAATGTCATTATCAACTTAGCATTAACTTTACCATTGAGGTTTATCTTAACGTTTTATTGAAGTTTACATGTTCATTAAAGTATGTATTACATAAGTTTTCTTAAGCATTTGAAGGTAAAGACACTGCACCGTGCATGTCGCCATGGGATGCACGTATTAATCTTCCTCCATTCCGCAGGATTTTGCATCTAAGTACGAGATATAAGATGACAATTTATATTTTAACAACTTGTTTGCATGTTCCTGAAACTACGATCTTCAGTATTCTTATTCGGACACAACGAAATATCAGTCACAAGAAAGGTGTACCATGAATATGATTAGTTAAATTTTCTCAAGTCTGATGCGCTTGTTCCTCACAAGATGGACGCTACAAAGTCACCGAATTTTCTGATTCTGCTGCTGTCGTAACACTGGTAATTGTTTACAGTAAACGCAACTAGCAGTTAATTTGCGAATCTCAATTGGCTGATCATGATATATTTACTATCGGACTATTTACTGAAATTTATGACTAATGCAATAAAAGAAACTGTTTAGCTTTGTTGGTCGTAGCAATCGTTCCCTACTTAAGAGACAACCCAGAACGAGGGACGGATGTGGGTGCTAACCATGGCCTATTTACTCCATGACGCACTGCTTACTCTTCATCTCTAAACAAAATAACGAAATATTTTAGTAAGCTCCAGGAAGGAAGGAAGATAATGCAAATTTGATTACTAGGATCCAAAAATTTACCACCTGATTTCTAGAGCTGCGTTGGACCTTCGGCCTATGCTGTGAAGCTCTATATTCACAGACGTGGAGAGTTGGTTTTGACGTCTCGTCGACATTCGGATTGGGCAAAGGTATACTATTAAATGGATCATAAACTTTTCAGGTGAACCAATCCCGTTTCTTAAGTGGCTAAGGAAAATGAATTAAATTTCGCGTGAGATCATTGAATGACGGTGTGAGTAATTTTAGACGTATGAAACTCCAGAGCGTTAACCGCTCCGCCAACACTACAACATGGCTACAACTTTACAAGAGAAATCGTTTTGTGTGTTGGAATTTGAGTGAGCTCAGTCTATTGTTCACGTCCAACGTCATTTCGCCGGCGATACAGCAAGAAGCCACCTCTGCACTTGTATATTTATTAGTGGTATACAAAAACCTTGAAAGTTGGTTGTATACCCACAGGGAAGGGCATTGGTCGGCTACGTACATGCGATGATAACGTCTTGCATATCCGAGACGCTTTCACTCAGAGCCCTCGCAAGTCCACAAGAAGGCAAGGACAGGAATGTAAAGTTCCTCAAACGACTGTGTGGGTGTTCTGAAACGACGTCTGCATATGAAGCATAAGAAGAGGGAGGGGACAGGCTACAGAAGACTTCCCGGGGAGGCCACCCAGGTTAAGCTGACAAACAGATTCCAGGTGCTATCTGCGGCTGACAATGTCCCTCAGTCAGATGCAGTCACTTGTCCTATTTCAAAGGAAACCTCTCGGCCTGCACGATCCGGGCACTCACAAAGGGTTGGATTATTGGTAGCTGGGAGGTCCAATGTCAGGCGCGTTATGGAGACCCTTAGGGATATGGCTGCCAAGGAAGGGAAGAAAGCCCGTGTGCATACCCGGTGAGGCCAATCCAGATGTGGAACGGGTCCTTCCGGATGCCATGAAGAACACAGGCTGCAGTCAATTGCAGGTGGCTAATAGAAAGTACTGATGTCCTAATCGTTATACACTCCTGGAAATGGAAAAAAGAACACATTGACACCGGTGTGTCAGACCCACCATACTTGCTCCAGACACTGCGAGAGGGCTGTACAAGCAATGATCACACGCACGGCACAGCGGACACACCAGGAACCGCGGTGTTGGCCGTCGAATGGCGCTAGCTGCGCAGCATTTGTGCACCGCCGCCGTCAGTGTCAGCCAGTTTGCCGTGGCATACGGAGCTCCATCGCAGTCTTTAACACTGGTAGCATGCCGCGACAGCGTGGACGTGAACCGTATGTGCAGTTGACGGACTTTGAGCGAGGGCGTATAGTGGGCATGCGGGAGGGCGGGTGGACGTACCGCCGAATTGCTCAACACGTGGGGCGTGAGGTCTTCACAGTACATCGATGTTGTCGCCAGTGGTCGGCGGAAGGTGCACGTGCCCGTCGACCTGGGACCGGACCGCAGCGACGCACGGATACACGCCAAGACCGTAGGATCCTACGCAGTGCCGTAGGGAACCGCACCGCCACTTCCCAGCAAATTAGGGACACTGTTGCTCCTGGGGTATCGGCGAGGACCATTCGCAACCGTCTCCATGAAGCTGGGCTACGGTCCCGCACACCGTTAGGCCGTCTTCCGCTCACGCCCCAACATCGTGCAGCCCGCCTCCAGTGGTGTCGCGACAGGCGTGAATGGAGGGACGAATGGAGACGTGTCGTCTTCAGCGATGAGAGTCGCTTCTGCCTTGGTGCCAATGATGGTCGTATGCGTGTTTGGCGCCGTGCAGGTGAGCGCCACAATCAGGACTGCATACGACCGAGGCACACAGGGCCAACACCCGGCATCATGGTGTGCGGAGCGATCTCCTACACTGGCCGTACACCACTGGTGATCGTCGAGGGGACACTGAATAGTGCACGGTACATCCAAACCGTCATCGAACCCATCGTTCTACCATTCCTAGACCGGCAAGGGAACTTTCTGTTCCAACAGGACAATGCACGTCCGCATGTATCCCGTGCCACCCAACGTGCTCTAGAAGGTGTAAGTCAACTACCCTGGCCAGCAAGATCTCCGGATCTGTCCCCCATTGAGCATGTTTGGGACTGGATGAAGCGTCGTCTCACGCGGTCTGCACGTCCAGCACGAACGCTGGTCCAACTGAGGCGCCAGGTGGAAATGGCATGGCAAGCCGTTCCACAGGACTACATCCAGCATCTCTACGATCGTCTCCATGGGAGAATAGCAGCCTGCATTGCTGCGAAAGGTGGATATACACTGTACTAGTGCCGACATTGTGCATGCTCTGTTGCCTGTGTCTATGTGCCTGTGGTTCTGTCAGTGTGATCATGTGATGTATCTGACCCCAGGAATGTGTCAATAAAGTTTCCCCTTCCTGGGACAATGATTTCACGGTGTTCTTATTTCAATTTCCAGGAGTGTAGGTACTTTAAGTTATGCTTACACGACATTTTTTGCGAAGAACCTAACAGTGTTCAGAAAGGATAGGCTACATACAGCAGGCAGTCGCGTGTTTTTTGCTGTTAGAAGCAGTTTATCTTGTACCGAAATTGAAGTAGATAGGTCCTGTGAGTTAGTATGGGTGCATGTCATTCGTGGCAGACGGAATAAAATAATAACTGGATCGTTTTACCGACCACCCAGCTGAAATAATACACTTGCTGAAAGGTGGAAACAAAACTTCAGTCTAATTTCAGACACGTAACCGACTCATATAGTTACAGTTGGTGGTGACTTCAACTTGCCGTCGATACGTTGGTGAAAGAACGTGTTTAAATTCGAATGTACCCATGAAACATCATGCGAAATTGTGCTAAACGCATTCTCTGAAAATTATTTCAAGTAATTAGTTTACCAACCTATTCGAATCCTAAATGATTGTAGAAACACTGTTGATCTCATAGCAGCAACTTATCCTGAGCCAGTAACGAGCATCAAATCGGATACAACAATTAGTGAACACAGGGTTGTCGTAGCGAGCCTAAGTACCGTAACTCCAAAATCCACTAAAGATACTTCTATTCCAAAAACCAGACAAAATTTCGCTTCACTGTTTCCTGAGAGACAATTTCCATTCCTCCTTAATTAACAATGTAAGTGTAAACCTGATCTAGCTTGAATGAAAACAAATAGTGTCGAGAGCAATTGAAAGATTTATACCAAACAAATTAAAAAACGACTACACACACCACATCATAACACCGCTGCAGAAATAACGAAAAAGCATGCCAAACTTAAACGGATGCAAAACACCCAAAATTGCCGATCTTTTACAAAAGCTTGAAATTTAATGCGGATATCAACATGAAATGTTTTTATTAGTTACCATAAAGGACCTTCGTCTCGAAACCTGGTAGAAAATCCAAAGAGATTTTGCTAGTATGTTAAATATCTAGCGAGAAGACACAATCAGCGTTTTCTTGCGCGATAGCAAAGAAAATGCTGTCGATGACAGTACTACCAATGCAGATTTGCTAAACAGAGCCCTCTGAAATTCCTTCAACAAAGAAAACGGATGAAATATTTCATAATTTGAATCAAGAACAGCTGCCAACAGGAATAACTTTGCATTAAATGTCCTCGGAGTAGTGAAGCAACTCAAATCATTTAATAAAAGCAAGTTTTCCGGGCGGTAATGTATGTGAATTAAGTTCCTATGAGAGTACGCTGATGCAATAGCTTCACAATTAACAATGTAAACAACAGCTCGCTCGTCGAAAGATCCATACACAAGGACAGGCAAATTTCACAGGTCGCACTAATTCTCAAGAAAGGCAATAGGAGTAATCCACTAAATTACAGAACCGTAGCATTAACGTCGATATGCAGTCGTATTTTGGAACATGTGTTGAGATCAAACTTTTACCTCGAAGATTTAAAAAACATCGTTCTTATGAAACAGAAGTAACTGTATACTCACAGATGTGTTGAGTGGTACCTACAAAGGATTTCATATTGATTCCGTATTTCTAGATTTCCAGAAGGCTTTTGACACCGTACTTCACAAGTGGCTTGTAATCAAATAGCGTGCTTACTTGATATGGCCTCACTTACGCAAGTGGATACGTGATTTACTGTCAGAGAAGTCACAGTTCGTAGTAGACCGAGCGAGATTGCGTAGTGGTTATCACACTGGACTCACATTCGGGAGGACGACAGTTCAAACTCTCGTTCGGCCATCCACATTTAGATTTCCTGTAATTTCCCTCAATCGTTTCAGGCAATTGTAGGGATGTGTCCTTTGAAAGGGCACGGACAATTTCCTTCCCCATCTTTCCTACATAGGGGGCAGAGTTTCAAGAGCGTGATACGGGATTTGGGATGGCCATCATTAAATCACAAGCGTTTCTCGTTGCGGCGGGACCTTATCACGACATTTCAGTCACCAGTATGCTCCTCCGAGTACAAAAATATTTTGTTGACGCCGACATACATCGGGAGAAAAGATCATGTTAATAAAATAAGGAACATTAGAGCTCGCACGGAAAGGTATATGTGTTCGTTTCTTCTGCGCATTGCTCCAGAGTGGAATAACAGAGGATTATTGTAAAGGTGGTTCGATGAACCCTCTGCAAGGGATTTAAGTGTGGTTTGCAGAGTATCCATGAAGATGTGGATGTAGATGTATACAACGAAAGTTTGAAAGTGAGGGTCCTAATTTAGACGCTGGAGCACCTATCTTTAACGACTTCATTGGTGCTGGTTTTCTTACCTGGTAAGCGCTTTCAGATGCTCGGACACTGTTCTAAGGAGTTCTAGCCTCGGCTATTAGAGACTGTGGCTGCCACATCCTGCAGTATGAGCATACTGAATGAGGGCCCTTGCATTCTGAATATCTCTTCTTGCTCGACAGTACCAGGCCTTTAGGATGTGGGCACTTCTCCCTCTATTTCATAATTAGAACGCTGGATAAGTTTTGACAAGGGAAGGTGAAAAAGCTCTGTTCTCTCTGTTTCCGGCCTACACACCGAGTAGAGCAAGTGGTTGCAGTGTTGGCTAAAATTAAACATAACGTCAGTTCTAGACTGATCAACAGAATTAACCATCGAGCGAGCTTGGCATTGGTCAGGGAGAGAGTACGTGACGTGTGTGACCGACTTGATGTGACAACCAGAGTGTTGCTGTCTCTACACTATTTTATACCAAACCTTCTAACCAGACAAGTCTTGGGCCGATTTGATGGCATCTTTTGGTCACTAGCGGAGCACACAAGGAAGAAATCAGCGTCCTGTCAACCAGCCAAGTGTGAACGTCTTAATGACAAGGCGCAGCCGAACGAGGGCGCTCGCACGGTCGTCAACCTGAGTGAGAATGGAGTCGACGCAACTACATTGAAAGTGCTCAGAAAGGGTCTTAAGTTCTCTGTTTCCCCCGTAAATGTTCCTGCGGCGGCCTCCGTTAGTGCAATGGAGCAGGTGGGCCTGAAATTTACTGCCAATGGTGCTGAAGAAGTGCGAGGGGAGATTCGCAGGGCGCTCGCGAAACATCTGTGGAGATGGGATGTTTTCCCTTAAACAACTCAGGGAAGATGGTAGCGTTGTGGTGTTACCAGCAGATGAAGGGGAATGCTACCGTCGTCCTACAGAAGGCAGATTATGACAGCGAGGTGCGACAACTTATGGACGACCAGGTATAAAGACCAGAGGACAGCGACTTCACAAGACAAGGTGGATAAGGAGACCTGGGCTCTTCTAAAGGAAATCGGCCTTCCAGAAAAGATTGTTAAGCAGCTAAGAGCAAAAGCACCAGTGACGCCAAGACCTTATGGTCTGCCTAAGGTGCAAAAAGCATGCGTTCCTCTACGTCCAGTAGTCAGCAACACGGGCGCAGCCATCTACCTCACTGCTCAACACCTTCAGAAGATGCTCTCCCCATATGTGGGAAAGTGTGCCCGTCACATTCGTAACTCAGAGGATTTCCTATAACGCCTGAGGCAGTTACAGGTCAAGGTATCTGACATCACGGTCAGTTTCGACACTGTGCCCCTGTTCACCCGCATAGCACTGAATGATTCGCATGATCTGATAGGGAAAAGTTCGACGGTTCTCTGCTAGACTTATTGAGGCACATATTTACCTCGACGTTCAGTCGTGGACAAAACGAGCGAGACCCCTCGGTCTTTTCGTTCTGCTGATCCGCACAGCTTTGAAGTCTGCTGCACAGCATAACAGGCAAGGCGAGAAAGTGCTACCAACATACTACGCACAAGTGTGAAATTGAAAAACTATCCGAACTTTGTCAGTGTAAGACTATATTAAAGCTGATTAGTGCGTTAAACACGTAACTATAAGATATAAATGAAAGAAGAAACGCCAACTAGTATGAACTGTACTAATAAAAATGAATTTCAGCTTATCGAGATAACATAACTGTTTCAGTGAGACGAAGTACACCACATCGTTACGAATTAGCAAAATATTACGCGCATTCGGCCACGAAACGGTCTGTGTCATCGTTCAGACCAGTCACACTGGATTACGGTTGCTGACCTACCATGAAAGTGTGCAAATTTAGCAATGCGTGAAGATTCATAACGATATTCTGTTAATGGTGAAAAGGGTTTAGCCGGTGTTGTGGCCGAGCGGTTCTAGGCGCTTCAGTCACGAACAGCGCGGCTGTTTCAGTCACAGGTTGGAATCCTAACTCGGGCATAGATGTGTGTGAGGCCCTCAGCTTAGGTAGACTGAAGAAGTTCTAGGTGTAGGGGACTGATGACCTCAGCAGTTTGGTCGCATAGTTCTTAGAGCCATTTTTTGACCTTTCGCGTAAATTTTCTTTACATAAACGGCCGTATCTTTAGACTGCATTGACATAGAAGCTCACTTTTTTACACCACCAAGGGACCGTATACCACAGGAAGTGCGACACATTTCCGCTTATTATGTCAACCCGTGCTCGAGGTAAACGAGTTTCAAGGGTTGGGTAGACAGATAGACGGTCAAGAAAGTGAGATTAGTATGGTTCCATTTTTACCGATTTAGGTGACGAAATCCTAACAACGAAGTAATAATTCACCCCACTCTTTATTCGAAATGTTATAGTTGCAGTCAATACATCAGCATATTAATCGTAGCTACGCTTTCGATCCAAATCACGTTTACAGGAATACAAATAAAATCCATTTGCCTATACACGTGGTAATTCAGATCCCAGTATTAATGCCACCGCGTCTTAGAAGTGAGAGCACACCCATTGCTAGCTGGCTTAAGAAACACTTCGGCTAATGAACGTTTTCTGGCTGTGGTGGGTCTAATGGAGAATTCGAAACATTGTAGAATATGTTTGGCCTCTATGTCGCCGTTTATTTCCTGGGGTGGTGCAGAATTATCCTACTAAATTTACTCGCTAATAACAGTATTTTGTTATTTCGATAAACATCTCGAATGATCGTCACATAAGCGGTGACATAAGGGTAGAAAATTAATTTTTTAGAGTCCAGAAAGCTCTATGCAACAGAAACTGCAAATCATTTTGCCATTTTCATTGCGAAGTTGCCGGCTTATTCAAGTCTGGGGTAATAATAGAGGGCTGTTTGTCTGGGCTGTCTGCTAGTGTAGTGAAAGGTGTTAGCTACTGCAAGGCAGTACTGGTTTCTTTTTGGTTCTAATCTCGATGGAGGCAGATAGACTTTCAGTAAGGCCATTTTAAGAAATTCTCGCGCCCACAATGCGTTTTATTGCTACCTTTATTTTGAACCAGCACCGTGTTAATGTCAATATGAAACTCTTCTAGAATTTCATACTTGTTACTGCTTACTTTTTCCGCTTCTGTCAATAATTGAACTGACTTAAGTGTGGCAACGAATGACTTTTAACAGAATTTCGTTATGAATCTTCACGCTTTGCTAAATTTGCACACTTTCATGGTAGGTCAGCAACGGTAATCCAGCGTGACTGGTCTGAACGATGACACAGACCGTTTCGTGGCCGAATGCGCGTAATATTTTGCTAATTCGTAACGATGTGGTGTACTTCGTCTTACTAAAACAGTTATGTTATCTCGATAAGCTGAAATTCATTTTTATTAGTACAGTTCATACTAGTTGGCGTTTCTTCTTTCATTTGTATTTTATTTTTACGTGTTGTGTTTAACATACTATTCAGCGTTGATATAGTCTTACACATGATCAAAAACAGTCTGAAAAAGTTCGGATAGTTTTTCAATTACACGCTTGTGCATAGTATTTGGGAGCGCTTCGTCGCCTTGCCTCTTATGCTGTGTAGCGGACTTCAAAACTGTGCGGATCAGCATAACGAAAAGGCGAGGGGTCTCGCTCGTGCAAATGAAAGGGGTGGTAATGGGTAGCCTTCTCTCACCGATGATGGCCAATCTCCTCATGGAGAGATTTGAAGAGGAGGCACTTACATCGGCCCCAGATCAACTGCAATGCTTTTTTTAGGTACGTGGAAGACGCCTTTGTTACATGGCATCAGGGGGGGGGGGGGAGAATCTCCATGTTTTCATGGACCTCCTACACTCACGCCATCCTAACATTAAATTTGTCATAAAACTGGAAATGGATGTGCCATCCCATTCCTAGGTGTACTAGTCAAGAGGAAGGCAGATGGTATCTTCAGTCACAGTGTGTAGGCCTACCCCAAACACACTACGACTTGTAACTGCACGCCAGCAGTTGCCACTATCCGACATAGAAAAATAGTTTACTCAGAACTGGTTGAACAGACACGAATAATTTGGCGACCGAGATAGAACACTTGTAATCTGTGTTGTAGAAAAACGGATACTCTTCTGGATATGTTCAAAAGTCACCGCGGTCGTCTTACCCATCAGAGGTTCGTTAAGGGGCAAAAGACGAAATCAAGAAAGTTGGATATTTGCCATATGTCGGGCCGATATCTACAAAAATCAATAGAATTCTCCTCGAACACAACATCGAGAGCGTGTTCCATCCACCATCCAAGCTTAAGGCTCTGCCAGGGAGTGTGAAGGTTTACCTGGGTCTGCGGAAACCGGGCTTTTACCACATAGATTTTGAATGTGGGATGGAATATATCGGCCAGACGACTAAAACTGTTGCCATAGTTGCAAAGAACATCAAAGGCACACCATACTGACATAGGAAACCAAGTTAGAAATTGTTGTGCATTGTTTAAAATTCAATCATTCTATGAACTATAATGATGCCAAGATTCTAACACATACATCGAAATATTGGGGCAGCATCAGCAAAGAATCTATTGAGATTAAGGTCACGGAGAGTATTATTAACCGCGACACCAGTTTCCAGTTGAGTTCTGCCTCGAATTCGGGACTCGGTCTTCTGAAGTCGCTACGGGAACAACATGAAGACCCCGTGGGACACAAATATGAAGACGGAATTAGAGAAAACTGCCCGGTGCATGTGGCATAGGACGCACGTGAAATGGCACTTTGACAAAAGATCGATACTTGAGGACGCTCTACCGGATCTCGAGCGGCAGTTTGAGCAACAACGGACTGAAAACAACACTGCAGCCGCCCCTGGTGGGTACCGACCTCGCACGGAACGCCTGACGCGGCACGCAGCGGTTACAGAACGTTCAAATGGTTCAAATGGCTCTGAGCACTATGGGACTCAACATCTTAGGTCATAAGTCCCCTAGAACTTAGAACTACTTAAACCTAACTAACCTAAAGACATCACAAACACCCATGCCCGAGGCAGGATTCGAACCTGCGACCGTAGCATTCCCGCGGTTCCGGACTGCAGAGCCAGAACCGCTAGACCACCGCGGCCGGCGTTACAGAACGTCCCACCAAGATCACAGGTGACGACAACCGGAAGATAAAGTGTCTAGCACGACTTGGACGTCGTTCAGAACTGCAACAGCGAGATCGACAACTGATATTGACCACAGCGTTCGGAACTGCCGCGGCCAGAGGAGAGAGAGCACTACAGCCGCTGCTATTGGTCGGTTCGTGACGCGGGCGGGCCGCAGACGGAGCGCCTGGCACAACACAGCCGTAAATACCGGACTCGTTCCACACTGGAATCAGTGTCAGGCAGCACCTGAAGAAGACTGCGAGCCACGCAGTTGAAATATCGGTACAAGAGAGCGGCCAACAACCGACGGAAACCCGATAGTCTTGATTCCTTTTCTCTGCACATTATTTCCTACTCCAAAATTTTCTTTAGTTTTCTATACTGCCTGCTCAGTGTACAGACTGAATAACATCGGGGATAAGCTACAACTCTGTCTTACTGCTTCCCATTCCCGACCCTTGACTCTAATAACCGCCGTCTTGGCTTTCGTACAAGTTGTCGATGGCCTTTCACTCGTTTTATTTTACTCCTGTTACCTTGACATTTTCCAAGAGAGTGTTCCAGTCAGCTTTTCTGTAGGTTTTTCTTACCTCTACAAGTATTATAAACATAGGTTTGTCTTTCCTTAATCTATCTTCTAAGAGCGGTCGTGGGGTCAGTTTTGCCGTTGCCTGTTGCACCTTTCTAAGGAATCCTAACTGATCTTCCCAGAGGATGATTTCTACAAGCTTTTCCATTCTTCTGTAAAGAATTAGCGTCAGTATTTTGCGACTACGTGTAATTAAACTGATAGTTCGGCATTGTTCGCATCCGTCAGCACTTGCTTCAGCGCGGATGCACAAAAACGTTTGACTTCCTGCTGGAATCTCGAAGTCGCCAGCAAGAAGGACACGGGAGGGGACTGCAGTTAGGTGGCGCCAGATCGTCGCTGAATCTGCATAAATTCCCGGATGCAGCTGACATCAATATTTCCTTCCCTTTCAGTTAGTTTCTCCGCCTTTTTGTTTCTATAGGAGTGCCCCTTCACGCCCACACCGACGTGATGACCAAACAAAAAGTTCTACTGACACCACCATGTAACATGTTAGTCTTCGAATCAGGAGTCACAGGACGCGGGCTGTGATGTTGTCCGTGCTTCTGGGTAGGATTACTCATTGACATGTTCCATCAGGAGACAGAAAGTGGACGAAAGCGATCGAAGGGTAGCGGTTTGTAAGGGCAGAGGGCAAGAAAGTGCCAAGGCAAGCACCGAGAGAAAAAAAGCCTCTGCCACAGTAGAACTGGTAGTAAGGGCAGTAGCGGCTTGGTAGCTGCGACAGTGCACGCAATGTGAGGTTATGTTAGTGCGAGGTATCGTGCATCGTTACCTCTGTCGTTGCGGGTGCTCGTTGTAGGGCCTGCTGCAGCGGCTGCGTCCCTGTAACAGTTCGAGGTCGTCACACGTTAGTGGGCTATCGGTCATAGATCAGCTCACAGTGTAGGGTGTGTGTGCGTGTGTGTGTGGCTGGTTTGCGTGTTGTGTACAGTACGGCTTCCCTGCGGTTGACTGTTTTTCGGCGGGTCGAGCATCTGGGGTTGCCAGTAGTAGCTATGTTGCAGGGGCTCGCCAGTACTGTTGTGTTAGCGTGCTATTGCCCATCGATGTTTAGTTCCTTGCCAAAAGTATCTTGGATCTATTATGTTTCCATCTATGGTTGCGGTCGTAGTTCCCCAGAGAAAGAATAAACGGGTTACGCGAGTGTCTCGTGTTTCTGTAAAGTCATGTGGAGAGTTTTTGGAATACCTGCAAGACAGTATCTAGCCCACATTCCCAGTGAAGATCCGCGGCGCGTGTGTATCGCGGTGCATTGCTCATGACTCTGAGTACTTTGTTTTGTATGAGCTGCAGACGCCGCAGCCGTGTGGGTGGAGCGTATACCAGATCGGAGCAGCATACGTCATCAGAGGTCTAATAAGTGTGGTGTACATGGACCTTGAGAACCTCCTATTCAGTGTGCTACACCTGTTAAGCACAGGACAGAGTTGTTTGAGCGACGCGTTTGCTTTGTTGGTCCCTCCAAAGTAGTTTCCGGTCCAGCTAGACAGCAAGGTATTTGACCTTCTCACGGCAACGTATTGGGAGTGCATGTAGTGTTACTGGGTTGCAGCGTTGATGTTTGCGCAGTAGTTTCGGTCTTCTAGTGAACAGAACGGCTTCGCACTTGTCGACGTTTATTCTAACACCTCATTTTACCAACCGAGGCTCTGCCTCTCTGAGTGCAGTCTTTAGTCGTGAGTTAATGTTGGACGGTTTCCAGTCTTGCTCGAGGATGGCAGAGTCATCCGCGCAGATTGCCACCATCGTGTTGCGTGTAGCTGGAAGGTCATTAATGTAGAGGTTAGACAGTATGGGCCCTAGGATGCTTCCTTCGGGTACTCCAGCCTGGATACCATGTCGTGTTGATTGTTTGCCTGCACGTCGGTGTTGAAATTCCTGTCCGCGAGATATGAGTGTATGAGAAGTACGAGCCCGTAGGGGAACCCTCCGTCGCTGAGTTTGCGTATGAGACCGTTGTGCCACAAACGGTCAAAAGCCTTTCCGATGTCCAGAAACACTGCCCCAGTTGCTTTGTTTGTGTTGTATCCGTGTGTTATGTATTCAACGACACGTAGGAGTTGCTGTGTTGTCGAGTGGTGATTCCTGAAGCCTGACTGCTCCGGCCCCAGGATGTCTTTTGTAATGCTAGGATTACCTTCTCAACAATCTTGCTGAGCACGCTCAGCAGACTGATGGGTAGGTAATTTTGTGGGAGGGAGTGGTCTTTCCCCGGCTTCCTGAACATCAGGACCTTGGCCGTCTTCCAAAAGGCGAGGAAGTGTTGGTGTTTAAGTATAGCATTCCTGATGTGTGTGAGGTATTCTCCTGCTTTATCCGTGAACTGGAGGACACGGTTTTGAATGCCATCGTGACAAGGGGCCATCCTAGCTGTGGAATGCATGATGGCCCATTTGACTTCAGCTCTAACAGTCTGTCGTATGTCATTGCGCGATGGTTGGGCCAAGATGCGTGTAACCTCCTGGTCGGTCGCAAGTGTGAACGCTGGGTCTGACTGATCCAGGTTCGGTGTCAATGACGCTGCAACTGCGAGGGCCATAAGTTCCACTTTTTCTTCCGCAGGATATGCCGGTCCGTCGAACCCTTGTAGCGTGGATGTGTGTATTTTCTTCCTGGTGAAGTGAAGGGGCCAACAGCCACACGTCAGGGTGCGTGGTGTCCAGCCCTTAGAGTTTCTGGTTCCATTGTTGTGTTTTAAATGTTTGGATTTTGACCCAGAGTATTAGATTCTGCGCCCTCCACTATCAACTTATATACTGTTTATTCCGATGATGTGAAAACTTTTGAGCAGCAAATAAAGAACTAGAAAACCTCATTCATGGCTTCGAGAACACGAAGACAAGCCAGCACATCACTCAGCAAGGTTTTACTTAGAAGCTTATTGCACCACTTGCGGCTTGGTGGGAGGTTGGTGGGAGCGTATGGTGGGAACAATGGAACGCTCGCTGAGAAAAGCTTAGAAAAATCGCTGGTAGATGAGACAACACTTAGGACTTTATTGTTGCAGGTAGAGTCCTCCATCAACTCGCGACCAATCGCACAGGCAGGCTCCGAAGTACTCACACCAAGCTGTTACTTGACTGGAGAATGCTTGGCTATAATACCAATCGGCCATGAACAAAGTATACCGAAAGATATTGAAAGAGAGGCCAAGCAACGAGGAAGAGGGCAAATGATGAAGATATGGAAGGAAGCATACCTGCTCGACCTCTGAAACTTCCATCTGGGAAATGTCGAGTGGATTTTACCATTGCAGGAAGGTAGAAGGTGAGGCACTTGTGCAGAACAGGGAATCAGTGATCATAAGGCCGTTGCAGCATCCCTGAATATGGAAGTAAATAGGAATGTAAAAAAGGAAGGAAGGTTTATATGTTTAGCAAGATTAATAGAAGGCAGATTTCAGACTACCTAACAGATCAAAACGAAAATTTCTGTTCCGACACTGACAATGTTGAGTGTTTATGGAAAAAGTTCAAGGCAATCGTAAAATGCGTTTTAGACAGGTACGTGCCGAGTAAAACTGTGAGGGATGGGAAAAATCCACCGTGGTCCAACAACAGAATTAGGAAACTACTGCAAAAGCAAAGAGAGCTTCACTCCAAGTTTAAACGCAGCCAAAACCTCTCAGACAAACAGAAGCTAAACGATGTCAAAGTTAGCGTAAGGAGGGCTATGCGTGAAGCGTTCAGTGAATTCGAAAGTAAAATTCTATGTACCGACTTGACAGAAAATCCTAGGAAGTTCTGGTCTTACGTTAAATCAGTAAGTGGCTCGAAACACCATATCCAGACACTCCGGGATGATGATGGCATTGAAACAGAGGATGACACGCGTAAAGCTGAAATACTAAACACCTTTTTCCAAAGCTATTTCACAGAGGAAGACCGCACTGCAGTTCCTTCTCTAAATCCTCGCACAAACAATGGCTGACATCGAAATAAGTGTCCAAGGAATAGAAAAGCAACTGGACTCATTCAACAGAGGAAGGTCCAGTGGACCTGACGGGATACCAATTCGATTCTACACAGAGTAAACAAAAGAACTTGCCCCCCTTCTAACAGCCGTGTACCGCAAGTCTCTAGAGGAACGGAAGGTTCCAAATGATTGGAAAAGAGCACAGGTAGTCCCAGTGTTCAAGAAAGGTCGTCGAGCAGATGCGCAAAACTATAGACCTATATCTCTGACGTCGATCTGTTGTAGAATTTTAGAACATGTTTTTTGCTCGAGTATCGTGTCGTTTTTGGAAACCCAGAATCTACTATGTAGGAATCAACATAGATTCCGGAAGCAGCGATCGTGTGAGACCCAACTCGCTTTATTTGTTCATGAGACCCAGAAAATATTAGATACAGGCTCCCAGGTAGATGCTATTTTTCTTGACTTCCGGAAGGCGTTCGATACAGTTCCGCACTGTCGCCTGATAAACAAAGTAAGAGCCTACGGAATATCAGACCAGCTGTGTGGCTGGATTGAAGAGTTTTTAGCAAACAGAACACAGCATGTTGTTATCAATGGAGAGACGTCTACAGACGTTAAAGTAACCTCTGGCGTGCCACAGGGGAGTGTTATGGGACCATTGCTTTTCACAATATATCTAAATGACCTAGTAGATAGTGTCGGAAGTTCCATGCGGCTTTTCGCGGATGATGCTGTAGTATACAGAGAAGTTGCAGCATTAGAAAATTGTAGCGAAATGCAGGAAGATGTGCAGCGGATAGGCACTTGGTGCAAGGAGTGGCAACTGACCCTTAACATAGAGAAATGTAATGTATTGCGAATACATAGAAAGAAGGATCCTTCATTGTATGATTATATGATAGCGGAACAAACACTAGTAGCAGTTACTTGTGTAAAATATCTGGGAGTATGCGTCCGGAACGATTTGAAATGGAATGATTGTATAAAATTGTTGGTAAGGCGGGTGCCAGGTTGAGACTCATGGGGAGAATCCTTAGAAAATGTAGTCTATCAACAAAGGAGGTGGCTTGCAAAACACACGTTCGACCTATACTTGAGTATTGCTCATCAGTGTGGGATCCGTATCAGGTCGGGTTGACGGAGGAGATAGAGAAGATCCATAGAAGAGCGGCGCTTTTCGTCACAGGGCTATTTGGTAAGCGTGATAGCGTTACGGAGATGTTTAGCGAACTCAAGTGGCAGACTCTGCAAGAGAGGCACTCTGCATCGCGGTGTAGCTTGCTGCCCAGGTTTCGAGAGGGTGCGTTTCTGGATGAGGTATCGAATATATTGCTTCCCCCTACTTATACCTCCCGACGAGATCACGAATGTAAAATTAGAGAGATTCGAGCGCGCACAGAGTCTTTCAGACAGTCGTTCCTCCCGCGAACCATACGCGACTGGAACAGGAAAGGGAGGTAATGACTGTGGCACGTAAAGTGCCCTCCGCCACACACCGTTGGGTGGCTTGCGGAGTATAAATGTAGATGTAGATGTAGATGGAGAGAACCGGCATTATCGACAGAAGGCCAGGGAGAGATGGAATAGCAAGGACCTTAAAGCTTCATACCCCAGAAGGAAGAAATAGTAGTCGGCAGGTTCAACGGGTCATCCCACTTGATACTGACCAGGTGGTGAGGCTGTTGAGGATTAAATAAATTCCGTATTTGCGATTCATCTCTGTAATACTTACATCTTTGAAAGGAGACGAAAATGAAGCAGTAGATACGACATGTGGTGTCCCCTCAGTTAATACATGATATGTGATTGAGAGTGTTAGTTTGTTGCCTTGGCCAGCGCGTTGTCTAGACTGGAAGCGCCTGGTAGTGCGTTGTGGAACGGCTAGCACGCCAGCACTTGCCAGTCACTGCAGTGGTTGGACTGTGGTTGTGCAGTGAGTTGAAGCAGCTCTGGGTGATGTGTCCGTATCTCCCCTCTAGGCTCAGTTCAGCACTATGGACGACCGAATTAAAATTAATATCCCTGAGTGAGGAGGCAGTTGTGTGTATGTCACACTCTGTACACCCCCAGATCGCATGCAAATTCAGATGTGTATTCTTGCTGATCTTGCATATACACGCAATGAGTAAGGCTTCGTTACTGGTTAATCTTCCTGGTGTTACGATTTTAATGGCCAGAAGTACGCCTTTTTTGGGTGGTTGATTTACCATTAAAGGGATACACTAAATCAGGAATTAGAAAGGTAGCTCTAAACTCTATAACCTCTAGATGAAAAGTGTTGGTTTTATCATTCGTGTTATGTGTTCTTAAGACTGTATCTTCTTATGTCAGAGGAACGCTCACCAATGGGCATTTAATTTCCCCTTTCTCGTAATACACTTGTCTCGTAATATACTTATAGAGGTACCAGTATTTCTGCAACATTTCCTTATAGAAAAATTAAAGACCAGGTTAAAACGTCGAGTAGATGACCATATCTTCGGAGAAATACCACAAGCACGAATTGAACAATGTTGGTTAACGGAGTGAACTGTGAACCTCTTCAGTGGGCCCCGCCGGGCATTGACCTCAGTCGATGTAAGGTACCAAACAGAAGAGCATAATGAGGGTGGTCAGACGAGTGTGTGAACCCTTGTTATACCGAATGTGACAAAACTGTCCTCTTCGTCCCTTTTCTTGGATAATGCTGACTCATAAGTTCAACAGAAACACTCCAATTAATTAATTAATCATTCATTCTCTCTGCTATTGCGTATACGCACAAGTAGTAAGGCCTCGATAATTGCTAATCATCTTGCTGTTGCAATTCTAATGGCCAGCGAGGTTACGTTACTAGCCGCGATTGTGTCAGATGATCTAGGTACAATGAGTCTGTGTCTCAGCGATCGGCAGAAGCGATGTGTTCCTAGCGTGTGGCATTAGCTAGCAACAGGTGGCTGCCAGGATCCACTGTGCTGTTTCGATTTCCTTTGCGGAACTTCTTAGACCGTGCTGTCCACGTCTCACAACGCACTCACCCTGTAAGCTACCTGAAAGTAAGTTGTACTCGCTCTCCCTTCAGTATTCCAATATCCTTTACATGTTAACCACTTCTAGATACCAGATCCCCTTTGTTGTTACAGCTAAATCTATAAACTGTCAGGTCTTCTCATTTTACCGGCGACATTCTACCGGCCCATATTCATTCAAGCAGTTCATCCAGCTTTGATCGCTCCTACGCAGTATGAGGCAGACATGTAGTGAATGGAGCTTACTTATTTATAAATATCACTTTTCTTCTAGTACATACAGTGAGACTATTATTCACTTGCATTGAATTGCTAGTTAAAATATCCGGGCATGGTCAGCCAACTGTAAGGCAGCATTAGATATTATGTCACGTGATATGATTAATGTTAGCAGGATAGGCCAACTGAAAGGTTACTGACATGGAGAAGAACAATATTGCATATTGCATCTGTGAATACTGTTCCTTATAGGAATCAAATGTGTCTGTAGGCTGTTTAGCATGCATTCCAATATTAATACACTGAAGATCAAACAAAACAAGATACGCCAATGACAGTGAATTTTAATCATACAAACTGAACACCTCGAAATGTCTGGGTATGTATTTATTCTAGTGTTCTGTTAGTCCACTCCTCCTTCACTTCTGTGTCCACTTTCTCCCCACCTATCTCCGTCCATCTCAGATTCCTCCCCCCCCCCTCCCTTTTTCTATGCATCTCCTCCTTCCCCCTCTTACTCTTCACATTATTCACTCCCTCACTCTTTCCGTTTCCTCCCACTTCTCTTGTCACCCATCTCCCACCCCCTCAATCTCATCCTCTCCGTTTGTCTGCCCTTCTCATCCTCTAACTGTGTCCTGGTACTCCTTACCCCTGACTGTTTCTCCATCTCCTCTTCCTCCACCCTTCTCTCTCCGTGAGCACTCCTCAAAATAGTTGGTGATTCCTAGGCCCACAATATTTTTTTTCCAGATAATACATAAGTAACACGTCTACCAAGTTTGGTTGACATTTGATTTAGGAGCAGTTTTTACTTGCAGCTTGTGCCACATACATTTCAAATATGTTCCATAAAAACACGGAAGAACTGCCGGATATCAGTAACGATCTGCCACGATATTTCGGCGCAGAGTCTTCTGGCCATCTTCAGGTGAGTGCCACTGTAGTAGTACTGGCGAGTGCGCGCTGAGTTCCGCTATTTAAAGCCTTCTGAGCTGACATTGCGCATGCGCTGCTCAGCGTGCGCGTTCATAACGGCTCCGTGCGCTGCGCCTCGCGCCCTCCACAGTGAAAGCCTGGCGTATCGGTGTCAGGTCGATTTCCATCTTCATGCAGATAACTACGTCGACTACGGATTTTGAGGAGAGAGCACTCGACTCTGCCACTTTTAAACCGACAGTATTTTGGCGGTACGTTGACGACACTTTTATAGTGTGGCCTCATGGTCTGGACCGTCTCCAAGAATTTTTACGTCACATGAACTCCATACATGAAAACATAAACTTTACCATGGAGATAGAGAGAGATGGTTGTCTTCCATTTTTAGACGTCTTGGTGCGACGGAAGAGTGATGGCACACTTGGTCACTCGGTGCACAGAAAGCCCACTCATACAGACCTGTATCTACAAGCTACTAGTTGCCACCATCCAGCACAGACAATGGGCGTTCTCAAAACCTTGGTCCACCGTGCCCATACTATCTCTGACGCTGACAGTCTTCAAGCGGAACTGGAACATCTGCAAAAAGTATTTTTGAAGAATGGCTTTTCACCTAGGCAAGTGAACAGAGTGACAAAGACCTACAAACGACGGAACAAGGAAGAGGAAGAGGCTTTCAGGTCGACTGTTTATCTACCATTTATTGGGAATATTTCTTCACAGATAGGCAAAATATTGAGAAAGTATCAAGTGAGAGTCACCTTTCGCCTTCCTTCCAAAATTTCATCACTGGTGGGATCCGTTAAAGACGACTGGGCCTGCGTAAACCAGGTGTTTACAAAATTCCGTGTGAATGCGGCAAATCATATATGGGGCAAACAACACGAACTGTACAGGAACGCATTGTGGAACACCAGCGGCATACTCGCCTTCTCCAACCCACCAAGCCCGCAATCGCCGAACATTGTATTTCCACAGACCATTCCATGAATTACGACGACACAAAAATTTTGGCCCATACATCAAACTTTTGGAGCTCGATTATCAATGAATCTGTAGAAATAAGATTGTGTGACAACGAGACTCTCATCAATCAAGATAGCGGTTATCAGCTAAACTCTGCTTGGAATCCTGTTACAGAGAAACTTCGTAGCCGACGTAGTTATCTGCATAAAGATGGAAATCGACCTGACACCGATACGCCAGGCTTTCGCTGTGGAGGGCGCGAGGCGCAGCGCACGGAGCCGTTACGAACGCGCACGCTGAGCAGCGCATGCGCAATGTCAGCTCAGAAGGCTTTAAATAGCGGAACTCAGCGCGCACTCGCCAGTACTACTACAGTGGCACTCACCTGAAGATGGCCAGAAGACTCTGCGCCGAAATATCGTGGCAGATCGTTACTGATATCCGGCAATTCTCCCGTGTTTTTATGGAACATTCAGTACGCCGGGAAAGCTTTAAACATCACATTTCAAATATATTTAACATATTTCATACAAATTGGCACCCGTATTTGACTTGGACCCCTTGTGAATTTCACCCCGCAGTTTCGTTTTCACGAAGTTCAATGTTTTGACGTCTTATCTTCTGAACAAAGAGTCGTACTATGATATCATGTTCCAGATTCATTCATCCGTATTTGTGCGTATTGTCCGCTAAGTGTGTTGGGAGTGGAGTTGGTTCTGGAGTAGCAAAAAATTAAAACGTCATGCACACTGAAGCAGCTTTTCACGCATGAACCGAGCGAGGTGGCGCAGTGGTTAGCACACTGGACTCGCATTCGGGAGGACGACGGTTTAATCCCGCGTCCAGCCATCCTGATTTAGGTTTTCCGTGATTTCCCTAAATCGCTATAGGCAAATGCCGGGATGGTTCCTTTGAAAGGGCACGGCCGACTTCCTTCCGCGTCCTTCCCTAATCCGATGAGACCGATGACCTCGCTGTTTGGTCTCTTCCCCCAAGCAATCCAATCCAATCCAATCCAATTACACGCATGACATCATATTTCCAGAACTATGTGCCGTACATTGGTATATTTTGCAAGTGCAGTAGGTGGTATATGTGAATACTGCATCCGATATGTCACGAATAGAGTTTCTATCAAAAAAAGACATAAATTGAAATGTAATTCCTGATGCGGCTCTTTTACTGCACTACATGAAAATGTAGTAAGGGATAAACATTGAAATTACGTATAGAGTTTGTTCCAAGTGATTAAGTGCTCTCATTCTTAAATGTTGAATGAATAAATTCCAGATATTTGTCAGTCGTGGGCTACGCTACTTTTTCACCTGCACCCCCACCTCTTTGATTGGTAGGTGGTTCTTACACACCACAGCCCTTCTTTCCAGACAGTGCGAAGTTCGAATCAAATCGATCCAGTGGTTTAATAGCGGATGTGGAATACAGGCAACGATACACTTATCTGTTTTTATAAAATATATGGATTAATTCGGCACACGAGGACAGGTTATTTCATTCTGTACCAAGGAAATGTACTGTATGTGGTCACTGGATGTGAGGTGTTGGCAGAAGAGCCAACACCGTGTTGCTAGAGGAGGCCGAAATGCACGCGTTTAATTACACGCAGACTGGCGTGAGGTCTGGAACATGACAATGTCTTGAGAATTGCAATAAAGTACGAAAATCTTGTAATACTTAACTTTAATCCACAATCGGTGTACATCTCTCTTGACTGTACATAATTTCCATTTCAATATAAACTGGTAATGGCGCCTTGCTAGGTCGTAGCAAATGACGTAGCTGAAGGCTATGCTAACTGTCGTCTCGGCAAATGAGAGAGTAAATTGTCAGTGAACCATTGCTTTGAACGTCGGCTGTACAACTGGGGCGAGTGCCAGAACGTCTCTCTAGACCTGCCGTGTGATGGCGCTCGGTCTGCGATCACTGATAGTGGCGACACGCGGGTCCGACGTATACTAGCGGACCGCGGCCGATTTAAAGGCTACCACCTAGCAAGTGTCTGGCAGCGACACCACAGGATGCGCTGCTCGTATAATTGCAGTGAGAACTTAAAATTAAATGTGATTAAATTACTTAGCTTCACAGCAACTAATGAATGACTTCTGGAAAGAAATTTTCATTAAATTACTGTCATATGAATAGCGCGCGCGCGCACACACACAAACACACACACACACACACACACACACACACACACACGCACACACACACACACACACACACACACACACACACACACACAGAGATATGCATGCCCATAAGTGTGTGTACGTGTTCGTGTGTGTGTCGGTTTCCTTGCACCGAAAAGTGTCTACTCTAAGAAGCAAATGTCTAAACTTGACAACCAGCTCAGAACACTCGGAGTCACCTGGCGCCGAGTCATCAGATCGCCATGGAATACCGCAAGTGCTCACTCATTAACTACGATTTCATAATTTCCTCCTTTGCTCCGCACTCGGCACCAACAGTTTAGAGGAAACCCCACTTCGTCAAAGCGTAACCACATCTCCATTATCCCGTCCTAATGCTATTCATCTTCGATCAAATTTGGCACAGTAGTTTAAATCATCAACTTTTTTCGTTGGGTCTTGAAGTAGCTGAGCGTTGTTGAGTGTACACGTTGGCGCCACCCGGATGTCACGTCGAAGGAACTGACACCTTCTGAATCAGCCTAGTGTGGTTCACGTCATTTCATAGGGGTTGTTGCTGGATCTTGTAGCGCATCGTGCGTGGGAGAGAAGGTTTACCTTAGCTGCTTCCCTCCTTAGATATGTCGGAGCAATGTAACATAGGACAGCTAATACGGAATGGAAGCAATAGGTTTATGGAAACATGTGATAAGTGCTGAGCGAAGGAAACGGGAATAAAACCGTTGGGAAAGCTATTCACACTGGGTACAGGGCAGTTATTTGACCCGATACAGTTTACAAACAATGGGAAGTCTGCCATTTGTATTTAGAAGGGAATACAGTGAATGATTATTTTTAGAGTAATTTAATTATCCGGCACAATCGCATTTATTCCTAACGAAGTAACCGGTTTCGGCCGACATCAGCCTCCAGTGATACTAAAATATAGGCTGTGCTTCCGTTCCACAACTGCGGAAACCATGTTGTCAGTGGTTGGACGTAACCACGCACTGTATTTTATGACCTGAGGATTGCAAATGTCAGCCGAAACAGGTTATTTTGTTAGATATAGATGTGATTGTGCAGATGATTTTATTATTCTAATTCAAAAAATAAATCTAACGTGTATGGTAGACTGCATCCTGGTTCATATGAGCCGTCAATAAACTGACTGAATTCATCACGTGTGAAAGAAACGTCGGAAGGAGACTGAAGTGTACGCAGAAAATTTTAATAGTAATGTGTTCCCAACTCGCAAGAACACCATGCGACCCCATCGATTAAAGCAGCATGTGGACTTGGCTAGACGTTCGTCCGCTCAGCTCCTAAATTTCACCGCAAGAGTTAGAAAGCAGAAACTGCATATTTCAATAACGTTTCGGACAAGCCCTGGTTTGCCACCACACCAAAAACCGTGAAAAAGTTTTATGTAGCCCAGCCACAGGTCAGCTCAGAGAGAACTGTGTGAGTTCTGCCATTGATCGACACGTGCACACATCTCTGGTCATTTATTGGCTTAAACTAACTCACGGTAAGAAAGGAGTCCCAATAAAAGCAACTTTTCAGCAGTATTCAGTTTCTGCTAGATGGGCTTCTACACACTTCCAGCTCAACGTTTCTTCCGTCATTTATAGCATTACTTACCACCTGACGTCTTTCCACTAACTTCCACACAGACATGTTTGACCGCCTGTTTGCCATTTGATGGCTGTCTAAACGGAAAGACACGAAGCACACAGTGAATTTCCGATGTGCTAGCCATACCTCTCATAATTACTTCCATATTCAAGATGTCGTACATGAAGCTCACTCGAACATATTAAATTTCACACTCTTCTTTCGTTAGAGATGAGCTGAGGACCATGTTTAGAACATTAAATTTGCGTTAGGCTTTCTGTCTTCTCTCCTGCTCTGCATTTTCTTAAATGCCTTTTTCGAACAGTTTTGTCTTAGAAATCTTGACAGCTTTCAGTTTCGCGTGAGTATGGTGTGTATAGAAAACACGTTTGGATGGATTACTTGGAAGAGGTGTATGGTGTACAAGCTGATAACATCGGATTGAATTTGGAAGATGAAAGGTAAGAAAATGAAGAAAAATGAAGTCCTAACATATTGAAATGTGTATTGGAGAAAGTGAATCAGGAGCTCCGGGAAAAGAAACCGTTTGGCTGTAGGAAAATACCATCTGAGACACCGAAAATTTTAGGTGTAAATTCGGTAGCCAGATTGACTGTGGTAGTAAACAGAATTTATGACGTCGGAATCTAGTATTAAGATTTACTTAAGACTATTCTACTACATTTACCTAAAAAGTAGTGTACAAAGGAATACAAAGAATATAAGACAATTAGTTTTATCTGTCCAGTAACAAAGGCTATAACGAGAGTCATCCTACAGAGAATCGAAAGGAAAATTGAGGAAAATAATGGGGACAACCAGGTTAGGTTTAAAAAGGGTAAAAGAGCAAGATGTGCTATAGGTTGTATGAGGATGATAAGAGAAAGAATGACAGAAATGGACAAGGTGATGTATATTTGCTTTGTCGACTGGAAGAAGACTTTCGGCATTGTCAACTGGAGTACACTGCTGATATTTTTAAAAGAAGTGGAAGGTGGAAGGATGGAAGGTTAATATAGGAGACGAGTACAGAGCAAAAGGTGATAGTGTAGGCAATCTGGCGTCGGAATATATGTGCACTGAAAGAGCTGTAAGGCAAAGATGCTCATTGTCACCGACGATATTCAACATACGCGGAGAAAAACTGTTAGGTAGGGCCATGAGGATACAAGAGGCATTGTAATGAGAAGAGAAAGGAGAATGACTATAAAATAAGCGGATGGGCCAGCAGTGCTGGCGGAATGAAAAGAGAAGCTACAGAAAATGTTGAAGAGTATTGCAGGAAGGACCAAGGAGTATAGGATGAAGATAAATACTGGAAACAGGAAGTGCTGAGAAGAGGCATGAAGGAAGCTCCAGTAAACGTATTCCCAGAGAGGAAAAAGAGAGAAAAAGTAAGAGTCTTTCTACATGTGAAATTTTTTTTTCTCGCGGATCCGAAGTTATACGGACGAAATGAGGAGGAAAATATCTATAGGAAAGAGAGCGTTTGTAAAAGTGAAGCAGTTAGTAACACCTAGAGGAATTCCAACGCAGTTGAGGAAAGGATTTGCTCAATTTTGTGTCTGGATTGCAGTGTATACAGCAGTGAATCATGGATGGTTAAAGAGAAAGAAAAAACATTTGAAACTTTCGAAATGTAGCTATGGAGAAGAATTCTGAAACCGACTTTAGAATGAGGAAGTTTTCAAGATGATAAGTGATGAGAGAAAATTTGTCGACGGAATCCGAAAAAAGAAAATAACGCTTAGGAGTTGCGTGCAACAAAGAATTACACAGGGAAAAGTGGAAGGAATTAGAGGAAGAGGTAGGAAGAGAACAGGAATGACAGATACATTTGAAGATGACGGACGTAGAATCAGATGATGCTCAGAACAGTACTGATTTGAAATCTGAAACATCACAGGTACTCTAAAGAAATCGAATAAGAAGCAGCACACGAGCTTGCTGCACAAGAAGCTGATCCAGACTCTAATCGAATTCGCGCGGCAAAGTAACGGCCTTGGGCTGGTACACGGATCAGCCTGACGGTGTGTTTTAGGTGGTTTCCACGCTCGTTTAGGCGAATGATATGCTGGTCCGCAAATTCCGAATCACATGACGTAACACAAAAGCTGTTCAAATACGATAACATACAGAACAAAGTTTACGCGATTCACAGACAAATGGCGCTCATTGCTTTCCTCCCTTGTGTTACCGTGACATTCCATGTTGGATGGTTGATGTCCATGTTTTATAAGGTGTTTAGCGAAGGGAGAATGACTATTTTCATGTTTCCAACTTCTTATGTGTTCTTTATATCTAGCTTTGAAGTTCCTACTTGTCATCCCCAGATATACTGATATACATTCTTGGGACTATAGCTGGTGTATACCTGATCCCTGGTATTTATCTGGTTTGTCTGTTGTTTGTAAATGTTACTGGAGTGTGTTTCTTGTTCTGTAAGCTCTTTGTAATCCCTTTTTCCTTAGTATATTTGCTATCTTGTGTGCTGCTTTTGTGATTGTACGGAAGAGTGTACCACGATTTTTGTTATTAATGTCATGGGTGTCATTGTTTTGTGTTTCCGTGTGTAATGTAGTGAACGTGGGTTTCTGTACTCTCTGCATGTCTTGATTTCTCTTTAGTTGTGTTTTAATTTTTTGATTGCGTTATTGTATTATATGGGTGCTGTAATCATTGTTTGTGGCTATGAGTTCTACTGTTTGTAATTCTTTTTTCATAGTTTTCTTTGCTGGGTATGATGTTATTTAGTCTGTATAACATGTGTCGTAGGGCAACTAATTTTTTATTTAGCCGGTCGTTGGATGAAGCAGGTATAATAATGTCTGTGGCTGTTGGCTTTCTGAAGATGTCAAATGTGTGTTTATTATTCTCTCACTTTACTGTTATATCCAAATACATCTAAAGCAATAGCCTCTTGCTACTACGCGTTGGTTGGCGATTGTTGATTCGGATGGCAACTCTGAAACGGATTCTTCAAAACTGTTGTATAATCACATAATATTAATTTTATTTTCTATTATTTTATGCCATTTGTCTGCTGCTTGAGTTTATGCGGAACGCCACTTACCTCTCTCTTTGCGAACCTCTTCAGAGCAGAGGGGTACTTCCACCAAACGTCTTCAATTATCTGTCGTATATATTCCTAGCTCTGTCTTCCCCTCTATAGATCCCTCTAGTGTCAATAAAACTCTTTCCTGATGTCTCAACACACGTTCTATCAATGTGTCTCTTCTTATGGCCTCTGTTTTCCACATATTCCTGTCCGGACGCCTTCTTCAGAGAAACTCTTCACCCCAGAATGAAATTTTCACTTTGCAGCGGAGTGTACGCTGATATGAAACTTGCTGGCAGATTAAAACAGTGTGCCGGACCGAGATTCGAACTCGGGACCTTTGCGTTTCACGCGAAGTGCTCTACCACCTTTTTTAATTATCAGATTGACTTGGTATTTTCATGAAAATGAGACAACCATAGTCTAATCATCATTTAATATCAGCTGCAAAAAGAAAATCAACAAATTAGTTCAAGCACAAACAATTATTAATTTCTAAAGGAGAAGACTAGCCCATTATCCCACCCTTCTTGTCACTTTTATATACGTGTCGTAGAGAAAATGTGACAAAACAAAGCTACAAGGGAGGGGACTCAAGCTCAGGGGAGAAACAGGGATCACAGGGGAGCTTAACCAACACCCGGACGGTTAAACACAAGAAAAAGCATATTCGCAGAAAGCGTTCGGAATCGTGGCAGCTGCTGTTGTCAGATAATGGTGGAAAACGCGGGGATCTGGGTCATTCCCACCTTCAACGACATAGTGAACATAGTAACGCAAGAGCCAGACAATCGTGTTGGTTTTCGTCTGAGGGAAAAGAAGGAAGGAAATGTGCGGATGTAGGAGAATGTCGTCTGGGAAAGCAGTTTTAGGCCCTCGAGTAAGGGAAAGCTAGTTGAGGGCGGAACCAGAGCCAATGATCCCGTCCGCAAGCAACAAGCCTGTGAAGTAAGGCGGCAGTCTGATGACATTCCTCGCACTGATCAGTCGGACGAAGGCCAGTACCAAAAAGACGATCACCAGTAGGTGTCAGACTGTGAATGGCCTTATACACGTTGAAGCCATCTCCATCGGAAATACAGGAAGACTAAGATGAGAGCAGACCGTTTTCCAACACGTTAATGGGGAAGCAAGTAGAACAAATGAAAGGGAAAAGGTGCACCCCAACAAAGTGACAGCATGCTCGTATTAATATGCGTCATAAAAAGTGTGTCAGCACCGATAATTAGAAAATATTCACGAATGTTCCGCAATTTAGTATTAATCCGTCCAACATCAACAGGAGGGGTCAGACAGACTGACTGGAGGTGGGAAAGTAAACTAGAAGTAACTGAATGCAGAGCCCCCCGCGTACAGGTTAAAACATTGCGGCAGGCAAATAAGATGGATGTCTTCATTTTGATACCGGAAAGAGCGAATCCTCCAAGCTTTCGAGGCCAAGCCACTACTTCGTACCGGACACGAAAGATACGGCGGCGCCCCAGAAACCGACCAGACACCTGTTTCAAACTGCGGGCCATCATCGCGGGAAGCGGGAAGACCTGCGCAACTTAATATACTTAACTGAAGACATAGGTTTCTAAAACCCGTACCTTGTGAAGGAGGCTAAGCGAACGGTGTTCACGTTCAAGGATCGCCCCATGAACACGACTCGCAACCTCACGCCAATTTAGTGTTGCCATTTTGATGGGATTGCGATCCACTAAGATCCCTAAGGTCTTGGCGATTGACGACTGTCGCCTAAGGAATGACGACATTATCGGATCCTCTCAACGGCAGGAACGTGCATTTACGGTCATTAATGCGAGCACCAGCAAGGCGACAAAATGAATCCAAGGTACCCTTAAGACTCGGTATGTCCTCGACATGTCGTACTAAAACCATGACGCCATCAACGTATGCATGGACGAAAAAGGTTCCCCCAATATAGTCCAGCCACGTAATTGCGTGGTGAGGCGGCGAAGTAAGGGCTCTAAGAACAAGACAAAAAGGGACATGGACAAGGGGCTTCCGTGGGGTAAAGCCCGTCTGATCGATATCCTGGGGGGTAGGGTGACCGTTCACAATCACCGAGACCCTGATACCGGTAAAAAGGCGAGTTAAGACCTGTCGAGGATCATTATTAAAGCCGGCAGCGGTGAGCACTCTCGTTAGAAAAGCATGGCTGACACGATCGAGCGCTTTTTGGAAATCGAGAAAAAGCAAAGCTCCTGGGATATTAGCGGCAGCGGCCACCGAAATTACATCGCGACATTCGAGAACAGAAGTCAGTATCGTGCGTCCAGGCACACAGCTTTGGTGGTTGGCAATAATAGTATCGAGCAGGTTAGAGAGACGGATATTAATTGCTCGAGCGACGATTTTATAATCGAAGTTCAGGAGAGTAATAGGACGGAGGGAATCAAAACCTGTGGTTTTCGGAGGAGAACCAGTTTAGCTTCCTGAAAAGGAGCAGGAAGTGAGATTCCCGGTATCTCTTCATTTACCATTGACGTTAAGGTGTCACCAATGAGCGGCCAAAATTGAACATAAAACTCCTTAGGAATACCGCCTAATCCAGGCGAATTGCCGGACTGAGATCCTGTAACAGCATCATTTACATCGTCCTTGTGAAAGGGGCGCAGAAAGGTGTCATTTAATTGAGGAGCGACGACGCGATGCAGCAAGGGTGTAAAGTCGTCGAGAGAGTTTTCAGCCGGGACATGGGTCTCGTACAGATCAGTAAAATAGGTGTAAATAAAGTCGGAAAAGTCACGGTGAGAGGCGAACATGCGGACGTCAGCGGTCGTAAGGGAGGCCACGCACACACGTCTCCGGCACGCCAGTAAACGGACTAGATGGTTTAGTGGCGTCAATTCTTCTTGTGAAAGGGAACGTGGTTGAGACCTCATCCGCAGTCCCTCCATTTGAATGCGTTTGAGCTGCAGCAATTTGGCTTTGATGCACTGTATATCAGTAACCCGTAGGGGAGCATGCGTAGCATTACCGTACAGTTGACGTAAGACTGAGTAGTAAAACTCTTGCGTTCGTCGATCGTCTGCCACCTTCGCAGCTCCAAAACGCATGAGAGCCTTACGGATTTGTGGTTTAACGTGCACTGTCCACCATGCGACAATAGAGGAGTATCGGCCCATAGTACGAGAACAACGAACCCATACGTCCTCCAGGACTACACCAAGAGAGGTATCCTGCAAATAGGCTATACTGAGCAGCCAGGAAGGACGAAACAGTTTAAGCGGTTGCCGCTCGCAATTAAACGTGACGGCTACGGCTCAATGATCAGTAAAACAGGCTGGTATCACAGTAACATCTAGGAGTTCCCCACACAAGGAGCCGAAAAGGTAAAAGCGATCGAGGTGACTGCTACACGTGGGAGTAAACCTGTTGTGGATTGGCAGGAGAGCCAACCCAGGTTACAAGAGGAAGCCGAAAGGCACGCGTTTTACCTCACGCAGGCTGGCGTGAGGTCTGGAACAGGACAAGGAAATTAGACTTTAGAAAAAACGGACGTAGCTGGTGGAATACTTAACTTTAATCCTGACGGTACATGATTAACAAGATCAATAGCAACTGATAATGGCGCCTTTCTAGGTCGTAGCAAATGACGTAGCTGAAGGCTATGCTAACTATCGTCTCGGCAAATGAGAGCATATTTTGTCAGTGAACCATCGCTAGCAAAGACGGTTGTACAACTGGGGCGAGTGCTAGGAAGTCTCTCTAGACCTGCCGTGTAGCGGCGCTCGGTCTGCAATCACTGATAGTGGCGACACGCGGGTCCGACGTATACTAACGTATTTGAAGGCTACATGCAAGTGTGGTGTCTGGCGGTGACACCACAAAACCCATCTGAGCTACCCAAGCATGACACACGACCCGTCCTCACAGCTTTAATTCTGTCAGTAACTCGTCTCCTACCTTCCAAACTTTGGTCATACTTGGGTAGCTCAGATGGTAGAGGGCTTGCCAGCGAAATGCAACGGTCCGGCACACAGTTTTAATCTGCCAGCAAGTTTCATATCAGCGCACCACAGCCGCAGAAAAAAAATTTCATTCTAGAAACATCCCCCAGGCTGTGGCTAATCCATGTCTCCGCAATATCATTTCTTCAAGGAGTGCTAGTTCTGCAAGGCTTCGCAGGAGAGCTTCTGTGAAGTTTGGAAGGTAGGAGACGAGGTACTGGCGGAATAAAAACCGTGAGAATGGGTCGTGAGTCGTGCTTGGGTAGCTCAGATGATAGTGCACTTGCCCGTGAAAGGCAAAGGTCCCGAGTTAGAGTCTCGGTCCGGCATACAGGTTTAATCCGCCAGGAAGTTTCAACTTTTTATTACTTATCTCAACAGACCAGGTAATTCTCAGCGCCATTCTGTAACAGCACATGACAAACGCTTCGACAATCCTCTTATGCGGTTTCCCCACAATCCTTGATTACTTCAATACAATGCTGTATGCCAGACGCATACTCAAAGAAATTTCTGCATTAGTTGTTAAAGCCAATGTGCGATACTACTGGGCTTCTTTTGACCAGGAAGGCCTTCATTCTTCTAATTCATGACCCAATTTCTATTTTGATTTTCCAGCAACACGGTGCTAGTAATACTAGGCACCGTGTTGCGCGGCTGCCTCGCTCAGCGGCTAAGTACGCTTCAAGGTCACACGCCTTACACAGCAGCATAAGGCAAATTCACACAGCCATGAAATAATGCCACCGTTGGGTGGCTTGCGGAGTATAAATGTAGATGTAGATGTAGATCGGTGTTCTCCTTTCTCCTACTCCTAATTGCTTTTTAATCTCTCTGGTTTACTCTGTAACTACTGTGTGTGCTCTTTAGGCTATTGATTCCATTCAACAGGTCTTGCAATTCTACCTAACTTTCAATGAGGGTAGCAATGTCATCAACAAATCCTCTCATTGATATCTTCCACTATGAATTCAAATCCAACTCATGAATTTCTCTTGTACACCCCTGATTGTTTCTAAGACGTACAGGCTGAACCATTGGGTCCTGTCTAATTAGAGCTCTCCGATCTTTGTTTTCATTTCCTTCGTTCCCTCTTGCTTCTTGTACATATCTTATATTATCCGTATTTTCCTGCAGGCTACACATTTCCTGTAAATTTTGAGCATGTGGTACCATTTTATATTGCCGAACACTTAGTCTGTTGTCTTTTGTCTTAATTTCCATAAATCTTGCTTCAACTATCAATCACTATGTCAGCACTGCTTGCTCGTGTCCATCTGCATCAAAGCCAAATCCAGAAGCAGATCCAGATCATTCTCTCTCATTCTTCTGTGTATTATTCTTATCACCAATGTGGATGCATGAGGTGTTAAGCTGATTGTGCGACAGTCCTGCATCATACTAGAGTAGCATTTGTTTCATATACGTATGTACTTCAGTCGTGCGTAATAGGTGGAACATTGTGGACCTCTTGGCTACTTGCTTCCGTTGTGCCATAACAAGAGCCAGGTTTGTTGGGTCGATCAACTTTAAACCGGTCCGAACTTAAGCTCCAGAGCCTCGAAGATTGTGACTGATTCCAGTGACGGATAACCAATCTCGTGATCAAACCACCTCGTAACTTTTCACCCATTTAACGGCATTCATTATTTTCATTCTTTGTGGTCAGTCTTTGCGACATACGATCATCACCTACACTACCTGTGGATAAATACAGGTGGTCGAAAGCAAGTGTCATATATTCCAAACTGACGCAGTATTGTCCAAATCATCAAGGAAATTTCCCATAGTCACACATGGAGCTAGACTCTGTAAGTAGGGCGGCATGTTATTTTCTCGGACCATGGCATCCTTCTCTGTTCAGCACACTCTCTTTCAAATACATCTGCCTCTGTCCGGATTGCGTTACATGCGTTGGTCACACGCTCCTGTTACGTTCTCACTTTGTCGATGGACTGGGCATACACCGATGACCTTAAATGCCTCCGCAGCCAGAAATCCGGCACATTCGTCTCTGGTGAATGATGGGGACATGGTACCGGACCTACTCGGGGAGGATATCTCCTAAGAAACGATGCGGTATGGTGCCCCGCTGTGCACAGTTCTGCAACAGGACTGGTAATCGGTAGTACAAAGCACTTGTTAACCTGTTTGGATAAGCGTCTCGCTCAATGAGTCTGTCACCTGCAACTGCTGCGCATTAGCTGATGCTGCAGCAATCATGACCCCACAAAGCCACGTTTGCAGCAGGAATGGCATCAGCCCTCACGACCGTACCGACGTAATTTACTGTGCCATCACATGAGAATGCCGCCTTACTTGTAAATATAACGGAGACTGTGAACTGGGGATATGTAACGATCTATATCTCAATATGTTCTTGTTTCCGAACACGTAATTATTTTCTTCTTTCAGTTCTGAATAATACTACATCCTGCAAGAATATCTGAAACTTTTTAAAATAGCGTGCATCAGTTAACGCCTACATAGTGAGAAAAATCCCGATGGTATATGATTACAGGTTGAGTCAGCTTCCGAACTATCTGTTAAGTCAGTCAAGATCTCTGTCTGCAGAAGACTCTTTTACAGATTTTCTTTCTGCTGAAACGTCCAAATGAGTGAGCATAAAACTTGTTCCACAGATCTACAACAGACGGACGTTGTCAGTAGCGCTGTATTATCATGTGAATCTGCCCGGCGACTTCTCCTGAAAACTGGATTGACCTACGTTTCTTTTCCCATCGCTTGGTACCGTCAGTTGCTCCAGCCACTTAGTTGCTCCAGCGACCTATAATAAACTGGTAATCGAAGGGGTGCAACTTCTTTAAGTGACTCTGTAGAATGTCCCAGCTTCTCATCCGACCTTGATGCGTTTCCTCTGGCAAGGGCTTTCAGTTGATTTCCTATATTCTGAATACTTGTCCTAAAACTGACACTTCCACGTTTGTGCAATGACTGAAAGTAGCATCCGAATTACGATCTTTTGTGATTTTCGGAAAATCAAATTCACCAATATGGTCTTCTCTTATCGTCTTACATTTCTGTGCCAGTATGGCTAACTAAGTGACAGATAGATAATTCCGATTATTTAAGCGGATTTGCAATCAAGCATCTTCAGTGGAGTACAACTTGCGGACTCATGTCCTATGTCTTTTTTTCTTTCTTTTTTTTAAGGATCAGAACTAACCGAATTATGTCCAGTAATTATGGAATCATTTTCAACGTAAATGTAAAACTGCAATAGCAAAACGAGCATCCAAATTAAATAAACAGATTTCTCTGGATGTACGAACCAACTTGCCTTTTTACCGTAAGTGATTGGGTTCATTCCACAATAAGGTGGAAGGGAATGCAAATACGTTGTCAGATGCATGTGAGAAGAATGCTAAGAATAAGTAAATAAAAAAAAAACACATTTGCTGTATCATCATCACTATTCCCTGACAGTATCAGTAGTTTGTTTTCCACTACTTACGACCATACGTAGTGAGAGGTAGAAGTGAAATAGTCCGTAGTAAGAACGTTCATACTGGCTGTTATTGTCGGCTTAGCATTCTCATTAACGTGAAGTATTTCGGAACGTGTTATAGTGGTTTACAGGTTCAGGAAAATATGTCACATATGTTTTTTTAGGCTTTGGAAGTCAAGACCTCAACATGTGTGGCCGAACTACATAGTCGTCGGCACTATGTGATGATCCTCCCCCCTTTCATAGCATTTTATCACTAACACCGAAGCCTCCACATGTGAAACAGTTAGATCAACACCAAACGTTGTGTGTCGATAGAGTATCAACCTGGTATTCTCGGTGGTATTATTGAGGGAAAAGGAAAATAAATAAACTATGTTCGTTGCACCCCCTACGCTTTCCTTGGTTCCTGGAGTGTAGTAACCGGATATGGTGGCCAGCAAAAATAACATTGCTACAAACTCCGAAACGTCCTTTTACATGTCAAGGATATGTTATCCATTATAACAATATCACGCGTAAACTGTTTTTACAAAAATCGTGATCCGTGAGTTTCGAACTCGGGACGTTTAAGACTAGGAGCTAAAGCCTTAGCCACTAACTTACCCCAGCTCTCTGTGGCGTTTTATCACAGATACGCTTCTCCTAGACTCCATTGTGCTGGTGTTACTTTTAATTATCGTTTATGAATGCTCTATTGGACGACAGCACCCAGCACGAACTAAATCGGTGTTTTGGTTGATACTCTATAGACACACAACGTTTGGTACCGATCTGAGTGTCTGATATGTGGAGCTTTGGGTGTAAGTATGAGCAATAACGACACAATATAGATTTTCTAACTTGTATTTGCGTGTTGCAGAGTTTACAATCTTCAGTGTGCTAATTTGGATGCAGTGATATATCAATAACAAGAAAGGCGTAACTGAAATATAATTATGTAAACGTGCTTAAGTGTGATGTGCATATAAATTACAAGATCTATGCCTACACAAAAAGAGCTGAAAGACCACAGAATTTCCTCATTCTGCGACGGGAGCAAATTGAGAACTGGTGTAACACGGATAAGGACATACAGTAAACGCAACTAGAACTTATTTTTCGAGTCTCAAATGTTTGATCACGATGGATTCATAATTGAATTATTCAGTGAAGGAAACTGATTATGGTTACTACTGCTAGGGTATGACTAGTACCTCAGGGAGACAACATGAACTCAGGAAAGTTGGATGGATATCAATGATAACCTTGGCAGTTTTACCCTATGAGGCACTAACTTTATTCTTTACTTTTCAACTCTAAATAAAATAGTGAAAGTTTTTAGTAGGCAGAAGGAAGGAATTAAGATGATGCAAACTTGATTACTCTATATCCATGCTATCGATTAAGGATCCAAAAAGTTGCCAACTGATTAAAGGGATTTCTAGAACCGCGGTCAAACTTTATCCTACTTTGTGATGTACTAGATAAGTAGAAACGAAAATTTGCTTTTGACGTCTCGTCCACGTTCGGATCGGACAAAGGTGTACCAATAAACGGGTCATAACCTTTTCAGGCGAACCATTTCGGCACCTGCTTGAAGTGGACTGAGAAAATGAATAAAATTCAGGCGAAAACGTTGAATGAGGACCTCAGCATCTCGAGATGTATGAAACTCCAGCGCGTTAACCACTTCGCCAACACGGCCTTCTCTTCTTTCTCGGCCATAACTCAAAGAATACTTTTATCTCATTAAGACATCAGATGTGGGCTGCTAAGCGCTGCTAGGCATTAGATACATTTGATGCACCTGTTACCATTCCCTCTTGGGGTCGTTAATCTAACGACATTCTTGTTAGTCCTCTCATACTAGCTCTCAAGTCGAATTTAAACAACTGGGGAGCAGGGGAAGTAAAGTATGGAGTTATATAAAGAGGGCATAGATAGGACAGCCAACTCACACACACACATGCACACACACACACACACACACACACACACACACACACGCACACACACACACACAGCCTTTACTTTGTTGCATTTTTATTAGTTTTATTATTACTACATTATTTCGCTTGGGTTTACTGAGCCATACTGCAAACTGTGTGGTACAAATGTCAACTCATATATGCAGAGAAAACATAGTATAAATAATGTATACAATGGTTTTAAATTAATTTGCTGTTTCACATATGTTCAGTACTTAGAACTAAGGAATCTTGATATATCAAATGTAGTCAGAAAACACGAAGTAGTATTCAAGAGAGAATGAAATGCATACACACAGAGATTAACAAGAGTATTCACTTATAAATAACAAACCATATTTCGTACAACCACACTATTACTTCGTGTAAAGCAAATAAGGGCTTTCTTGAATGACACCTCAGGCTGGCTGCTGCATCATAAAATCAATTTCATTCAGTATTTCGGCGATCCAGCTGTTCCCCATCCTTATCAGAACCCCCTGTTGCTGAGTCCTGTTGAAAACCGATGCCAAGGTTGCAGGTCTTCGTAATATACAGGCCTCTGAGGAGACTTTCGATTCTGATTACTCCGGGAAAGAGTAAAATTTCCAACAGGAGCTTTATTTATTCTCCTCGGTTCTGAGCTTGGGTTTTGCGAACGAAAATTTTGTATTGGTTGTCAATTAAATGTTCTGGGACGGAATAAGACTGAAATAACAAATTTTAAAAAATTATTATGAATCATAAAACTATTAGGGAAAGTAGACTCATATGTGCTACATCATTCATCAAACTCGTTTTACATCCTAATGATGACATATTTTCACTTTTTATCTTTAGATATTTTATTTGTAATCTGACAACTGAAATATATAAACATTTTTACGTAAGTACCGCAAAAAGTTAATTATTATGTCATAAAATGCTATCAGAAAACTGTTCACTCCAGCGCCTTCAGAAAGTACGTTGCACGTTGTTATGTCACGCCAAGTATATTATATTGATTGCTGCATTAAACTTCAAACAAACACAGATACGTGACAATGTTTTGCAACACAGCTCTGTAAGCAAGACTCGAAATGTTTTAACAGTCGCTCACTTTCTCGACTATAGAAACGCGCTCCAGGCCACGCAGCCATTGTAGAACAGCTGTGTAAATGCCTGTGTAAATTTGTGATTGGCGTGAATCAGTTCCTCGATACCTTCACATTGCCGTCTACGGTAGACGTACAAGTCGATGGCCTCCATTGGCGATCAGCATGACCCTCACCTGTCCGGCTTTGGTCAAACTGTTGGCAGAATTTCACTGTTGCTGAACGCGATATTGAACGTAGTCCATACAGCGTCTGAACTCACGGCTAACCTGTGTGTCAGACGGTATGCCCACAATGGTGGTACTGTCCCGAGCAATTCAAACTTGGAGTACGTGTCCAGCTGTCGCGTCATTTCACTCTCACTAGTTATCTGTATCACTGGTGAACTGTGTATGCAAGATACCCAGAGCATGTACTGTCTTCTGACAACGCGTCACACTTGTTGCACAAGCATGGGCTGACATGTGTCGCTTACTTTTGCAAGACCCTATGTATATGGTCCTTTATACTGTTTCTTCTATTTGCTATCTCTCTCTCTCTCTCTCTCTCTCTGTCTCCATCCGAACAGGCTATGAAGGCCCAATGTTACCGACCGGCCGCCGTGTCATCCTAAGGCCACAGGCGTCACCCTGGATGTGGATATGGAGGGGCATGGGGTCAGCACACCGCTCTCCCTGCCGTGTGTCAGTTTACAAGACCGGAGCCGCTACTTCTCAAACAAGTAGCTCTTCAGTTTGCCTCACAAGGTCTGAGTGCACCCCGCTTGCCAACAGCGCGCGGCAGACCGCATTGTCGCCCATCCAAGTGCTAGCCCAGCCTGACAGCGCTTGACTTTGGTGATCTGACGGGAACCGGTGTCTTCATTGCGGCAAGGTCGTTGACTCTATTTGTTATGGAATTGAAAAAATAGTTCCTTCTTTCTCTTTCTCTGAAACGAAAACGTGTTTTGCATTTAGTGCACTACACAAATGTGATATGAAGAACACCATTACACCAGAGGTTAAAATTCTCCAGTATGCAGATGATTTATGCCTTTTTCTACACTTAAAGGCCAAATCTCTATGCCTGACTTCAGACAGGTATCCTTAAAACCAGGCAACGCAATCATAATCAACTTTTACAAGTTTTATTCAACATATCAGGTAGATGTACTATATGAAATATCCTTAATGTTCTCTTGTCATAGGCTTTGGTGTTCTGGTGCGTTACCTCATTGGAAATGCGTAATCTTTGTCATCATATTCCCCCTTCTCTTCTTCGCTCTCTTCTACGCCTAGTATTCTCTGCGGTGAATGTGCCGAATGGAGTCATAGTATTACACCTATAAACAGCATCGCTGTGTTGTTTTGAGGAAATAAATCATCTCTTTCTCTATAGCGCAGGGTATATTAACATTTTGAAGCATTTTCTATAGTCAGTCCGGTCCAAAAGTACAGAAATTACCTCTATTTCTTAAAATCATGCTAACGCTGCGATAAACATGTTTCTTCAGTCAACCAACTGGGAGCTTGCAGAAACGAAAGTACGTGATGAACAGAAAGCACGTTGTGTGAAGTACAAGCCACAATCGAGGACAGCGAATTTACTTACTTTTCTGAGCTAGAAGAAAATAAAATTAGTATGTAGCGTAAACGCATCAGAAGGAGTGGGTAAGATATTTGAGGATCCCTATGATATAACAAAACATGAGCACTTGTTGGAATGGGAATCGTCAATTTCACAAGGTTTTGCACTAAGGAGTTTTGATGTATTTCCAAGTACTTGTAGGTAAACAGATTGTTACTTGGGTCTTCTTCTTTCTTGTGTGTTCTGACACTCGCAGAATCGGATATCCCTGACATCTACCAAATGCAAGTGGTTAGGATGAACTTAATGGTTCATACGAATAAGTACCAAGATAGTTTTCAGCTTCCTGCTAGGCTGAAAGTCTCAAAGACAGAAGAACCTTCTAGTTACTGGATCGCAGTGTCGCCCACAGCTGGAAATCTGAGGATGGTGGAA
The DNA here is from genome assembly GCF_023864345.2 of Schistocerca serialis cubense. NCBI lineage: Eukaryota > Metazoa > Arthropoda > Insecta > Orthoptera > Acrididae > Schistocerca > Schistocerca serialis. The sequence goes on from NC_064645.1 coordinate 47,750,521, forward strand.
CGACGTTCATTTTCTCAATGCTTATGGTAAAATTTCAAATACCTGAATATTTCTCTTACTGTTACACTCTAGTCTGAATAGAATGGAGCACGCTTTTTGATTCCTAGACTACAGCAGGTTCTGGAGCCTCACATAAATACGTAATGTCAGAGCCTCTCGAATCGCTGCTGCTTCAGCAGTAAAATATGAACAAGGTGGCGGCAGACGAAGTTCTTAGGAATACTTCAGCTGCGGGAGAAGTAATACGCATCTTTCTGCTGAAGTCTCTTGAAATTAAAAGCAATCAATATAAAAGTGAACAAAGTTCGTCAGTAAAGTTTAAAGTAGGCAATGAAACTGGAACTCATTATGCCAAAGCAATTTTTCATCGTACTGTAAATAGTGACTACCGAGATTTTACTTCTCATACCGGAATGAATTTCTAAATTGGTCTGTGGATGTATCTGTTTGAACCTAACTGTAGATATTGTGCACTGAGCCTAATGCTTTCACTAGCAGAGGGCAAACACTCCTCATTTCCAATGCAGACCTTGTGTGTGGAAGACACCCTCATTTGTCGCAGGAGCATGAGTAATCTGTATTGGGCTGCTGCCCTACTTGGCTATTAAAATATCTCTCGAAGTAATGACGTCGTCATGCAGCAGGGCTTCGACAACTTCTCCTAGTAAGACATTCTTGTAAGTTGATCGCAGTTCTCCAAGGCCCACAAGCCTGCACCCGAATTCTACAAACAAACTGATGAAGTGCACCTTTCGCAACGGTATGGTACAACGATCATCCTAATCGATGATGCAGCGGAAGAAGACAGAGTTACAGTGGTCAAACCGTCAAGTTCCCGCTGCAGGTCTCATTGCGTTAATGCTGCTTCTTTTCGTGGTTACAGAGTGGGCTGATGACAACTGTAGAAAATTTCTTAGTCAAACTGTTAGGTCGTTGGCATTGATACAGTCATTGAAGGTGTAAATGGCTCTGCCTGACATTAGGTATAGAGATTTGGTCTTTAAGTGTAGAAGAAAAGCGATAAATCGTTTTTAATGTACACACGAGATATGAAGAACATCATTACACCAGAGGTTAAATCTCTCCAGTATGCAAATAAGAGTAGTGCGCTGATCTGAGCGTTTAGGAAGTCCTCTTGAGTTTGTATGAGTAATTCTTTCTTATTCTAACACACTTGGTACTGCGCTTTGGAAAGATATGAACACAAAACAAAATAAGTCTTTCAAGAGCTCTTTCAGTAAACGCCGACAAGCCGACAGCGGGATAGGTATGTAGGAAGTTCGACTTCCAGGCACCGATTTAGATTAGGGAACTGGAACCATTATTTGAACTGTTCAGGGAGGTAGCAGACTCTAATTCAGATGTCGATAAGGTTCGTAGAAAAGTCGTGAAGGGACGATTCGTCACGAGAGAGAGCACGAGACAGTGATTATAATACATTCCAAGGACTGAATTCGTAGAGAACTTCCGTATATAATTTATCTCTTTCATCTGAGACGGGGGTCTTAGGAAATGATCATATGCGACGACTGCTGGGGAGAATTTATCCAGTTAAGAGGTTTTCACAATTTTTAAAACATGTTAGTTCGAGCATTTACATCCCAGTTTCACGGGTAAACTTCCACAAATGAAAAGATTTTACCCTTCTTACGTTCTAGACGACGTTCGGCAGTCACTGGTGAGTATTCCGTATTCCACCATACCACGGAGTTCTTAACATGTAAGTAAGTCAAATGTCGCTTTTGATACTAGAAGTCTTTCTCATTTAATACTCTAAAGGATGTGTAGTAAGATACTTACACTGAGTCGTTCTCTGGTAAACTTACTTCAGCAACTGTGAGGGTATTACTTTTTGAAAGAGTGCCAGTTTTTGTTATTTATATTCCAATGACTTTTAGGAAAGAATTCCACGTCTCTTGTTGTCGCTTCCATCGTCTAAATAACAGGAAAAGTTACGTTATCCTGATTTTTGATGAAATATCGACCGAGTACAAATATTCAGTTTTGGTGGCAGGAATTACGTGAGCCACTATCGTGGCGAGAGACTCCAGGGTAGAAGAGCCGTCGTTGAGGACTGTGTGGTGGCTGTCTTCCATTACATCAGGTGAGCTCTGTCCTGAGTCTCTTGTACACGAATTTCCATAAACAGAGGTGAGAGCGCTGGAATTCCCGCAGAGCACCAGCGGTTGCTCAAGTTGGAGCAACATTACTTTTCACTCTTACTTCACCTATGTCAGTTCTCGGGTTTTAAAAACCGGCTAACGGGGTAGATAATACAGAACATAATTTAATTCGTGCTACCGATATCTGCAGTCCTGCGGTAGGGGAACTAATGTGTATATCCGAGAAAGTAATTCCTGCCGCAGCAGGACAGCGGCACCCCCTTTAGAGTCGAGTCTGCCTGACCTAATAACATAGTACCTTCTACAGGTGATATGCCTATTTAGTTTGGATCACGTTTCGGAAATCGAAGCAGCACACACATTTTTTAGATGGATTTCTTGTAGCAGGCTGTCTCTGTTGTCTACGGCTGACCGAATATGCCACTGAAGGATCATGAAAATTATGATTGGAAATAATGCTTAGAGTTAAAATTCTTACGCCTCTCGTGTCTAACTCTGCTCGGATAAGGAAATATACCTCACTTGTTAATATGAAACTCCAGATATTATCTCGGAGTTAACTGCAGCTGCCATTCGTCGTGGACGTCCTGAACACTGACACTGCGTTACGGCTTGGTAATATGGAATTCCAGTTCGCCTGGGATAAATGAAGCTGGAGGATACTGAGTGAGCCTCCATTGTATCTCATAACTCCTCACTTGATGTAACGTAAAACTAATTCGAAAACATATGCATACCCGCACTGTTCGATATTGCACTTGACCACAGTCCCACTGAACGTGAAGCATTGATCGGAGTATACAATTCATTTTTTCTCAACGTTTGGAATAAATACGTCTATTAACGCAGATTTTACAGTTTCAAGAGATTATTCCAACAAACTGAGGCAAGGGTCAAATCTTTGTCAGAGCCAGTCCACAAAAAAAACCTCAACTCTCTGATCGCTATGTAGTCCACGTTTGAGGCGGCGTCATGGTTGTCTCAATGTATAGGCACTGGTTTACGAGTATAGTGATTTTGTTTTGGCTTCTTAGGTGCTACGCAGCATACTGTGCTGTTCATGTCTTCCCTGCAGGAAGAAAACGAAGAAAACGAAGGAAGTAACACCTTATGTGGAGCGCTACACAAGTAGAAAAGAGTGGAAGAAAGACCTTGATGCTGGATTAATGGATCTAAACATGGTGAGCAACTCCAAGACATATCAAAAACGGCACAGCGATGTTAAAGCATTACTGAAATTAGTAACAATGCTTACTCTAGTAGCAAAATCTGTTCTTTTAACTTCCCAGTTTTTTTCAATATTCCAACTATTTGTTTTAGTTTTCTGGTTTATATTAAATCTTAAATACCACCCTACAAACATACACTCATTTTCGGTGTCTACGTCTAATTCTGGAGAACTGTTGTTAGCCTTTATTTGCTATCTTTACGGTCTCAACGTTAATATAAAATGGATGAGGTGGGTGTCATTATCACATTGACTTTCCAGGTGCAGTTTTTTATTTTATGCACTTCAAAGATTATGATTGTTGTATCATATTATGTTCAGCTGAACACTCATGGAGACGCTCTCCTTTATCGTTGGTGGTTCACTGTCCAAATCTCTTTGCCCTCAGCCATCCACGATCACTTCCCATGAACAGTTTCAGATCTCACCTTAAGATAATTTTACGTCTTTATGAAGCAACTATACTTTCATAGCTAATGAACATATACACTCCTGGAAATGGAAAAAAGAACACATTGACACCGGTGTGTCAGACCCACCATACTTGCTCCGGACACTGCGAGAGGGCTGTACAAGCAATGATCACACGCACGGCACAGCGGACACACCAGGAACCGCGGTGTTGGCCGTCAAATGGCGCTAGCTGCGCAGCATTTGTGCACCGCCGCCGTCAGTGTCAGCCAGTTTGCCGTGGCATACGGAGCTCCATCGCAGTCTTTAACACTGGTAGCATGCCGCGACAGCGTGGACGTGAACCGTATGTGCAGTTGACGGACTTTGAGCGAGGGCGTATAGTGGGCATGCGGGAGGCCGGGTGGACGTACCGCCGAATTGCTCAACACGTGGGGCGTGAGGTCTCCACAGTACATCGATGTTGTCGCCAGTGGTCGGCGGAAGGTGCACGTGCCCGTCGACCTGGGACCGGACCGCAGCGACGCACGGATGCACGCCAAGACCGTAGGATCCTACGCAGTGCCGTAGGGGACCGCACCGCCACTTCCCAGCAAATTAGGGACACTGTTGCTCCTGGGGTATCGGCGAGGACCATTCGCAACCGTCTCCATGAAGCTGGGCTACGGTCCCGCACACCGTTAGGCCGTCTTCCGCTCACGCCCCAACTTCGTGCAGCCCGCCTCCAGTGGTGTCGCGACAGGCGTGAATGGAGGGACGAATGGAGACGTGTCGTCTTCAGCGATGAGAGTCGCTTCTGCCTTGGTGCCAATGATGGTCGTATGCGTGTTTGGCGCCGTGCAGGTGAGCGCCACAATCAGGACTGCATACGACCGAGGCACACAGGGCCAACACCCGGCATCATGGTGTGGGGAGCGATCTCCTACACTGGCCGTACACCAGTGGTGATCGTCAAGGGGACACTGAATAGTACACGGTACATCCAAACCGTCATCGAACCCATCGTTCTACCATTCCTAGACCGGCAAGGGAACTTGCTGTTCCAACAGGACAATGCACGTCCGCATGTATCCCGTGCCACCCAACGTGCTCTAGAAGGTGTAAGTCAACTACCCTGGCCAGCAAGACCTCCGGATCTGTCCCCCATTGAGCATTTTTGGGACTGGATGAAGCGTCGTCTCACGTGGTCTGCACGTCCAGCACGAACGCTGGTCCAACTGAGGCGCCAGGTGGAAATGGCATGGCAAGCCGTTCCACAGGACTACATCCAGCATCTCTACGATTGTCTCCATGGGAGAATAGCAGCCTGCATTGCTGCGAAAGGTGGATATACACTGTACTAGTGCCGCCATTGTGCATGCTCTGTTGCCTGTGTCTATGTGCCTGTGGTTCTGTCAGTGTGATCATGTGATGTATCTGACCCCAGGAATGTGTCAATAAAGTTTCCCCTTCCTGGGACAATGAATTCACGGTGTTCTAATTTCAATTTTCAGGAGTGTATTTAAATGGGAAGCGTAGTATTATATAGTCGAAATATTTGTCTTATAACAGGACAAATACTAACAATTATAAATCCGTATAAATCAAATAGTGGGTATATTATTAATAATTGCAAATGATATAATGTACGTGCGCTTTCATTATTAATTTCTACAGCAGTATTATCATAAACACACGTTTTAAACGGATTTTGTTTTGAATATATTTGGATTCAATTGCTGATGAACTTTGCTTCATACGGGCTTTAAACGTACACTGATCAGACAGAAAATATGACGACCTACCTAATAGCCGGTGTGTCTACCTTTGGCACGGATAACAGCGCATTCACGTCGTGGCAAGGAAGCGGTGACACCTTGACAGGTCGCTGGAGTTCATCTGCACACACGAGTCACCCGATTCCCGTAAATTCGGGGAAGGGGAGCGATGAGCTCTGGAGCCACGTTCGGTCAGATCCCGCGTGTGTTCGGTAGGGTACAGATCTGGCGGCTTGGGGTGTTCGTCAAACCACTCCAACACACTCCTGGTCTCGTGACATGGTGCATTATCTTGCTGGAAATCCCACAGCTGTCAGGAAACGTAATCGTCATAATGGGATGTGCTTGGTCTACAAACAGTGTACTCCCTGCCGTTACGGTGCCTTGCACAAGCTAGACTGGACCCACGGGTGCTCACGTGAATGTTCTCCAGAGCATAATGGAGCCGCCGCCATCTTGTCTCCATCCCGCAGTACAGGTGTCAAGGCGCTGTTGACCTGGAAGACGATGGATTGGCGCATTCCCATCGGCATTATGAAGGAGGTATTGGAAATCATCAGGCCGTGAAACGCTCTGCCACTTTGCCGACTCCTGTGGCGATGGTCAGGTGCCCATTTCAGTCATAGTTGCCGACGTCACGTGCTAACATTGGCACACGCGTGCGTCGACGGTTGTGCAGGCCATTCGTTAGGAGTGTTCGGTGCTCTGTGTACTCAGATACACTTGTACTCTTCGCAGCCTTAAAGTCTGATCTTAGTTTCGTCACAGTTCGCCACCTGTCCCGGTTTTGCAGGCTGACTTCTGTAATGAGGTGTTGCCGCCCAACCTCACGACGTAAGGACATGGTTTTACGTTGGTTTCGCTGCATCTTAAAGTCATTCACCACAGCACTTCTCGAAAACTCGGTAAGTCGTGCAGCTCCCGGCACGGTCATGCCGAGCCTCTGGGGCATCACAATCTGACCTCAGCCCAACGGAGATGGATCGCGAGCTTTCCCTATTCTACAAACAAACAACATTGTCACTGATAGTACATGAACAAGCGTGTGTCAGACTAGCAGTCATTCCTTGCCGTGTGACGTCGCTATTGCCTGGACGTGTTTATATGTATAGTAGGTTCACACATGGCTCTGAGCACTATGGGACTTAACATCTATGGTCATCAGTCGCCTAGAACTTAGAACTATGTAAACCTAACTAACCTAAGGACATCACACAACACCCAGTCATCACGAGGCAGAGAAAATCCGTGACCCCGCCGGGAATCGGACCCGGGAACCCGGGCGTGGGAAGCGAGAACGCTACCGCACGACCACGAGCCTAGGACTGTATGGTAGGCCTGTGGTCACAATGTTCTGTCTGATCAGTGTATGTGACTTCTGCTGTGGCAAGAACTAAATATAAAACCGTCACCATAACTCCATGATATTTTTAGGTCATCTGACTCTCTGCTTTTCCATATTGCTGCCTTCAGTAATATTCTCATGACTGTGAACCTATTATACCCATCACAGGTTATTGTCCGCTTATTTTATTGTATTCTTTACATACACTCACACTTGTCCACTCCATATGCCTTTTAAAGATTGAACTACACAATTTTCTTTTGGCAACAATGGAGTCATACTAACTCATAAAAATTTCTGGTCACTCTGCGCCACGTAAATCTATTATAATCTTTTCGTTCTATGTCCACCCGTTTATCTACTTCCATTGCTCTCTTAAAATTAACTTTTCAAGAACAACATATTTGACCTGCGCGAATTATGATTTGCTTATTTTAGTGCAATATTAGTTTAGTTTTGAGAGCCAGTTGCCATTTCTCATATATATTTATTGGCTAAGTACACGGGGGCGCCCAAGTTATTATTTCTCCCAATTTACTGTTAGAAAGGAAGAAATAAACAAGTTTTCTGTCTCCTCTCTTCCATCTGCTTACTCACACACTCTCCCTCTCCAATTGACCACTTCGTCACCATCCCGCTCATGGACACATCCCAAACGTTTCCCGGTACATTTTCTCGTCAAGATATTGTGTGGACCAAACGGCATCCTACACCTATTACACGTAATCAGAAACTGAATCTAAGAAAGGCACCATGATATGAACACGTCAGTGTCTGATGGCAAACTGTAAGCAGAATTGTGGAATTTTGTTTTTCGGCTCACGACAGCAGTAAGATCCTTCGAGGGTGAATTCTTTAATGAACGAATGGGACATTGGGTGAATTACTTTCTGTCTCAGGTTAAACCAAACCTCATTGACGACCCTGAAATCTGCTGAAGGCTTTGCTTGCAGTAGTAGTTATTTTCTCACTGTTTGAGCTGAGATTAACGATAGAAGTATGCTTCAAGAATGGAGACACACAGGAAATGTTTTAGACCATATGCTCTTTCCTGGCCACATGTATCATATAGTCTGGTGGAAATCTCTACCCACGACGTGTGAAGATAGCGAACCAGTACAATAAAAAGTTTATCGGCTTATTCCCCTGATGAAAGCCTTACCTATGTCTCAGACAAGCATTCTGAGTTACCAGTTTCAACATCAGAAGCGTAAACCGTGCAAACGAGTCACAGTTTCGGAATTGTCATGCTCTACTCAAAGGCAATAGACAGGATATTTCGTCACAAAAAGAACACTGACTTTGTCAGTCAATACGTATCCCCAAATAGTCTTGTGCTATGACCATAATATCATCGTCAATTCGTCAGCATAAGTGATGTTAAGGAGCCGTAGCACGAGTGACCGTTAAGAATACTCCCTTAAAGAATACCATTGGTGCATGGTAAAACACTGATTATTGCAAAGCCTGTGGAAATTGAAAGCATTACGGATTGATGGCACCTGGGTCCGATCTAATGGCTAATTGTTCGTCTGGTTTGCATTAGAACGCTACTTGCATTTATTAGTAGGGAAAATTTGATTGAAAGCATTGGCGCTTACGAGTACTTGCTTGTTTTTCCATTTGATAACACTGCTACGTTATTCGATGGAGAAATACTGCCTTTGTTGCATCAAAGCGGAGGTTCTGGAATTATAAACATACAAGAACAATTACCAATGAAACATAGATGTTACCAAAAAACTGGAAACCATTTAGGCCATTCAAAGATATTCTGTAACGGTAGATCAAGTATGTTTGCTTAGGGAGGTACCTAAACGAAACAGTTGCTCTATAATACACTCCTGGAAATTGAAATAAGAACACCGTGAATTCATTGTCCCAGGAAGGGGAAACTTTATTGACACATTCCTGGGGTCAGATACATCACATGATCACACTGACAGAACCACAGGCACATAGACGCAGGCAACAGAGCATGCACAATGTCGGCCCTAGTACAGTGTATATCCACCTTTCGCAGCAATGCAGGCTGCTATTCTCCCATGGAGACAATCGTAGAGATGGTGGATGTAGTCCTGTGGAACGGCTTGCCATGCCATTTCCACCTGGCGCCTCAGTTGGACCAGCGTTCGTGCTGGACGTGCAGACCGCGTGAGACGACGCTTCATCCAGTCCCAAACATGCTCAATGGGGGACAGATCCGGAGATCTTGCTGGCCAGGGTAGTTGACTTACACCTTCTAGAGCACGTTGGGTGGCACGGGATACATGCGGACGTGCATTGTCCTGTTGGAACAGCAAGTTCCCTTGCCGGTCTAGGAATGGTAGAACGATGGGTTCGATGACGGTTTGGATGTACCGTGTACTATTCAGTGTCCCCTTGACGATCACCAGTGGTGTACTGCCAGTGTAGGAGATCGCTCCCCAACCATGATGCCGGGTGGTGGCCCTGTGTGCCTCGGTCGTATACAGTCCTGATTGTGGCGCTCACCTGCACGGCGCCAAACACGCATACGACCATCATTGGCACCAAGGCAGAAGCGACTCTCATCGCTGAAGACGACACGTCTCCATTCGTCCCTCCATTCACGCCTGTCGCGACACCACTGGAGGCGGGCTGCACGAAGTTGGGGCGTGAGCGGAAGACGGCCTAACGGTGTGCGGGACCGTAGCCCAGCTTCATGGAGACGGTTGCGAATGGTCCTCGCCGATACCCCAGGAGCAACAGTGTCCCTAATTTGTTGGGAAGTGGCGGTGCGGTCCCCTACGGCACTGCGTAGGATCCTACGGTCTTGGCGTGCATCCGTGCGTCGCTGCGGTCCGGTCCCAGGTCGACGGGCACGTGCACCTTCCGCCGACCACTGGCGACAACATCGATGTACTGTGGAGACCTCACGCCCCACGTGTTGAGCAATTCGGTGGTACGTCCACCCGGCCTCCCGCATGCCCACTATACGCCCTCGCTCAAAGTCCGTCAACTGCACATACGGTTCACGTCCACGCTGTCGCGGCATGCTACCAGTGTTAAAGACTGCGATGGAGCTCCGTACGCCACGGCAAACTGGCTGACACTGACGGCGGCGGTGCACAAATGCTGCGCAGCTAGCGCCATTCGACGGCCAACACCGCGGTTCCTGGTGTGTCCGCTGTGCTGTGCGTGTGATCATTGCTTGTACAGCCCTCTCGCAGTGTCCGGAGCAAGTATGGTGGGTCTGACACACCGGTGTCAATGTGATCTTTTTTCCATTTCCAGGAGTGTAAAACAATAATTAAAAAGAATAACGATGTACATAGGGAGTAATATTATGGGTGTGAATTATTCAAGAAAAAAAGATATAGTAACTTTAGAGCAACTGTACAATTTCAGAAACTATTACACCGTGCGTTGAATCTGAATTATTATATGTGGCTAAATTTATTCCATCTAATAATTTATCAGGCACCTAATTTATATGATATTAACAAGGTATTACATTAATTAATTTAATTTGCAGATGATTTAGGGTAGTGTTATTAGCATAACTTTATATTTTCATTTCCAAGTTTCATGTTAATATTTGCATTCAAAATTTACTATGTACTTAGAGTTCTAAACTATGCATACACATGCACTGCTGTAATTAGTAAACAAAACATCATAATAGACGTTATATCCACCCTGGGCCAAAGTTAATCAATTATGGTTATGGAACATGACTCTCTTGACTGGTTTCATTCTTCTTCGTGGGCTAATCTTTTTATATCAGTATGTTTACCACACTGCATTGGCAAAATCTGCTTAATATCTTGTACAATTAGGACCTACACAAATGTTTTGGTTACAAGTGGCCGTTAACTAGTTCAGGATTTCTTAGCAGCAGTCCCATTAACCTGAGTTCAATCCTCTTCAGCATGTTCCACCAAAGGCGTACCTCACCTTTTCACTCTTGTACCTATCATTTCTCTACTTTATTTGATTTCTTAATTTATAAACACACCCTATAACACTATGTAACACATTCATCAGACTTTACACTTACGAACTGCCTATGTGACATAAAATCCATTCAAGTGTGGTAAGTCGAATCTCTAAAGTATTCCTATGCGTTAGGTATATGCAATACCACATGAGTCAGTAATCGCAAAAACAAAACACCCACAGTTTATGGAGTACGGGCGCTTCAGAGAGAGAAGGGAGCCAGAATATCCGTCCATCTTCGAGATCTTTCCCTGTCAACCGACTCCAGGACCTGCCCCTCGTATCAAGAAAGAAGAGAATAGTAAGGACGATACTCGGAAGGACGGCCGTGCAGAGGTGATCAAACATCAGTTCTACCGGGTATACATCGCAGAATCAGTCACTCTCCCAGACAGCTCTCTCATTTTTACACGTGGGACTAGGTAAGGAATTCACTTTGTTATAATCCATTAATACAAAATAGCAGCGGTTACAATATCCTAAAATAAATGTAACATACAACGGAATGATATTGCTGTGGAAAGTAAACTTCCGTTGTAAAATTACAAGGATACGGAATATACCACTCGTTTGAAACAGAAGCTAAAAACGCATGTTAACAGTCGATTCAGTCTTACATGGTTTCCCATGTGCATTCGACATGCTACCTCAAGTGTCCAGTACACGATGTACGATCATACGGAGTGTTAGCTTCAATACCTGTTCATGAAACTAAGTGCCGCTATGAACTGCAGTGGGCATATGCTGTCGGTAATAAGAGGCACAAATCCGACTTCAACTTCTATTCAGTAGCTACAGGAGAAACAGACACGAAACCAATGCGACATAATATGGTTTACAGTTCCAGTGCTTGTGGCCCCCATCAATGCGACTTGCAGAGTAAGGTTTTGAAACATGAAGAATAGTTAATAAGAATATAAGTAACCAGACTAAACCACACGAAGATATAACAGAGAGTTGTATAGTGTGAGGGGCTCTTAAACATAAGGTAACGATGTTGTCGTAATCTCTTTGTGTAGTCTTCCAGAATGTGAATTCGGGGTAGACTAGGCGGCGTCATAGAGCTTTACACGAATATTCAGAGAATCAAGTGAGGATCAAGTGAGAGAAATTAAGGTGGTAACAGAGAGTATTCTAAAAATAAATGTAGGTTCTCGCTAGCAAATTTTCTTGTTTACAATTGCCTGCGTATTTCATGTCCTTGCTGTACGTATACTTCTGCTCTACTGTCGCAATTAGTGAACAAAGATGCATTACAAACGTTATACACAAAACGGATCACAGACAATGTCTATATTTTTCGAGTCATATATCTATTGACTAGCTTCAGCTTTCTTCATATGTTGTGTACTACACAGTGCGCGGACAACAATCTGGTGTTTATACACTTTGCACACCTTCACATTCTTCTCCTTTCAGGTGCGGGGTTCATTATTCTTAGATGCCTGATCATTATTCGAGTGACCGACCTTTATTTTGTTAAGTGTGGCCCATTAAAACATTCTGTACCCTTTTCATTCGAATGCCTCTCAGTTCCCCATCTCTATTTGATATATTATTTTTTGACAATAGCCTATAGCATAACATTTCACATTCGTTATTAGACACTATTATGGTCTGCTAACTTAATATACCATCTGTTTAACAAAGCTAAGTGAGTTGCCTAAAGTTTCCATCTGTTAGACATATGGCATTCTAGCTGAATAAGCGATAGTAAAACCAAACCATCGGTGCAGGGCCATGCTGTTGGGCGCGTGAAGAAAAGAAAGGCAGCCGAAGAAATACCACCGTCTGATGACCGCGAGCGCAAACACACTGAACAGCGTCGCCATCGCCGCAAGAGACGTGAGAATAAACTGGTCGCCGCGCCGCAGGAGGGCCCTGCTGGGGTAAGTCAGCGTCATTACTGCCGTGGAGAACAGGCAGGGAGAGGCGGACAGACAGGTTGAGAGCTGAGAAACAACAGGTACTTCTTAAACTGCACTCACTGTAGAATCAGCCACTCTGTCAGATCATGTCTATCGAGAATTTCTGATGCTCCAGACATGCCTCCTCGACTATAAATTCCGGAAGGATAGTTTAAGAGATTAACTTTATTACAATCAAATGATAGATTAAAAGATAATGATGTAAATCTTTGGTCGTACGGATAGTTATTATTGTGGGACAGTAAGGCCCGGTGTAAAATATCCACATTTTACGATTATAACACTTGTGTGAAACACAGCAGCTTCAAACAGCTTCATGGGCACAAATTATAGATCTGCAGCTGTGCGAGTCACAACTGGCCAATGACTACTGCCAGTCGGAGACACATCCGTCCATCAGTATCGGAGATTTGAGGTAATGGCGTAAGACTAGCGAACGGCATCCATTGTCGACGAATTCATTATAGATGTAGTTCGAAGTGTGGAATGACGGGGAATGAAACCGTTATAAACGCAAGTATGCCGATAACCGTTTTATGTGATTTATGTAAACACGGAGAACCGCAATCCGATTGGCCGACTTGAATTTAACTGAGCACAAATACTGGCGCCAGGACCTATGACATCAAAGATAAAACTGCCATGTATGTAAAGATATAGGTATAAGTGATATTAGCCCAGGCTGTTAACGGAACTGAACACTTCAGTAGGAAACCCTCGTACGAAACCACAAGCTGAATATCAATTACCCTCACACACCATCAGTGGCACTTATGAGACAGCAGGGAACCAATAAAGCAATTGGAACCAATTACAACAGTTAGGCGATTTATGCCTGCAAGAAAGAGACGACTCATCTAACGTACATGGTAGAACCGAAGTGACTACCTTAACATAGCAGAAAACTTGGTAAAAATTAGTCGAAGTTAATCAGACTTCGAGTACATTCCAACTGTGTTAATGAAATCCTCTGTGACAGACACAAATGGTATACGGAGAACAGCTCAAATTTCTTAAAACAGACCTGACACATGAAGAGCATCAGTGCAGTCTTTTCTGGTTTATTAAAATTCCATCAACAATTGTTCACGTGATGAGATAAGCGTGAGTTTGCAACTACTTAACTTAGCCAGACTATTTGTGTGAAATAGTAGTAACAATAGTCGGTAGAGCACACACCATGCCAATGGCACAACTCGCATTTATCAGCGCACCTGACATATAGGTAATTAATAACTCCTCGTGATTCACTTTGAACTGAAAGTAACACTTTTCTTTGGCACAAGATTCTGCATAATAACGTACAAATAAATTACGCTTTCGTTAGGAAGTTCCCTTTGTGAGGTTACGACGAAGCCATCGACATACCTCTATGGAAGTCAGAAGTATCGGTACCGGGTGACCTTACCGATTAACAAATTGCTTCCTATAGGATCACAGGAGTTTAGTTCAAGGTATTGGGCAAAGCCAAAATTAATAAATTGAATTTATTTAACAAATTTTGATCCTAGCGGCGTTATAAGAATATAAATAGGGGGTTTATGATACTACTGAATGAAACAGTGGTCACTATAGGGCTGTATATATTAAACTTCGCTACAGACGTCATGTTAGACATAAGCGCACACGAACATAAAACTATTGTGTTTATTAAATACACTACTGGCCATTAAAATTGCTACACCACGAAGATGACGTGCTACAGACGCGAAATTTAACTGACAGGAAGAAGACGCTACGATATGTAAATGATTAGCTGTTCAGAGCATTCCCACAAGGTTGGCGCCGGTGGCGACACCTACAACGTGCTGACATGAGGAAAGTTTCCAACCGATTTCTCATACACAAACAGCAGTTGACCGGCGTTGCCTGGTGAAACGTTGTTGTGATGCCACTTGTAAGGAGTAGAAATGCGTGCCATCACGTTTCCGACATTGATAAAGATCGGATTGTAGTCTATCGCGATTGCGGTTTATCGTATCGCGACATTGCTGCTCGCGTTGGTCGAGATCCAATGACTGTTAGCAGAATATGGAATCGGTGGGTTCAGGAGGGTAATACGGAACGCCGTGCTGGATCCCAACGGCCTCGTATCACTGGCAGTCGAGATGACAGGCATCTTATCCGCATGGCTGTAACGGATCGTGCAGCCACGTCTCGATTCCTGAGTCAACAGATGGGGACGTTTGCAAGACAACAACCATCTGCACGAACAATTCGACGACGTTTGCAGCAGCATGGACTATCAGCTCGGAGACCATGGCTGCGGTTACCCTTGACACTGTATCACAGACAGGAGCGCCTGCGATGGTGTACTCAACGACGAACCTGTGTGCACGAATGGCAAACCGTCATTTTTTCGGATGAGTCCAGGTTCTGTTTACAGCATCATGACGGCCGCATTCGTGTTTGGCGACATCGCGGTGAACGCACATTGGAGGCGTGTATTCGTCATCGCCATACTGGAATATCATCCGGCGTGATGGTATGGGGTGCCATTGGTTACACGTCTCGGTCACCTCTTGTTTGCATTGACGACACTTTGAACAGTGGACGTTACATTTCAGATGTGTTACGACCCGTGGCTGTACCCTTCATTCGATCCCAGCGAAACCCTACATTTCAGCAAGATAATGCACGACCGCGTATTGCAGGTCCTGTACAGCCCTTTCTGGTTACAGAAAATGTTCGACTGCTGCCCTGGCCAGCACATTCTCCAGATCTCTCACCAATTGAAAACGTCTGGTCAATGGTGCCCGAGCAACTGGCTCGTCACAATATGCCAGTCACTATTCTTGATGAACTGTGGTAATGTGTTGGAGCAGCATGGGCAGCTGTACCTGTACGCGCCATCCAAGCTCTGTTTGACTCAATGCCCAGGCGTATCAAGGCCGTTATTACTGCCAGAGGTGGTTGTTCTTGGTACTGATTTCTCAGGATCTATGCACCCAAATTGCGTGAAAATGTAATCAGATGTCAGTTCTAGTATAATATATTTGTCCAATGAATACCTGTTTATCATCTGCATTTATTCTTGGTGTAGTAATTTTAATGGCCAGTAGTGTATTAGCTTACTTTATACTGTAACTAAAATACCCATACCTTGGCAAAGATTGGTTAATCAGTTTGGGGAAACAACCACGTTCGCAACAGTTCCACAGTGCTTCCCGAATATTAATCATATATGAAAGAAGTACAGAAATACTCGTGCCTCACCCATTGTCTTGACTGAGTACATGCTGTGTTCGAGATGACCAGTAACTTCAACTGAAAGGAGGAAGACGTAATGTCAGTCGGAAGTCGTTACATAGACCGTGCAGCTTAGTTAGCGAACGCCGCTGTCGCTCACCATACTTATCGTTACCTGTGGCCTCGGGCGGCTGCCGTAGTGGCTGCAGCACTCTGTCATCTGACCTGTACTGAAGACTGCTCTCCTGAGAGCCGAAACTCTATGTGCCTTTCACAACTGATGTGTCCGCTGGTGAGTCAATGATGGAAGTTTGTTCTACAGAGCGCTCCCAATTAGTAACAGATATTTTATTTACTTTTCGGAGTGTGCGTTCAGCCAATCAGGCATTCTCCATGTAGACACATGTGAGTTCTGTTCTTCCACTCCAGAATTTATTTGCATTATCCTATGTCAGTGCTGGCACGTTTGTTAGCAGAGTCAACAAAATTTCAGTTAGCTTCGCAGCAGCCTGTCATCTCAGGGAGCCGTGTTGCTGAGCACATAAGATCCAGATGGTCTTTCGTCCCACTCCAGGCTTTCCTTTTCACCGTTGTGGACCTAGCAGTTCCCATAACGTGGGAACACAACCTGTAGCTGCTAACTCACGACATGCCCCCTCTGCGCCAGTGGACACGCCAAGTTAAGACGTACACATCAGCCTTCCATCGTTTAGGATGCAGGCACGGACAGTGCCTCTGCCGTGGAGCTCACGCCACGTGCTCTGTACTGTGGCCTGACACCGACACACGCTCCCTTCTTCTGGTGGTCTGCGTTCAACACGCAGTCTGTACGATTCCCCGCTACTCATTTAAACAATCGCCCAGTTTCAGGAAATGATATGGAAATCTAGTGTTAGATACGAAGATCGCTGACGTCAGTTTCAACAAAAACTCTTATTTCTTGCTGGGAATTGATTTAGATTCGTTGGGTTAGTGAAGTTAACGGAGTTTGACTATGGCACCAGACAGGGTTTACGAAAACGTTTGCACAACACCCTGATTTGGGATTCATGCTTACTTTACTGTGTATTTGGCATACATGAGTTTGTGCTGTACTGTGGCAAGTAGTAAAGAAAAAACCTTCTCGAACGTTACCTACAAAACAGGCCACGAAAAATGTCTCGTGTGGTTAGATCTATCACTTAAGAGGCTGGATTCATTCTACTGTGGGAGCTAAACTCATTATGTCAGATGGTTCAAATGGCTCTGAGCACTATGAGACTTATCATCTGAGGTCATCAGTCCCCTAGAACTTAGAACTACTTAAACCTAACGAACCTAAGGACATCACATCATCCATGCCAGAGGAAGGATTCGAACCTGCGACCGTAGTGGTTGCGCAGTTCCAGACTGAAGCGCCTACAACCGCTCGACCACGGCGGCCGGCTCTTTATGTCTTCTCGCACATTATGCACTGCTTCGGTTGTAAATTGTTTCTTATATTCCAATCTAGGCACATCGTCTCAGCGTTTCCTATCAAGTGCCTGCGTAACTATTCATGGATGAGATAGAAATAGTCGTGTCAACCTACCACTAATCATCGACCTCTCATTCTTGTATCGCACAGTTCTCTACCTTATTTAATAACTTAGTTTTTAACTGGCGTCTTCATATAGCCTACATTTAAGGACTGCTAATTTAACATATAATCTGTTTAAGAATGCTAAGTGAAGTATCCAAAGCTTTATCTATGATGGATATATGCCATCCTAGCTGAGTAAGTAACTATAAGATCAAACGACCCGCAGGTCAACGTTATTGGGCGCTTCAAAGTGAATAAGATAGCAGAAGATAATCCACCATTTAAGGATCAAGACAGCGACCTGAGTACTCAAAGAGAGATTTGCCCCAAGGAACGAGATGTAATACTGATCGATGCGCCGCAGGAGGGCCCCACTGAGGTAAGTCGACATTGTTACTAACATTAAGAGTAAGCGTGTGAGAGCGATGAGCAAACAGCTGCGTCTCTGATTGTACACACTGCAGAATTAGCAAATTAGACAGGTGATATCAATCGAGATAATCTCTTGATTTGCACACATCTCCATGACTGTAAAATGCAATCGTCCCTCATCTTTACGTGAAGTATTAACAGACTGATTCACGATATTAGAATCCAATAATACAGCAACCGTTGGTTCGAAGACCCAAATGTAAATATGAAGTACTACTCAGGGAATGTAAGATTCCGTTGTAAAACTGTCACGGGTTTGACAAATATTACTCGTGTTACAGACGCTAGCCTACACCGATTGTGAGTCCGCCAACTGTAGAACTCCGTCGTGGCGGGTCTCAACGGTCCGATGGCTGCTGCCAGTCGGAGACACATCCGTCTAACAGTACTGCACATACCAGGCAGTGCTGTAAGATCAGCAGCTGAATTTCAGTTTGCGACAAAGTCGTTATCGAGTTAGTGCAACTTATGGAACTTTCTGTGGAATATCATTTATGATTGGCTTGTCTCTTACAGAGATGTAAGACTTCGGAAAATATCCTACCGAATCATAGCTGAAAAATTATACGGTTGCTAGTGAGGGTACGAAAGTCTGGCTACAGTGCGATAGCTGCCGTTGTCATTTGCTGTCAAGGATAGCTGAAGTTCTTTAGATGCTGCCTTGTAATGCAAATCTCGACCACAGCAGCATACACTTGTCTGGTCAGTCACACCTTCAACAGTCACATTAGCGCCAAGAGATATCACAATAAAAAGCAAAACTTCCTATGTACTTACGTACAAATAAGTACAAGTAGGCAATCCTCTTAGTGAAGCAGAGCACTTCTGCGTGCTGCACAAGAGTCAGTGGATGTGAAACCAGCAGCTGGGAAGAATTGACGCCAGGAAAATCACCAAAGAACAAGTGAAACGGTAGAGGATGGATAATGCAGTCACAACAGTTACAACACTTCAACGACTGTTGCCTACAACAAAGTTATTGTGGTGTCACCGCCAGACATCACACTTGCTAGGTGGTAGCCTTTAAATCAGCCGCGGTCCGTTAGTATACGCCGGACCCGCATGTCGCCACTATCAGTGATTGCAGACCGAGCGCCGCCACACGGCAGGCCTAGTCTAGAGAGACTCCCTAGCACTCGCCCGAGTTGTACAGCAGACTTTGCTAGCGATGGTTCACTGTCTACATACGCTCTCATTTGCCGAGACGACAGTTTAACATAGCCTTCAGCTACGTCATTTGCTACGACCGAGCAAGGCGCCATATTCAGTTGCTATAATCTGAACAGATAAAATTGTGACTCATGTACCGTCAAGAGCGACGTTCATCATTAATGGACTAAAGTTAAGTATCAAACTAATTACGTCCGCTTTCTGAATTCTAATTCCTTGTCATGTTCCAGACCTCACGTCAGTATAGTCCTTCCCTCCTCACGCCAGCCTGCGTGAGCTAATCGCGTGCACTTCGGCCTCCTCTAGTAACACGGTGTTGGCTCTTCTGCCAACACAAGTTATTATATCCCATATAACACGGATGTTTGAAATGGTATAATTACTACATCTAGTACGTTCGCTTGATAGCGGTACTTTGGCATGATCTCTTGAAACAACTGAGTAGGTTATATTCGACCTCATAAACATTCCATTTGTGTAAATAAATGATCGTCTCACCTAAAGAACATAGTCATCTCTCTTCCAACACTTCTCACACAATGAGAGCACAGTTCGATGCAATTTCGTGGGATTGCTCTTTTACGACACTTCTTCGAACACTGAAACAAACGTGATCTTGTAAAAGGATTGTCAGTACATACTATCAATATAACTTGATAAGAAGTGCAGTGGCCGAGGTTATGAGGAAGTATTACTGTCTCTCATTGAGGCGAATAATAGGTTTCCCACGTATATCCATGCAGGTTCTGCTAGAAATACTATGCCCATATTAGTTTTCAACACCATAATACTTAGTTTTTGGAACCAAAAAGATAATTAATAGGGTATTACCACATCCTTAATGGATGTTAGTCTATAAAGTGGACTACTGAGGTCGGTGACATGGAGTGCCTGGCAGTAGGTGGCAGCACAATGCACCTAAAATGGAAAATGTATGTTTCTGGGGGTGTCCGGATGCTTCTGACCACACAGTCTAGGTGCATTTCTCTCCTCACATTTAGCACAGGCTAATTACTCAAACATGTACCCATTTCCGAACATTTAAAGCGTCTTGCCACTAACTGCTCCACTTTCAAAACTTATCATGATCTCCTTCTTCTTCTTTGGTCTTTAACTATCAGGTTGGCTATCAGCAGCTTGCCAAGCATTTCCGTCTCCGGCCTTTGTCTTGAGTGCAGTATAGGTGGAGGAACTTGTGTCGTCCATGATACGGTTGATGTATACTAGACTAGCTTTGTCTTTTGTGTTCTTCCTTTCTGCTGTCCTTTCAGCAACACCTTTAATGAAACCATAATATCTCAGCATATGGCTGACACATGTGGCGTTCGATAAGTTTTAGGAGACATAGCTGCACGTTATCTACCATGTAGTGCTTCAGTTCACTTAATACGTTCTTTTCACAGAAAATCTTGAGACTGCTACGATAGAACCACATCTCGAAGGCTATCAGTGAGGTATGATCAGTATTCAGAGACGCGACAGGAACGGTCATTCGAAGCAAAAGAGACTAGTAAACACGAACTCTAGTCGTAGCTTAAGATCTGTAAGCACATGTTTTGTGAAAGAGACTTGTTTCACAACAGTGAAGCTGCACAAGTGCCCAAGTCTGAAGGTGAGCACTTTACAGCCCATATTTACAGGAAATTTTTTTCGTGATTTGGGCCATACTTACGCCCCTCAAAATATAGAAGGTCAAGACGAGATTTTGTTACACTATCGAAGAAGAAGTGCTCATTGCCGCATTTTAGAACCCATGTTTAGTAGACGCTTAAGCTTCGAATGATCGTTCCTGTCATACACCTGAATACTGACCATTCCTCCTACGGCACTCTGCTGCATTCTTGGCTCTTGCTTAGTCTTGTCTCAGGTATTAGCCGTAACCCGAGTACTGCTTCTCGTGTGCCTACAGCTCCTCTAAAGCCAAATTGATCTTCCGTATTTTGTACACCTATCCTTTCTTCAGTCCGCGTTACAATGACAGAGGTCAAGATCTGGGTGGCGTGTGTTATTAAATTGTTCACATTTGTTTGCAGATACATTCTTTTGTGTTGGCGCTGTAACTATTCTTCGAAGTCTGTTCTGTGTTCCCTGGTTTCGTATGTAATTTGTATGAAATGTAACAGGTCTTCATGTAGCTGTTGTCAAGCAGCCTTGACGAGTTTTGCTGGTTTATCACCATCTTCAGCGGCTTTCCCATGTTTTAGCTGCTTCACTACGAGATAAAATTGATCACACGGGGTACAAACTCCCTCCTCTTCCGGATTGCTTGCCTCAGCGTTCTCCAGTTCCTTATGTTCACTATTTCTTGCATACGGCTTTTCAAGGCATTGTTTCCACCATTCTAGTACATCTTTATGATCATAGAACAAGAAC
Organism: Schistocerca serialis cubense; assembly: GCF_023864345.2. NCBI lineage: Eukaryota > Metazoa > Arthropoda > Insecta > Orthoptera > Acrididae > Schistocerca > Schistocerca serialis. The sequence goes on from NC_064645.1 coordinate 47,771,998, forward strand.
CAGATGAGGGCGTAGCAGGTAGCTTGAAATACATTAAATGGTTACGAAAATATAATCCACTTATTGAAACAGATATAACACGTTTACGTAGTGGCAGAGTGAAAATATCCCAAAGTTACACCAAACATCGTGCGCAACATAAAACAAAAGAAGATTACAATAGACGTGTTATCAAATGCCATGACAATAACAGTCTAGAATAATCAATTACAGAAGGTTAGGAAAAGAAAGTGTGCTGAATGTTAGAAGGGTGATGAAGCTATTGAATGTGGAGTTGTAAGAACTGCTGTTTTATTACTTACAGTGAGATAAGAACTGCTACCAGAATGCACCACGACAGAATTGTTTTCGCGTGAGGGTATATCCGTGGAGTCTAGGCCCATCTTCTACAATAAATAACATCAATACGACCATTTCCCCTTAGTAAGTAAGGGCCAGGCAACCGTTAGAAAATGCTCACGTGGTGGTGTTGTTGATGATGCGGTCTCCCGTTTGAAGTAAGATGAGATGCAGGTTCCCACGGTAGTCTATCCTGTGAGAGGCTCTTTGCTTCTCCATAAGTGCAGCAGCCGACATTCATTTCAATCTCCTTACTGTGTTCAAGTCTTCCTCTACCTGTACAAATCTTACAACCCTTCCACCTCCTCTCCCCACTCACCCTCTCGCATCACCCTGTTAACAACATTAGATCCTACGTATCCGCACGATGCATACTAGAAACTGATCCCAGCTATCAGCGAATTGTGTGATAAAAGACTTTTTCCTCCATTTCGATTCATTTCCTCCTCGCAAGTTACACGCTGTACCCAGTTCATCTTCAGTACTCTCCTGGAGAAATATATCAAAACTATATATTCCAATCCTTCTGAATTGTCTATCTTCATGCGTTCCACTCATGTACATGGCTACACTATAGACAAATACCTCGAGAAGACTACCTAGAACTGAAATTTATATTATAGGTTAATTAATTTCTGCTTTTCAGAAACGTCTTTCTTGCTATTGACGTCCTGATGTTTACATGTCCTCTACTTTGCTAATAATGTGTTACTTTTGCCCAAACAACGAAGCTCAGTTTACTTCTCCCAGTGTCAATTGTTAATATTTTTCCACCTTCAACTACTAATTCAATTCTCCCGCATTTTACTATCCTACTTTTACTTTTGCTAGTATTCATAGGTTATTTCTTTTCAAGACATTACTCATTTTGTTCAACTGATAATCAAAGGAAATTGGTGTACCTTACAGAACTGATTTGTCATGAACTCAGAGTTTTATTTTTTTCTCCTTGAGCTTCAATCCCCATACCTAATTTTTGTCTATTTTCCGTACTGCTTGCTGAATTGCTAGGTTACAATCTTATCTCACTCTCGTCCTAGCTGCTGTATGCCTGCGATCCTGAGACCTTTTATAATTGCACTTTGTTTTATCACAAGTTTTTGGACCACATCACTCCCTGTATTTTATCCCTGTTATCCTCAGAAATGGAATTCCTACCGATTTACTTTTGCCTTGCAGCAGTCTCTCTTCAGAGCCCTAAGGTCGGAAATGACTTACTCGACCCCATACTTCCGCGAAACCTCCGCTACCAATGTCTTCATTAATTCGTATTAGATTTTTCGTGACTATTCCTTTAACTCTTAAACTTGTGAGCATTTGGTCTGTCTGGGAATGGGATTACTACAAGTCTGAGTGTATTCCACCTGCTGTGGATGTTTTACGTATCACGTGGAACACCTTTTTCAGGTTCCCTACCAGTGATCGGAACAATTTTGAAACACTGTTGTGTACGCCAAGAGTCTTTCTTCGAATTGGTTCTTTACTGCTGTGTGAAACTCTTTTTAGTGTACCATATGTCACTTCGAATCTTCATCCACTTCCATTTTTAAGTTGGTTTATTTTGTAGGACCCATTCATACGTTAAATCCAGCTTTCAGACCTCCGTTCTTTCATTCGTAATGACTTGTCAGATAAGCGTTTGATATTTATGCATCTGAATCTCTCTCCTCTAACGGTTTCCATTATTTTCCCATATATGGTATCTAACTTTCCGATTGTTACACACACTTCTATCGTTTCGCATTTCTTCTGCATCCAGCCTTGTTTTCCCGTTTACAGATTACTGCAAAACTTATTTTTACGTGTGTGTATTCACGTTTGAGACTTCATTTCCTGTTTTTCTTTTTTTACTTTTGTTCTTTAAACAGTTAAAAGCAGCAGCTGGTGAATTAGGCAAGAATTCTATTGGAAGTAATATTTTTGCCCATTTGATTCTCTACTGCTCTCTCTATTTCATGTGTTCCAGTTTTCCATTCGTCTTGTAATGCAATGCTTCCCATTTCTCAGTGGGTTTTGGACTTACCTCGGACCATTTTTCCAGATTTCAATCTTTCTGCAGCTTCTTCAATTTCAATTAGCCGTTTATATCCAACAAAGTATGGATGTAGGCCATAACTGCTCCTGGAAAGAAAAACGAGTTCAAAATCTGGTTTTCAAATCTCTGTCTTGTTAATGCACAATCTGAGAGGCTTTGAAAAGATAGGGAATAAGAGCAAGTGGGGAATTCTGCGTCATTTGCGAATCCCCAAACCACATAACGCTTGTAACTGAGGCAGTTGAAGTACAGAATACACATGTTATAATTGTCGTTATTTCCCATTCCCTAATACTAATTAGTATCATATTCTTCGGTTGACCTACATAGCTCAACTGAAGAACAGGATACAATTTTGACTGCTATTGGTTTTCTTGACGTGGATAGCAAAACTGTGATAAATTTCTGTCGATACTATTAGTATCGAAACCAAAAATAATTGTATCCGATACTTTATTTGACCTACATCGGTCAACAGGTAGCCAATTTTACGCACGTAGATTTCCTCGTTTTCATTAGCAGTAGTATCTTTTTCTTCAGTTGACCTATATAGGTCAACTGAAGAATGGGATGCAAGTATCATGTATGTAGATATTTCTGCCTTCGCTAGTAATACTATCTGCGTAAGAACAGAATGTTAGTAGTAGCGGAGACGAAAGAAACAACACCTTCAAAATTTGTATCCCGTGCTTCACTTGACCTATACAGTACAACTGAAGAATAGGATACTAATGCTAACGAAAACGAAGATATCGACATACGTTAAATTCGTATCCCATACTGCAATTAACCTATACATATCGACTGAATTTCGAGATACAACTCATATATATGTCAACTGAGGTATTCTATGCTACCACTACTTCTGTCCTTTTTTTCCTTTATTTTTTACAGAAGTACCAGGACTCAAACAAGCGATATCCTTAACATTAAGGTCGAAATATTACTGGACGTTATGTATGTCAACCACCTGTTTCTCTTTCCTGCATTCCTTAGTTTCTGAACACTTGTCTCAGCTATTAAATCTGTGTAGTATATCATCTCTGGAAAATTCTGACGTCATTGGTCAGAGCGGATGGGTTGTATCCCATTCTTCAGTTGGCCCGAGACTTTTAGTTACAGACATGCTGCCAGTATGAGAATCTTAGCGCTACATTATTGTGAAGTCGGTGATAATGGAAGAACCCTCTTTCCCATATCATACACGAAGTCATCAGCTTCTAATACCTGTGCAGTAATCATATTCCAACATCTTACTTCTTACCTGTTAAACAAGATCACTACTATCAAAATTCTGAATTTCTTTTGACTCTGAAGTAAAACAGTGATGCTCCATATAAACCTCTTGGTGAAAACTCTTACCAATTATTATTATTTCTTAATGTAAGTTCTAGTGTATAATGTTGTTTCTAGTTTAACCAAGCACCTAACACCATCTTGGTTGCCTAGGTGGACGGTGCCAAGATGGATCAAGAGGAGGAGAGAGTAGCTGAGTGTCTTGTGGATGCTGTCAAGATAGAACAAGACTGTCAAGACTTAGAAGAGGAGGAACCCGAGAGTCTTATGGATGCTGCCAAAATGGGCGAAGCATGTAGTGACACTGAGGAAGGGGCAAATGAGGGTGTCGTGGACGTTTCTGATATTGACCCAGCATGTGGAGGTGAAGAGGAAGGGGCAACTGAGAGTGTAGTGAATGCTGCTAGGATGGAAGAAGCCCGTCAAGATTTAGAGGAGGAGGCAGCTGAGTGTCTCATGGGTGCTGCCAAGATGGAGGAAGTCCATGTAGAGGTGGACGGGGCAGCTGAGAGACCCTGTAACCATCCCTCAGGTGCCGCTTGCACCCACTGAAAAAATGTTCGTTTGTTCCTTTAAGTTCTTCTTTGTGTTCAGATTTTCTTCTGTTTGTCGTTCTGAGTTTCGTTTTTTGCTGTGTTCATTTAATGTTGTTTGTGTTTATTCATTTTTCAATTTTCATTAACAATCCTTGGTTTATTTAAAACAAAAAAATAAATTTTACGTATTTCACCAACTGTTCTCTTGTTTTTTAGTGTACTTCTGCAACAGTAATAGTTGCCGAATTGAAAATACGTTTCATTTTCAGTTTATTCTATAGGTCACTCTCTCTCTCTGTCGTTACAATGAAATCAACAATGGACTAAACCCAGGGCTCAGGCTAAGGCATTTACGTAGTATGATTTTATAGTTGTTAGAGGGGGTAAGGTAACCAGCCGTAATATCGTTGGTCCGATGTCTCTAATGACTCTGGGTAGGATCATGGCCTGGACAATTGTCCGCACTTGTGACCAATATCTGTGAGTGTATTTCATGGCTGCAACACGTGTGGGAGTGCGTTGGATGAAAAATGCCGAAAGAATATTGCAGAGGTTGCTGTAATCTGTTCTCCCCGACGTAGCTAACTTCTTTTTCGTAGAAGCGTGCATCCTTCAATCTGAGAGTTGACAGATTTGCAACATTTTGTTTGTGATCCCCCCTGCTTCTCCACTGAGTTTCTTTGTAGCTTGTTTAAAAATACTGCCATGACATGCCGGAATACACAAACTGTAGTCGAGCTGCCATAGCCTCATTATTTTCTGGTATGATTCTGCGCTAATCATACATGCGCAATAAATTGGGTTGTTTCAGTTTTCCGCTCGTTTTAACTCGGTAAAAACCCTAGAGAGGAGAAATAGAGTAGGAGTACTTCTGTGGGGACAAGTCCAAATTAGAGCACGTATCAATCTCTGGCCAGCTTCTCACCTGCGTAGCACTGTAATTCGATACGCTGTAACGTGAAAGAAATGTGTCGTATGCCACTCAGCTTGATTATGCCACTCATTCCTATCCTCAGTGAGTATTGTTGCACTATGTGCTCATCAGTAGTTTGTAAAAGGACCCAGTTATTTACGGTTAATGGGCTACGAAAGTATGTGCGCGAGCAACAGATTTTTTCCGTATGCTTTACCAACGTGTATTATTTGAAAGCAAGTGTGTGGTGGGAAAACAAAACATACAACTTTGTAAGTACATATAGTAGGTGCAGGGCGTGATGTAACATCTCAGTGTGCTAAATAGTCTCATTATTATTTAATTTAGTGCAATGGATATGGAACGGAAGTGTCCTCGGTAACTAATTGATCGGGTTTATAGCTGGGCCGTAATAGAATCACTTTAAAGGTCTTAAGGAATCAATTGGGGCACCATACGCCTACCAGAAATTGTCGGCAATCAGAACGGAGACTGAATATTTACAAACGGTACACAGAGAGAGCACACCTACCCACTGATTGTGGAAGTTAAGCAAGTAAGCGTAATAACAAAAAGAAGGTGAGCTCATCGATGTATCAGCGTGACAAAATTCACAACATCGCACAGGCCAAGAAAGAAGAAACCTCATCGTCTATGTAGTTGTGACCACGCGCGAGCGTAGTAGAGATATTTCATATATCTTACAGACAGCTACATCGCCCACGCATCGACTACAACGCACACAAAAGGTTTATGTCAAATTCACGTTAACACACGCACACTGGCTGATTTGAAAGCTGTGCACAAGGAGCGGTTGCCCATTGTCTGTACAGTCACGCGCACATGGCTTTTTTAAGACAATGGTATGCACATTACGCACCATTTAATAGGTCTTGATTCCGATAAAATTCACACAGTAATATTCTTTCTCAATGTATGTTTTTACACGCATGCTGCCTTAAATGAGAGCCATTGATGAACGATGAGAGCTCATTTTATGTGTAGCCATGGCCACGTGGTACATGGAGAACAGTGGCATACAGTTTACTGACGGTGAGATCATTCTTCATTGGAAGAACGTTCACACGATAATATTTTTATACAGTACACACGAAAACACGCAACTTATTCGGTATGAAATGTCCGAGTTAAAGTGCAAGCTAATTGTCTGTGCGGCCATCAACGACAGACAGTGGAAGGCAATGACTGATACGTTTCACACAAAGAAATCATCAGTTGATCCTATACAAATTGCTGGAGAAATAAGAAAGGAGCACCTGTAATTAAATAATCATAACATCAGCAGTCCTAAAACTAAAGGCTAAAGGCTGATGATTCAATGATTGCACGATGGAAATTCCATCAGACTTTGCTTTCCATATTACCAGAAATATAAAAATTAATGTGCATTATAACACTTCGCTACTATTAACAGACTTACAAGAAAAGTGATTAATCAGTTACTTTTGTAAATAACTCATTCTCGTACCTTAGACAGCAACCTGAAGGTGACGCTCTGACGGAGCGACCGTTCACTTAAAAGACAAAGATACGATGCCCATCGTGGCATTCAGATGAGGCAGTATCGACTTTCTGTTCCACGGTAGAATAAATTGAATCATTTCCGTCACCAACCATGGCACAACACATTTCAGACTACTATATTTCTACGTCATACCTATTTTGTTTGCAATCTTTCCCAAAAATATAGGTAGTTAGCAACTTGACATTACACATGCATTTATGGATGCATGAGCAAGCATTCATGCTCTTGAGTCACTGCACGCTATCTACATCGTAATAAAATGCGGACACATAATGGAAAAAGGGGGTACGTGCACCAATTAATAACTAAACCTGTTATCCACTATCTTCCTCAAGAGAGTACTGGTACACTGGATAGGTAAAGTTATTGAAAATACAGTTCTACTGATACAATTAAAAATGAAGTAGCACTTGTATAATGCAAGTAATACCAAAAGCCGCAGTAATGTAACGGTACATATGGTAGTCTGTCAGCATTCATGTAATATTGTACCTATCATCTTATACAGAACACAAATGATTGGGTTAATTAATTTTTTGATTAAATGAACCTCCTCCTTCCATGATCATGGCCAGATGGTGATTTTTATCCACTGTATACAAACTCACTACTACCGAAATACAGAATTGAGTCGGAGTTCTATACAGACTGATGTATCGAGATATTATGGTTCTGCTAGATCTTATTTATTCGTTGAGGATACCAATTGTGCTGATTTCGCCTTGCTAATCGTTTAAAATGAGATTGAGGTTGGCTGCGTACGCCCCACCTGCACTCTTCATCGGTAGGAATGTAAGGGGTTTAAGGGTCAAGTGTGCACACCATTCCTTCCTCCGAAGATGGTGGGTAGAGACTCCGACTGTGGCAGGTGGAGGTCATGTCCCTGCCTAAGCCGCGCCTATTTCTGTCAGTTCATAATGCCTCAGCGCTCCAGTCTCACGCAAGTAATTTACCAGCCATGAAAACCGAAACAGCCAGTCAGAGTACAGTATTAAATTTGGATTAAAAACGAAACTGCCAGTCGCTCTCCTTGTTATCTGTACCTTCTAATAGCCAACAATTCTCTAAATTAACTATTACCTGTATTTTTTAATGTACTGTGTTAAGATATTGATAATATTGGTATACCTTACAGTACTTCAGTGTCTAAAATATATTTATTATCTATCGAAATGCACATTTCACTATAGCTGATTAAATAGCAAAACTGGTTATTGTACACATCTCCTAATTGTCCGTGGTAATTAACAAATTACGAAAGGATATTGGCATTGCTATTTTATATCTACCTGAGCCAATGAACTCTCTGTACAAAGATCGAATGTTCATCACCTGACATATCGTTAAGCGCTTTTATAGAGTGGGAGAGGATGGAAGTTTTACGCTTAAATGTAATCGGTGTTACTGAACGCTAATACTGTTTGTATTACTTTAGAACTTTAACATACATGCGGTAACGTGTTTAACCATCAATATTATATTTTTATGGTACTTAAGTACACATGCTACAACAGGAATGATACTTTCTGACGAGATATCTAATGCCTTGTATCACTTGCACTACATATCATCTTAATATAAAAAGGAAGTTTTATCATGTTCCCAATACAATATGCAAACACCCAACATGTCCAAAGGATAAGATCGTGTAACTCCCACCTGAGGCCTAAAACCCTAAACGCCTATTCTCAAATTAACTGAAACAGTAGTAATACATCTACATCTATGACTGTGATATAACACGTGATGTACTAAAATAACTTGCTAAGCTCACAGCTCATAGGTTTTGTTAGCTATACAAGAGACTGTGGGCAAAAATCAAGCTGATGAAGCATCATTTTAGGGGAGAAGATTAGCGTCTCATGACAAGACCTTTAATGCACTTTATCGCTAAAACTACGTATTTGCGTAGTGTAATTGTACTTTGACTACCGCGCCTCCGCCAATACAAAGATATAATTTACGATCGCGAACGCAGAAGAGCGCTGCGCCAGCGACCGATTTTTATAAATAATTTTGTTCGTCTTTTTACTTTTGCGTAGGTTTTTGTTTTTAACAACTAATTGATGACACTCTCTCTCTTGTCTTCATACGAAAGACATATATTTTTCGGCGATGTGTTGAATGTGCTTTTGGGTGGAAATTAAAATTATATTACAAAGCGAGGTTTTTCAATAGTGATTCGAGGTGGTTATAGACAAATTTGTAAATTGATCATGACAGTGACAACTTGAAGAAGTTTTCAACAGACGGACAAAAGTGAAAGACGGGTCGTCCTACAAGAGAAATTAGGAGGTCTCGCGTCCGTCGGCCGTCGTAATTTAATGTATATATTATTATTGTTATTATTATTATTTTTTGATTGTTGCCGACTTACGTGGTGGGCCTTATTAAAAATGATATTTAAGTTGAACAATGTAATAAACTCGGCTAGTCAGTTCACTTTAAAGCAAGAAATCTTTAGTTATTAATTAAAATTGCGGCCCACACACGCGCGAGAGTATTTTTCTTACCTCCGTTGACCATTGTATTGTAGTCGGAGTCCTGGCTCTGGCTCTCAGCTATGGTACTGAAAATAAGAATCTTAAAGCTAAGTATTTCTGCAACTTCGTGCGGCTGTGGAGAAAAATTAATATTATGTTAATAGCTGGCGAGTTTTCCGCTTCCGCTAATTTTTCGTAAGTTAATATCGCCACGTAATGGCGTCGTTGGCTGCATCGGCCGCTGCGATTGTTGAGCTGTAAATTACTTGAATGCAGGTTAATTCAAGGAAAGCGGACATGAAATCGGGATCACCTCTTACAAATTAAAAGTGCACAATAATATTAAATCATTATGTTATATGTTTAACTCATACAAATATGCTTACATTTGTCAGCACACGCAAGATGTCCCTCTAGACACATTCAAGACAAAAGAAGAAGTGACGTCGACTTAAAAATTAACAAAAGAGCGTATCTTGTCGTCTCTTTAGATCATTCTGTCATAAATTATTTCTTTGCAATCTAAACCTACACAGAGAAATTATTATTTTACGGCTACATGAAAACAAAATCTTACAAATTATGAATGTCTTCTTTATAAATATTGTCTTTTCGTAATATGGCACTGGGGTCGCTATATTGCCCCCCGAAATGTTTATGTCATAAAAAATGTTCGTGTTTTTTGACATAAATATTTCCTCTTTCATGTCCACAGTGTCCACACGCAGATTTTTCTTTCACAGTTTACATATGTCACATCGTATGTTGTAATTACTGAGGTGCATTGTTCACAAAGTGTAATACAGATGAGGTTCAAGGTATACAACCACGAGTTAGTCCGGAATATTTGAAGTCCCAGGGGTGTCAACTGTTCGCTCCCCATTTGGCGCGGCCGTAGAGAAACCTGGGGAAAACCTCGGCGGAGCGACAGACTAACTGCTTTGGTCACTTTCACTTAATTGTTTCTGGAATGTCATTGGAGTACAGGATGTGCATACAAATATTTTTGTTGCACTATGCAAAAAATGAGGTCATTAAAACAATTGATTGCGGTGTCGTTGATGATCTACGCCACGACGTTTAGCTCGCGACGGCGTCGGATGGTGTGTTCGGTGCTCGGCGGCTGCGGAGAGGTCAACGCCCGCTCGACGCCAGCGTGTCTCTCGCCGTCGCGGAACGTCAGAATCAGCTGATCGGCTGCACCGTTGGCGATGCGCTTCTGTCTCGCCCGGGTGTGGCGGAGTGGGATGATATTCGCCCCCCGCTCTTGTTGGCAGGAGTCAGCTCTGCTACGCATCTCCGACGTAGTACATGAAACATACACACAACCAACGTAATATTTGTTTCCCGCTGCAGATGGTTACGCTAGTGGAAAAGAAGAATTTATTAGTGCGGCAGTTGTTGTTAAGTTTTCGCCAGTTTCCGAGTGTCAAGCTAGCACTGTCTTGCAGAAAACATGACATGGACCTTCTCCCGTGAATGCAGTTTTGATGTAATACTGTTTCCATTACACGTCAGTTTTTGTCTTGATAAAATTATTTATGTTTTCGCCGCACTCGCAGGCACTGGTGAGTGTCCCAATACGAGCTTAGCACAAACATTCGCCGTTTCTGCGGTCGCTGTTTTGCAACAGTCCACGCATCGCATTCCAATCTCGTATTATTGTGCTCACTGAAACTACAGTCTGTCCCAAAAATATTGACTGTGGGTTCACTTCACGTTAACAGTTCACATTTATAAGCAAATTCACAGTTTTTCGTGCGTAATATTGGCGTTTGGCGTCCTCACCGCTGTTGAACGTTCAATACTAGCACTTCACTGTCCGTATCACAGTTTCACCTTCACAGTTTTTCACACTGTTTAAAGTAATTGTTTCGATTAGTTCACAAACACTAATGTATTTCATTCAGTCTGAACTGGATTTTGGCTTGTGCTGGATTTTACCAGTCTCTCGCACTACTTGTCTCTTTTACTTTTCCACTTAGAGTCGTACTTGCCTTCAGATTTTTTTGACTATATAATTGTATTTCCGTCTCATCTGAGGTCAGTCCCCATGTCATGTCTGCCCACTCATTGCGTACTTGCCCTCCAGAGCCAGGCTCGACTTTACAAAACCTTGCCTCTCGCATTATTGTACACATTTTATAATCTAGGCCAGCGTGCAAGTTCCTAGATTAATGTTAGATTTGTGACTTTTGTTTGCACTACAAATTCGTGCAAATCTCTGCCTTAGCAGATGGCAATATATTTTAACACTGCTAAGCGGTAGTCGCGTTTACTGATTTGCTTTGTACCTTGTCCACAACACATGAGGTACCTTGGGTGATGTACACCCTGCACTCACATTATTAAGTAAATTATGCTTGAGCATATTTCAAGATCGGTATAGACATAAATACATGAAACGACTTATACACTATAATATTGAATTTCATAAGTTGCATTACTACTACAGTTCAAAAATATTCATGACACACTAATGAAAAATTCTTTCATCATTACATGTTATTGATTTTTTTTTAAATATTTTTAAAGCATTTTTCAACATGAAATTTTTAACATATTCTTAAACCTACGTTCATTTTTTTTTCTTCAAAATGCAATTGCTTAAAAATACTATTATTCCTTAACATCTACGAAATTGAATCGCACTAATCTTGTGTGCCTCATTGTCTTTAAATATTACACTAAAATCGGAACATTTACACACAGAAAAAAATACACTATAAACTTAACCTACTACTCATATATGTAAACGTTGCTCTACTGAGCAAACTTCTTTAAGTCTTTGTAAGTATTTTTCTTGTTTCCTTCGTAATTGCCTCCTCCTTTGACCACGGGATGGTGTAGTTTGTGTGACAGAAAGTATCGTGAGGTACCACTTCGATGTTATAGGTGTAGCCCTCGATAACATCAGGTTTTTCCGAAAACCCATTCTCATAATCTGTAAGTAGCTGAGTCAATTCGTTTTGTTGTGCTTCAGTCAAATGTTCTGACTCCCTAACTTTCATGGCTATCAGTTTCCTTTTTTCCTCTTTGTCTTCAGTAATAAAATCTTTAAAATATACTTGTCTTGTACTTAAGTCAGAATATAAATTCATTACCTGTATTCCTTCGAATCTCGTTTGAAAGCTCCGGCAATATTTACCGTGCACTTCCCGTGTCCTCAACAATGGCAAACTACACGTGTACCCTCATTCATAAGGCTTATTCCCCGCACAAGAGGTCGATTTTTGCGTCCCTCTGGCGTAAAAATTCCATCCCCAGGATGCAAGCAACACCTAATCCCCTAACTACTAGGAACGAGCTTTTTATTGCTTCATTTCCTACCGTAAACTCGACTTGCACCTGGTGCTTTATGATATGAGATTGTGCACCTATTGCATCTGTTACACGACAATTCTTCGCTGGCAATACTGGTATTCTATTATTTTGACTCAAGTACTTGTAAAAATTTGCACTCATGACATTGGTTGACGCACCGGTATCGACTATTATCTGTATTGGTGCTCCATACATATCTGCTTGCAATATAGCCTGCACAACACTTTTGTCGGTTCGGTTACATTTCTGCGGTATGTCTACAAGTTCCTTTTCTATTTTTGTTCCTTCATTGTATCTCAGCATACAGTTTATGGCTGTCATCCGTGAATGTGCCCTCACTACACCATCCTGCAGCCAACAACGGAGAGCGTATTGTGGCTGTCTTTAGTTTAACGGATGAGCATTAGTGGGTTGACAGTTGTCTGTCACTTCCACTAACCTCACATTGTGGTTCTGGTTGTTGTTGTTGCTACTGTTGGGTTGGCCGCCCTGCCTCCCCGATGGTGTATTTTGATATTGTGTATGGCTCTGGTTTTGTGGTGGTCGGTTGTAACTCCCTGACATGTTCTGTGACGGACCTAGGTTGGCGTTCCATTGTGGCGCTGTGTTTTGTTGCCACTGTGGTGTTGGTTCATTACAACCACGCCACTGGTTTCGGTTGTTCCGCCATTGCGGATTGCCGTTACCATTATATCCATTACTCATGCGTCCATCATGATGTCTCTTTCGATTTTGACGATTATAACCGTTGTCGTTATAACCATTGCCATTGTTGGTGCCTCGATTCTGTTGCCGGTGCTCTTGCCTATTCCCGTTACCATTTGGTACTAAGTTACTACCGTTACTGTGGCTGCTATTGTAATCGGCTTTGTGTTGATTATAGCCTGCATGGTTCCACTTGTTTTCGGTTTTCATATCTTCGATCAATAGGTCAACAGAATCCACTATTTCCATGAATTGTTCTATATCGTATTCCGGCACATTGATGAAATATCTTTTAATTTCACTGGGCAACTTCATTTTTATTAATCTGATTATGTCACGATCGGACATTGGCTCGTCCCAGTACCTGGTTTTGTTTATATACTTTTCGAAATATTTGCGTAACGTTCCCACCTTAGGATTGTACATTTCTGGACTGTACAACTCCTTTCGTAGTCTTTCTTGGACGCTATCGGACCAGAATTTTTGCAAGAATGCACCTTCAAACTGTTGCATCGTTAGACATTTTTCGGACACGTCGGTGGCCCACAGTGCCGCGTCACCTTGAATAAAGGAGACCACGAACTGTATTCTTTGTCTTTCCGTCCATGTCCTGGGAAACACATTCCTGAAACTCTTAATAAATACAACAGGGTGGACATTTCGTTTTTCGCTATTGAAGGGTTGGAATGTCCTGTGTTTTATTACATTGTCCTCTTTTTTGCACATCTGATTGCTACATTCTGGGACATTCATCACTTCGTGATGTGCGCTGCACGGTATCGCGTGTTGTTCGTGCTCATAATTCGCATTAGGTTGCGGTTGCGCACTCGCACCCTGCCTCCCGTCAGCGTTATTACAGTAATCAGTACGCGGAGTCGGATTCATGATCTGTCCGCCACTGTTTACATTGCTTTCCAACGCAGACAGTCTCCGCGCGACCTCCTGTTGCCAATTTGGCAACTCCGCAGTCACACGGGATTTGATCTGTGTTAATTCGGCACGTAGTGCGGCAGCGCTAGCGTCAATATTTACACTCGCGGCCGCAGTCGCTTGTTCTACAGCTGTTTTTACATCGCTTTCAATCTTTGCAGATATCTCGCGATCCTTTACTTCTAGCCATTCATTTAATTCTTTTTCTACTTTTTGAGCTTGCACTTCCAAATATGCGTCAATACTTTTCCGTGCATCTATCTCCACATTATCCACGCGGTTGGTTAAAGTCTGGACATTGTCTTCAAGCCTAGCCTGCGATATCTGTAATTTTTGCATCTCTCCGGCTAAGCTTTGCACAAGATCGGGGATCTCTTTGCAAGCGGCCCGCATCTCGGCAAGTTCGCTTTGGATACTATCTAGCTTTGCTTCACTGCGCTGCTCTTGCTCAATGAGCTTTTGCGTTAATTTTTTCTCCTGCTCATGCAGCATCTGAGCCAGTTTTTCGTCTCTTTCCCTATCTCTTTCTTCTAACCTGCGCAGAAATTCAGCAAAAGGGTCTGCAATCGGTGAGCATACTGGTGCCCCGCTTAATCTAGCACTCGATTGGCCCCCCTGCCCAGGCAGTGGAGTTGTTACTCTATTCCCATTCTGCTGTGGAGCGTCATTCACCGACCCCACATCCTCGCCCCCCACTCCGGAAATTATGTTATCCGAGGCAGTGGCTTGGGATTCGTTTACGTATTGCAAATGATCCTCACTTTCCATATTAACAGAATTTTGTTCTTCTGGTACGGATGCTTTAGGTTGTCCTATCTTACCCATACTAAATTCACTTTAAGCCACTGACAAACCTTTAACACTGATACACACACGATTAATTATCCCCTCCAAAAATAAACATTAACTACACAAAACGAATAATTATCCCCTCCAAAAATAAACACATAAATACACAAAACACCGAAGGTATCTCATGTGTACATGGGTTCGATACTCCGCACAGAGCTACACAGGATGCTTGCACAATAGGCCTTACCTTACTTATTTTTCTTTCTCGCAATCCTCTTTCTTTTCTACACTTTTTCCTCTCCAGGTCTCCTCAGGGTGTGGTTTTGTTGTTGTACATGTAAAAGAATTCATACAAGCATTAATATTTTACAACAATTAGACATATACATAATTACATTCATTACAATAGAATCATATTAATCGGGCCCCAAAGTTGCGGCGCCAATCTCGCGTCCGTCGGCCGTCGTAATTTAATGTATATATTATTATTGTTATTATTATTATTTTTTGATTGTTGCCGACTTACGTGGTGGGCCTTAATAAAAATGATATTTAAGTTGAACAATGTAATAAACTCGGCTAGTCAGTTCACTTTAAAGCAAGAAATCTTTAGTTATTAATTAAAATTGCGGCCCACACACGCGCGAGAGTATTTTTCTTACCTCCGTTGACCATTGTATTGTAGTCGGAGTCCTGGCTCTGGCTCTCAGCTATGGTACTGAAAATAAGAATCTTAAAGCTAAGTATTTCTGCAACTTCGTGCGGCTGTGGAGAAAAATTAATATTATGTTAATAGCTGGCGAGTTTTCCGCTTCCGCTAATTTTTCGTAAGTTAATATCGCCACGTAATGGCGTCGTTGGCTGCATCGGCCGCTGCGATTGTTGAGCTGTAAATTACTTGAATGCAGGTTAATTCAAGGAAAGCGGACATGAAATCGGGATCACCTCTTACAAATTAAAAGTGCACAATAATATTAAATCATTATGTTATATGTTTAACTCATACAAATATGCTTACATTTGTCAGCACACGCAAGATGTCCCTCTAGACACATTCAAGACAAAATAAGAAGTGAAGTCGACTTAAAAATTAACAAAAGAGCGTATCTTGTCGTCTCTTTAGATCATTCTGTCATAAATTATTTCTTTGCAATCTAAACCTACACGGAGAAATTATTATTTTATGGCTACATGAAAACAAAATCTTACAAATTATGAATGTCTTCTTTATAAATATTGTCTTTTCGTTATATGGCACTGGGGACGCTATAGAGGACAGCCATGAAGACTATATTGTAATTGATACTGCGTATCTAACAAGATTATAAGGTAAATTTCAATTAGTTTCTGATGCTATTTCCGTACAGTCGCTTTTTGTAGTGTTGCTGACCTGGTCTGCCATGCACGGTCAAATTATAGCACGATCTCAATCAATAATACAAAGTCCGCCTTATCCATAACTGAAACCACCAAAATTCCAAACCCAATCAGATTTTCTATTTTATATTTTTCACGGCAGAACCCCGAGGATAAGGTAACACTAAAATTGGCGTCCTGGTGACTGGACTTACAATCTCCGGATTTGATACAAGTGCAATTATTATAAATTTTGGACATTTTATCTAATTTTAACCACTTAATAGCATCACAAAATGAATTTGGACTAAGTCTCATTCATTTCAATTGTAATGTGACGTGCATGAAATTTACAACAATATTGTTTTCCCATTTATTAATTCGTGTTAATTTTCATTTTCATGCTGAGGAAATTAAAAAAAAGGGAAAAGGATAACGTTCCATAAAATAATTTGCACGGACGCGAAAGAAATATTTTGGATTGAAAACTGTATATTTGACGCTACATTTGCAACATAAGACTGAAGACCAAAAAAAAAAAAAAAATTGGTGATTACAGAAATTTACATTTTTTCCAGTTTCAAGCAGCCATCTGTACTTCCTTTATTCCGATCCATTTATTTCGAAATTATTTTTTCAAATTGTAGTTTAAATTGATTTACTATTATTGCAAATGATAAGTGAAGAGCATATCCACAGTCATTTATTTGGCAGAGGGAAATTTCAGTACCAGTTTAATAATTCAATTTCTAATTAAAAATCATATAGAAATATCCATTTCCGTAAGAGAAATTTCAGATTTCAACATATTATATTTAAAAATTTTTTTTGCCATTGGAAAATTTTATTTGCAATTAATTACGAAAACCGCAAGATGGACGCTAGACGCGTAGAAATTGTTTCCGCGGACGAGCTTAGTGAAAGTGACACATTGCAAAACATGTCCGACAGTCAAATGAATATTGAACTTAATTGTGACGATGTTCAAGACATAATTTTACCGGATCGATTAAGACGACAACCCCTATATTTAAACAGATATACAGGCGAATGGAGAGTGAGTACTAGGCGACAAAACGCGACATTGACAACGTCAACTTCAGAACCGGACATCAATCAGACATGAAGAAATGGCGAAACTAAGACACAGGACTCTGACATTCTCAACCAGATTCTGAAGTTACTTGGTGACCAAAACAGAAAATTTGACGAAAGATTTGACGCTTTAGACGAGAAAAATGAGAATTTAAAACGTGACATTGGGAAATTTGACACTAGATTCGATGAACTGACACGGGACATAAAACAAAATTTTGAAAAACAATCGAGACAAATTGCCGACTTGACAGAAACCACCAGTAGTCTTGGAAGGAAATTTACTGACTTACCAGACAAGGTTACGAGACAAGAAAAGGTATTTTGGAATTCAGTGACGAGACAAAAATTTACTTACAATGATGTAATGAGAAATTGTTAACAGTAGTTTTTGAACAACAGAAAACCAGTACCCAAGTTGACGAATTACGACAGTCACACAATTCCGTAAAAACAAACCAAGAACACTTAGACCTGACGATTACAGACCTTTCAGACAGATTAAATGATGTAACATTGGAGCAGAAATCCTTACAGGAAAAGTTAGAAAAACTTGAAGACAGAGCAGATGTAGCATCTTTAAAGAATGACACAACTCTAGCAGAGAAACTTCTACATGAATGCAAATTATGTGATGATTATTTAGATGAGAAGTTTGAGACAATGACACAGATCATTTTAGATAAGACAAAGGAACTAGTAAAGGGAGAAACAGATAATATTCAGAAAGAGGTACGTAAACTTAAAGAAAATGTAATACCAAGTTTGTCAGTGATACCAAAACCCATAACAGGCAACCAAAACACAAATGAGAATCCGAATAATGCTAGACCCAGCACACAGCCGAAAATAGAATTACCAATGAGTGATACAAATCCCAATGAACCATTTTCAATGCTACCACAAGATCAAAATTACTATCAGACATCACCACATACTATGCACAGTTTGACACAAAATGCGGGACCCATAATATCATCGGGAGTAGCTGATGAAACATTAGTATGACATGGATACTTTCAGACATTTTCATGTGATGAGAAAGACAAAGTGCATCCGATTGTTTTCATCCGCTCTTTTGATGGTATTTTCCCGAGACATTGGTTAGAAGCTGATAAAATTCAATATGTTACAAATTTGTTACGTGGAAGAGCAGCTAAGTGGGGAGCAGCAATGAAAAGACGATGTTTAACATTTGAACAGTTTGAACAAGCATTTCTTGAGGAATTCTGGTCGATCACAGAACAGCAAAGTTTAAAACGAGAAGTATGCAATCCCGAAATTTACAACCCGAAGAAAGAGACTTTACGTCAATACTTTGAACGCTACCTAGACTAAACATTATATTGGACAAAACCAGCAGATTTACCAGACGTAATTAGAACACTTAAAAGCCACTTACCATTTCCTTACCGTGATAAATTAATAGGAGTGTCCGAGGACAACATAAAGAATTTTTTTAGTTATGTTGATGAGATAGATGTTGTTTACAGAGACGAGATCAGGAATTTCAATCAATTGTATCCGATCCATTCAAGCAATTCGCGTACGCACAACAGAAATGACAGAGGCTATTGGAATCCGCCTAAGACACCACAACAAAACACTCAAAGAAACAATTCGCACTACACTGGGACAAATCCATTCAATATTAGGAGAAACAACTCGCAGCATTGGCAAGGAAACAGTAATTATTACTATAATGGTTATCCGAACAGTAATTACAATCAGAACAATAACAGTTATATTCAAAATAACAACAACAGAAAAAGGAACCGAAATCACAGAGATCAAAGAAGAGAGGATAACAGGTACCATCCAGGATATTTTCAGAGAAACAACATCCAACAACATCCAAACATGTATTGCAGGAATAACAGTAATGACAATAACAGTTACAGTCATTGGCGAAATAATGTATGGGGAAATCACAGTGGACCACCGCCACGACACATGCAATACAGCAATCCTCAATTCCTACCTAACGGAACTCCCAATGCGACGCGGGGTAATGTCAACAACCAAACAGCTGATACTTGGGTGACACGCGACAGAAATGTAAATATTATTGAGTTGGGCAATGAACCCAACCCGCAGCAACAACCGAATTTGCCGGAAAACGAACGACGACCGAGCTAAGCGCTCGAGTTACGGTCGATAGGGAGCAGAGCGCAACAGAACCGACGATTTGTTTTCTCCGATATGATGACAGTAAGAAAATAGAAAAGGAATTATATCAGGATGCAGATTTTAACAGTACCAGTAAAACAAAGAAGATTATTCAGGCTATAACACGAGTTATGATTGGTAGTTATGAAGTGAAAGTAATGTTAGATACAGGAGCAGCAGCAAGTGTCATTTCAATGTCCTTATATAATGAACTCAAACAAATAATGAACATACAAACATTGCCAGTACAGAATTATCACATTATAAGTGCCACCGGTAACAAATCAAAGAATATGAAATTTCAAGCTCTAAATAAGTTCACATTTTCAAATATACCACTCAATTACAGTTATCTGGTAGTAGACAAATTAGTTATGCATTGCATAATAAGAATTGACTTTTTGAATGAATATCAAGCAATCATAGATTTAGGAAAAGGGAAATGTCATTTAACCATAAACCAAGAACAACTGACAATAGAGTTAACACAGGCTAAAAACTTAAACAGTAGACAAGGTAAGTTTGAACAGTTAAATTTTGTGTATCCACCAGCAACAAAGATATGTAATTTAACTCTTAATGAAGCTGCAGCTCAGGGAATTAAACCTAATGATTTATATGAGAAATGCACAGAATCTGAATATCTGACAAAGGAACGACAACTTGAATTACTTGAAGTTTTGCAGCAATTTACTGAGGTATTTGTGGAGAAACCTGGAATTGTTAGAGGCTATACTTATGAGATGGATGTTAAACCACACAAAACATACTGTAGAACATATTATAATATTCCTTGGTCAAAGAAACCCGCAGTTTTGAAAGAGATTGAAAAAATGCAAGCTTGGGGTGTCATTTAAAGGTCACATTCACCATATTGGAATCCGATCCTAGAAGTTAATAAAGAGGATGGTAGTGTAAGGTTAGTACTGGACGCACGAGAAATTAACAAAGTTATAATCCCAATCAACACACGACCTATAAATTTGGAAGAAAAACTTTTAAAATTTCATAATGTACAGTATTTAACCAATATCGACCTCCGCTCATCGTTTTGGCAGGTGAACCTGCATAAAAACAGTCGTAAATACACTGCATTTCTATGTGAGGGACGTAGTTATCAATTTTGTGTTCTACCCTTTCGTCTATGAGTGAGTGCTGGAGGATTTATTGAAGCCTTAGATGCTGTTCTTGGACCACAATTGTTATCGCAAATCACAGTTTATGTTGACGACATTGTCATTGCCACCACTACTTGGGAAGAACATGTTAATCTTTTGAAGCAACTTCTGACAAAACTTTCTGATGCAGGTGTCACTATCAATTTATCAAAGACGAAATTAGGGAGGAGAGAAATCAAATTCATTGGTCACATCATATCAACTGAAGGCATTTATCCAGACTCAAGAAAAATTTATGCAATACAGAATTTTCCATCCCCACAGAATCGTAAACACCTCAAAGCCTTTATTGGTCTATCTTCATTCTTCAGGAAATTTGTACCCTACCACCTTCTTAACAGTCCACATCTTCTATCTTTACTCAAAAGAAATAATATTTGGAAATGGACAGAGTTCTGTCAGACAGATTTTGGAGCGATTAAGAATGCTTTAGTAAATGCACAGTTATTATGTCATTCTGACATGACGTCAGACTTTTGCCTAGTAACAGATGCAAGTTCCTATGGGCTCGGAGCATTTTTATTCCAAATTCATGTAGAAAATGAACAAACAGTCATCAAACCTATGAGTTTTGCTAGCCGCACGCTCACTGAATGCGAAAAGTCATATTCAGTGACCGAGCGCGAAACACTTGCCAAGTTTCGCTACTTTCTATGGGGAAAACGTACTAAGCTTTATACTGATCATCAAGTTCTTTCTTTCCTGCTATCATGCAAGTTATTACATTCCCGTCTTGCACGCTGGTGTGCATCACTACAAGAATATGATTTTGATATTATATACATAAAAGGAGAACCCAACATTATAGCCGATGCTCTATCTCGTTTGCCACGAGGCCTACAAGAATTTTCAGATGTGACAGAACAAACATCAGATTTCAAAATTTTACTCATGTATGACGGTACATTTGCACCTTACTACAAAAACATGTGCAGGAAGTTAGCCATATTGCAGGACAATGATCCTAGGTGGATCCAGATAAAGAATAAATTACGTGCAGGAACAGACCCACATCTTGAAAAATATTACACATTACACAAAGAAGTATTATTTCACTGACCAAACCCTGAATCGCAGCATTGGTGTGTTTGCTTACCTGAAGCTCATGTTGATGATTTTATTTTATTTACACACAGAATTGGGGACCCTATGGTGTAACCAAATGTACAGATAAGAATATACAATATTGCTATTTTCCAAATTTAAGGCGAAGAGTATTGAGTAATATTAGGAAACGCATCATGTGTCAGAAAGCCAAATATTCTAATCGCACAAGCATGAATGAATTGCACCCAATCATACCTAAGAGGCCATTACAGCTAATTTCTTTAGATATTGCAGGACCCTATCCACAACCACGTGGAGGAATGAAATACATCCTTGCTGTGTTTGATGTTTTCACAAAGTATTTAAAATTATATGCTTTACGTTCAGTTTCTACCACTGCTATTACCAGACGTCTATTAACAGATTATTTTGTACGAATAGGAAAACCTGAAGTAATGATCACGGATAATGCAGCATATTTTACCAGTTTAAAATGGAAGACATTTATTGAAGAACATAATGTTAAACATATTTTAATTTCAAGATTTCACATGGCAGGAAACCCAGTAGAAAGAACATTTCGAGAATTTGGACAGTTTATGAGAACACACACACCAGAGAAGCACACAAAATGGGTAGAATACCTAGCACCATTTGAACAAATAGTGAACAATTTAACTTACATTTCTACTGGATACACACCAACTGAATTAATTATGGATAAAACAGAAAGAAATGAATGGACACACCCTCTACCTAAATTGACAGCAACAACAAATCAAGTTAGTTTAGAAGAAAAGGTAAGACAAGCTTGCACAACATTATGCGACAAAGCTAAGGAAAGAAAGCAGAAATATGACAGAGGTGTCAGTAAAGCACAAATATTTCACGTTGATGAGTTAGTTTTACTAAGAACACATCCTAAACCCACAAAACTGAAACATTTAAACAGGAAATGGCAGATCTTATACTCTGGACCATACCGAATTGCAAATATTCCACACCCTGGCTGTTATTCATTAGAATATCCATTAACACATAAACCCAGAGGTCTACATCCACACAAACATTTGAAAAAATACATACAGTAAAAGGTTAGATAATGAGAAGAAGATAATTAATATGATATACAGTTATGATGAGCCTACATTTAAGTTATACAGATACTTACAATCTAATGAATGCAGGTAAGTCTAGAAAGCAATGTGAACCATCCAATAGCTAATTAGATATTTGGTTATAACAGGAGTTGCTATTGAGGCATATACTGGTTATAACAGGAGTTGCTATTGAGGCATATACACATTAGAGGAGGCAGAGAACTGAACAGAATTATTTTCTTTAGGAGGCATGTGATAATAGTAATGTTGATATGAGTGATGTGAGTGACTGAATGAGATGAGTGAATGTAATTTTAGTTTAATAATAGGATAAATAGTAACAGAAGAGAGGTAAATGGAACATAAGATGAGAAAATGGTATTATTATTATTATTATTGTTATTATTGAAGTAAACAAGTAAATGATGAAGAATAAGAGGAATATATATATATATATATATATATATATATATATATATATATATATAATGCTGAGGAATTAGTATATGTTATTTTGTGAAGAATGAATATTGGATGGGTGAGAATGTTATGAATAATTGAGAATATGTTGAGAGGAGAGAAACTAGATTTCAATGCTCTATCACATGTACTCATGGAATACAGAATGAAAGTAGTGGAAAGAATATTATTTATTGAAAGATTGGTATGCCTGAGATAATAACTTATGTGATGTCATATATTCTTATAACTAAAGGTGAAAGTACAGATTTATGTGGAAAGAATTATTTACAGCAGCCACTGTTGGAAATATACCAGAAGATTTAAATCTATAACACTTTAACACCAATCTAATGGGAACTTGTAATGAAATTTTAGGAGTTATGTAGGCTCGACACTTCAGATTGGAAGAATTATTTAAGAGAACATATTTAGCAGTCATCTAACGACATAATTAAATCTCATCTACTGTACTGAACTAATGCACCATTAAATAGAAAGGAGAATAAGGAGAAAACAAAACGTCAGTCCTCTGTTGTGGCTCATACTCTCATCCCTCCCTTAAAAAAATTTATACATGTTGATGAAATATTTGACATTATATAATTCGTGATTATCTGACAGTATGGAGAGACATACACACATAATTATTTATGAACAGAATTTTACAGGTACCACAAGGTAAATACAGAATGGATATACAGCATGGAACGCAGCAGCAATTATCTAAGAAGATTTATTTATTTATTAAGTAAAACATTTATTTATATTGCTTGATACTCATGAAAGGAAGGAGATGAATTACACAAACTTTATAGGAACATGATTGACTTGAACTAGATATATATATACACTTACAACACTAATGTACATACTTGTAGGATCCTAAGATATTTAGAGGGGCACCGCCCTTAGAAACGGTAATAGAGGGGTACCACTCTTAGAAACAGCAATAGTGGGGACACCACACTTAGAAACGGTATTAGGTATAGGAACTTTTGCATTATATTAAGTAAACATGTATTTTATTTATCATATTTTATTTTGTGTAGTCCACTGTAGGAGATGACTACTAGTATTTATGAAGTAGTTAGCAACCATCCCATGAACCTATCCTCCTACAGAGGGCTGTCTTGAAGCTTGAAATATGTGTAAATTTTATTCCAGGGGCAAGATGAATTTTAAATTGAATATTCTAGCGAGTTGCCACAATTATCTTCAAATGTAGCAAGTGTAATGGGGAAAAAAAAGCTAACAAATAAAATAAATAAAATGTATATTTCAATCTGAATGTAATGTAATTCACATGTCAGCACAATGATATTGAATGTAACGTAAAAATTTTACAATATTTTTCATTTAATTCTGTATATGTACTATATGACAACAATGTATCTCATGTAATGATTAATTGTAAATATTTGTATATTTATATACTTACTATATCAAGAAATGTATTTTAAGGAGATGTTAATGAACTGCAAAGGACTTGTGCATGTAGCACATGATTCATATAAATGGAACTGAAAATGCAAAGAAGAAACCAACGTGATGGAACACTGGTCAAGAAATAGTTGCGTAGTGTCAATATGCCTTGAAGTGTATTGTGTAGTGGAAGGTTGGTGTAAAAGACAAGCTCATCACCTGTCGTAGGCAGTGAGGTGTTTCCTGTGCCCTCATTGACCATTTATACCCCGGTAGACGCCACCAAAATTCGACTGCTCAGGCAGTACACACACACTCAGAATCCGATACTACGTTTAAAGACATTGGAGCAATATAATAGAAACATTTATTGTTCGAATTAATTCCATTGTAAACACGAATCATGTGAACTGAATTCAAACGCAGTGCTTAGCAACGATAATACGCTGCAATTCAAAGACATTAATGTTACGACTCCTAAAGAAGATACACACCAAAAAGTCTGTATACAAAGACTGATGTGCAAAGAGCATTGTGCTCAGAAATATTTTTTTGTAATATGTTAATTTCTTATTTTCTCATATATATGTATCTATGTAAATTTTCTATACTGCCACGCTCGCTTGCGGAGCGTTTTGTTTTTAACAACTATTTGATGACACTCTCTCTCTTGTCTTCATACCAAAGACATGTATTTTTCGGCGATGTGTTGAATGTGCTTTTGGGTGGAAATTAAAATTATATTACAAAACGAGGTTGTTTCAATAGTGATTCGAGGTGGTTATCGACAAATTTGTAAATTGATCATGACAGTGACAACTTGAAGAAGTTTTCAACAGACGGAGAAAAGTGAAAGACGGGTCCCCGTCCTACAAGAGAAATTAGGAGGACAGCCATGAAGACTATATTGTAATTTATACTGCGTATTTAACAATATTATAAGGTAAATTTCAATTAGTTTCTGATGCTATTTCCGTACAGTCGCTTTTTGTAGTGTTGCCGACCTGGTCTGCCATGCACAGTCAAATTACAGCATGATCTCAATCAATAGTACGAAGTCCGCCTTATCCGAACTAAAACCACCAAAATTCCAAACCCAATCAGATTTTCTATTTTATATTTTTCATGGCAGAACCCCGAGGATAAGGAGACACTACAGTAGTACCAAAGAGTAACCTTGCACTGCAGTATTATGACGTGTAAAGAAACGAAATTGTGAAAGGAAATGGTGATGTACTTTACGGATAAATAAAATTTTTAACGTAAACTGTTTGATCACTGAAGCACTTGTGCAAGGCACAATAGATCCTAAAATTTGATATTTCCATGTGTATTTGTCTGTATTATTCTTCACTGTACTTTTGGCTGATATGTTGGCATCAGTGATATAACATGCATGTTTATCAACGATTTCATGCCAACGTTTGTAAAGAAAGCAAGGGTTGTATATATTATTTATCAAAATACATAGAACTGTTTCCTAGTAGAATACAAAGCACAAATGCCACATGATCTGACTCAGAGCTTAAAGTGCACTTGTCAGTGGGAATATGTTCATGTGTCTATGCAAGTAAACATTTTAGTCCCACAGCTAAATCGTGTGCATTACTTGCCAAAACTTATCAACTAAAACCAATATCAAAGTCACCTAAACGTGTTAGTAAGCCCCAAACAAAGGAATCAACTGTATCTCCCAATGGACGGTTATAACAAATTGCCTCATGTATTACTACGTTTCAGCAAATTTGTAATAGATTACCCCATATCACAACAAAACTGTAAGAAATTGCCCCTTACATCGCCTTATTTACAGCAAAGTTGTTGCAAAGTGCTCCAAAAATTATGTCATTACAGCAAATTTGTAAGATGTTACCACAAACTCCGCTCTGCCACAGCAAGATTGTAAGAAAATTATGCTATATTACAACAAAGTTATAACAAATTGCCCAATATATAAGAAAATACCTTATACTTCAACGCGATATAACAAATCGTAACAAGTTACGCCAAATTGTAACAAACTGCTGTACAAATACGCATTATCCATCTAAATTATAATAACTTGTGGCATACTTCAATGTGCTACTCGAAAACTATCGTAAAATGCCTTACACATCCCCATGTTGCATTTTACTATTTATTGTACCATGAAATCAACACCATTTGCGATAGGTTTCTGTAAAATGACGAAGTATGGTGTGAGGAAAGTCTTGTAGTCTCCACTGTGCGATGACATGTCAGCATTATCAGCAAAGGATGGCAAATGTTTTATACTGCAAGATAATGTTGACTCCCCATCTTGGGGGTCACTATAATGTTTGGATGACCTTCATATTGAGATGAGACAAAGACCGGTTTTGACAAATAAAGAGTTTTGAAGTGGCAACAACGTTTAGTTAAGTGCAAAAATAAAAAAAAATCTTTTACGCTAGTGCACTCTAACAGTAACTTAGATCAGCAGTTGTGCCATGTGTGTTTATGATGATATAGAACAATTTTCTACAAATAATACAAACACTCCTTGACATCTCCAATACATGGTACAAAGATCGACCTAAGATCATTCGTTAACATGTAACTTATATTAGGAGTGCCAAATGCAAGTCACATATACGCCACAGCTGCCAGAAGCTACCCGACTTGGTTGCCCCCTTCTCAGTACGGCTCCAGACACTGCTGTCCCACGTACACACGCGCAGTACCTTGCCAGCCCAGCAGTCAGCAGGTTTACTTCTGGGGACTGTGGCGGAGAAGTGCTGTGGTTACTCGCGAGGCCAGCCTGTCACATCTGGTGCGCCGCATTCTGCCTCTGTCTTTGTATCCTCCACTTGTTCACGTTTATTATTTCTAAGAACTGTGAAGTGGCAGATTCATTGGTTTCAATCACATCTGAAACCATACCAATTATGAAACCTCCAATACGATTAGTGATGACTAAAGCTTTGGAGTTCGTTTTGCAGTGGAGGGCCGGCCGGAGTGGCCGAGCGGTTCTAGACGCTACAGTCTGGAACCGCGCGACCGCTACGGTCGCAGATTCGAATCCTGCCTCGGGAATGGATGTGTGTGATGTTCTTAGGTTAGTTAGGTTTAAGTAGTTCTAAGTTCTATGGGACTGATGACTGTATTTTCTAAACGGTGCACATATGAAATACATACTCCTCACTTATTCATAGCGACCCCAAAATGGCGGTCTACAATCACTCGTTCACTAGCTGAGCGCGAATCCTTCCTTCCTACTACTGGTACAAGAAAAACTCGTCTCTTTTTTAACAACTGTCCATTACAAATTCATACATATAAATACATTCACATATATCACGTAATTACATTCACATATATTCATATTACATATCGCACGTCCATGGCGTGCTAACGTCTTAGTCTCTTATTTCTCCTTACATTTGTTAAGCGGTATTAACAGGGGGAAAATGTTAAATTTCTTAAATTGTCCTTTCACTCTATTTTAAAAATTGTTTTTCTCACTGGCTTTTGTTTCACTAGCCATTCTGAGAAGCTGTTCTTTCGGCACACCCTATTTCATTGTTCGCTGCACTTATGGCCAGCAGTAGCTCATTGTATACTGTATACTGTCTCCCTAAATAAAGAGACTTATTTCCGTCAGTATACAGTAGGGGGGCATTTGTGATAAACCTTTTGCATTTCTTTTATGTTTTCGTCTTCTTTAAAGGGAAAGAGAAAAGATGAAGCGGTAGCCCATCTTAGAACCTATGCCTACAGTCAGGTATTTTTGATTTTCAGCACTGTGCTTGTCATTCATGCGAAAAACTTAATCTCATTCTAGAAAGGTTTCCGTCGCGGTGCGCAGTGTGTCTTTGCGCATCTTACAGGGGACACTGAACTCCACCTTGCTTTTTCCCTACTTGGCCCCTACGATCAGCTGTTCGCCGCTGCGTATATAACTGTTGAAGTACGCTCTGCTTCAAGCGCGGCTGCACGGCTCGGTACACTTCATCGCTCATGCCTCTCGCTTAAAGCTAGCGTGCTGTGAATTCTTTTCCATCGCTCTTGTTTTAATTTTTTTTTTTTTCGTGTGATGTAGAGTTGACTACGTCATATAATGGTTTTCACTCGTTCACTATTATGTACATTTGTTTTAGTTCTTATTGGATATTCCGTGTTTCCTTAAGGAACATTAAAAGGTTTCCTTTGCTGTTATAGATATTTAAGTCTTAAGAAAGTACAATATCAAAATACGAGGGAAATTTCTTTTCACTAGGCTGCATCTCACTCTCTGCATGTTAGATAGTAGAATAAAGGCACCGGAAATATAAATATTGTACCCCCTAGCTGGAGAGGAACCGAGTGGCAGTCGGTTTATTCGTCAAAGAGCGACAAACCTCCTACCTTCTTGCGTTTTATTGATGCAACGGATAAGGAAAGAATGAAACTTGAATTTTCATTTAATAAATTTTCGCAAATCTTTATGTGGATACATGCCTTTTATTTTACAATTTTTTATATTTTCTATCAAGTAGCATCCTGGATGTGGCTTGTCAACAATGATATACGGACCAATATATAACAATTGCCATTTTTTATTCAGTGCCTTTAATTTCGATGATTTCGGATACGTTCTTAGTAGTACCTCCTGTCCAATCTGGAATTCTGTTAAATTTTTCAATTTCCTGTCGTAAATTCCTTTTCTTATTCGAGCTTGCTCTTCCAATGTTATTAGCGCTCGCCGTACTTTCTCATCTAAGCCTACGTCTTTGTGGCGTAATTTAGGTATCGGTTTTACCCATTCATCTAGCTCCGCCTTTTCAAACATAAGTTCGGCCGGTGTGTGCCCTGTTGATTTGTGTGGTAGTTGATTTACTATGTGCTGAAACGGACCCAGTCATTCTATCCATTTCCTTTGGTTCTGTGGTATATATGTGCAGATAAACCTATTAAATTCACGGAAGCACCGTTCGACGGGACTTGCTTCTGGGTGAACTTGGATTCTAAAGTATGACGTATGTTTTGTGATTTTAAA
This sequence comes from Schistocerca serialis cubense, assembly GCF_023864345.2. Classification (NCBI taxonomy): domain Eukaryota; kingdom Metazoa; phylum Arthropoda; class Insecta; order Orthoptera; family Acrididae; genus Schistocerca; species Schistocerca serialis. Next base: position 47,801,722 of record NC_064645.1, read on the forward strand.
AATGATTTCCATTGGTCACATGTAAAATATGAGGCGTTTTCAGTTCGGACTGCTTGGGGTTTCCCAATGCGTGGTATGTAGTCTTCCATAATTCGCCTTATAATTGGCCCTGACCTAACTGTTTTCACTGCGTACAGTTGGAGATACTTGTTAAAAACATCATACAGGGCTACGATGTATTTAACCCCGCCGTGGGCCTGGGAATAAGGTCCTGCGGCATCAATAGATACAAGACCCCTTGGCTGCTTTGGTATTATTGGGTGTAGTACGTTAATACATGTCCTATTCTGATGTTTGACCTTTTGACACCCCGCACTGCGTCTGATTACTTGCTATACACGTCGCCCCATATTAGGGAAATAACAATACGCAGAAATTTTGGCGGCACGCTTTAGTACTCCATAATGTCCCCATGTGCGGTGCGTGTGTTGAATTAAGTTGTCCACATATTCCTGAGGTACGCACAGACAACACTTATCCATTCGTCGATCTCTTCTATGAAAGAGGATGCCATTGTGTATAATATAATACTGCTCTAAACGTTCGTGTGTTCTAGCCTGCAATTTTTTTTTTACCTTGTTCCATCGCGGGTCTTCTTCCTGTAACCGTTGCATGTTTTTGCACATATTAATATAATATGGTTTAAAAGTTCCATCATTTATTAAAAGCACGTTGAAGGCTGATGTTTGTTCCTCTAACTCCTGGAAATCGGTAAGACCCTGAGGTAACCGTGATAGTGCATCTGCCAAAACATTCTGTTCCCCTTTTATGTACACTATCTCAAAATCAAACTCTTGGACATGCATGCACCACCTCGCTGTTCTCTTATGTAACAACTTGCACGTAAGAAGAAAGGACAGGGCTTGACGATCACAGTAAACTTTGGTATGTTTTCCCCAAAGGTAATATTGAAATTTACGAAACGCCCAAACTACTGCTAACGCTTGTAGCTCAGTTACGGAATAAGATCTTTCACATTCTGTGAGGGTTCTACTGGCAAAACTGATTACATTGACTTCTTCCTTACCATCCTTTGTTATTATTTGAAACAGGCACGCACCGAGCCCCTGATAACTAGCATCGGTGCTGAAACAAAAATCCAATTCCATATTCGGGTGTTTCAGGATAGGTGCGTTAATCAGCACCTGCTTAATCTGCTCAAAATCATTTTCACATTCTTTAGTCCACAACCAACGCAGTAAGTTTAATAGTGAACTACTGTTCAACAATTGTTGTGGCAGAAACTTCCTGGAAAACGATGCCGTTCCTGGAAAACCCTTTAATTGTTTCTTAGTATAGGGTGTTGGGAAATTCTGTATCGCATCTAGTTTACTGGGCTCAGGTAGAATTCCTACTGGTGATATAATATGCCCTAAGAATTTTATTTCCGAGTTCAGATTTTTAAAGTTAACTGTGACATTGTATTTATCAAATTTTTGAAAAATCTTTTCCAAAATACTTACATGTTCATCCCATGTTTGAGTTGCAATTAATAGATCATCATCGTAGAGTGTAACCTGGCTAAGCAGCTCCAGTCCAAGTACCCTGTCTAATGCTTCAATAAATACACCAGCGCTCACGTTTAATCCGAAAGGCAGCACCCTAAATTGGTAGCTCCTCTCGGCATTTATGAAAGCTGTATGCTTTCTACACTCATCATGTAATAAAATTTGCCAGTACGAAGCATTCAAATCAAGGGAAGTTAAATACTTAACGCCATGAAACTTTAATTACTGCTCTTCTAGATTCTCTGGCCTTGTTCTTGTAGGAACGATGATTTGGTTTATTTCCCTCGCGTCTAAGACCAACCGCACCGTTCCGTCAGTTTTAGCAACTGCGAGAATCGGACTGCAGTAAGGTGAGCGCGCTGTTTCAATAACCCTCCACCTAATCAGACGCTCTATTTCTTGTCTTACTGCCTCTTTCTTTGCCCAATGGGTGCCATATGACGTTCTACAATATGTTTCATGCGGGTACACTTCCATTTTATATTCTGTGGTGTCACCACCAGAGACCACACTTGCTAGGTGGTAGCCTTTAAATCGGCCGCGGTCCATTAGTATACGTCGGACCCGCGTGTCGCCACTGTCAGTGATTGCAGACCGAGCGCCACCACATGGCAGGTCTAGAGAGACTTACTAGCACTCGCCCCAGTTGTACAGCCGATTTTGCTAGCGATGCTACACTGACAAATACGCTCTCATTTGCCGAGACGATAGTTAGCATAGCCTTCAGCTACGTCATTTGCTACGACCTAGCAAGGCGCCATTACCAGTTTACATTCAGATAGTAATAATGTCTAAACAAGAGCGATGTACACCAATTATGGATTAAAGTTAAGTATTCCAGCAACAGCGTACCTCATTGGCTATATTAATTACAGGTAACTGTTCCAGACCTCACGCCAATCTGCGTGAGCTTAAAAGCGTGCATTTCGGCCTCCTCTAGCAACACGGTGTTGGCTCTTCTGCCAACACTTCATATTCATATCCCTTAACAACACTAGGTTATTTACGAAAAATGCTATGATATTTGAAGAGTAATTTTGTCATTTCACTTCGCTGTTCATTGTTAAGACAAATGGAGGAGGAGGAGATGAGCGTTTAACGTCCCGTCGACAACGAGGTCATTAGAGACGGAGCGCAAGCTCGGGTGAGGGAAGGATGGGGAAGGAAATCGGCCGTGCCCTTTCAAAGGAACCATCCCGGAATTTGCCTGAAGCGATTTAGGGAAATCACGGAAAACCTAAATCAGGATGGCCGGAGACGGGATTGAACCGTCGTCCTCCCGAATGCGAGTCCAGTGTGCTAACCACTGCGCCACCTCGCTCGGTAAAGACAAATGGATTTACTTATTTTACTGTCTACTATTTGCTTCATCGAGGATCTCCCTACCAGCGTCATCAATTTCCATCTCCTTTGCCATTAAGACTTGAGGGTAGATAAGTTTAACATTAATGTCGGGTATCGGCCTACTCTGATTTGTCATTGTAGTTCTTATTAAGTCCACAGTCAGTGTGCGCTCTCGTACATGAAACTGACGTTCCCCGCTGCCGATATCTATTTTTATCCCATATCTTCTGAACACCTCCATACCAAGTATACAGTTCACTATAAGTTTGTCTGCCAACAAGAAAGTACACTGCAAATTTACACCACATATATTAATGGGTATGCTGACCTGTAATTTTATAACTTTATATTTACTTCCCATCGCCGTTACGATCTGACAGTTCTGTACAGGTAGTGTGGGTACATTTACTTCCCTCGCTATCTCTTTGAACAAGCTAGTAGACATCAGGCTTGTCGACGCGCCACTATCCAAAACAACTAGTACATCTATGTTTCCCACCTTTACCTTTATTGTTGCTTGAATAATTTCACTTACCTGGCATGTCGTTTCTTTCTCTTCAGTAAACAAGTCTTCTTTCATTTCTGTGTCCTTATCATACCTTAAAAATAGATTCTGGATATGCTGTATGTGTAGGTTTGTTTCGGTGTCTACTTCCTCCTTTCCGTTCCTGTTCGTGTTAGTGTTTAAGTCGCTCATATTTAGTACTGTGGCACACTGACAGTTCATCACCTTCTTACTCTAGTCACGCTCGATTATTATTCCCTGGGGACGGTAAAGGTATTGTTTCATTTTCTGCCGTCACGTCTACTATGTGTACCGTATGTTCGCGTGCTCGCCAGTTCGTGTCCCGGTTGTTTCGATTTAACTGTTCGAGCTGCCTCTTCTCTCTCGGATCCCTGTGTTGCATATTCCGATCCTGGTAATTTGCATTTCCTTGTCGCCTATTGTCAAAGTTTTCCCTCGAATTTCTAATGTCTCGGCCATTGCCGTACCTATGGGGCTGATATTTATTTTCGTATCCTCTGTCACCCCGTCGCTGATGGGTAGACCGATTGTACGGATTTCCGTTGTGGCGCGGCGTTGCATACGGATGCCATTCATTCATACGCACACGACCATTATAATTTCCAAAGCCAATGCCGTTACCGTAGTTGTTCTTCTCGTTTGGGTTGTGTTCATTGTCGTTACGATAACTAGGCGTGGCTTGCTCATCCTCACGAAACAGATCTACTGTGTCGAGCACTGAAAGAAAATACTCGAGATCGTATTCGGGAACGGTTACTAATTTTTCCCTAACATTTGCAGGTAACTTGATCTTTAAGATTTTCAGTACATCGACATGAGAGATTGGATTATTCCAGTAACGGGTCTTGTTTACGTATTTTTCAAAATAGCTTCTTAGCCCCCCGAATTTTGAATGATATGGTACTGGGTTAAATACCTCTCGTCTTAACCTCTCCTGGATAGCTGTTGACTAGTATTTATCTAAAAATGCATTCTCAAACTGATCATATGTCTCGCAAAGTTCTGACGTCTCCGTAGCCTACAAAAGGGCATCATCCTCGCTGTGTTCTACTACATATCTGATCTTTTGAGTTTCTGTCCATGTCCTGGGCAGTTCATTTCTAAAGAATCGGACGAACACTTTTGGGTGCGTTCACGTTTTCTCATTTGAGAATACGGGAAATGGTCGATGTTTTATTAAGCTCTCATCCATTAACAACGCGGTCAAGCACGGCGGAACAGCATTTCCCTGCGGTGATGGTATATTTGTTTCACCAAAGTTTTGCCCGTTGCTCGCGTCGTGCATCGACATGCGGTCGCGCGGCGTGGGTTGGGCATTGTTGTCCGGGCCACTGATTTCTCCCACCGGCGGATGGATGTTTATCGCTCCGCTTACCGCCCCCGGCGACGATATTACCGTTCTTTGCTATTTCGTCTCTTAACCTTTGTTCTAACTGTCTGATATCATGTCCTACGCGTTTTAAGATTTCTTCTTCCTTGTCCCCTATTACTTCCTTTACTGCTTCCACATAAGTACGCTGTTCACGTACGCATTTTTCTGCGAACGTTGTATTTTCGTCCTTTGCATTGCTCTTTACCGATTCATAAAACTGTACAATGTCTGAGTTGGTTCTGTTGTGTTCTAACTTGAGTGATCCTATCTCCAACGTGATTTTTTCTACATTTTCTGGCAAGTCGTCACAGAAAGAATGTAGCTTCGCTACTTCTGATTGTACATTGTCTAAGTTGACATGCGTATTCTTTTGCATTGCCTGTAAATTTTCTTGGGTTTCTCTAATTCCGGATAGCTCCTGTCGATATGTGTGTGTTAGTGTTTCAAATTTTTCTCCCATTATCCCTTTTAATTTCTCACCCATATCGTGAACCGAAATTTGTACTTGTTCATTAATTTTCCTATCCACCTACGTGGAGATTTGCGCAATCTGCTGTGTGAACTTCGTATCCAGACTATTGGGTTCTGTGCGCAAATTTTTTACCTCGTCTGAAATGTGTGTCATGTTTCTATTAACCTTCCCGATCTCGGTCTTTACTGTGGTCATATCTGCTTGTATCGTTTCTAAACTTGACATTTTAGTCTCTAAACCCGACATTTATGAATCTATGTCTGCTTTCATTGCATTCATGCCTGTTTGTATGGTTTCTGTTGAGGCTGGAAATAAGGCTTCTTATCGTCGCTATTCATTTCCGGCCTACGCCTGTCAGCATCTGGGTCCGTACTACGCGTACTACTCTCATTTAAAATATTCTCTTGCCTCGAGCTGCCATTAGTTACGTCTATTGTAATCAACGTATTGCTCGACATGAAATGTTCCGTCTTCACGGGCGTCGAATGCGACAATGGCATGTCGCGCCCAGCATCCAAATACTCACCGTATGACGGTTCCAAACCACTCATCGTTGCATTTTGCAAATGAACGTCCACTACATTGGCATTTTGATTTTCGAATGACATTTCCTTATTGTTTTGACCCTCCATTATAGAAATCCTTATGCCACTGCAGTTACCAAAATCAAAATTTTCTCTCTGAAGATTTTACTTCCGTGCTACTTCCCACTCGAAAAAAAGGCATATTTAGCTGTTTTGGTACTGCGAACGGCTGAAAGCAAGGGGAAACTACAGCCGTAATTTTTCCCGAGGGCATGAAGCTTTACTGTACGATTAAATGATGGTGGCGTCCTCTTGGGTAAAATATTCCGGAGGTAAAATAGTCCCCCATTCGGACCTCCGGGCGGTGACTACTCAAGAGGACGCTGTTATCAGGAGAAAGGAAATTGGCATTCTACGGATCGGAGCGTGGAATGTCAGATCCCTTAATCGAGCAGGTAGGTTAGAAAATTTAAAAAGGGAAATGCATAGGTTAAAGTTAGATATAGTGGTAATTAGTGAAGTTCGGTGGCAGGAGGAACAAGACTTTTGGTCAGGTGAATACAGGGTTATAAATACAAAATCAAATAGAGGTAACGCAGGAGTAGGTTTAATAATGAATAAAAAAATAGGAGTGCGGGTAATCTACTACAAACAGCATAGTGAACGCATTATTGTGGCCAAGATAGACACAAAGCCCACGACTACTACAGTAGCACAAGTTTATATGCCAACTAGCTCTGCAGATGATGAAGAAATTGATGAAATGTATATTGAGATAAAAGAAATTATTCAGGTAGTGAAGGGAGAAGAAAATTTAATTGTCATGGGTGACTGGAATTCGAGTGTAGGAAAAGGGAGAGAAGGAAACATAGTAGGTGAATATGGATTGGGGTTAAAAAATGAAAGAGGAAGCCGTCTGGTAGAATTTTGCACAGAGCATAACTTAATCATAACTAATACTTTGTTCAAGAATCATAAAAGAAGGTTGTATACATGGAAGAATGCTGGAGATACTAAAAGGTATCAGATAGATTATATAATGGTTAGACGGAGATTTAGGAACCAGGTTTTAAATTGTAAGACATTTCCAGGGGCAGATGTAGACTCTGACCACAATCTATTGGTTATGAACTGTAGATTAAAATTGAAGAAACTGCAAAAAGGTGGGAATTTAAGGAGATGGGACCTAGATAAACTGAAAGAACCAGAGGTTGTACAGGGTTTCATGGAGAGCATAAGGGAACAATTGACAGGAATGAGGGAAAGAAATACAGTAGAAGAAGAATGGGTAGCTTTGAGGAATGAAATAGTGAAGGCAGCAGAGGATCAAGTAGGTAAAAAGACGAGGGCTAGTAGAAATCCTTGGGTAACAAAAAAAATGGTTCAAATGGCTCTGAGCACTATGGGACTTAACTACTGAGGTCATCAGTCCCCTAGAACTTAGAACTACTTAAACCTGACTAACCTAAGGACATCACACACATCCATGCCCGAGGCAAGATTCGAACCTGCGACCGTAGCGGTCACGCGGTTCCAAACTGACGCGCTTAGAACCGCACGGCCACACCGGCCGGCCTTGGGTAACAGAAGAGATACTGAATTTACTTGATGAAAGGAGAAAATACAAAAATGCAGTAAGTGAAGCAGGCAAAAAGGAATACAAACGTCTCAAAAATGAGATCGACAGGAAGTGCAAAATGGCGAAGCAGGGATGGCTAGAGGACAAATGTAAGGATGTAGAGGCTTATCTCTCTAGGGGTAAGATAGATACTGCCTACAGGAACATTAAAGAGACCTTTGGAGAAAAGAGAACCACTTGTATGAATATCAAGAGCTCATATGGAAACCCAATTCTAAGCAAAGAAGGGAAAACAGGAAGGTGGAAGGAGTATATAGAGGGTCTATACAAGTTCGATGTACTTGAGGACAATATTACAGAAATGGAAGAGAATGTAGATGAATATGAAATAGGAGATACGATACTGCGTGAAGAGTTTTACAGAGCACTCAAAGACCTGAGCCGAAACAAGGCCCCGGGAGTAGACAACATTCCATTAGAACTACTGATGGCCTTGAAAGAGCCAGTCCTGACAAAACTCTACCATCTGGTGAGGAAGATGTATGAGACAGGCGAAGTACCCTCAGACTTCAAGAAGAATATAATAATTCCAATCCCAAAGAAATCAGGTGTTGACAGATGTGAAAATTACCGAACTATCAGTTTAATTAGTCACAGCTGCAAAATACTAACACGAATTCTTTACAGACGAATGGAAAAACTGGTAGAAGCCGACATCGGGGAAGATCTGTTTGGATTCCGTAGAAATATTGGAACACGTGAGGCAATACTGACCTTACGACTTATCTTAGAAGAAAGATTAAGAAAAGGATTTGTAGACTTAGGGAAAGCTTTTGACAATGTTGACTGGAATACTCTCTTCCAAATTCTAAAGGTGGCAGGGGTAAAATACAGGGAACGAAAGGCTATTTACAATTTGTACAGAAACCAGATGGCAGTTATAAGAGTCGAGGGACATGAAAGGGAAGCAGTGGTTGGGAAGGGAGTGAGACAGGGTTGTAGCCTTTCCCCGATGTTATTCAATCTGTATATTGAGCAAGCAGTACAGGAAACAAAAGAAAAATTCGGAGTAGGTATTAAAATCCATGGAGAATAAATAAAAACTTTGAGGTTCGCCGATGACATTGTAATTCTGTCAGAGACAGCAAAGGACTTGGAAGAGCAGTTGAACGGAATGGACATTGTCTTGAAAGGACGATATAAGATGAACACCAACAAAAGCAAAGCGAGGGTAATGGAATGTAGTCGAATTATTCAGGTGATGCTGAGGGAACTAGATTAGGAAATGAGACACTTAAAGTAGTAAAGAAGTTTTGCTATTTGGGAGCAAAATAACTGATGATGGTCGAAGTAGAGAAGATATAAAATGTAGACTGGCAATGGCAAGGAAAGCGTTTCTGAAGAAGAGAAATTTGTTAACATCGAGTATAGATTTAAGTGTCAGGAAGTCGTTTCTGAAAGTATTTGTATGGAGTGTAGCCATGCATGGAAGTGAAACATGGACAATAAATAGTTTGGACAGGAAGAGAATAGAAGCTTTCGAAATGTGATGCTACAGAAGAATGCTGAAGATTAGATGGGTATATCATATAACTAATCAGGAGGTATTGAATAGAATTGGGGAGAAGAGGAGTTTGTGGCACAACTTGTCGAGAAGAAGGGACCGGTTGGTAAGACATATTCTGAGGCATCAAGGGATCACAAATTTAGCATTGGAGGGCAGCGTGGAGGGTAAAAATCGTAGAAGGAGAACAAGAGATGAATACACTAAGCGGATTCAGAAGGATGTGGGTTGCAGTACGTACTGGGAGATGAAGAAACTTGCACAGGGTAGGGTAGCATGGAGAGCTGCATCAAACCAGTCTCAGGACTGAAGACCACAACAACAACAAAATGGATAAAATGGCTCTGAGCACTATGGGACTTAACAGCTAAGGTCATCAGTCCCCTAGAACTTAGAACTACTTAAACCTAACTAACCGAAGGACATCACACTACAACAACACAGCTGTATGTAATTGTAGTCTCAATTGTTGTTCAATAAAGAAATGTCATTGTCCCTACTTGACTACAATAGCGTTAATCTCTGAAGCTTTAGGTTCTGGATGTTAGGAATCAGGTGGATGGATTTTCTAACAGGTCTACTGGGAACGAATTCTCTATATGCATTGCGAAGTCCTACCAGATTGTAGCCTTGTAAATGGTACTTCCTCTATTGTGCTTTGTTGTGTGCTCTAGGTATTGTCGCCTTCTTCCTTCTCATTTATTTATTTTTGATACTATTTCTTCAGTGTCACATCACCGTCTCCGTCACATCATCAGCGTACATGGAACACAAACAAATTGTTAACATACATGTATATTCATTTTCCTAACAATACTAGTACTCACAGTTTTGCCTACTACGTATCGTGCCTGCCACATGTCGCCACTTTATAATATAATAAAATAATGGAATAGATGATGATAAAATGTTGAAATGCGTGATCTTTTAAAACGTATTGAATTAATGAGATTAATCTTTTGGCATGAATGACAAGCACAATAAGCTGAGCTATGCCTGGAAGTAAGTTGGTATTAGTTCATATTATTTTGCAGGGCGAAGTAGTTTCTTTCTGCGCTGTAGATTTGTGCTTACCCTTCTTTACAATGCTACGTTTGGTCGCCGAGTTCACCTTCGAAGTCTTGACCGTGTTCCCACTGAGCTTATCGGATCTTGGCAATATTCCAAAGTACACAGGGGGGGGGGGCTTCAATTCTTGTAATTATCGTTCTATTTGAAATAACAACTCACACGACATTTCTGTTAATAAAACAATACTGTATTTTCTAAACGGTGCACATATGAAGTACATACTCCTCACTTATTCATAGCGACCCCAAAATGGCGGTCTACAATTACTCGTTTAAAATGGCGTGCTTCTCAGTCGTTCACTAGCTTAGCGCGAATCCTTCCTTCCTCCTACTGGTACAAGAAAAACTCCTCTCTTTTTTAACGACTGAAAATCAAAAACACCTGACGGTAGGCATAGGTTCTGTGGTGTCACCGCCAGACACCACACTTGCTAGGTGGTAGCCTTTAAATCGGCCGCGGTCCGTTAGTATACGTCGGACCCGCGTGTCGCCACTATCAGTGATTGCAGACCGAGCGCCGCCACACGGCAGGTCTAGAGAGACTTCCTAGCACTCGCCCCAGTTGTACAACCGACTTTGCTAGCGATGGTTCACTGACAAAATACGCTCTCATTTGCCGAGACGATAGTTAGCATAGCCTTCAGCTACGTCATTTGCTACGACCTAGCAAGGCGCCATTATCAGTTGCTATTGATTTTGTTAATCATGTACCGTCAGACCGACGTTCACCTTTAACGGATTGAAGTTAAGTATTCCACCAGCTACGTCCGATTTTCTAAAGTCTAATTTCCCTTTCCTGTTCCAGACCTCACGCCAGCCTGCGTGAGCTGAAACGCGTGCCTTTCGGCTTCCTCTAGTATTCCTGGGTTGGCTTTCCTGCCAATCCACAACAGGTTCTATTATAGGCTACCGCTTCATCTTTTCGCTTTGCCTTTAAAGAAGAAAACATAAATGAAATGCAAAAGGTTTATTACAACCTGTCAAATATTAAACAGATTACAATGTAGGAGAGATAAATAGGTCGCTAGCCGTCATTTGATCTGACGTTATTTTAAAGCAATTACCAGGTCTATAAAGTATCACTCATAATAAAACACTAGAGAGCCATCAGATACTTATATCAGCTCACCTTACCAACGCAGCGCCACAAGTGCCGGAATTACTGAGCGAGTTAACAGTCGTCCAAAACACTGGGGTGGTACCTGGCATTGGAACGGTCGCTACTGCCCACAGCAAAATGACACAGAGATGAACAGCCCACAGGAAAACAGGTTAATTCACATTTGATAAATTTCTCAGGATAGCAATTTTAAAATTCAAGATTACTTAAAAATACACAATTAAAATGCCAAATTTAATAATGGTAGAGGATGTACAGTCGTGCTCAAAAGTATCCGAATGATCTGAATTGCATATCGCCTGATTAGCATGCAACCCGCATAACGCAGCTGTATAGCAGGTCCTCTAATCGCTCTTCGGTATAGTCGTTGGACTATTGAAAATCGTTCCAACAAGTCACCACTAGAAAACACTGCTCTGTATCGCAAAACTCAAGATGTAAAGTAATACCACGATACTACAAATACCAGGGAACACCTTATCACAGATAAGACTGTCCTTAAGCCTTGTAAGCTCACATTTATTACAATAAATGACATACCTGAAATGTTACCACACTCATTATTACGTCAGATACGTAATGCACGTAGTAAGTTCGTCGTATTCATGATTTCCTCTTCAAAGTAACATAGCGTATTTATTATTTAACACAAAATGACATTAAAAATTTAAGTTATTCACGAACAGCTAATTGAGAATATGTATGAACTGCAAATGACACCACGAACCGTCTAGTTCTGCATATGGATTCAAACGCAGGTCATGCAGACTAAGCAAAGATTTCGTGACCGACGGAAACTAACAGTCATTCCTGACTGGGCACACAGAGAGATTTTAGATACTATCAGTTAACAAATGTCAACTTTAAATTACAAAACGCAAACATTTGTAACGTACGCGAATTCCACCCAGCACCTGTTGTCCCTGTTAACGAATTACGAGAGATGTTAACTATTGCTTCTTCACAAGTGACTTACTTGAAATGCCGTGAGGTAAAGCGTTGTGTTGGACAGGGACTCGAACCCAGAACCTATTCGGATTGTTATCGAAGCACAATCAACCGTGACATACTGGATTTTCTCGGCAGTAGCTAGATGTTTTAACCGAAATGACGAGACGAAACATTAATTTTTTCCTTCCCAGGACTCCAACCCGGCACCTATCGCTGTTATATTCTAGACAAAACGAACGTTAAATATGAAATTGTTAACCAGCAGCGACATGTGAGCATGCTTGAACTAGAAATAATATGACGAAGAGTTCAGTGCGGACTGGGAATAGAGCCCCACACATATAGTTGTTTTTATATTCCTTTCATAAGTGTACTCAAAACTAAGAAATTCATTCATGGTCGTTTTCGGGCTTGGCCGATGGTCGAGCCCAACAAACAAAAAGAGAATGTGTGTACGTGCGTGTAACAAGGGGGCGAGAGAGAGAGAGAGAGAGAGAGAGAGAGAGAGAGAGAGAGAGAGTGAGACATAAATATAAAAAAGAATGAGAGAGAGAGTAAAAAATAGTTGTAAAGAAATTGAATCATGGTATGTAAAGAAACCTTTCATTAAAATGACACGTTCCACATCATTACGAAATGTCGTATTCATGATCAGTAGAACAAGTATTAATCTACTCAGAGCTAATGTAATTTAATCATATCATATTGCTGACTAGCCATGAAGAGTCAGGAATTACCAAAATTTTCGCCAATATCGGTAACCAAATCTAAGCTTGAAAATAAAAGACATTACTTTTTGTAATAAACTAAGACTCCTATCAAGACTCTTTCGTCCCTGTTAACTAACCACGAAAGATGTCTGATATACTTCCATTCAGAAGTAACAAAGAGTGCATGCTTTATAAGATGAAGTGTAAGATGAGAATTTCTGTGACAGAGATATGAACCCAACTCATAATCGGACTGTTAATTAAGTAAAATGAAATGTTACGTATCGGTTTTTCTTAGCAGTTGCTAGGTGTTTGAATCTAAAATAAGGATACAAATTTTTGTGTCTGAGCGACAATCGAACCACACACCCACCATCCTTCTTTAACATCCACGAATATAGCTCAAGTATTAGTTGCTCAGTCATCAACTAAGATGTGTGCGTGTTTGATCAGAAATAACGACGCCTATTGCGATTGTTGACAACACATGAACAGACATTAAAAATGCCCTTTAATTTTCACTGGCATGCTGGTTTGCACGTGGAAATGAAATTATGAATATTTACTACTGGATCAGGATTCAGACCGACATACTTACCTTTGGAGGAGACCTAGAGAAGACTGCAGTCTTGGGAAAAGGAACGAAATTATATAACTATACTGTTTCGAGAGATTCAGATCCTCAAAAGAGGAGATACGAATTCGAATCATAGTCCAGCTCAAATTTTTCAACATCTCTAGTTCAATCAAGTACAAATAAAATAAGAGCCCTGTTCCTTTAAATGGCTATCGGTTCATCAAATAAAATTTTCTAATGTAAGTAAGTTTAGTGGCGACAGTATTTCTGTTTACCATGACTTCCGCCTATATCATTTCCCAACATAAACCGGCTCTGCCCAGTTGGTAATGAAGGAACGTGATGTTTAATGCAGATTCTGGATTATAACGTCTTTCTCTTGAGGTGACCAGAGGTAAAGTAAATGTGTTTGTGCGTCTCATAAGTAAAAGTCTGAACCTACGCGTTGCACCTGTGATAGTTCGATCCACAAGACCAGTGTGGCCACATTTCCCAGCCCCAGGGGTGTGCTGTAACGGATGATGTGCTTACCTTACAAAATTAGTCACGGTGGAAAAAATGTGAATCTATTAAATGGTTAAGTAGAAGCAAGATTCTGACGCGGATATTATGCTATTATCATGTCAGCAGGATGTAAAGACTCTTGTAGGCATCATAGCCTGGATGTGAAGCCAATTTCTGTGTGTATGCAATGCATACGGATTGTAGAATTTAGTGGTGCTCTCTCTTCTACTTCTGTATACAATATGCCTGACCTAAACGGGCCATTTCTCATTACAGGCCCTGGGCAGTACAACATCATACTGACAACAGTAATGTGCTTATACTGACAACCTCCCTGTTCGTTTTACCTGATTTTGTAATCATTTAAATAAAACAACATGTCCTTCCAGTGGGAGACGTTTCGCCCCCTTTCCCTTCTGTGAAATTTGTCACTAAGCTTTTGGCCTTACAACCAGCAAAATGCGGCAGATTACGGCCGGTAAACACAAACCACGATTTAGTGCCGTTAAGACGATTTCTTTAAACATTGTCGTAGCTGAAGGAATTTAGTTTCTTCTTAAATCGCCTTATGCAGCAACGTTCACAGATATATCAAATAGGAAAAGCTCCTTATCCAGGTACGAAGGTTGTAAAACAAACTTCCCACAGTTTGAGTCAGGTTGATCTTTTCGTCTGATAGCACTGCATTAGTATTTTGTCTAAGAGATATCACAAGTAGTGTTCCTGTAGCAGTGGGAATCATGGGTTGAAAACGAGTTTAACGCCAATGCCTACAGTACTGCTAAATATTCAAAATGATTAGTAACCTAAGTATGAGTTCATCCACAAACTGAGGCGTATTTATAATATTGAAGCTAGACTGTGTATCCTTGTCTTCCTTGAGTGTGCATTGCAAGGCGTTTACAAACACATATACAATACTAATAGTACTTCGAACGCTATAGTTAATATTGCTCTCATAAAATGATTTTTTTTAATTCTTCTGGGTGTTGAGTGTGCAGTATGTGTTGTAAAACAGTTTTAGACAATAAACATTGACCGCCAAGTCGTTCACGTAAGGTGGACAATACAGTCGCGCTCCCATCAGAATTCAGAATTCTATGTCCGGCAATATGCTCGATCTGGCAACATTGTAGACTGAGGCACTTCCCGGTTGAAATCATGACAACAGTCTGAGTACTTCACCCGTGACTATGACTATAGTCCTGAATTAAAACGCGGGAGCAGCTAACACGACGTCTGGCAACCGACGGCACACGTTGACAAAATTTTTATCGCCCTTCCATCTCGGTGCTGAAGCTATGAATGTAATTCAAGTGAATCTACAGTATATTTCGCTTTCTGTCACATTGGTAATAACAGTTTGGTTTAGCAATATTTTAGCGAGACATTTCTTGGCCGACCATCTCCCTCTGAACATCACATGTTTTTGAGTTCTCTGGGACCCGTTTGCTGCTTACCGACGGGGGCTGAGGCACCACCCTGCCTCACCTTCTGCCGACAACGTCAGCTCCACTCCTCACTCTCGACGGTTTAAAATGCTTTAACCGCTTAACATAAAATCCCCAGTACACTCGTTTTTTTTTAAATTCTGACAAAATAATAAAACACCGGTAATACTTGGGCTTATCATTTCTGACTGGCACAAGTTTTAAAAGGCCAAATTTACTCGTTCTATCTCACGTTTTGGCAGTTGCTTGATATTTTCGGTAGTGGTGTGTTACTCTGATGGGATGGCTCTGAGCACTATGGGACTTAACTGCTGAGGTCATCAGTCCCCTGGAACTCAGAATTACTTAAACCTAACTAACATAAGGACATCACACACATCCATGCCCGAGGCAGGATTCGAACCTGCGACCGTACAGGTCGCGCCGTTCCAGAGTGTAGCGCCTAGAACCGCTCGGCCACTTCGGCCGGCTGTTACTCTGAAATGTATATTTCTGGCAAGAGATGCCTCTGAATCAGGCAGTTGTACTAGTGGTCACTCTACAATCTGTTCTTGCAGTTTGCTAGTTATTTCCTCACGTTTTATGAAAATGGAGAATGAAAGTGAGTTTGATATTGAATGTAGTGGGTCTGAGAGTTCTGAAGATAGCTATGAAGAGAGTTCAGAAGGAGGAAGTGATGAATCAGTTTCTTCTGAGTGTGACATTGCGAGTGCCAGAGTGTGGTACGAGATAGATCCATCTAAGCCACTGCCACCTACTCCACCACGTATTCCTTTTACAGGTAAACTTCAAATTAATTGTGAAGCCTGTATTGAAGATGTCTTGCATTATTTTAGACAGTTCATTGATCACAGATACACGCAAATTTTGGTTACCGAGCCCAACAAATACGCAACACAAACAAATGTACCGGCATGGAAGCCAACAACAATTGATGAGATGTACATATTTGTTGCTGTAATATTGTTACAAAGCATTGTGAAAAAACCCACATATCAGATGTATTGGACAAAAAGAGATACATTAGCCACACCAATTTTTAGAGAGGTTCTACCATTCAAGAGGTTTGTCAATTTGGAAAAGAACTTACATATTTCGGACAATGCAACCTATAAAGCAGAAAGCCATCCACAACCCAAACTGAATAAAGTATGGCCTATTGTGAGCTACCTGTCGGGTAAATTTAGAAACAGCTGTGTTCCAGAAAGAGATGTCACCGTAGATGACAGCCTGCTGTTATATAAGGGCGACTGGGATGGATCCAGTACTTGCCACTCAACAGAGCTAGGTTTGGCATAAAAACATTCATGTTGTGTGAGTCTCAGACTGGATATGTTTTGTCTCTAATTATTTACGTTGGGAAGGGCACTACACTTGAGGAAGAATACAAGGATCTACCAATGTCGTCACAAATTGTAATCACACTAATGCAACCCAGCTTTCTGACCTTCTGCTAACAAAAAGAACAGATATGTATGGCATCTTGCGTCCTACAATAAAAGAAATGCCGCCTTCTTTCCAGACCAAGAAACTGAAGAAAGGGGAGGTTTGCAGCATTCCAGCGAGGTGAACTGACTGCACTGAAATGGAACGATAAGAGAGACGTCTGCATGCTGTCCACTATCCACAATGCAGAAATACAGACACCGAAAGAAAGAAACAAATATATTGCTAAACCAGTGACTGTATTTGCTTATAATGACACAATGTGGGGTGTGGATAAAGTTGATCAGCACATCGAAAACAATCCATTGCCATGAAAGAGGGTAAAAAGTATTACAAGAAGATATTTTTTCATCTATTGGATTTAGCAGAATGGAATGCCTTTGTCCTATATAAAAAACATGGGGGAAAGCTCACTGCCCTTGACTTTCGTGTGGCTGTCGCTGAACAGGTCATTGCCAAACATCAGGCGGAGGAATGTTCACCCAAAGCAGCGGGCCGTCCATCAGCAAAATCAACCCCAACGTGACTTGTTGGACGTCATTTTCCATCTACGATTCCTCCGACCGAGAAGAAGCAGAATTCAACAAGAACGTGTAGGATGTGCAGTAGTGTGCGTGATGTCAGAGGGAAGAAGGCAGGGAGGGAATCAAGATACATGTGTAAAGACTGTGGTGTAGCTTTGTGTATTGATCCTTGCTTCAGGGTATTTCACACAGCCGCAAACATATAAACAATGGCTTAAATTTTAATGGTTAGTGTTGCAGTTCACTTTTAGTGCTTCGATGCACAGAATTACTGTAATTTTAAGTAGAAAAAAAAAGGTTAAGCCTGTCACGAGTATACTCGTGATTTTAAACCAGGGGCTATTTAGAGATGAAAATGTCCATTGTTAAGCACCTACAAAATAATTTCATTGTTACTGTCATTATTGTGCTTCACTGAATATTCCATTTTGGAAATAAAAGAGTTAGTTGAAAAAAGAACCATCATATTGTAAATAATGCATATGTTAAGAGCATAATGTTGTTGAGTGGTGACCCATAAAATCTGTCTACGATTTGTGTTTCACACTCGATAGCAACGGCGGCACAAAACCCTTTTTATTTGATGAGTATTTTATTACACTAGTATGCAATACATCAATGTGACACAGAATTAATTTCATTGTTTCTGATCCAGTGCGCTATAATTAAAGGATCACATCCCGTTCTTTTTCCTTTCGCAGGAGATTCTTCAAATAATTTTTTTTTGTCATGGATTCATATGTGTTAGTCAAAGCAAAGAGAATAAATGCAATGTAACGTGTTTGGTTTCTTTCTTTGCTTCCCTATGGTAATTGGATGCGAAACATTGTGTCAATACCTCTCAGAACCTGTTCTATAGCTACTCAGGCAAATTGCTTGTTTTCAGGTTCATACATTAATTAATGGAGAAGCGAATGCTGTTCAAAAGTGTTATTTAAAATATTCAATTGGATTTAAGGCGACAAAATTGCACTTATTTGAAGCTACCCAGAGAAAAAGTAAGTTGCTAGAGCCTCTGTTAGCAAATGTATGCAGAGAGTTCCTAATTGCTACTGTGGAAATTTAGCATAGAGGTCTTATACTAATCAGGACATTCATTTCCTTCGTACTTATTACCCTGGCATGTGAGTCTTAAGTGAAGAACAATATTGAAGTTCGTATTGTTGACGGTCGATTCAAATTTCTTCAGAGACACTAGTCTTGTGAAGCAGCTTGGCAGTCATAGAGCCGAGGTCTATGACCATTAACACAACTTACTGAGTCACCTTACCAAGAGGACTTTATGTGTAATGCTTTTTCTTCCGAATTCGTTAAAGAATTTTTTCTGGAAATTCGTAGCTCCATTAAATAAATCAGAAAAGAAAGCTTCCACATGCTGGCCCCTACATTTGTTAGAACTGACGACTAAGTGAAGCGTTGTGACACTAGAAATGGGCGGTACCATGGGGCTATGGACATACAGCTGCCGGCACCCTTCTCCCATCATGGTATTGGTCTCTCAGCCTCAAAGCGCATCGTGAAGGACAATAAAAGTTGTCACTTATGTAAAGAATAGCATTTCTTTAGCCAAAAAATTGAATTTTCATTCTCAGTGTCTTAGTTTACATGAGAATTATATAGCACGAGTCATTCAAATGGAAAGGGAATCTCAAGTGAATTTAGAGTGTCAATTCAGTACCATATGTGGAAGTGAGTGCAAGGTGCCAAAGTTTGTGGCGACGTTGCCAATTCTCAGCTGTGTTAGGAACAACACATAGAGGCATTCGACTGAAGCATACCGATGACCAAGATTGTAACTGAGGTCGAGAGCATCGTCGTCTACCACCTTGAAAACTCGAATGGCAACAGTACTCAGACAGTTACTTACGTTTACTGGTATCAAAGCTACAGCATAAAAACACAAAAACGTTAATAACCCGGACATCATTAACATTGGAACCCATAGTAAAGTAAAGCAGTCATCAGTCGGAAGATTGGTTTGGACACCACAGTGCTTTAATAGGCACGGTCTTGTTGGAGGCCGTATGCCATTGCTTTCCTCCAACGTTTGAGTTGACTTACCTAGCCAGTGAATAGGGGAACCCACAGCTTAACGAGGCTTTCGGACCACAGTGCAACTCGGCATTTTTCACATCAACAAACACTGCCCGAGGGGAAATATGTGTAAAATGGCACATAAAAATTGTGGGGTTGATCAGGGATCGAACCTGAGAACTTCGTATTCCTAGTCTTGCTCTTTACCACTTTTTTATTTTTTTTTTATTTTTTGTTTTTTCAATGCCTACTTTATTTATTTATTTATTTTGAAAAAAAAAGGAAAATGGATTTTGAAAGGTTTGCTTTTCTGCTTTTTTTTATTTTCATTTTATTTTATTTTTATGCAAATGGATAAAAGGAAGGCCGTTCCTCTTCGACTACATAAACAGAATAATGGGAACTCGTCCCGTTACGATAAAGGATGCTCCATACTATAGCCCGCTGCGAATTTTTCGACGACTGTCGTCTCGTTGCTGTGTTGTTTCCGTTGTTTGTTCAATCTCATAAAAAAAAAGGAACTGGGAAGAGGTGCTATGGTTATCTTCTCATGTCATCGATAATCCAGCTGCGAGGCGGATTATGGAATGCGTTCCAAAGACAATTAGAAAAATATTCCCTATATTTCGGGTTCTTCACGATCGCAAAATGTCGTTCGTTGACGTAATACCAACAATTGGGTGCTGTCTTTTCGCCATTACCGAACAGGTAGTGAACAGCGTGGCCGCTAATCCACGTCACAGAGTTAGTTTTTGCTCTTGGGAAGTGCATCTCATCGGGGAAAAGAAGTGATCGCGTAGTTATCCTGTCGGGAGCATTGCTTGTGAGAAAAGCCAATATCTGACGCTCCAAACACCAAACGTCCTTTGCCGACCCGCATTCGAAACGATGTTCATCCGTGTCAGTCACTTGGCATGTGGCGCACAAGGGTGAATCGGCGAGGTGGATGTGATGTAGGCGGGTCTGGCACAACTGTTTCCCATTAACAGTTACGTACCATGCAGATTCCACGTCAGTATCAAGGGTGGTGGCATTCACTGCCTGCCACACAGCACGCCACTTTGTAGTGGGGTGTTTGCTTTCAGTCACATTCGGCGTCCTGTTCATTTGCATGTGTAGCACATATCGCCCTCGTCATCACCAAGCGTGTGCGATGCGGATGTAGCTTATTTCAAGGAAGAATTAGCTAATGTAGAAGAAAGGTGCTGGGATGTCCGATATCATCACAGGGGGTGCGAGTGGGATTGGTCGTAAGGCCTCCAGTAAGAGACTTGTGAGGCACGTCGGACTTCGCCGCCACAGTTGCAGGTGACAGCTGACGAACAGGGCCTTCGCTGTGTTCTGAACATGACAAACGCCTAAAGCCCCTCTGCTCCTCGGGAAGATTGGGGGCTCGTAATGATCTTAAATAACATGCCCGTATTAACAAAGGATCCCAAAACCGCCAACATGCGGTGAGCCAGGGTAGGTGGTATCGGGAGTAACTGTGCAAAATGGGGGATACGTGACGCCAAATAGACGTTAGCATATCGTGTCCGTTGCAGGAGGTCTAGATGTCTCAGACGGTGGTCACTTATTCCTGCTCTCATTTAATTCAATAAACGCCTGTAGTTAAGGGCTGTTGAACGCTTCATGTCAGATGTAAATTCAATGCAAAGACAGCGGACTGAGTCACTGATTCGTAGCGGTGCGACGCTCTCATCGGGTAGACTTCTGCCTATAGACAGGGCGTGCGATTTGTGGAGATTGAGTTTGCTCCCCGATGCCGCGCCGTAGGTCGCCACCCACGCCAGTGCTGCAAAAACATCGTCATTACTGCGAAGAAGGAATACCATATTATCCGCATAGGCAGTGCAACAAAAAGTGTGTCCACCAAGGGACATCCCAGTCAGGCGTTGTCGGAGGTCGCAGAGGAGTGGTTCCAAGACGAGGGCGTACAATATCGCCGAAAGAGGGCAGCCTTGTCGCACCGATCGCTGCATCTGTATCGGCGGCGTGAGACGGCCATTATATAACACCTTGGACGTCACGCCGCGTAGGAGACGCATCCGTACCTTAAATATGATGTCCGGATACCCAATGTGTTGCAGTACCTCCAGCAAAAATGTGTGGTCGACTCTGTCAAAGGCCTGGCTAAAATCGAGTGAGGCCAAAACTCCTGGCAGTTGGCGAGCTTTGGCTAGCAAGATCATATCTCGACATCGGCACAGTGTAGTGCGAATATTATGGTCACCACCTAACGATGCCTGGTCCTGCGACACAACACATTGTACCAATCGCTTTAGGTGTGCCGCCAGAAGCCGGCTGAAAATCTTCAAGTCACTGTTGAGTAAGGTCAAGGGGCGATAATCACTGATCCTAGATCCGCCTCGTGGTTTGTGTATGGGCACAATCAGTCCTTCTAGGAAAGCCCCAGGGATATTCGTCGTGGGAGACGTAAGATCGCGGCAAATATCAGTCCATGCTGGTGCCAGCCATTGTTGATATGTCGGATAAAATTCCATAGGAAGGCCATCAGGTCCCGGGGACTTATGAGCAGCCCTGCCTGTATTGCTTCAATGATTTCCTCCTCCGTTACATCTGCAGCATCTGCAGTCAAATCCTCTGCCGCTGTCGGAGAGATCGTGCCATAAGTGAGTTGAGAGACTTCGGCGATCACCTCTGGGGGATGTCGGTATTCCGAGTACAGCCTAGTGTAGTGAGCATGAAGGGCGTTTCCTGTATCGCGCTGGGTATCAAGGCGTCGTCCGTCTTCCGTCGTGATAGCTTGGATCAGTGTCCTGCGTCGGCGCCGTCGTTCTGAAATGACGTGATACATGGACTGTTCCTCCTGGGCCACTCTGTCTTGAATGCATGCTCTGACGATCGCACCCTCAAGGTGACAACGTGTTAATCTGATGATCTGTGCCTTGGCACGGTTCACTGTCACCTGCCGTGCACGTGAGTACCGCAATGTTGTACATTCCATTAAGATGCTGTAGTAAAAGTCCATGGTATGTCTCTTCCATGCTGCAACATCTCGGCCGTAGCCTATGAAGGTCTTCCGGATGGCTGGTTTGGCGCAGAGTAACCACCACGACAGTGTAGCCCGGCAGGTGCCACGCCGGCGGCTACAAGAATCCCACGTGTTCTCTATAAGGCGGCGGCATTCCTGAGAGGCTAGGTGAGTGACGTTGAACTTCCAAGGACAACTTCTGTGCGATACCTTCTGACGGCCGAGGGTAATGGCGCAGATGTAGGCCTCGTGGTCAGAAAACGCTGTGGGCCAAACTTCGCCAGCTCTCGTCCCCACAGCTATGGAGCGCGAGATGTAAATCCGGTCGATACGGCTGGAGGAATGGCTGGTGCAGTGAGTAAATCTGGACCGATCGACACAAACATGTTCCCATGAGTCCACTAACTGAAGATTATTTATAATTGTCGCAAGTTCTGTGCAGGGATAATGATGTGGTAACTGATCCTTATGTGCTTGGCTACAGTTGAAGTCCCCTCCGAATATCAAGGCGTCCTGACGGCCCATAAAGAGGGGCGTGATGGTATGAGCGGAAAAGGTGGATCGTTCGCGACGCCGACCAGATCCTGACCGCTCATAGATGTTAGTAAGTTTGACTCCTTGGATAGTAAGAGCCATGCCTCTGGCGTCAGGAAGATACTCGACTTCTCCTGATGATATACCTTCGAGGAGGAGGATCGCCACACCACTGCCATTGGCCGACGCATGTGAGACCCAAGTCTTGTAGCCATAGGGTTCCTTGAAGTCTGCGGCATACACCTCTTGAAGAAGCGCAATGTCGATGTGTGCTGCGTTGAGCAGAACCTGTAGCATCGCTAGTTTATGTCGGGCACGTATGTTGTTGATGTTAATCGTCGCTAGACGGTATGTTTGGTCAGCCAGGTCGGCAACTGGGTTGTTTAGGAGGCCGGGTGTGGGCGGCAGGGGCGGCCCCACACAGGCTGACGATACAGCCGTAGTCACTGTGGTTGGTCGGTGCTGGGTACAGCCCAGGGAGCATCTCTGCCCTCGGCATCCTCCTGGTGCTGTGGCTCATCCTCGACATCATCCGCCCGAAAATCAGATGCAGGAATTGGTAACTGTTGAGTAGTGCTGTCAGTAGAGCGCTCACGGGCATGTTCAGTAGCAGAAGTGGTGTTGTCAGACCGCGGCCCAGAAACTGTATTCGCCGTAGAATCGTGACGGGAAGGGTGAGTGTCGTCCGACGCCGGATATTCGTCCGGGTCACACATCCGAAGCAGGCAATCATCGGATGGCGTATGGCGCTGTTTCTTGCGTTTTCGAGGGGAGCGTTGTTTTCGGACATGTTGTTCTGTGTCAGAGTGCGGGCGGCAATCGTCTGATGCGGTTTCCATTGGTAGGAAGGCAGAAGTCGGGACAATTTCCGTTTCTACTTCCAACTTCTCTTTAGGCTCGTCTCGGTGACACAATCGATCACCGTTTTGAGGCAAGTCTGCCGATGACGTCGTAGAGGGGGCTATGCTGCCCGCCACACTGTCATCGACCACTGACTGCAATATGGTGTTGCGATCCTGGGCAGGAACAGCTGTTGCGGTTGCAGCCGCTGCGTACGTGATGGGGAGTGAAGTAGGCGTCGCCGGGGATGGAACTTCACCAACCGGTGTCTGGGTCAGTCGGCGTTCAGTGCAGGTAGATCGGACATGTCCTTCCTGGCCACAGCCGTCGCAAGTACGCGGTTGTCCGTCGTACATGACAATGGCTCTGAAGCCGCCAATTACTAAATTGGATGGCACATGCTTCGTCAGTTCAGTCTTAATTTGTCGCACTCCGTTTAAGACGGGGTATGTCTCAAACGTTTGCCATTTTTCAGCCAGGTGGCTTAGCACGTTGCCGAACGGTCTGAAAGCTGTCATCACAACATCTGGCGGGACTTCGAATGGCAGCTCGAAGACCCTCAGAGTGCGAAGGCCTAATCCAGCGCGGTCGATCGTGACACTTCTATGTGGCCAACACTGTGGCTTTTGCTTGGCCTTAAGATTAAGAATCTCTCGTTTGCGCCTGCGTTGGCACTTGCGTCTCTCTGCACTAAGTTAAATAGAACTGAATTGAATGTAGTGCCTCCAAGTTGGCATAAACAGAAATGGAGAAAAATTAAACAACATAAATGGTCTCTCTTTGATGCCTTAATCTTCATTGCCATTATGCGTCTTATGAGAAAAAACGTACTCTTCATCAAAATAAACATCTTCGTCTCGTTATGCAAGTATTTGCGATTTATTTTACATTAAATTTGTACTAACAAAATTAAAATTGGAGACGTTTTCCTTTTGTTCACAGCATCTTAATCGCTGAAGAGAAGTTAAGCTGAAATTAAACAATATGTGCTTTAATCAAAGTCTTCTTCCTATTAACACAGTAGGGTCAGTACCGCGTCCAGTTCCCGTCCTCTTCTACAAATGCATTTAATCGCCAGGGAACAGAGGCATCAAGCTTTTCTGATGAATCTGTCACTCTGTGACATCTCTTCCCACGCAGCGTTAACTGCTTCCGACAACGCTGGCTTGGATGTTGGTGCAGGTCTTTTCCTCCTAATAATTTTTTCCATCTCTGCCCACACGTGCTCTATGGGATTGAGGTCAGCAGCTTTTGGAGGCCAGTCTAACAGCTCAACGTCTCCTTTCATCTGAAACCAGTGTCATACACGACTGGCTGTATGAATTGGGGAATGTTCATGTTGGAAAATGATTCTACCTACAGGAAACCTCTGGCGAACAGAAGGAGGCATGATTTCTTTCAGTATTTCGCAGTAATAAGCACTACAAAGCGGACGCTCAAGTTCCCACAGCATGCCGCAACCATTTGCTGATATCCAGCCCTGAACTGTGACAGACGTCCGGCCACACCTTTGCCTCTATTGGACATATTTACTCTCGTAGCTCGTTCCACTGGGTCGATACACATGGACAGAGCTATTTGAAGCAGTTGAAAATACCTTCTCGTCGGTAAGCATAACTCGGTCGCAATAAGAAAGCGGCTTCCTTCTATAGGCCAGTGCGAAATTTAAGCTGGCAGTCCTATGTTGCTCGTTCAGCATTTCCTTAACAGCCGTTTTCTGTCCATACCTTCCTTCCTCGTTGAGCGGACGACGTATAGTCGACCTGCTCACTGTTAGCTGCAGGATGTTTTTAATTTCCCTGCCACTCCTAAAAGGGTCCTCAACACTGCAGCGGAGTATACTCCAGTCTTCATCCTCTGTGGTAGTCCGTAGGCGTCCAGAGCAACGACGACGGTTTACATGGCCTTCATCATCCATCCTCTTCACCCAGAGACGAATTGTGGATTTGATGTATCCCAGAACACGGGAAATTGCACTGACACAGTACCCGTCTCGCCGGCCGGAGTGGCCGAGCGATTCTAGGCGCTTCAGTCTGGAACCGTGCGACTGCTACGGTCGCAGGTTCGAATCCTGCCTCGGGCATGGATGTGAGTGATGTCCTTAGGTTAGTTAGGTTTAAGTAGTTCTAAGTTCTAGGGGACTGATGACCTCAGAAATTAAGTCTCATAGTGCTCAGAGCCATTTGAACCAGTACCGTCTTCATAAAGCGCAACAATACGACCTTTATCAAACTCACTGAGCTGCGACATGTCGGTATAACAGAAGTAAGAACCGACTCACAATAAAACAGGAAACGAAGTGCCACACAGGAAGCAGAGCACTCGCAAGAGCACCGACGTCAAATTCATTCCCGACTTCAAGCTTTCAATACTGTGACACGCGGATTATATTCACGATTTCACTGGAACGTTTAGAGCAATATCACCAAATCAATGGTGTTGCAGACGATCCAGTTACAACAGATAGGTGTGTTCAGTTTATGGGTATATCAGCCAAAATCACTAGTTTGAAATTTTTATGAACTGTGTTAAATGACAATTTATATCTGTTCAACAAAATCCAGGTTAAACAGAAATATGTTTTAGTCGTAACTATTATTTTGAAGCAACGAACATGTATTAGTACGGAAGACCAAAGTAAACTGTGGCGTTCAGTGTATTCGAGGTATTGCATACATTGCTGTATGTCACTTACAACGCTCGTTGTGGGGAGCAGGGGAAAACAGTCTCCACAAACTTCCGATTTGTAAATAAGTTTCACAAGGAGAGGGTCTGACAAGTGCGCTACCGATTTTTGTCAAATATTGCATGGATGTTCTAGCTTTGTGCTATACACTCCCTAGCATCTGAAAAAATCGATGACAAAGTTGAGGACGGAAAATCGTATTTTCAAACCTGTACACCGAAAGAGCGTCTACAAATAAAACATTTCATTAGTACGTTAGAGCTTCCAGCCGTTACATGGTGGCGAAATGGTAAAGAGCAACACTAGGACTACAATGGTCACTGGTTCAACCTTGATCAGTACCACGATTTTTATGTGCCACTATACACTTATTTCACCCCAGTTAGTGTTTGTTGATGTGAAAAATGCCGAGTTGCACTGTGGTCCGAAAGCCTCGTTAAACTGTAGGCTCCCCTATTAACTGGTTAGGTAAGTCAACTCAAAGGTCGGAGGATAGCAACGGCTTACCACCAACAAGACCGTGACTATTAAAGCACTGTGGTGTCCAAACCAATCTTCCGACTGATGACTGCTTTACTTTACTATGGGTTCCAATGTTAATGATCTCTGGATTATTAACATTTTTGTGTTTTCATGCTGTAGCTTTGATACCACTAAACGTAAGTAACCGGCCGAGCACTGTCACCGTTCGAGTAGTCAAGGTGGTAGACGACGATGCTGTCGACCCCAGTTACATTCTTGGTCATGGCTATGTTTCAGTCGAATGCCTCTATGTGTTGGTCCTAGCACAGCTGAGAATTGGCAACGTCGCCACAAACATTTGGCAACACTGTGACAGTGCAATCACTTCCGTGTATGATACTGAACTGACTCGCTAAATTCACTTGATATTCCCTTTCCATCTGAATGATTCGTGCTGTATAATCCTTACGTAAACGAGGACGCTGGGAATGAAAATTCAATTTTTTGGCTAAAGAAATGCTATTCTTTACGTAAGTGACAAATTTTATTATCTTTTACGATGCGTTATGAGGCTGAGTGACCAATATCATGATGAGAGAAGGGTGCTGGCAGCTGTGTGTCAATAGCACCATGGTACCGACCGTTTCTCGTGTCACAACGCTTCAATTAGTCGTCAGTTCTAACCGTGGTAGGGGCCAGCATGTGCAAGCTTTCTTTCTGATTTATTTAATGGAGCTGCGAATTTACAGAAAAAATTCTGTTAGGTTGATAGTTATTTTGAATATTTAGCAGTACTGACGCATTGTTGTTAAACTCGTTTTCAACCCATGATTCCCACAGCCACAGGAACACTACTTGTGATACCTCTGAGACAAAATACTTACACGGTGCTGTCAGACGAAAAGATCAACCTGACACAAACTGAGGGAAGTTTGTTTTACAACCTTCGTGCCTGGATAAAGAGCTTTTCATATTTGAGACATCTGTGGAACGTTGCTGCAGAAGGCGATTTAAGAAAAAACTAAATTCTTTCAGCTACGCCAATGTTAAAAGAAATCGTCTTAACGGTACTAAATCATCGTTTGTGAATCGTTTACCGGCCGTACTCTCCCGCATTTCGCTGGTTGGAAGGCAAAAAGCTTACTGACAAATTTCACAGAAGGAAAAGGGGGACGAAACATCTCCCACTGGAAGGTCATGTTGTTTTATTCAAATGATTACAAAATCAGGTATAACGAACAGTCAGGTTGTCAGTGTAAGCACATTACTGTTGTCAGTATGATGATGCACCGCCCAGGGCATGTAATGAGAAATGGCCCGTTTATTTATTTATGCATTTATTTTACCTGGCAAGATTAGGGCCTTCAGGCCCTCTCTTACACCTAACCAGGCATACTCAGATTCAACAAATTTCAGTGTCTACAGAAAATTAGGACATATAACATGTTATACAGTATTAATGTTAGAGAAAAAAAATAGAGATTATAAAAGTAGTACAATGATAATTATAACAATCAAAAAATAATTATAACAATCAAGAATAATAAAAATAATAATAATAATGATAATAATAATAATAATGACTATGTATATGAAAGTAAACATATTTTTCTTTCATGAGTGTCAGTCCTATTGCTAGTTGGGAATTTTCTCGTTATATTCTTGCAGCTTGTGAGTTATCCTCATCAAGCAGAGACATAAGACGATGGAATGGGGTGAAAGAGATATAGAAGAGGTAGATAGGTTAGAGGAAGAGAAATAGAATGGTAAAATTCGAAGCTATGATGGAGAGGAGAAAGAAAAAGATGAGGTGGGGCACAACAATGGTGGCTATACCGTCCCTAATATGTAAGTCTTAAGTTCCCTCTTGAATGTTGAGTGGTTTTGGATAAGACGCAGATCACAGGGGAGCGCGTTCCATAGTCGTATGGCTGAGACGGAGAATGACACGGAGAAAGATTTTGTGTTATGTAAAGGTACAGCCAAGATGCTAGACGTATCCGATCTGGTATTGCGGTTGTGGAATGATGATAGGTGTTTAATGTGAGAAGATAAGTATTGGGGGCACCAGTGGCTAAGAAATCGATGAAGTAAGCACATCGTGTGGAGATCGCGTGCCTTATGTGGACGTATCCAACCTAGCTGGGAGTATGAAGGACTGATATGATCATACAACCGTATGTTGCATACGTATCTAACACAAGCATTCATCACTAGCTCGAGGCATCTCGAATTCTCATTATTTGTGCCATGTTGAACTACATCACAGTAGTAAAGATTAGGCAAGACTAGTGTTTGGACTAATTTTTGTTTAACATGGGTTGGAAATGTTTTTCTAAATTTTTGAATTGCATGTAGGGAGGAGAGCGATTTCCGGCAAGCTGTGACTGTTTGTTCTTCCCAGTTTAGGTGTTCATCCAAGATTATTCCAAGGTCTTTTACTGTTTTTTGGTATGGTAGTTGGGTACCATTGAGGAGTATTTGAGGGACTGTTTCGCGAAAGTACCGACTGATTAACTTTGGATGAGATATAAGTATGACTGGGATTTTTTGGGGTTTAGTTTCAGACCTAGGTTCTGTGCCCATCGAGAAACAGAGCAAAGATCTGCGTTCATACTCGCTACTGCGTCAGCAATGTTCTTGGGGCTTGCACTTATGTACAGTTGCATGTCGTCGGCATATAGATGGCAGTTGCAGGAGTGAATCACTGAAGAAATATCATTAATGTACAGTGAGAAGAGTAATGGACCAAGGACAGAGCCTTGGGGAACTCCAGAGCGCACGTTTTTCCATGATGACTTTTCCGAACCACAAATGACTTGTTGACTTCTGTTTTTGAGGTAGCTGTCGAACCAGTGTATTGCGCTGTTTGAGAAATTCAGCTGCTTCATTTTAATTAGTAATATATCAAAGTCAACAGTATCAAAAGCCTTGCTAAAGTCAAGCAGTGTTAGGATGGTAGCTTCACGTCTGTCCATAGCATGTTTAATGTCATCAGTTACTTTGATTAATGCAGTTGCTGTACTATGGTGCTTTCGAAAGCCTGACTGATATTTGTCATGGATGTTATGAGTTTTGAGGTAATCCGTCAGCTGTTCATGGACGATGTATTCTAGGGCTTTAGATATTGCAGGAAGTATGCTGATCGGCCTGTAGTCACCTGGCGACTTAGGGTTGTCAGTCTTGGGTATAGGTTCAATTAAGCTTTGCTTCCACTCAGTAGGATATGTACTACTGACAAGAGACAGGTTGGAGATGTCTGTGATAACTGGAGTAATAGTGTTTACGACGTTCCTAATCATGCCAATGCTCACTCCATCATTTCCTACTGCCTCGGAAGAGATTCTCATAATTGCCTTGTGTACTGTGCCGGTAGTGACATGTTTTAGGAAAAACTTGTCTCTCGAGAGATTGATATCTTGGGGCTGGTAATTTGACGCTGCGTGGCAGTTTACGGCTGTTGAGAAGAAATCGTTTAATTCTTCTGCAGACGCTTGATAAACAGCGTCAGATCTTCGCTTCCCTATACCGAAACTGCGCAGCTTTTTCCACAGTGCATAGGTCAGGCATATTGTATACAGAAGTGGAAGAGAGAGCACCACTGAATTCTACAATCCATATGCATTGCATACACACAGAAATTACTGTTGCAGTGTACTTATGGAACCCAATGAGTGAACTGCCTACTTTCCAGTGAGAAAGAGCACTGGCAAACAGTCTTCGTTACATTAGGTTACTTAACCTGGTCTCACTCTGAGCTGGAATTTATGGTCAACGACAAAGTGTAAGGTGAACGAGTCGGATGCGGGTTTTGAAACTGTGAAATACTTTCCTACATTATAGAAGCCAATGTTAAGTTTGAACTAATATTGCGAAAAGTTTGAAATTGCATAGCTTAGAATGAAAATCTTTCTGTTTATTGCAAAGAAAAACAATTGATTTTCTAAAACACCCTCTGTCATACACAACTTAAAAGAGGTCACGTCAACCAAATCATATGGAAGAACTGACAGCGACGTATATCGGAAGGCAGTAAGATCCCTTGGCTTTTTGTTTGTCAGTATTCGACAGCCATTTCTAGGCGCAAGTAAATGAAGAAGGGCAGCGCGTTTTTGTTATCGAGCAACGTCTTCGTCAATTACTTTAGTTTTAATGTAATCTACGAGTAATTGCTGATGTTTGATACTAACATGAAAAGGATTCCGTAGACAGGGAAAGAACCTGTTCTTGTTCAACTGCTTCTATAATCAGCAAAAGGCATTAAATGATCTTAAAGCACATGTGTTCCATCAGCGGTATGAAGAAAATGATAGTAATAATGACGGTAATAATCGAATTTTCCGGTAATTCCACACTTCACAGTGGATTTTCTGGAACTAAGAAATTTGCTGAATTAGTGAAAATTTCAAAATGGCTTCATATCGAGGCTATGATGCCCAGAAGAGTCTTTACATCCTGCTGACATGAGAATAGCATAATCTCCGCGTCAGAATCTTGCTTCTTCTTAACCATTTAATAGATTCACATTTTTTCCACCGTGACTAATTTTGTAAGCTAAGCACATCATCCGTTACAGCACACTCCTGGGGCTGGGAAATGTGGCCACACTGGTCTGGTGGAGCGAACTATCACAGGTGCAACGCGTGGGTTCAGGCTTTTACTTTTGAGACGCACAAACAGATTTACTTTACCTCTGGTAACCTCAAGAGAAAGACGTTATAATGAAGAATCTGCATTAAACATCACGTTCCTTCATTACCAATTGGGCAGAGCCGGTTTATGTTGGGAAATGACATAGGCGGAAGTAATGGTAAACACAGAAATACTGTCGCCACTAAACTTACTTACATTAGAAAATTTTATTTTATTTGATGAACCGATAGCCATTTAAAGGAACAGGGCTCTTATTTTATTTGTACTTGATTGAACTAGAGGCGTTGAAAAATTTAGTGCTGGACTGTGATTCGAATTCGTATCTCCCCTTTTGAGGATCCGAATCTCTCGGAACAGTATAGTTGAATAATTTCGTTCTTTTTCCCAAGACTGCAGTCTTCTCTAGGTCTCCTCCAAATGTAAGTATGTGGGTCCGAATCCCGATCCAGTACAAAAATATTCATAATTTCATTTTCACGTGCACACCAGCCTGCTAGTGAAAATTAAAGTGCATTTTTAATGTCTATTCATGTGTTGTCAACAATCGCAATAGACGTCGTTATTTCTGATCAAACACGCACACATCTTAGTTGATGACTGAGCAACTAATACTTAAGCTATATTCGTGGATGACAAAGAAGGACGGTGGGTGTGTGGTTCGATTGTCGCTCAGGCACAAAAATTTGTATCCTTATTTTCGATTCAAACACCTAGCAGATGGTAAAAAAAAACATACGTAACATTTAATTTTAATTAACAATCCGATTATAAGTTGGGTTCGTATCTCCGTCACAGAACTTCTCATCAAGCGCTTCATCTTTAAAAGCATGCACACTTTGTTACTTCTGAATGGAAGTATATCAGACATCTTTCGTGGTTAGTTAACAGGGACGAAAGAGTCTTGATAGGAGTATCACTTTATTACAAAAACTGTCGTGTTTTATTTTCAAGAAAAGAATTGGTTATTGATATGGGCGAAAGTTTCGGTAAGTCCTGACTCTTCATGGCTTGTCAGCAATATCATATGATTAAATTAGATCTACTGTGAATGAGTTTCTTAGTTTTGAGTACACTTACGAAAGAAATATAAAAACAACTATGAGAGTTACTGATTTATGCTTAGTTTGCAGTCAGTTCTGAGTATTATTAGTAACTACGCTCCAGTTCCTAAACCTAGTTACAGACATGCGAATCAGATGCATTACGTATTCCAGCAGCATCTTTGAGACGCCAGCTATGGTCACTTCCCAGCCCGCTGTAGGAACACATCTGTTCGTCCTCTTCCTGTTGGTACTGTAACTGAGATATGGCAACAAGGCAAGGTATGTTTGGCAACTCTGTGATCGACGAGTTACTTCCTGGTGTGCACGGAATTAAGCCTCAAAGTTCACTTGATTTTTCCTGTAATTTCCGGTGAATAATCTTAGTTATTATTGCTTGAAGTGTTACAAAAGATTGTAAATTTACGGTTTTCAGTCCACGAAAGTCATTGCACTCTGAAATCGCAACTAATCTCGCTCTTTAAACAGCGGTTTACGAGTTCTAGCCACTATTCGCCTCGTAGGAGGAAGCTAAGACACATACCTCTTCGCTAGCTCTGTGGTAACGTGTTGACCCGTGAGAAACCGCCTGTTTATGGATTACGGTTCGAGTCACACTGACTGTAACGATTTTATCCATTCTGTGAAAGATCTACAAGCAAGCAGATCAAACATCGATAAGAAAAGCGTAAGAAAATACTTTCGCCTCATAGTGCAATGGTGAAAAACATACAATGCTGCACAACAGGTAACACCTCTTTCCGCTGCTGACAAGCCTATTTTGAGTTTCTAGTAATACACAACATTGTTTATGAAGTGCCACATTTTCATACCTCTTCAGTTTGACAGAGTACACCAATTAAACATAGACCCAGTCGAAATCTAAGTGAGTAGTATTTTACTAATTCGTGCCAATAGAGGCACGCTTGTGTACAGGTACTCAGATTTATTAAAACAGACTTTCGTTGTAAGGTTATCGTTGGTAGTTTTATTTCATTTCTTATAATACAGTGCACGATTTTCCTAAGGTTTCTTTTAGTGTCGTTAAAACAATAGTAAACATGAGAGAGAAATTAATCATCAACGATATATGCGAATTCTCTGATGTAATCTATAACAGTCTGGCAATGCAAATGCAGTTTATTCATTACATGCATGTATAAAACTTGTTCTGAGTTATGGCTGTCAAACAAGGTTTGAAGAAGAATACAATGCAACTACCACACGACAGCTAATGTAGGGAATACTTTCCTGGCGTATTTTGGCACGATGCGCTCTCCCCATACTTGATACAAAAGTTTGGAGATGCATCTGCTGCCTGGTTATTTTGGGTTTAGAAGTGAAGGGAATTATGTTCAAAGTTCCATTAGATTGATAACTTTAGCAGAAAGCAGAATTGCGTTTTAAAAAATGCAGCAGTGAATGTATTGCCGTGCGGTTAAAGGCGCTGCAGTCTGGAACCGCAAGACCGCTACGGTCGCAGGTTCGAATCCTGCCTCGGGCATGGATGTTTGTGATGTCCTTAGGTTAGTTAGGTTTAACTAGTTCTAAGTCCTAGGGGACTGATGACCACAGATGTTAAGTCCCATAGTGCTCAGAGCCATTTGAACCATTTAGTGAATGTATTCGAACTCGCAACAGTTGCCATGACGCTAGCAGCTGACACATAGCTACAGCAGCTCCAGAAGTCAATAAAAATTCCTCCAGAACTTCTGCATTCCCCAGTGCTGTGAGATAATGCATATGGATTGATCTAGACTTCTGAGAGACAGACAGTTACGCCTTTTCTCCCGCACGGAACGACGTTTTCAACAAACAGATAGCGTAATACAGTAGCTCAAGTGGAAAGGAACACTTCCCATTTAAATGTCTGCAGCCTACAGTGTTGGCAGTGCTCTGTAGGTGGCAGTTACCTGATTATGTTATGGCGAGTACAAGATAGAGTCGAATGAATGCACTGGGTAGCCGAGACAGCTAGTTCATGGCTATTCAGTCAAGCAAGTAAATGAATTTACTGAACATGCTGCAAACCACTACAGGGAGCCTGTGTGTCAGAATTCTAATCCAGTGTGGCGCAACGGCGTTACGATAGAAAAATGAGTCACCGAGAAGAGCATTTGGTGGTGTGTTGGATTGATGATATGTTCATATACTTATGGTCTGGGTTGATTCCAATTTCTGCCGATGATTTCAGATAGGGAGACACAGATTCCATTCTCTCCTGGCTACGCCAAGTGAATGAGGTATAATGGCATTGTGGTCTGAAATTCACATTAAACATGATATTCCTTCTCTACCAAGTAGATGTTAGGTTGAACCACTATAAGGTCAGGAGCGGCGACTTGTAGAAACTCTTATCACCAGTAACCTTTCTTATATTACATATTTATTTCTAGTGACGATACAAACGCTATGTAGGATCACAGGACACTTATTCCATCTTTAATTTGAGCTTCTGTAAATCGATAAAATTGGTTCTGAACTGGAAATGCAACTCAGACCGCCCTTAACGCGGAATTTCACCTCTTCTTGACAATACAGCTCGACTACAATTTGTTGTTTGTTCAGAACTGCAAATTCTTCAGCATCTCCACATATTGCGCGTGAATGGGTTCGAATCCTGGCCCGGCACTAAAGTTTTCATTATGTATTATCAAGCTCTAAAATGAGAGCACCTATCTGCTGGTGGACAATAATTTAGATTTTTAATATATTTTCATTCGTTGTCAACACTAACGATATCTGATGTTTCTGACTCCCAGTGAGACACAGAACTTTTTACGAGATCACTGTAAGTTGAAGGATGTTATTCTGAGCTGCTGGTGGAGAAAAATTCGGTAGCTACGTCTCTTTGTGTGTAGTCAACAACGATAAGTGTGGGGTTCGTTTACCAGTAAGCACTGAACTCTTCGTCATATTATTTCTAGTTCAAACATGCTCACATGTCACTGCTAGTGTAACAGACCCGTATTTAACGTTCCTTTTCTCTAGAATATAACAGAGATAAGTGCCGTTTTAGTGTCCTGGGAAGGAAAAAATTAATGTTTGATCTCGTCATTTCAGATAAAACATCTAGCTACTGCCGAGAAAATCTGATATGTCACAGTTAATTGTGCTTCGATAACAATCAGAATAGGTTCTGGGTTCGAATCCCTGTCCAACACAAAGCTTTACCTCACGGCATTTCAAGTAAGTCACATGTGAAAAAGCAATATTTAACATCTGTCGTAATTCGTTAGCGGGGACAACAGTTGCTGGGTGGAATTCGCGTACGTTACAAATGTTTACGTTTTTTAATTTAAAGTTGATATTTACTAACTGATATTATCTATAATCGGGGTGTATCACTCTCTGTGTGCCCATTCCGGAATGAGTGTTGGTTTCCGTCAGTCACGAAATCTTTGCTTAGTCTGCATGACCTGGGTTTGAATCCATATGCAGAACGAGACGGTTCGTCGTGTCATTTGCAGTTCATAGCTATTCTCAATTAGCTGCTCGTGAATAACTTAAATTTTTAATGTAATTATGTGTTAAATAATAAGTACGGTATGTTACTTTGAAGAGGAAATCATGAATACGACGAACTTAGTACGTCCATTACCTATCTGACGTAATAATGAGTGTGGTAACATTTCAGGTACGTCATTTATTGTAATAAATGTGAGCTTGCAAGCCTTAAGGACAGTCTTATCTGTGATAAGGTGTTCCCTGATATTTGTAGTATCGTGGTATTACTTTACATCTTGAGTTACTGCGATACAGTGCAGTGTTTTCTAGTGCGGACTTGTTGGAACGATTTTCAATAGTCCAACGACTATACCGAAGAGCGATTAGAGGACCTGCTAGACAGCTGCGTTATGCGGGTTGCATGCGAATCAGGCAAAATGCAAGTCAGGTCGTTCGGATACTTTTGAGCACGACTGTACCTCGTTCGTTGCAGTCGGAAATCCTCCGATTGCTTCACGTCGGTCATTGGGGTATAGTGTGGACGAAGCAATTAGCGCGTGGTCACCGCGCTTGGGTCGACATCGATAAACAAACTGAGAACTTGCTTGCTAACTGTCGCTTTTGCGCGGAGCATCAATCTGCTCCCCGCCAGAGCTTGTTTTCGTGGCCGACTACTACTGTGCCTTGGCAGCGCGTTCATATTGATTTTGTGGGTCCTTTCTGGGACGCCCGCTAGTTGATAGCTATTGATGCGTACAGCAACTTTCCTTTTGTTGTGCCTATTTCTTCTACTACATCTGCCAGTCTTATTCGGATGTTGACGTCTTTTTTTTTGCATCAAGGCACCCAATTCGTGTCCTCAGAGTTTGAAGCGTTCTGTGCTGCTAACAGCATTCGTCTTCTGACCTCAGTCCAGTTCCACCCACAGTAGAACGGCGAGGCTGAACACGTTGTGCGTACGTTTAAGTCGCAGATTAGCAAGCTGCTACGGACTTTCCTTGCTTCCTATCGCTCCCAGCTGCACGGCACCCGTTGCCCAGTGGAACTGCTACACGGCCGCGGCCATGGGTCGCTAACGCAGCCATTGCAGCGGCCGCTGCGCGCTCCCGCTGCTTCTACTCGTTCTGGCTTTGTGCCACGTGCATTAGTGTTTTATCGCGTTTTCTCTGGCAGCCAGCGGTGGGAGCAGGGGAGCATTCTTTGCCAGCTCGGCGGCGCCTTATTTGTCATTTCTGGTCCTTTCAGCACTGTTAAGCGACACCGGAACCAGATCCGGTTGTGCCGTCCCCGGCTTTCTGCCACTGGCTCTTTTTCGGCGGAACTGGAGGCTTCGCGGCTTCCGCCGCCTCAGCCCACGTCTCCACCGACACCGCCTCCGGCGCGGGCACTGCTGTTGCTGAGAGGGAGGTGAGGTTACCAAGAGCGCCTCCGCGGCGGCCCCTGCCTGCGCTGTCAGTCCGGTCTGCAGCGGGGGCGGCCGCCTCTCCTCGCCGCCACCACGGCCCCACCTACGGGCGCCGCCGCCTCCGTGTTCCTCTGCGGTGCCGGAGCCGATGGACGCTGAGGCTGCCGTCACGCCACCACCGCCGCCCGTGAAGGTGTTGCTCCACCTCCTCATCCGAGAATGCCCAGTGGCAGAGCGCGTCCTGGGCAGGTTTTCCGCGGGCGTTTTCCTCGCTGCCTCGCGAGAAATTCGGGGACGTGAGTGGGCAGCACACGCCAGCAGTTCCGCTGTCCACCCCGTCAGTTGCTCCGCCCCTGAGTCCGTCCATCCGCCGTCGGAAGCCCTATTCCACGACGGTGTGTCGTTTCAGGGGGGAGGGGTGCGGTATCGGTAGTTCAGATGCCACAGCTTAGGTGCACGCTCACGGGTGGCCACTGCGAGAGTAGACGAACTACGCCGACCACAGTCCCCTCTAGCCGACACTGTGGAGCTCAACGAGCGCCGCTCTGCTTTCTGCCCCAGTCGATCGAGAGCAGACGACCGAGCAACTTAGCTTCTACTTCATAAGGGACTAGCCATTACAGATTTTGCCTTTGTTACTTCAATGACAGTTTGCCCACTAATAGTCACTGTTAGCTTTGATACACGAACAGCTTGACACCTACGTGCTCATCAAGCCCAAGTTAAGTAGATGTCATTCACTAATATTCTGTATTAAATGTGTCTTTGCTTTACATGCAGTACCGAAGTGCTTTACCTCTTCTGCTCCTACTCGCTTCCTTCATTCGGCCTATTTTGCATATCACAAGAACAGACCCACGTGCAGCCTTCCAGACAGGATACAAAAGGTTGTGTTACTGGACTCTTCACACAACTACTGGAGCTGTGTTGTTTCGCTCCAGTAAGCTATGTTTACTATTGAGAATGCACCAGTACTGATTTACCAATGTAAGGTTGTTTATTATACAGCACACTTACAGTGAGAGTAAATATAGTAACAATGCCACAAGATTTATATACTCCAAGGAAATGAGGATCACAGGAAGGTCATCACTATTCATCATCAGTTGCATCATCACTTCAACTTGAAACTATGTGGTTGTAGAACCACAAAGAGTCATGGTGAAACATATTTCGAAGCTATATACTTAACATCATTTGCTTGATTCGCACTGACGTTTAAGACAATGGGATACAGAACACTTGATACAACTGTTAAGAGCAGAACAGCTCCCACTTTCTTCAAAACAAAGAAGTGAGTTGTTTAGTCTCCAAAAAACATTGTTCGCGTTATCTCATTGAGAGATGGTATGCAACTCTCTCACTTGAACGACACTGTCAGATTAAATTCTCGTTTTAGGTCATTATCTCGGTGTACCCCAGTGCTACATTTGGTGCGCGTGGATTATGACTTTTACATGACGAAATTGTGGGTGGACTGCTCATATAACTGCATGTGTAGCCCGTAGAGAACTTGTACCAGAGTGGCCGTAGTGGGCGCGGCGGAGAACAGGGAGAAAGATGGATTGTTGGCCATAAATGCTGTGTTCAGCGACCTGGCTGTGCGAATCAATCTGTGGATTATATCTGCAGACGGACTTAGCACCATCGCACTCCCCCTTCCCACTTAGGGTCAGAGCAGGAGGGTGTGGCTTCGCAAAACATTTTGCCTGGGCCGGGCAACAGACCATTGCTAAGGTAGCCAGTTGGTGGAAAGTGGGAGGAGGAAGCCACTTAAGAGAGACTGCCGCAATCTGAGCTTTCCTCCAAATGGTGGGAACGTCAGAAAACTCCAAGCATTCTCATGGTAGAATCTGCGTAACGTATTACTATCTTCACGACGTTTCTCATCGAGCCATATACGTTATCTCGCATTTCTAGCTGCTTATCTCACACAAATAATGACAAAAATTCAGAAATTCAGGGTCGCCACCAGCCCAAGCCTTTCCTGACCATTTAAAAAAAAAGGGAGCTGGAAAATTATTAGTTTAATGACATTAATAATTTAATTACAAGTATGCAAATTTTTTTAAGTAGCCAGATAAATAGCACTCCATGTCGTGCGTGAAGCAACTTGATTAATTCAGGATTGGAAATCGGAGAAAGTCGGTAAGATCAACAGCACAGAATTTATCTGTCACGTAGAGTATTTATTGTATCTAAGTATTTGGTTACATATCCTACCTGACTAGAAATATTTAAGTAAGAATTACGTGAGAATGTAACAGAGCACAATTTAACTACAGCAAGAAGAAACACAGAAAACGGGGGTGGGAGACAATGATACTATCATCTCCTTTGCATTCATACCATAAAAATATTTCATTGAGATTCGCATTACGATTCTACGCATGCACTATTCTGTACAGAGGTTTAACCAATGCATGAGGTTGTGCGATAATTATTCAACATACTAACTGCGTCTGCTGTTTGCAAACGGACGAACCAGGGCACCACAAACGGCCGAACCAGGGCACGTGGTGCGTTCAGAATCAAACTCTCGTGCTGCTTGATAGAAAGCGCATGAAAGAACAGATATTTTTGCAGAAATTATACGCCAGTTAAACAAGCAAACTGTTATAATAAAGCCAATTGCGCCGGCCGCTGTGGTCTCGCGGTTCTAGGCGCGCAGTCCGGAACCGTGCGACTGCTACCGTCGCAGGTTCGAATCCTGCCTCGGGCATGGATGTGTGTGATGTCCTTAGGTTAGTTAGGTTTAAGTAGTTCTAAGTTCTAGGGGACTGATGACCACAGCTGTTAAGTCCCATAGTGCTCAGAGCCATTTTTTGAAAGCCAATTGCGGTGCCATGTTGGACCAGAAGGGTCGTTGATTACCAAACATGTGGCACAAAATAGACACACAAAGACTAAAGCAACTTCCACAAAATATAAGATTAAAAATCATTAAAAATCATACTCGCTTCGACACAGTTTTACACTCACGTACGGTTGAAATGATCCTAACCAGCTTTTCCTAATCAGATTTACTGTTTGAAATTCTGCTTCATCGTTGTTCAAAATGAACAAAGTAACTTCCCACTTTTAACTCAAACACCCAAAAATCGCCTATTTAAAACAATATAATTATGGCACATTCGGAAAAATAGCTCGCTTCACACGATACAATTAAACTCAAGTTCTTAGGTATTTCAACAGTTAAACATAACGAAGTCCTAACTCGACCTGCTTCCTAACACCTGAAACCCCCCTTAAGACCTACGATCCGTACTCTCCAAGCGTTCACCGAAGAGTGCCCCTTTCTCTTTCGAGATTATCTAGCTCCCCGTGCAGCGGAAGCTACCAGAGGGGTAGCCCTCCGTCACCAACCTCACACACAAAAACAGCCTTCGACTAAGGTGGGTAAACCTCTCTGTTCAGGTATTGGAAAACTAAGTTGGTCATCCTGTGCTCTCCTTCGAACGAAAAGAAACATCGTCTGCTCCCAGCAGACGATGACCAACTCAGCGTTTCCCACAAAACAAAACCGAACCCCCACATTAAAACACGCATATAATATTCAGTAGGCCTTATTTGAGTGCTCAGTCTTTCTGGAAGAGTTCATGAATTGAGCTAAAATAAGTGAATACGTTGTGCCGAATTCGTCAAGCGTCTTATGAAACGACTTCACAGAGACGTTTCAGCTGGGATGTTATGAACAGAGGGGTTGGTGCACGTGTGTAGTGGAGTCAAAATTGTAACTCTCCTGTCGCCAGGACGTGACAAGGTTCTTTTAGCGACCAGAAGAAAATATATATTTCACGGTTGTGACTATCTGGGAACCTTAACAGCCTTCT
Source organism: Schistocerca serialis cubense (assembly GCF_023864345.2). NCBI lineage: Eukaryota > Metazoa > Arthropoda > Insecta > Orthoptera > Acrididae > Schistocerca > Schistocerca serialis. The sequence continues at coordinate 47,842,893 of NC_064645.1, forward strand.
TTCAGAAATTGGAAATCGTCGGTCTAGAAATATTAGATCTCTCCATAAATGAGGGACTGTGGCCCCATCTAGGTAGAAGTTTTTTGCCGAAACATGGCCATGCTTACCTTGAGAACGACGCCTCCGCAGTCTAAAATCTTCTTTGTTTCAGACAAAAGCGATCTGGAGTCGCCGATTGGCTCCTCTCAGGATATGCAAAGCAGACATCTGCTCCCCCACCAGCGTGGGAACCCCATTGCTGTGAATCGATTGGCTACCAGGCCAACAGAACAATCCAGAGGAGAGATTCAATGAATAGAGGATAGTTCGATTGGAGATGGTTTTTTTGCTAATTCGGCTCCCATGCTGAGGCTTGGTGGAAAGTGGTGGTGATTCTTTAGCTGCTTCGTCTTGTCGTCCCCCCCTGGTGGAGAAATGCAGGTCTTTCCCCTGTGTGTGGCACTTGTGGTCTGCAAGTTGTGGTGGACTACGAGCCAGTGGCAGTTTCCAACCATACCGACAGTGGAACTGCATGTCACCTCGGACATATCATGAATCAAGGTGAAAGGGGAGAGCGTTGCTGCGCCTGTGCAGAGTTGTTAAATAATATCCATAGATCCCTGTCCTCTGGTGAACCTTAGTTTGTGGTGTGCTTGGTCGTAGTTAATTCCATTTGAGTAGAACTGGACCTCACAGTGGAATTATGTAAACAAAATCAGGAATTAATTCAGGGGATAATTTTTATATTTCCCACCCCAATGAATGATTGGCCAATCAAGTACCATGCGTTTTCTAATTTGTGTTTTCGTCTTCTTTTTAAGATTTGTCAGCTCGTTGTAGATATAAAAGAATGAATAGAAATATGTTATTATCTTTGTAATCTTAAATACATACTCCTTGTCTATTCACCTTTTTTTTCTTTTTTTTAATCGAGCGAGGTGGCGCAGTGGTTAGACACTGGATTCACATTCGGGAGGACGACGGTTCTATCCCGCGTCCGGCCATCCTGATTTAGGTTTTCCGTGATTTCCCTAAATCGCTCCAGGCAAATGCCGGGATGGTTCCTTTCAAAGGGCACGGCCGACTTCCTTCCCCGTCCTTCCCTAATCCGATGAGACCGATGACCTCGCTGTCTGGTCTCCTTCCCCAAACCAACCAACCAACCACCCTTTTTTGTGGTGATACATGGGTACACCAGCAATTCAAGACTCAGTCTTACTAATTTAGTTAATCTGATTATTAATTTGAGCTCTGAAAGTGACCACAGACATAGGCAACAAAAGTGTCATGAGTAAATTTACTAATTTCATAAATAAAAAAATTAAGGATGTAGCTTACGATATGGAGGTTATTGGAAAGACAACATTTTTCTTTATGTAAAGATAATAACATTTAGCATCACTCACAGATGGTCGAACCAGCCAGTTTTGTCACAAACCCTAGATGTTTTCGTACATTGGCACATTCCTATCCACAAAACAAATTTCTATCAGTGAAACATGAGAGAATACCTGTACGCCATAAATTTGCCGTAAAACATCAAAGTTAAAATGCTGGACAGAAAACTACGAACGCCAGACTCGTTGAGCAGATGTCACAGCACAAGATCTTATCCGTCAATTGCAATATTAAATCGTCAAAAATGTGTAAGTGCAATCCAATAAAGAACGATAAACTAAGCGAGTATATAAATGAATCGGAATATAATGAACGTAACACTACCTTAATGATACAAGTTTTATTCTTTCTTTAGGCTGTGGGCGCAGTGACAGGCTGTCAATTCCTACAGAAATTTCTGCTGCGGTCTCTGATGGGTTAGATGGTCTGATTTCCACTACGTCATTCTGGTGATGACGTTGCAGACTTCGCCTACAAATCTTTCCATTATTCCTTGTTTGCGTTGAGTTCCAGACTGGCTGCAAGAATCGGTTAGAATTTACATTTCCCTGCTGCTGCTGTTTCCGTTACCGTCATACGTCCCCGACTGCTTCCGTCATGCTACTGAGGCTCATTATTAAATCTTTTGCCTTGATACTCAATTCTTGTTGACCTATTTCTATTTGCTTTTTCCCTTCATTACATGCTCCAGATGCACCTTGCGAATTCCGTTCTTTATGTTTCATTCGGTCCCTCACGTTTTGTCTTCCTTGACCAAGTCTAACTCTTATAGAGCGCTCTTGAATGACTCTGTTGTGTCGTTACATTTGCCAATGAGCAGTTCCTCGTACATCAATGGCAGTCCATGTGACAGTCTCGCATTGTCTCCTTATTACTGCGTGGTTGGTCCAGGTAACGCCTCTTGTTGACAAGTGTCTCGAAAACATTTACTGGACTGCGGCGCCCCGATGTTTCATAATCCTTCCCTAGCATAATCTCCTGTTTAATCCTTTCTTCGGTGTCCTGTGGCCAGTAGGTATTTAGGAAAGCCTCTCTGAATTCACCGTAACTGCGGCAGTTTGCAGCAACACTACGCATGTGCTCTGCTATTAAGCCTTCCAGGTATCCACAGAAAAATTTCACTTTCCACGAAGCCTCAGTACGGCACCCGAATTAGCAAATTAGATTACAAATCCTGAGAGGAGCCAATCAGCGACTCCACGTCTCTTTTGTCTGAAAAAAAGAAGATTTTAGACTACGGAGGCGTCGTTCTCAAGGTAAGCATGGCCATGTTTCGGCAAAAAACTTCTACCTAGATGGGACGACAGTCCCTCATTTACGGAGAGATCTAATGTTTCTAACCCAATCATTTCCAGTTTCTGAAAGAAGGCTTGTAAGTTGCCCAGATAGTCATGCCCGTGAAATATATGTTTTTGCTGCTCGGCAAAAGAACCCTGTCACTTCCTGGCGTCAGGAGACCTACAGTTCTGACTCCACTACACACGTGCACCAACCGCTCTAACATGAGAATGGTTGGAGTTATCTGACCATCCCACCATTTGGAGGAAAGCTCACGCTGCGGCAGTCGCTCTTAAATGGCTGCCTCCTCCCACTTTCCACCAACTGGCTAGCTTAACAATGGTCTGTTGCCCGGCCCAGGCAAAATGTTTTGCGGAGCCACACTCTCCTGCTCTGACCCTAAGTGGGAAGGGGGAGTGCGACGGTCCGAAGTCTCTCTGCAGATATAATCCACAGATTGATTCGCACAGCTAGGTCGCTGGACACAGCACTTATGGTTAGCAATCCGTCTTTCTTCATGTTCTCCGTCGCCTCCAGTATGGCCCCTCGTGTGCCAGTTCTGTACAGGCTACATATACAATTACATGAACAGTCCACATTTTAAACTAGTTGCCACGACTCGAGTAGTACCCTATCATACCTAGCAATCTATGACTTGCGATGTTAGGAGTTGGGTTTCTCTTTGTAAAACTGAAAATTTTGTATCGAGAGAAAATGTTTTAAGTAGAAATATTCATAATTTTGTGCCCCTTGACTTTCTATATATTCCGAGATTTCATGGCCGACCGATCCCCGAATGCTGTGTAACGCTCGTCTCGTGTCATCAGAGTCGTGTAGAAATGTTTTCGTACGTCTAAATCGCGCGGAATTGTGGTCCGGCTCCGTACTTTGTGTACTACGCGCTATCGGCCGAGCGTCGTATCCTGTTAAGCGAGCGCTGCCGTCGCATACGGGCCTGAGCCGTGGCTGTGGCTCCTGATTCTCTTTCGTTATTTTGTCTTTGACATTCCTGGCGACCAACGAGCCCACGGGGACGTGCTGTTGCCTCCGACTGAATTCCTACGTGAGCGGCCCGTCCGCATATTTGTCTCATCTCATCCACCAGTTCGTTCTGCTGGATAGTGAGGAGCAGTGTTCAAAGATGAGGCAACTGATACATGTGTATTGAGAAAGACTGTAACATTCTACAAGTAAATAATAATATTTAATGTGAAATAGTGTAATGATACTGTGATCAGGAACACTATGACCATGATAACCAATGAAATATACTCGTATACGCATTACAAACATGCAAGGTAGCTGACAAAAGTTATTTACTGTGTGGTGTTGAGACTGTAATGCTGAAAGCAACTTGGACAGTCAGTTTCTTTTGTTCAAATAAAAGAAGTCATCACAGTAACTGTATTCATTTACGTTACAAGTTTTGTTTGTACTTTCAGTCAAACACCACCTATAATAAGGAAGTATTCGAAGTAGCAGCAAAGCAACATCTGATCCTAGAAGGGGTATAGTTTATTAGCAACGCGTTCTACGATGGTAACTGATAAGAAACAGAAAAGTTATGACTAAGCAATCAGTTCGAATTGTTCAAATGGTTCAAATGGCTCTGAGCACTATGGGATTTAACATCTGTGGTCATCAGTCCCCTAGAACTTAGAACTACTTAAACCTAACTAACCTAAGGACATCACACACATCCATGCCCGAGACAGGATCCGAACCTGCGACCGTAGCGGTGACGCGGTTCCAGACTGAAGCGCCTTTAACCGCACGGCCACACCGGCCGGCTCGGATTGTACACCGAATGCTAGACTCTAGATTGTACCATTAAGTTCTACAACAGTTCATAACTTATATGAAACGAGATTTTTCTCTATATATTACCCATCTTTGTTTACAGGATACTTTGAATTTTGCTTACTCATGTGTGAGAATCATAATCACAATCTCCTGCTTTCTCATATGTCTTACCAATCCCGTCTACTAACACTGCTTCGTACAGAGAAATATTTTCTGTTTAATTTTAGCAACTTAGTGTAAAAGATAAATATTAGTCTTTTTTAGATGTTGTATGGATTTATGACATGACATGTAATTAGTTATTTCTGCTGATTATGACTATTTACGTGAAGGCTGTGGATGTTGCTCGTAAACAACAGACATTTATTGCCTCCTGTCTGCAACATATTGTCTTTCTTCTACTTGAGCCTTATTTTATCTTTTTTGTAACTGATTCTGATTTGTTGCTATTTCAGTATAACATGTTCTTTTTTTCAAAGAAAATTCCGCACTGGCTGTATGAATGATTTTCTGCGACCGGTTTTGCACCACTTATCCGTGTATCCTGAGGCAATCTGTGCAAAAAATAATGTAATAAGAGCTCATATAAACTATTCGATCCCCCAATTCTGAGGTGTAAAGAAACTTTTAAATAGCCAGCTTTTTGAATGAAACAAGAAAGTATTCACATATGCTATTTATAACATAGTAACGTTGAACATTGCCCTGTAGCCACTGCCCACCATTCACGTCCAATATGCCGTCATCTGGTGAAAGCGGTAGTTCAAACTTAAAAACCTTTTTTAAAAAATCTTTTAAATGATGGGAGCAGCAATGACCTAGAAAATAAAAATAAAATTCGTTGTTGATAAAACTCTTCTAAACACGAATGACGAAGAGCGGAACATTAGCATGAACAAACAGCGGAATTAGGGCCATGTAAACATATCATAACATATCGTGCAAGTTGAGAGGAGCCAAACGGCAGCAGACACGGCCTGACTGACCGGCCGAAACCCAGAAAGCGCTCACGCAGTGCCATCGTATTGTATTTTTATTTTCTAGGTCATTGCCGCTCCAATCATTTAGAAACATTTTTTAAACAGATTTTTAAATTTTAGCTACCACTTTCACCAGATGACGGTATATTGGACATGAATGGTGGGGAGTGGCTACTATGTTATAATTAGGGTGTGTGAGTACTTCCTTGTTTCATTAAAAAAACTGTCTATTTAAAAGTTTAATTTACACCTCAGAAATAGGGGATCGAATAGTTTGTATGAGCTCCTATTATATTATTTTTTGTACAGATTGCCTGAGGATGCATCGATAAGTGGTGCGAAACTGCTCACAGATTTAATAAAAATCATTCATACAACCAGTGTGGAATTTTCTTTGAAAAAAAGTCGAAGTCTGGCTGTGGTTCTTTTGAGGAGGTCTGACAGATTCAAATGGGCAGCCAAGGGACTGACACGAGATGGCAGACACACTTTCTCCTGCAATACTGAAGACACCAAATAGACAGGTATGACAGACCTGATGTTTATTGTTTTGAAAAAAGAGGAAAAAATTCCCACTGAATAGAAAGACTAAAGTAATGTGATACATCACATATTCCGAATGAGAAATTTCGTAAAAATGTAATGCAGAGAGCTTTTACAGAAAAGAAATGGCACATTGGAATACTGACATTTTCAACTATAATAATTGTGAAAGATTGCACGAATGGAGTGAGTAATGAGTACAGTCTTAAATTTGTGTTTGTACAAACTATCTTGTGTTTATTATCATAGATTTCTTCATAGATCAATACTTAAAATGTAAAGTATGATTAGAATATTGCTGAATTGGTTTCTATAAAGTTAATTTTTTGATGCCTCGGATGTAAATGGTATACATTTGTTGTATAAATACTTTCCTTAAATTGTTATGATGTTTGCCAACAATTTTCAATTTTTGCTAGTATACACTGAGGTGACAAAACTTATGGGATACTTCGTGACATCTTGTCGGACGTCCTTCTGCCCAGTATAGTACAGCAGCTTGACATGCCATGGACTAAATAAGTGGTTGGAAGTCCCTAGCACAAATACTGAGCTTCTATAGCCATCCATAATTACGAAACTGTTGTCAGTGTAGGACTTTGTACGTGATTTTACCTATCAGTTACGTTCCATACATGTTTGATGGGATTCATGTCAGGTCATCCGGGTGTCCAAATCGTTCACTCGAACTGTCCAGAATATTCTTAAAACTATGCAAGTACAGTTGTGGCACAGTGACATGGAGCATCGTTATCCACAAACATTCCATCGTTGCTCGGTAACTTGACGTCCATAAATAGCTGCAGATGGTACCAGAACATCCAGAGAACACAGTCCATTCCATGTAAACACAGCCCACACCATTATGGAGCCACCACCAGCTTGCACAGTGTCTTGTTGACAACTTGGGTCCGTGGCTTCGTGAGGTCTGCACCACACTCGAACACTGCCATCAGCCCTTACCAACTGAAACTAAGATTCACCTAACCAGAGCATGGTTTTATAGTCGCCTAGGCTCAAACACATATAAGTCACGAGCCCAGGAAAGACTCTGCAGGCGATGTCGGCAGTTAACAAAGGATCTCGCATCGGTTGTCTACTGCCATAGCCCATTAACGCCAAATTTCGCCACACTGTCCTAACGAAAACGCTTGTCGAACATTCATCACTGATTTTTGCGGTTATTTCATGCAGTGTTGCTTGCAGTGTTGTTAGCACTGACAACTCCACACAAACGCCGCTGCTCTCAGTCATTAAGTGAAGGTCGTCGGCCACTGTATTCTTGGCACGCTCTTGACATTATGAATCTCGGAATATTAAGTTTCCAAATGGTTTCCGAACTGAAATGTCCCATGCATCTAGCTTAAACTACTATACTGAATTCAAAGTCTGTTAATTCCCGTCATCCGACCATGAGCATATCAGAAACCTTTTCACATTAATCACCTGAGTGCAAATGACAGCTTGGCCAATGCAGTGCACTTTTATACTTTGTGTACACCATACTACTGCCACCTGTATATGTGCTCATCGCTGCCCCACGACTTTCGTCACCCTGTGTGTTATTTAATAAAGCTAATGGAAGTTTAAAATTTTTCATATCCATTAGACAAAGTCTGTTAGATATAATGAGGTGTAAGCACAAAAATATATTCTTACAAAATGTATTCTGACAATTATTCTGTTTATTACTTTTCTGCACACGTATATTTTCATATTTTATAAGCACAAATGTCCTACAGAATGTGTTGTAACAATCATTTTCCTGTTGCTTTATTACACACATAAATTTTCATATGGCACCTTGTTTTATCCCTTGTACACTTGCAGTATGTCTTACATAAATGTGGCAGACCAGGTTGGATGTAATAAACTGTGCAACAAAACTTTCTAGTAGATGAATTTGTATAGTTTTGAAACATCAATCACATGTTTGCCAACAGTAAGAATTCCATTAGAATGTGCAGTTCGTAAGCATGAGCTCGGAAGATGGATCATAAACAAAGTCTAAACATAGCTGTTTCCATTGCTAATGAACTATTTATTTAAAAACCAGATACAAATTTTTGTATGTAGCTTATTGCTGGAAGTCGTGTCATTGATAGGAATAAAGTATATGAATTTAATAAAAAAATAATAAAATCTTTAAAATCAATATAGTTCATCATGAACTAAAAGCCGATTTTATGAATGCAAAGCTTTATTAAACAGGAAACGGAACCTATGTATAAAATTGCAGATATGTTTGCGACAAGTTGATGAATATTTATTTAAGAACTGTAAAATCAACATTTAACGAAATACAGTGGTTGTTGTCATGTATTTATAGATGGTGGCACCGCCAACGAGTGGATCCGTTAGATAGTCTACTGGTTGTCGTACGTGGGTCAGAATCTGGTTGTGCTCCACATCAGAATAACTTGTATTTTTGTAATGTATTTTAAAAATAGTGAAAACAGAAGTGACTGCAGTGAACAACAAAATAAGGTGACTCAAGAATCTAGTGTCGTCTACAGTATTTTGAGAACCAATCTTACATCAAGATTATTCCAGGCAGCGAACAACAGATTAGACACCCCAAATTTTAGTGGAGGAAAAAAGAGATGAGTGCTTATAGTTACAACTTATAAGTTTGTTCTGCCTTGTTAAAATTTACAACTTCGTAATGTGCTTCTGTAAAAGTGATTTGTTCCTTGAGTTTCATAATTCTGCTTTAAATTTTAATTCGATTATTAGTCACATAACAAGCAGAGTATCACAATAGGGTCAGTGTGTTATTATGGATTGAGTAATATTAGTCAGAGAGGGTGGCCAGAAGCCCTTCCTTTGGTACTATGCTAAGTATGTTGTTGAGAAATGAAATCTGTTTGTTGTATGAACTTTAGTTTTGTAATTTAACAAACTGACATTCTTGATGATAAATTCATCTGTCCTATTATGAATATCATTATTATGTTGGCAGTCTGTTTTTGTAGTAGCCATGTCCATTGATAGTCACTCAAAGAATGCTGTGTGCAATATAGACATCGAGAGGGAAAGATAAATTAACGAGAAAATAATAACTTCCTTATAATTTTTATTTTACTGAAATAATCGTACAATATAATTGAATAATTATTTAACTCTTATTTGAACTCACATATTAAAGATGCTTAGAGATTCTATTGTTACAGCTATATAGTCACTGCACAAGTAAGTATTTGTGTTATAACACTGATGCCAAATTCATCAACCTGTTTCCTCTGTTATAAAAACGTCCATGCTTTGGTTTCCCATGTAGTCCTGAATCAAGATAAGTGCATATTTCTGCGACTCAATCTCTGTTGATACAAATCCCATTTCCTTTAAATGGAATGTGACAACAGATTGGTTCTCCACCTCCTCCTGAAATTTATATAAGATTATTTCACTTTATTTCAGAGTTGAAATAGTTTGTAGACACTTACCATTCTTGTCTGTAGAGCACCAAAAGATGTATCAATGGTGCAAAAATGCAAGAAGAGAAACAAACGTTTAAATTAATAATTTGAAATAATCCTGAATCCCTTATTTCCTTGTCCTATGGTTTGTAACATATGAAGGGCTTATTTCAATAGTGGTAAAAGTCCAATTTTGTTCATTTTGAGAAACAGAGTTCTAAAGTTAAATGAACGCTAAAAATCTCCAGTTGGGATACCAGAAATATTCAAGCATATGGCTTCTTGCTAGAGATGAACCTTTCTTTCTGTTTGTTTGGATCATTAATGTTGGAAGCAGTATATGCAGAAAGTGGAGGTAATGGACTTGTACCACTATTGAAATAAGACCGTCATATATAATGTCTACCTCTCATGACATTATTGAGAGGCAAAACAGGTTAACCTAAGATTGACAGGGTTCTCCTTGATTGTATGATACATTGAGGAAGCAAAAGTTTAAACTATAAAATATCCACTTTGGACTCATTTAATTTTCAGATTTTTCAAATGTAATGTATTCTTTACTGTGTTTAATTTATAGAGCACTTCCTTCACAGCGCATTTTTCTGTCTTCGGAACATATTACTGCAGCATTTTTGCATGCCATGGATTCGACAAGTTACTGGTATGTTTTCAGAGGTATTTGGTATCACTTATGTCTCACCATATGTCAACTGTTGGTGTAATTATCCGCCCATGGATAAAATAGTCTCAGGTTTCAAACTGCATCAAGTGGTTAACGGCCCAAGAGCTTTCAGTAGAGATCTCGTCTGCCATTGTGAAGTAGTTGACTGTTGTCTGGTTGTTGCTGCCATGCTTATATAGACGCACAGTGACGTCACAGGCTTCATTGCAGCTGTATAGGCATGACAGCGACATCCAAAGGAACCCCCTTCTCGCTCACATTGGACGCCTTCACATCGCCTATACCATCTGTAAACTAGATTCCAATAACCCCTTGTTCACCACCTGATCAACTGTGGTATGCTGCCACGTCTTCAAAAAAACATCCCTCCATCCCTACAACTAATACAGGCCAGGCTCTAGCTCAACGCAGCTTCAACCAACACCTTCTCCCAGATAATGAGCTGTCCCCCGATATTTGTCCCTCCTACCAACTTTAACACTTCCCCACCTATCCGAATCCACATCAAGGCACCTCTCTCCTTTATTTTCTCCATCCAGCCCTGTCCCTTTCCTCTTGTAATCACTACCCTCCTGACACACTACATTACTCCTCACCCTCTGTCTTCCCACTTATATGTATTCCCCCTGTCTATCTCGTGTCCTACCTACTCTCTCCATAGTTTCCCCTCCCTAACAGCCCCTACTTCTTTACCTATACCCCTCAACCCTATGGATCATATTCTCTCCTCTGACAATAGTTCTTACCCAGTGCAGGTCCCTTGTATTTTAAGTGAAAATTCAGTGCTTCAATGTTTTTATCAGATAAATTTCACCTTTCTGTGATATGTTTTAAAATGTATATAATTTCGTTTTTCGCTGTCTGTCTTTGATTTTTAGTTTAAAATACAACAACAACTATAAATTTTGATTCTTCTTTGAATACGTTTTTTAATTTGCTTGGTTGGAGAGTGGAATTTTGTACCACTGACAGCCCATCCCCACCCATATGGGTCTGGGGGGATAAAATAACAATACATAAAAAATACCCTCGTGACAGTCAACCACTTGACATTGGTAGAAGAGGCCTCTCCCAAAAGCTGAGGAGGATGTCATTAAATCACTGTGGCAACACGTGAAGATCATGTGCTTTGGAGTCCCATATTTAACATGTGCGCTGAATGGTGTGCTCCAAAACACTTGTGCTTGCATCAACATTATCTCAGTCATCAGATATGCCATAGGTTGCTGCTTATCCTGATTCGTTGAGTGGGCAATTTCCATGTTCTATGATCAGGCGTGGACATACAATGTCCTGACTCCCACTAATGGTTTCACTGCCCTCTAACTACTGTAGCATGCGAGCAGCCAATGAGACTAATCATTACCGAGGTACAGGTGCTGGGCCCTATCTGTCGATTGTTAAAGTCGTTTATGTCAGTGGATTACGTGGTCTACGGCCTGTATAGTCGCTAGAACGATTCGCTATTCGGCTCCACTTATATATGCTTCCCTAATGGAATCATCTGCCAGCAACGCAAACAGGCAACATTCGATCTCAAAACGTTCTGGCTCATCAGTGTACATTATGCAGAAACATATAAGTTGACCCGGTTACCAGACATTTTGAAAATGTGTGCTTCTATTGTTCAAAAACTTTTGTGCTTTATGGATGCTAACTTAATTTTAAGAAAAGATGACATTACATTATACAGGTCACATGGGCTCACCAACTATATTATGGTTCTCCTATTTTGTTGGAAGATGCTACAAAATAACTGTGTATATAGGTCAAGGAGATAGTTTTTACATAACAAGAGAAGATGCAGTCTACATGATACTTGAACCCTAACATTAATGGCAATTTTGATAAGTAGCTGCGCTATATAAATGAACAAGTGTATTTTGTCAACACAGTTTTCAATAAACAAAAGGCAAGATTATTTCATTTCGCTATATTTTTGTCACATGAAATTCCGTACGTGAGAACAGAACAACTGTCACTAATATTCGAATCCAAGAAGTTCTCCTACAATATCTACAACCTACCAGTCTTCTTATGGTGTATTATGAACGAAACTTTGGGTTTTACTATACTAATTCCCCTCTCCTGGTCCATTACTGAATGGTATGCCACCACATCAGTTCAGATTTCACTGATTGCTCATCATGGTCATTTTGGGAGGCATGTGTACAAGGAAGCAATATGTTGGCAGACTCTTCTTGAAGGGGAAGCTGGCACCTGTCTCATTGCGTCTGTTAGTGTATCCTGATGAGCATTTACATGATCTTCTCGCGCTTATTAACCGCACTGGAGATGAAATGCATTAGTTTTCTTTCGATTGTCTCTCTTTTCAGATACTTCTCTACGGAAAGCATTCAACGCTGACGAGATTTTTGTAAACTACCTTTTCCGCAGATGATATAATATGGAAAGTAGTGCTGTTGGGCGGTGGGGTCTGGAACGAAGTCGACTTATCCCGAAGGTGTTGTGTTCATGTCGCTACTCTGAACAGGCTGCTCCACTTCAGCAATGTTATTGTCCAGACATCAGTGCCATACGACTGACTCCTTATAACGGAGTGTGCTTCTGTGCTGATACAGTCATCGTCTCTGAACTGATCCTCTGCTGTACACAGTACACAGAGGTGTTTAATGTGTTTGTAACCTTCCGGAATAGGCGTTTTGTTAACTGCAGTAAGGGCACTACTTCCTAACGACAAAAAACATCCCCACATAGTAACCCACGTCCGCCGTCGACACCACGCATTATGGAAGGTGATGATCTCCAGGCAGTCACCGCAACGGTAACTTTTTCATTGGGTAGCCACAGGATGTAGTGTGATTCATCATTCCAGTTGAATCATTCCCAGTCGTCCACTGTCCAGTGGCTCTACTGTTAACACCACGCCGAGCTTTATTTACGATTGACTAAAGCTACGTGTGCACGTGAGGAGCCACTCTGACATATCCCATACTCCTCAACTCCCTGCGGACACTCATTGTGGTAGGTAGCCTGCTGGTAGAAGTTTAGAATTGACGAGTGATTCCTTCAACTAATTTCAAGCAATTTTTTACAACCACCCTCCACATTTGTCACCAGTCTCTTTCTGTCACTGTACGGGATGTCCCTAGATTTGGCTTGGATGTGGTCCTTCCTTCGAGTTTCCACTTCATAATTATATTACCTACAGTAGACGTGGGCCACTTCAGAAGGGTTGAAGTGTCTGTGATGGGTTTCTTCGCTGGGTGGCACACTCGATGTCCGCGAACCCTCCTGACCGAACTATTTTGCCGTTGCTGCTTCTCTGCTGGTAGTTCAATACTTCCCGCCTCTGTACTTCCTGATGGATCCTCCTGTAGTAACGTCTAGTGGTCAGTTCTTCATTATAAAGGTGTCTACATCACCCACGCGAATCTTCAAACATTAGTTATTGGGAACAGTAATGGAGCTATAACAGACGAAATCAGTTAACGTGTATCGAGGGAATGAGAATAACAAACAGTAGACTAAAAGTTAACTGATAATTGCTCTGACAACTGATAATTGCTCTGAAATTACTAGTCATAAAAATCATCATATATTAAGAAATTACGTGCTTTATCGCCGGATTTTCATCTCCTAAGTGAACTGAATGCTGAACTCTATTAAAAAAAATCCAACTCAGATTTCTGTATAGAGTTTGATATTACAATTTCAATGATTTTACTGGGAAAATAATGTTACTGTAAGCAAATGTAATTTTAACAACAATGATATGGGGCTACAATATTAGAGTTCCTTAGCTAATACTTGGAGATCAACACCATTATATCTCAGATCGTGATGTACAAAAACTAATAGAGCAAAAACGAGATGCCAAACAAAAGGATTTTCATTGAATCGTGTGCAGTTGCTACACATACATTTATAAATTATTACTGTGGATATGTAGCAAGAAGTCTATAATTCAGATAGCTTCAGTTTTGAACGTATTGCTTTTCCACAAGCCTTATTCAGTCCTTAATTAAATTATACCGAGCAGAAATAGTACTGATAATCTCAGACGGTCTTCATATATGGTCTGTGAAGTAAGATGCACAGGTATAGAAATGTAGAGCATGTGGCGACTCATCTCAATGGAAACGTGAAAATGTTATGGAGGTTCGAAAGAATTAACCAAATTTTGCTGGAAGGCTGTAAGGAAAATTTTATTGCTACTGCTGGAGAAAGTGGAAATCAATTACGTCACTTATTATGAGAAATGAAGAATGCACAGGGACTCCAGCATGAAATCGTTGAAAAATCATGTAGAATTATTGAAATACCGATTAAGCTAACGAATATTACTCCAAAACACGTTAGCGTTCTTATTTCTTGTGATTATTGTGTTTAAAGTGCGGTAATTTACCTGACAGACAAAAATATTACACAGCTCCCAGTAAGGTGAAGACTGATAGCTTCGAACAGCACTTTTTCTTAGTGACACCATTCTCTTCTTGCTATGGAAAGCACTTGTCCCATTATATTTTATGGTGCCATAATGCTCCAGTACACGTATAAGACTGTTAAAATTTACATAGTAAAATGCCTTACACCAATTACAGAAATACTGTAAACTGTATAATTAATGGCATACATTTTCACCATACATGTGAATAGCCTTAGCACTGAAACCATTTAGAAGGCCATACTGTGACAAAATATATTATTTGTGGCTGGAAGTTGGTTATCTATTATATTTCCTTAATTTTTGTATATTGCTGCCAAGGATGAAGGTAGGTGGAGTTTGATGGTACTTCTTTAACTCCTGTTCTATAAATAAGTTGAATTTCAGCACTATTCACCAAATCAGGAATTTTTTCTGTGTGTGAGATAAGTTATAACCAATTTAAAAAATTAAATTATTAGTAGATATTCTTAGTCTGATGAATTTCAATTCTGTTATGTAGTATAGTGACAGGAAAACTCCAAATGGTTACACTGACATATATTTTGGAAATGGATGGAAAATATTTTAAAATGTGCTGATAGGTTTTAGAGAGATAATTACTAAGGAAATATCAGCTTTGTTATACCAAAAGCAATGACATTCATATTTATGGTATGAAGAACCATAATTATTATAATTATTACTTATGCCATGGCAAAAGTGATATGTAACATATGGTATAATTGATAACAAAAGATTTTAAAATTGTGATTTTTAATATATTCATAAATTATGTAAAATATGCATAATTATTATGGAATATAACGAAATTATTAAACGTAAAACATATGTGAGAGAGTTTTAGACCAAATATCCAAGTCATAATGAAATTGAAACGAAATATTTACAATAATTCAAATATTGTAAAACCATGTGAGCTTGTAAATAATTCATTGCCAACATTGTCCAGGCACTCAGATACTGTAGTACAGATTTCTTGTCTCAGTCTGAATGTTGGAAGAGTAGGAGCATTTGAACTGCCTAAACAGTATTTATAATTGTACTTATTTTCCTTATTTTATCTGTGTGATGTTGAATGATGCTGGCACTGAAAATTATTCTGTGTGATATGTTTTTGGTATTGTGAACTCTGATCAATCTCAATGTGAAATTAAGTAAAATGTAAACTGCACTTGGGAAAATTAGGCGTTGGAGATAATTTAAGCTTAGTTCTATATGTAGGAATCTCATATTCAGGAATAAATTTCGCACTAGTTAAAACCATAATGAAATATAAGCAAAATGTTAAAATACGTATAATGAGAATCAAACAAAGTGTTCAGAGACGAGTTGAGTGACAAATATGGACTAGGGGGCAAGGCAAATAATCAGACTGCTGAATTAAACAGACAAAAGACAATGTTAGATGAAAAATAGACAAATTACCAAATAAAATAATTGATGTAAGAGACAGAGTAGCCAGTTTTGAAACTAAGTGGCAGTATTTTGAGGAAAGAGAGGTGGAGATGAAATCATGATTGAAACGGAGTAGAGAAATCTACATGTATTGGAACAGATATGTCAAACAATAAAACAGTACGGCATGGTGAGGTAAATGATGTTGTACCTCATACTGGAGACCACAATGTATATGATGTGGATCAAATGAAAGATGAGGTAAATAGTTCTCCTAATGATTATGTAGGAGTTAAAGAGGAAGGATTGATTAAATTGGACTATGCAGACTAGATTGAGAAATTGTTTGTTGATTGTTACAGAAGAGAGGCAGAATGTATAAAATTTACATAGTAACTTTGTAACCTGGACTTAAGTGTTTGGTTGGGAATTCATAGAATCCTTTTACAAATTATGTCTACTATACCAATTTCGGATTGCACATGGAAAAAATTAACATGCAAATCTTTCTGCTTGAAGTCTGAATTCTCTTGTTTTATTATGGAGGTCATTTTTGCCTATGCACGTGAAAATCAACAAAAGAGTGAAGGAGAATTTTGATTATTGATACATTATGAAAAGATTTTACTGTAACGAAAAGCGCCTTTGTTTTTGTGATTGCACCCCAACTTGCATATCATATCTGTGACATGGTTTCCTCTATTTTGCAATAATATTACGATACTAGGTGGAAAATCACAGCATCATTTGCAAACAATCATAGAGGATTGCCCAAGTTGTTTGCTAAACCGGTTTTACAGACTGGAAATAGCAAAGCTTACATAACTCATTCATGGGGAATTCTGACATAATTTTTGTTTCACTAGATTACTTTCCATCAGTTAATTTGAACTGCAATCTTTCTGATACGAAATTACGAATACAGTGGCAAAGCAGAGCTCACATTCCGTCGTTACACAGTTTGATTGGAAGACACCTCTAAGAAACAATGTAAAAAGCCTGCTAGGTATCTAGAAATATCGAATCAATTTGAGATCCTCTTTCGATACCTCTCACAACCCCTGTGAATAAAGAGTCAGTTGTGTTTCACGAGAACAATGTTTTCTGAACCCGTGATGACTTTCCGTCAATAGATCGTTTTCGTTGATGTAATGCATGAAGTTTGAAGACAGAATACGTTACGAAAGGTATCCAGTTTTCATGCACGGATTTTACAACAGGTGGCTGGTTGCGTATGATTACTAAAAATAAAGCTATTTCATCAGTATGCTCCGAAAGTAGTTTCTTTTGAACACAGTCTGAACCAGGACACCATCCTTCACTAGTCGACTGAGGTTACTTTGCTATAGTGAGGGCATCTACTTGAAAATTACTCTTGTTGGTGGTTACTCTTGATTCGAAGTCTGTAATACTGACTGCATCTTCTTTGGCGAAATAATTTCGGAAAACGGTATTAATGTCACTATCATCACCAACATTAGCACTGCTGTCACTGAAATGTTGGCAGAAGAGCCAACACCACGTTATGAAGGGAGGCAGAAATGCAAGCGCTTTAGCTCACGCAGGCTGGCGTGAGGAGGGAAGAACTGTACTGGCGTCAGGTCTGGAACATGACAAGGAATGAGAATTCAGAAAGCGGACGTAATTAGTTGGATACTTAACTTTAATCCATTTATGATGAACGTCGCTCTTGACGGTACATGATTCACAATATTATCTGTTCAGAATAGTAACTGAATATGGCGCCTTGCTAGGTCGCAGCAAATGACGTAGCTGAAGGCTATGCTAAACTGTCGTCTCGGCAAATGAAAGCGTATGTATACAGTGAACCATCGCTAGCAACCAGTGAACCATCGCTCTTGCGGTGACACCACAGTCACAAAGTGGATGCATTTTTGCATTGAAATCCGTAAAGAGTTTCGAGAACCAGTAAACTGTCACCAGTCTTAGAGATTCTGCCATCTCAGAGCATGGCATGGCTTCCTTGTTGCTTCTGCAACTGTGTCCTGACCTGTTTTCTGTAACATAGGAAATCTGTTCTATTTACTAACAGTTAACTGGGTATAAAACTCCCAGTTGCTACCAACACTACTGTACTTCTTCAATTGTGAGCTAAATTTGGTGTAATCTTATATTTAGTGTGGAAGGATTATTGTGAAGTAGCCTGAAGCAGAAGGGTTTTCAACAACAAGAGCTAATATTTATTTTTATGTAGTCTAGTGGGGGGAGGATTGAGTACTTTTCATAACAGTTTAAGAAAAGTGGAAGAAATTTGTTAAGTATATAGCGAATTTTGTTCGTTTCTGCGAGATGTTTGCTTTTCTTTAGCATGAATCATACTCAGTATTCACTTATATATTAAGTGCATGAAAAGAGTAGCCGAAGTGTAGAAGAACGTTATTGTAGAGCAGACACATTAATATTTATAGAGACTCTTGTATTTCATTAGGTAGAAAATCGTTCCTCCGTTAAAATTCTTAGAAGAATGTTTTTTTTTTTTTTTAATTTCCTGCAGTTAGATTATTTTAACAGATATGATAATGAACCATTTTATTATCTATTTATAGCAATAATCTTTTCAGGTCTTTGCCCATATTCGGTTGGCATAATACACATTTCAATCTTCAGATGTAAAGGCTCTGAGCACTATGGGACTTAACATCTGTGGTCATCAGTCCCCTAGAACTTAGAACTACTTAAACCTAACTAACCTAAGGACATCACACACATCCATGCCCGAGGCAGGATTCGAATCTGCGACCGTAGCAGTCGTGCGGTTCCAGACTGTAGCGGCTTTAACTGCTTGGCCACCCCGGCTGGCTCTGGGTGGTTAGATGGGGATGCATTTCACTATTTATTTCATTTGTGGCCATTATCGTAAATGACTGAATGATGTGAAGTTCATAAGTTTACTCGCTTTTTTTAAACAAATATTTTGCACTTTCATGAGCACTGTTTCTGTATAATGCCATGCTGTGCTTATCTATGTGGCCCTGGGTTTTATTGATTGTTGCATGTGTTTATGTTGCTTTCCTTTGTACCTCATATTTCTATCTGTTGTTGAAGCTACTTATGGAGATTTCAAGAACATTTAAATCTTTCAGTGTCTATTATTCAATAGTGATGATGACATTCATCTGATTTTTGTTCACTGTCTCCCAAAGTTTATCAATTTTTTATGTAGCATCTTCTAATAATATTGTATGTCAACATCACTTCTCTTATAATAAACTACTTTGTTAACTAACAAGGTGATTTCATTCAATAATGTACGTCCTGTGTTGTTAATGGAAGTATCAACAAGTAAACTGGAGAGGCAGTGGGCCATGGATAGGCCACCTTACTGCTGATACATTTCACTTTTAAAAGAAATGTGCGTACATGAAAGTACTAGTGTCAACCAATCAAAGAACTCATATTTCTGGTGAAGTCAAATTTTTATACTTAAGCATGTTATTGTTCATTAGTTCTATTGTTTCCTTGACAGATATTTTTGTGTAGAGGTTCATGTCAGCAAAGTATGAGTTTAGCTGTACCAAGAATCTAAATGTCCTTTATAACTATATGGTACTGAGTACAATATAGCCAGGTATTAAGAGCTTTAAATACTGTTCGAAAGTTCAAACATCAAGCATCAGCATCTACATCAACAAAAAGTGTTTAAGTGAAAATGCGACTCCTAAATGAATCAAAGTGGAGGTCCACACTCAAAATGAAGCACCAAAAATCATTAAAGAAATGTAATTACATGGCTCCAATCTGAAATCAGAAACAAGCACAGAAAAATTAATTTCTATATCATATTTTAGTTGCATACTTTACGTTTCTAACTAAGTAGTCAGTTCATAAATACACAGCTCAAGTGTGCTTTACATTATGTGAGTATGGTAGTTGAGATAATAACATCATAAAATTAAATGTAGACATAACCAAAAAATTGAAACCTTAAGTCACATGTTCCAAAGGTAAATGAAAGTATGCATTTCACTTACCATAAATGCATGGTAAATTCAACTAACATTATTTCCAGTGAGAGAGAAATAAACTTGCTATATAAAGGACTTCAAGATTAACAGCCCAAACTAGAGTAAAAATAACGCTGCAGATATCATTTTAAGCACTAAAATAGCCTGTCACACAGCTACAATAATCCAGAATGATCACATTGCTATACACCACAAACAATCTTATCACCAAACAAGCAGAGAACGACACGATAATTATTTCACAGTAAAGAAATAAAGGTAACACTAATGCTGCAATGTATAATATTGAATGTGTCATTAAGACCATTGAATTCTTCGACAACAATAACATAACAGAATTTCATTGAGATCCCACTTGTAAATTGCGGAATAAATTTTAAAATCTGATGAATAAGAGTGACTTCATTTAACTGCAAAATATGTAGGTCATTGCGCTATTATGGGCCTTCTGCACCACGGTATGAGCACAACTTAAAATCCACAAACAGAACATCACTGTATACTCTAACATATGACCATTAACAACACATTCAACTTTGAAGATACATACTCAGTACTGAGTAGTTATGAAATAATTAATTGTATAAAGAACATTCAGATTCCTGAGACAAAGAAGTTCACATCATTTACTATCACAAACCTCTACACAAAAATACGTGCTAAGGAAACAATGTAAAGAATTAAAAATACCTTACTTAAGTATAAAATCTAGACTTAAGCAACAATAAATGAGTTCACTGATATACTGACACTCATACTACCGTATAATTGCTTTCCTTTTGATAACAAAAAGTACCAGTAGAAGATGGCCTAGACGTGGACAGCTGCCTTGACAGTTTACTTGCTGATATTTTCATCAACAACTTAGAAAGTAAATTGTTTAAGGAAAATGGCCAAATAGTTACCAAATTTATATATTGTAACAGATATATTGCTGGATATACTAATCTTACTTGATGCTACAACAAAATTTGTTGAGGACCTTGTATAATAAATTAACAAAATGCATCAGAATTTCATCTTCACTATTGAACATAAGGCAGTGGAAGCTCTATATTTCCACCATTTTCTAGGTTATCTGGAGCTCCTACAATGGACATAAATATCAAGTCCACAGGAAACCAACACAGAGATGCAAAAATAGAAAACACATCATGTTACCAACATCAACACATATCAGTTTCATACAGAGCAATGTTCAGCAGAATGCCCAAAATCCCTTTAGAAACAGCTGAAAGAACTGATGAGCCAAACACCATTACAATAGCTGGTTACGATAATGACCATTGCCAAAAATTAATACTGAAGACAAATAGTAAAACACATTCTCACATAACCAGCAAGAAAGACGAACCAACATTAAGTAACAGTATATCATAACTGACAGAAAAAAGGTGAGCAGCACGTTTTTAGAAAACCAGTCTTTTAAAGTAGCAAATCTTTTCTGAGGAACGAATGTTAGAACCAGTCTTTACATAAATAACAATATAAAAGACAAGCCATCCAGAGTAGCAAAAATAATAGTAAGTCACACTATCGATCAGGAATATATGAACTTCACTGCAACTGATGATTACACATGTACAATGGCCAATGTTGTTGTGTGTTCAGTCCGATGTATGATTTGTTGTGGCTCTCCATGCTGCTCTATCCTGAGCAAGTCTCTCCTTCTTCTAATAACTACTGCAACCTACATCCTTCAGAATCTGCTTACAGTATGCATCTCTTGGTCTGCCTATACAATTTTTATCCCCCTGTCCTCCCACACATCCTTCCAGTACTAAAGGGGTGATCTCTTGAAGTCTCGGAATATGTCCTATCAATCGATCCCTTCTTCTAGTTAGACGGTGGCACAACTTCCTTTTTTCTCCAGTTGTATTCAGTACCTCATTAGTTGTGCAACCTACCCATCTAATCTTCAGCACTCTCCTTTAGCACCCTATTTTAAAAGTTTCTATAATATTCTGGTCTCAGCTGGTTAGCGTTTACTCTACACAAATAGTTTCAGAAAGTCTTAGTTGCGCTTACATCTATATTCGATGTTAACAAATTTGCCTTCTTCAGAAATGCTTTTCTTGCCATTGCTATCTACATTTTATATCCTGTCTGTTTCGGCCATCATTACTAATTTTGCTGCTCAAATGATGAAACTGATCTACTGCTTTATCACGTTTCCGAATCTAATTCCCTCAGCATCACCTGATTTAACTCTGCTAAATTTCATTATCCTTGTTTTGCTTTGGTTGATATTCATCTTATATCCCCCTTTGAAGACACTGCCCATTCCATTCAATTGCACTTCCAAGTCGTTTGCTGTCTCTGACGGAATTACAATGTCAAGTTTTTTATTGCTTCTCACAATATTTTTACTCCCTACCAAAATTTTTCTTTGGATTCCTTTAATGCTTGTTCAATGTATAGATTGAATAACATTGGGGACCATCTGCAACCCTGCCTAACTCTCTTCTGAAACTCTGCTTTCCTCTCATGCTCTTCAACTCTTATAACTGTAGTCGGGCTTCTGCACAGGTTGTAAATAGCTTCTAATTCCCTATATTTTGTTCCTGTTCCATCAGAATGTCAAAGAGAGTATTCAAGTCAACACTGTCAAAACCTCAAAACCTTTCTCTAAGTCTACAATGCGACGAACGTAAGTTTGGTTTTTCTTAACCTATCTTCTAAGAGAAACTGTAGGGTTAGGATTGCCTCAGGAATTCTTACTTTTCTTTGGAATGGAAACTGATCTTATCTGAGGTCGGTTTCGACCATTTTTTCCGTTCTTCTGTAAAGAATTCCTGTTAATCTTTTGCAACCATGACTTATTAAACTGAAATTTCGGTGATATTTACACCTGTCGGCACCTGGTTTCTTTGGAATTTGTATTACTGTACTCTTCTTGAACTATGGGGGTATTTTGACTGTCTCATACATCTTGCTCAAGTTGTAAGAGATTTGTGATGGCAGGTTCTCCCACAGCTGTGAGTAGTCAGACTGTCATCTACTCCTGTGGCCTTGTTTCGATTAAGTCTTCCAGTTCTCTGTCAAATTGTTCTCAAAGTAATGTCCCCATTTCATCTTCATCTATGTCCTCTTCTGTTTCTATAACATTGCCTGCAAAATTTTATCTCCTTTGTTTAGACCCTGAATATATGTCTTCTGCCTTTCAGCTTTCCCATTTTTGCTTGGGAGTAGATTTTGATCTGAGCTCATGATGTTCATACAGCTGGTTCTCTTTTTTTGAAAGGACTCTTTAATTTTGCTGTAGGTAGTATCTATCTTTCCCCTAGTGATATATGACTGTAAATCCTCACACTGGTCTTCTAGCCATTCCTGCTTAGAAAATTTTACACTTCCTGTTTGTTATATTTTTTGGACAGTTGTATATCCTTTCACTTGCTTCATTTACTGAATTTTTATATTTTCTCCTTTCATGAATTAATTCAGTAACTCCTGTGTTAACAAAAGATTTCTACTTGAATTGTATTTTTAATAATATGATCATTTGCTGCCATCACTATTTTGTTTCTCAGAGCTATCCATTCTTGTCACAATGTCGCTATTTAAATCACTTTCTGAAATGTTTTGTTGTTTGTGTTGCAATGAGCTGCAGAATCAACATCAGATCAATTCCTGTTGACAAATACTATTTCCTTCTTCTCATACAAGATTTTTTTATTTACATGGTAACCACTCTCCCTTGTTTTTTAGTCTAATCTCAGCTAGCTTTGAGAGAAAATAGTTTCTATGTAAGGTGATGACTGTACTACTAAAACATAGCTTTTTATTTAGTTCATCAGAATTATTTCACTAGTTTCTTAAAATATTGACCTGTCTACAAAGAAATTATAAATGGCTACTTTTGAGATGTTACTCATCCTATATCAAAACTTTACTCTAGGAGATAATAATAATGACTGGTAATATTAAAGAGTCCAATGAAGCTGTACTACAGGAGTTCGTTTTAAGAACCATATACCAAAATTATCATTAACCACTACTTTTTACTTTCAAGGTGTTTTAGGACGATTACAATTTTCTACATGAGATGGGGATACAGTTTTTGTTGCAAAAGATTTATCATTAATTTCTTTTCACATATTTCCAGCAACATATGTTATAATGTTCTAACATATAAGATAGTTTTCACAGATGTTGCAATAACTCTTTTCTGCATGTCTACACTACAAAGGTTATCAAGATCCATTATAACTTCACATATCTGTGTCCAAACAAGCAGACAACATCAACAGGATTTCATTACTCTAATTCCTCAAAGCAGGTAATAGTTCCTTAATTATACTAGGCAGTGATCAGATTTTCAGATGCAATAATGATAGCTCATATTTTATATTATTTGAATTATACCTGCTCGAAAAATTTTAGTTACTACCGAAAATTTTTAACTATCAATATTCTGTGTAGATGCTATATAAAAGTATTATACATGCATCAAAAAAAGTTTTGTATCACCTCAGTTCCAAGAGTTCTGGAACCTGTACGGATAACTGGAATAGAGATCAACATAAACATCATTTCTGCCCTTTTTATTGCCCATGAAAGTCACACGTTGCATGTTGTACCGCCATACAGTGAGATCTTCAAAGGTGCTGGCCCAGATTGCTGTACACATCGGTACTTCTAATACCCAGTAGCACGTCCTCTTGCACTGATGCTTGCTTGTATTCATCATGGCATACTATCCACAAGTTCATCAAGGCACTGTTGGTTCAGATTGTCCCACTCCTCAATGGCGATTCGCTGAAGGTCCCTCAGAGTGGTTGGTGGGTCGTATCGTCCATAAACAGCCCTTTTCAGCCTATCCCAGGCATGTCGATGGGGTTCATGTGTGCAGAACATGCTGGCCACTCTAGTAGAGCGATGTCGTTTACCTGAAGGAAGTCATTCACAAGATGTGCACGATGGGGCGCGAGTTGTCGTCCATGAAGACGAATGAATCGCCAATATGCTGCCAATATGGTTGCACTATCGGTCCATGGCATTCACGTGTAGTGCAGCCGTTATGGTGTCTTCCATGACCACCAGAGGCGTATGTCGGCCCCACATAATGCCACCAAAAACAGCAGCGATACTGCTGCACTCGCTGGAAAGTACGTCTAAGGCGTTCAGCCTGACTGGGTTGCCTCCAAACACATCTCTGATGACTGTCTGGTTGAAGGCATATGCGACACTCATTGGTGAAGAGAATTTGATGCCAATCCTGAGTGGCCCATTTGGAATATTGTTGGGCCCATCTGCACTGCGCTGCATGGTGTCATGGTAGTAAAGCTGGACCTCGCCATGGACATCAGGATTGAAGTTGCGCATCATGCAGCCTATTGCACCCAGTTTGAGTCGTCACACGAGGTCCTGTGGCCAAATGAAAAGCATTATTCAACATGGTGGCATTGCTGTACGGGTTCCTCAGAGCCACAATCCGTAGGTAGGTCATCGACAGTTCCTGTCCCTCTGTATCTCCTCTGTGTCTGAACAACATCACTTTGGTTCACTCTGAGATGCCTGGACACTTCTCTTGCTGAGAGCCCTTCCTGGCACAAAGTAACACTGCGAACGAGATCGAACGTATTGACTGTCTAGGCATGGTTGATCTACAGACAACACGAGCTGTGTGCCTCCTTCCTGGTGGAATGACTGGAACTGATCGGCTGTCAGGCCCCCTCCATCTAATAGGTGCTGCTAATGCATGGTTGTTTACATCTTTGGGCGGGTTCAATGACATATCTGATCAGTCAAAGGGACTGTGTCTGTGATACTATATCCACAGTCAACATCTGTCTTCAGGAGTTCTGGAAACTGAGTGTTGCAAAACTTTTTTTGATTTGTGTACATTTGAATCACTGCCTGAGATTAAATCTTTGTTTCATTTTCAGTCCCACGTAAAATAATTTCTTTCCATCCTAACAGTGTTATGAACATGATAGTTGCTACATACCATATAGTGAAGATGCTTATTCACAACTCTGTCTCTGCTATGTGGTAAGTAGCAACTATCATTTCCATTATACTGTTACATTCCATGCTCGATTTTTCATTGTTGAATTTTTTCTGTCCTGCATATCCTCAGATAGGAGTGCTCTGAAATCTGCAGGCACTAGTACTTTTCCATGCAAGAGAGTGTTGATGTGATGTTTAATATGTGCTTAGACAGTATGTACTTCTTTTGCCGTTGTCATGGGAGGAAAGAAAAGGATATAAGTTCGGGTACACTGTATACTCCTGTCAGATGACATCAATCAATGTCCTGAGGTAAACAGTCCCATGTGACAAGTGAATCACTGCATTCATTGTCACATGCCTCTCCACAGGAAACAATGTTGAGATGTTTAGGACCAGACTGGGATGTGGATCCACAGGAACTGCTTGTAACATTTACAACTACTTTTGGTACACAAATTTCTGTCTAGAAACTATGAGGATTTGAATTAACTCATCCTCATCAAAATATCACAACAGTTCCATGTACAAGTGACATTATCTGTGGAGGATGATTTCATGAATCTTAAATTGCAAGAGCTACATGTTGACATAAGTAATTTTTATAACTAGCGTATTAATAGTAAAAAATAAAAAATAAAAATATCATCCTTTATTTCTTTTTCCTCCTTTTCACATATTCCAGAACGATATGAGGAATAAGCATTTATGGGAAATATTTGTAGAAAATCCAAATTAATACATGTACATAAAAGATGGGCTTACGTCCCTATAACTGATAACAGCAAACTTGTGGAATGTCACCTACCTGTGTATACGCTGATATGAGATGATAGTTTTCAGTCAGTCTTGACTTAAGTAATGTAGTTAACTCGCTGTCATAAAATGGCTGTTGGGTACTTGAGTCATTGATCAGATGCAGGAGGATGTATGTCCTGTAGGGAATTAGGGAAAACAGAAGATTCATATTTCATATAGCATCAGTAATACTGCAGTTCCAAACTTTTTGCATAATGTACACTACAATTTTAGTATTATGTTGAAACTACAGTCTAAACGATGTTTTATAACTTGTTTTGCGTTTAATTGAGAGTTGTTGTATGAAAATGTGCCAGTAGCTCTAAGACTCATTTTGAATATGATTTGGTTGTGCAACAAGCATTGCATAAATCATTGCATATTCATTACCTGTTGACACCACTGATTCTCTCAGCAGGATGCATCTGTAAGGTTACTACATCAGGATTATGGCTGCTACTCTCTGTTTTAACAACCATTAGTGCATTCTGTGGCAAAATTGCTTTTGGAGGAAATGTGTGACCTATCACCCGTGATTCTTCACCAAGAGTCACTGTCTTTGCAGAAACGGTTACAGAGTATGTGCTGGCAGCTGACAAGCCTGTAATCTGAGAATGAATACATTTGCATAAGAGGAAAACTTATAAACCATCGAAACAAATAGGTATGACTTGTGTTATGAATTCACAGAAAGTCAGAAAATATTAATAGCTAAAATAGTAACACTGCATAGAAAAAGTAAATTTGAACACAGAACAAGTTGCCAGCATCGCTGTCATGTTTTTCATGCCAAATATGAGTATACTATGGTCTGAGAGAGAAACAGAAGGAAAGTGAGCGAATATTGAGGAAAGTAAATTGTTGTTGTTGTTGTGGTCTTCAGTCCTGAGACTGGTTTGATGCAGCTCTCCATGCTACTCTATCCTGTGCAAGCTTTTTCATCTCCCAGTACCTACTGCAACCTACATCCTTCTGAATCTGCTTAGTGTATTCATCTCTTGGTCTCCCTCTACGATTTTTACCCTCCACGCTGCCCTCCAATACTAAATTGGTGATCCCTTGATGCCTCAGAACATGTCCTACCAACCGATCCCTTCTTCTGGTCAAGTTGTGCCACAAACTTCTCTTCTCCCCAATCCTATTCAATACTTCCTCATTAGTTATGTGATCTACCCATCTAATCTTTAGCATTCTTCTGTAGCACCACATTTCGAAAGCTTCTATTCTCTTCCTGTCCAAACTGGTTATCGCCCATGTTTCACTTCCATACATGGCTACACTCCATACGAATACTTTCAGAAATGACTTCCTGACACTTAAATCAATACTGGATGTTAACAAATTTCTCTTCTTCAGAAACGCTTTCCTTGCCATTGCCAGCCTACATTTTATATCCTCTCTACTTCGACCATCATCAGTTATTTTGCTCCCCAAATAGCAAAACTCCTTTACTACTTTAAGTGCCTCATTTCCTAATCTAATTCCCTCAGCATCACCCGACTTAATTAGACTACATTCCATTATCCTTGTTTTGCTTTTGTTGATGTTCATCTTATATCCTCCTTTCAAGACACTGTCCATTCCATTCAACTGCTCTTCCAAGTCCTTTGCTGTCTCTGACAGAATTACAATATCATCAGCGAACCTCAAAGTTTTTATTTCTTCTCCATGAATTTTAATACCTACTCCGAATTTTTCTTTTGTTTCCTTTACTGCTTGCTCAATATACAGATTGAACAACATCGGGGAGAGGCTACAACCCTGTCTTACTCCCTTCCCAACCACTGCTTCCCTTTCATGCCCCTCGACTCTTATAACTGCCATCTGGTTTCTGTACAAATTGTAAATAGCCTTTCGCTCCCTGTATTTTACCCCTGCCACCTTTAGAATTTGAAAGAGAGTATTCCAGTCAACATTGTCAAAAGCTTTCTCTAAGTCTACAAATGCTAGAAACGTAGGTTTGCCTTTCCTTAATCTTTCTTCTAAGATAAGTCGTAAGGTCAGTATTGCCTCACGTGTTCCAGTGTTTCTACGGAATCCAAACTGATCTTCCCCGAGGTTGGCTTCTACTAGTTTTTCCATTCGTCTGTAAAGAATTCGTGTTAGTATTTTGCAGCTGTGACTTATTAAGCTGATAGTTCGGTAATTTTCACATCTGTCAACACCTGCTTTCTTTGGGATTGGAATTATTATATTCTTCTTGAAGTCTGAGGGTATTTCGCCTGTTTCATACATCTTAGTGGACAAGTAATATATTAAGAATAGATTGTATTGAACGTAAACACAGGACTAAGAAACTGAACATCCAAACAAAGACATATATAAATAATTTTTCAAGTTAAGGAACTAGGTCTAAAAATTAATGTTAATAAACGTTTAAAAGCAACAAAATACTTTTATTGTTTTAAGCCTACATAGCATTTATATCATTAATCAGTATTGCCATACTGTAAGTGTGAACTGGCTTAAGGTACAGTTTCCCTCAGATTTCAATACATTGTTACCATAACCCAAATAATAAAATGGTTAGAAAATTTACAGCTTTGTTATTAAGATAAATGTCTATCATAGTTACTAACCATTCATGTTGAATTTGATTTGTGTATGTATAGCTGGAACAACATCGAAATAAGAACAGAACAATCTACTTTTAGGTGAAAAAGTAATGATAGGATACACATAGGAAATTGAACTGCATCTAGCTCTCGTAACAATAGCTGGCTATACTCGTATCATGGGCGGCACCACCTTTGGTGTGAAAACGACTGAAGATAAAAAGTAATGATCAGAGATATAAGACTGGCTCTAGGCACATTCCACCTCGAAATATAATCATTTTCCTTTACGTTTCCGACCAATTTGTCATTTTATATTAAAAAGAAACAGCGTTTCCATAAAAACCAGACGACTTTACAAATTTACTAGTTCACTCACTTTATGCTTTTATTGATATCTACTAGGAATTTTTCTTCTTGGCTAGGTACTTCATGCGTACATTTTCCCCTAAGCTAATATTGACTCTGAAGTGCTTCTTTTGTTGATTTCATGTAATGTGTCAAACAGGCAGGCTGAAACACGAAAACCTTTCCTTATTCAACGTTGTGACATTGCGATTAGTTGGTTCGTTTAGCGTGAGCTGGTGGAGAGATCGTTAACTATCAGAGGTCAGTGTGGTGGACGGGAACGGCTCGTCCGTCGTAAACAGTATGACCAGAAGACGCGGCGTATTCCCTGATGGGTCTACACGTTCATGGTGTGGTGGTTGAAGAAGACAAAACGGTGATTACAGTAACTATTGAGTTTTCATTTGAACTTCATCACAAACCCCATAAACACGATACAATAAAATCAAATTCATCATAACGAGCTTGTGAAAGGCTGAAGCACAATACTGCGATAAGTATTAAGAACTTTAAAGGTGTTTTTAATGATAACTATTATGCTGTGGTATTGGGTTCCACTTGATACGTCACAAGCCAATTACACGCAGGAGGCAGCTGCAGCAGTAGCGGCAGCTGTGTGGAGGGGACTGTGCGGTTTTCTAGGTTTGTGGGTCTCAGAAGAGAGCAAGCAGGGCTTCAGTCTCAAAGGTTGCATGTGAAGCATAGGATGTGCGTAGACCTAGGACAATATGGGCCTTATTTCGAACAGGTATACTGCGGTGACTTCCATCTATCCGTGATATATTGGCGCAAATACATGTTCAGAGCCAATGGTATGTATGAAACATCGTCATGAATTGTGATACATGGATTCCTCAAAAATTATTTTGAATAATTACTTCAGGAGTCCATTCCGAAAACATACTTTGCTGTTAGCAATAAATAACCCTGAGCAAATAGGGACCAGCATGATGGATACAGGGATTAGTGAGCACAAGGTTATTGCAGCGAGTCTGGCTAGCGTAACATCCAAATCAATCACAAATAAACGCAAAAAAAGCAAATAATAAGTCACTAGACGCTTTTTTAAGAGACAATCCCCACTGACTGTATAAGGATACACCAGATACGTCTAATTTCAAAGAAATAGTATCGGCGACAATTGACCAATTTACATCATATACGTTAATAAGACACGGAGCTGATCCGCATGATACACAAAACTGGCCAGATCACTGTTGCAGATTCAAAGTAAAAGGCATGCCAAATTAAGAAATGAAGAAAAAAGCACATCATAGCTAAGACTCGCGAGTTCGACAAAAGCTCGAAACTTAACAATGACTTGAATGCCAGGTACTTTTAGTAGTTGCGACTATGGAATTCTGTCTCGAAATCTGGCAGAAAATCAGATGAGATTCTCATTGTATTTTAAGTACGCCAGCGGCAAGACACAAAGAATACCTTCCTTGGATGATAGGAATGGTAATGTTACTGATAGCTGTGAAACTGAAGCGGAGTTACTAAATACGGTTTTCCGAAATTCTTTCATCAAAGAAGATAAAGTAAATAATCTTGAATTCGAATAAAGAACACCTGCAACACGGTATTCTTAGAAATAGTTATGCTGGATGTAGTGAACCACATCAGATCACTTTGTAATGGCAATGCCTCCTGTCCAGATTGCATAGCAATTACGTTCCATTCACAGTACACTGACACTGATAAAGTTATTACACTTCTCCTCCATTACCCCTATTTGATTTTGCATTGACAAACACTGTACTCATCTGACCAAAAGTCCTTTACCTCTTGCCACTGAACTTCAATTATTCCCATTGCAAGTTGCTGTAGGAGTAAACGACATTCGGCGGCAGGAGGAAGAGGACTTCTGGTCAGGTGAGTATAGGGTTATAAATAGAAAGTCAAAGAGAAGTAACACAAGAGTAGCTCCAATAATGAATAAAAATATAATAATGAGGCTAAGCTACTAAGAAAAACAT
Source organism: Schistocerca serialis cubense (assembly GCF_023864345.2). Classification (NCBI taxonomy): domain Eukaryota; kingdom Metazoa; phylum Arthropoda; class Insecta; order Orthoptera; family Acrididae; genus Schistocerca; species Schistocerca serialis. Next base: position 47,874,402 of record NC_064645.1, read on the forward strand.
GATGAACACACGATCGTAGCAGAGATAGATACGAAGCCAACACTCATCACAATAGTACAAGTTTATATGTTAACTAACACCACCTATAACGATGAGACCAATGTATGCATTTTTGCATGGTAACAATAGTAGTAGAACAAAGCGAGGATCAGCACAGTTTGTTAGTGCACCTGGCATTCATTCAGGGCCAAGAAAACATTCAGGGACAAACTTGATTGATTTATGACATCAATCTATTGCTCTGCTAAGTGGTTTATCACCGCCCCCCCCCCCTCCCCAGGGGTTGACATGTCACCCTCTGGGGATAATCTGTCCTCCTGAGAAACCCACACCCCTCCCACTCCCCCTCTGGGAAAACCCTCCATTCTCCCCTGGCCGATAGAAGCACGATTTTGATATCAAATTAATTGAGTAATTAATTAAATCGATCAATTAATCAACTCTTTGCCCTTTTGAAAATCCCCCAGCCCTCCCCTGCCACCCCCACATGGATATTTTCGAGAAAAGGACTCAGTCTGTACTGGAGGGGAAGGATCTCAAGACACAAAGTTTAATTACATAGTAAAGGCTATACTCCTTATTTATAAAATTCGATTCACAGGGTTGGACCTCTCTCTTATTTAGTGAGAAAGGCTCATCATTCTCTGCCGTGTTGGAAGATGCAGGTCTTGTAAAATACATCGAAAAGCAGTAATTAAATAGATCGCCTTCTTTCCAGTTGTGAAAGGAATAACATCGCGAAATTGCTGTCAACATAGCTTACCACATGTAATTACACTGTAAAAAATCCTCTGGTTGCACCTTTGCACCGACTGCAGGGCAGGCGTGCTGGCCAGGACGCTGTGAGCTCATGTGCCATGTGCCAGTCGCTTCGCCGGGCTGCTCCACGTGCCGGTGCCTGAGAGGTCACACTAATTGTGCCCCGCAACAGTTGTTGGCTGCTGCACTGCCAGCTGTCACACAGTATTAGCACACCTCAAGTGGCTACTTCCTGTTGCATGCCATTGCTTGGCAGAATTCCGACCTACCTTTCCAAACCAACAGACAATATTGTCTCAGAATACTGCACCCATTTTTTTGTGACTGTGCAGCAGCCAGGACAACCCCAGGAACTATAGTCCTCTTTGTCCGTGGCGGTGTCCTTTGCCTCCTCAAGTGCCTACTTCTGGTTGCAGCACCAGCACAATCTGTTCCCAAACACACACTTTTTGTACCATGTCAATGCATGCAGCTGCTCTATGTGCTCGTCCAGTTCAAATACTGACTGAGTTAGTTCACAATAGAACCAGCAGAGGACACTGGGAGAAGAGACCCCTACTCCTCCTCCCTCCAATTCCCTCCCTTCCTCCCCCTCACCCCTCTGGTTAATTCCAGTTTGACAAAGCATCAGATGGCGGCAGATCTTTGTTACAGGTGGCCACAACTCTTCGGTACTGATACCTGGGAAATACCTCTCAAGACATGCTCTCTCTCTTTGTCTCTCTCTCTCTCTCTCTCTCTCTCTCTCTCTCTGATGGCTGCTTTCTGCCCAGCAAGTATATGTCTGTGCCACACTAACCACTCCTTTATCCTTAACAAAGTAGTGTATACCTGGTGAATCCACAGCTGGAGATGTCTTGGAAATATTCCCTCACTCTATCAGACTGATAAACTATTAATTAATTATTAATTAATTAATTAATTATTAATTAATTAATAATTAATAATTAATTAAATCAATGCCCTCTGCATGCAGGCAGTTTTCCTTGCATACTACTGGTGGACAGTAGGAGTGGTATATATGGCAGGATTTGATCTCACAACTGCCAGGTTTCCAAACCCTTCCGATTTTTTCTCCCATTGCCTCCTGTTGGCGGCTAATGTCACAGATATGGTATTTGGCGGGAGGTCCATTACACTGGAGGAATCTGAGAACTACACATTTCAGCTCAACTGCAAGCTATGTCCTTAAACAATCTGCAGAGGAGTTCGATCGCTGTGTGTGCTCTCAGTACCATTACTGCAAATAATATACTGAACAATCAGGGATTTGACATATCACTTCGAAGTGGTACTATCTAAAATGATAGTCGGAATTTCAAATTTCGGCGTCAGTTTATACTGTCACGGTTGTGGAACTCCTAACCACTACAGATCCGCTAAGTGTATTTTATAAAGCACTATAGAATTCCTACGCTTCTTCTCTCAGCTACACCAGGACAAAGAAGAATGAGGAAAGGGTCTACCACATGATAGGACAGTAAGTACAACAAATACTACTACAAGACAGAGTGCACTGCAATTCATTGAGAAGCACTAAACCACAATCCTAGTAGTGGCCATGCCTTAGTGCCTGAGATCACTCGTACATACAGCTCACTCACACCCCAGATGCCCAAAAGCAGTGCGCCTGCCTCTTCATACATAGCCAGTGCCGACGCTCAGAGGTAAGAGAAAACAGCTGACATGACCACATCCGCAACTGTGGATGCACGCGTATGCCAGAGTGCACCACCCCGGCCATGCGGAGTATCAGGGAATGATTGGAGTGGTAGGAATTCAGATGTTATCAACATGTCCAGTCCCCACACTTGGCAGTGATGAATACTGAATTGTTTCATTTTTAATGGAGAATAAATGAAACACACATGATCACAGTGACAAGTCAATGCATACTGAGTATCAGTTCACTATTCAGCTACCCACAGAGCACTGAGAGGGCACCACTGGGACATGTCCACGCTGATAAGGGCAGGAACCGACTAGCTGGCGAGCCAGAACTTTTACTTTTAACCCGCTGCTCACTAGAGCCTTAAGCTGGAAATGTCAATTCGTTCTGATCACAACCACAGCCACAATCTGGTGACATTCAACGATCAGCGAACTATCGAAAATACCTCTTCCTAATGGCTGTGGATCTGGAAATATCAACTGCCCACGCAATTTTAAATTCTTCTTATGATTGGACATAACTTTCCACGTAAAATCATTCATCCCATTAAGGCTATCGATGCATTGAAATCGCAGATTTCCCTGTCAAACACATACCTCCCTTATGACCAGACATAGTCATATTCTTTGCACATGTCAGAACACTGACCACAGTAACTGTACACCCTAACACTTTCTTCAAAGATAAGTAATCTATTGGACATCCCATACTTCCCCAATACCTGAATGTTGGTGGCACCAAAAATATTGAGCGAAAAATATGGGATAGAAGGACGTGCTCCAATTTGTTTTTCTTGCAAGTGGTACCAGTGTGAATTAGGAAGAGAGACGGAATCGTCTTAAAAGTGACTGGCTGGCTATTAACAGCACAGTCGCAACAACTATGTTACTGTCACCCTGCATCAAAGGCGATCTCTGTTCTACAGGTACACACAAGTATCGCTGACAATATCCATCGTAATAACCATACATGCTTTATAAACCGAAGCATATATTGCTTCCGAATTAAGTGATCTTCCGACACAAATACTGTGGCATTGAATATAGACTGTGATCACTGGGGTGTTTATTAACAGACCGAAAGTGATGTTGGTGGTCGCCAGTGGTGTGCGCTCGTAATAAAATCACCCTTTACACCGCATTTAGAAAGTAACTTGGCTAAGGAACGTCGTATTAGACGATATTGGCAACTTCCTCATGCCACTGCTAGATATTTCCCACGCTAACCATGCACACAGTGTAACAGAGGTTCTGTGATATATTCATTGTGTTATAGGAGAGGGAGGATGCTGGTTGATTGAGAATGATTGAGAATGATCACCATACAGTAGATTGTGTGCTGTGTAAGGAATCACTTAAAAATGGAATGCTAGATTGAAGTCTTAAGAAATGTACAAGTCCTATGAGCAGTACATTAACTTTTCTGATCTATAGCGTTAGGATTTCTAGTAGAAATTCTGTCTGCGATTTGGAATCAAGTCTCTCCATTCAACCACACACTTGCGTTAATGATTACAGCCACTGGTGAATCATACTTAAGGCACTCTCATCCCTCCAAACCAGTCATCTTTTACCAACCTATCTGCTCATAATCCCATACGGCAAAACTCCAGTGTGGTTCTGGTCAGTCTCTCTGCATCTTGGAACTGTTTCTCACTCCCACCCCTGCCCTCCCTGCAGTTTTGTGCATGTCATGGCTCCATTTCAGTCAGAACTGAGTGGAAGTCAGATAGCGCTCTATCTGCCACTTTCTGCATTCAGTGGAGAAATAGGTGAGCTGGGTTCATGTGATACTTCCGTGTTTTGACCACTGGGTGCAAATGGGAACATGTTATTGTAGCATCACCAAATATCTACACTGTGTAAGGGCAGCGCCAAACGAAGATTTTTCCTGCAACACGAGGTAGTTGAGTATGAATAGTTATGATTGTGTTTCTTAACAGATAAATTAGGAAGACTTCACATCACATGAGGATTTTGCTACTACATTGCAGTGCATTGTCAAAGTACATACAGGTACTGTAGTCCAAAGGAGATCTGTGTCTCTCATAGTGCATTCATGTCTGTCATCCAAACACTCTTTCCCTGTCGTTATTTTGTACCGTCAAACACAGAAAAACTATGGACAATATAAACTTCGTTAACATCACTCACTCGAGAACTTGGTGAGGTATCACCGTGTCCCTCTCTTCTGATATATTGAAAACAAATACTGCCTGCATGCTGACGTTGAGCATATGTGGCGATCCTATTAAATATACTGGTACTGGTCCGTTGGAACATGTGGCCAGTGATCGAAGTCTCTTGCACAGACCAGTATAAATTTTCGTCACCCGTACTGTAGGAGGACCATATCCCACAGACTGTCAGTCTTTCATAAGCAGTTTTATACAATGTTTTTCTGCTGTATCACATCCAACCAGTGTATGACTACAGCTTTGTACACAGCCGTACATTTTGTTTTCCACCACGCCTTTGAGGCCTGTGTCAGGTGCTAAACCGACATTAACATGTTTCGATCCATTGGCTGTGACAGAAAGGTGAATATGCCATAGTGTGAACTATGCTGCACCCACAACACACAGGATGGTTGAAATGAAAGACAGAGGCTCTATTTATTATAGAAAAAAATGGGGAGGCCATTGCAAAATATGGAACTGGAAGAGTTTGTGGCATTGCAGTGCATTCCCAAACAGCTGTTCAAAGATGTTGATTTCTAGACTTAATATCACTTTCCACAGTGACAGGGTAGCAGATGTCTCAGTGTTACATTTTCCAAAGAGACTCTGGGCACTCGGACACTGCGTCTTTCAATTTTATGTCTTATAGAGCATAACTACATGTGGAACAAGGGGTATTTCGCAGGACTTAAACCCATAGAGCACAGAGAGTATGCATCATCAGTTGTCAACCCCCTGGTGAAGTAATGGAATGATTTTCATACACCCAGGTGAGTATGTAAGTACCCTCATCTCTCCACATGATTTTGTGTCGTATTTTCAACCGTTTTACGTATTTCCCATAAATTTTCACGATTTTACCTGGTTTTTCGTAATTTCAATACATTTAGCTCACCTCAATTGCTTGAGGTCCAAACCACCACTCTCGATGAGTTGTCATGTCAAAAAAACGTCTCATTGCCTCGATCTCGTGATGCTGTCAGCCAATGACATTTGCAGCATGGCTCTCTGTTTCAGTATCATAGCTAAACCACCCCTCCATTACAGTGCAAGGCACATACGCATGTGGACGGATTGTGAACACAGCCTACATCACGTAACAAAGATACTGTTTCTTCGTGTGAGGAATAGCAATCAGCTTAGAGGAGGTGCAGAAACTACGTTCCTTAGCCGAAACTATAAATTCTGTAAGATTTTATTACGATTTGCCATCTCCCATTATGGAGGTCGGGACACAAAGTATTCTCGCATACGTGAAATAAAGTCAGTGATTCAAAGTTCTACACTCAGCCCTCTATTTCGAAACGAGCTATCCCTTTGTTCAACCTATAGGCTAAGGACCCTGAGCAAAACTATATGGCCTCTCTGTACGCATCTCGTAACTTTTCCTCTTTCTTTAACCAGTCCTCTCTGCAACACTGATCTGAAACTGACCAGGAGTAGATGGGTACTGCACCCGCTACATTTGACATCTCACAAAGGAACTGAAGGACCACAGTTCCACGTTCACAAATACCATAACACCTGTTCCAAACTTGTACTCTGTAATATTATTGGATTTCAGCTACTTTGCATGTGAGATATTTGCCATTGAAGAAAAGGAACACTATGACCCGCTGGGCGCAGATATTTAAAATCATTGCCGCAGCGCTTGATAACAAGAAGCTGCGAAACAGAAGAAAGAACAATCTATCTTTCGTTAAGAAGTATTCTAGAGACTTCATTATCCCTTGTACTTTTGGTCGCCAACATTTTAAGACGTACCACATAGCATTGCTACAAGTTGTATTTTTATTTTGTGTAAAAACTATGTGAAACGACGAACAAACATATCGGTAACTCGGGTGTGGATACAACGTACATACGCACACGCAAGGACATTTAATTTTAAGAAGGAATGGACTGACTGCGCCATCCACAAAATAAATATCAGATGTAAGTCATGCATTTATTGTGTAATTGTCAAGGTTTAGAAGTTTAATGCCAATTTGTTCGAAATATATTAATATTTTACGATGAAGTATTTTTCTTCCTTTTCTTTTCTTTCACTAACCAAAAATGATGTTCAGATTGTATATGAGCTTTGTTACAGGTTCGCTCTTTATCGCGGTGCCTCGATTGTATTTGGGAGACCACTAATGTGTTCAGTTTCCGATCTGTTAATCTTTCTCCTACAAAATTCCACTAATATGCTTTCATTTCCATTTTTACATTCATATAGGTCGCTTAGATATTTTCATCGAAGATTCTGATTTCGTGAAGGCAATCCGAGTCAAAAGGTCAATTATTCGCGTAATCAATCCGTACGTCTCCTGAACACAACCGAGAACCGACGCATCGGTGATCAGTTAATAATCTCTCTCTCTTTTAAAGTCATACTAAAAAACGGCCACACAGTATAGCCGTAAGTACGCAATCTAGCATTAGGTTGCATTTTGTCAGTAAATATTACCAACCAACAGTTACAGCATCACTATTATTAATAAGCAAGTTCCTAACGCCGGAACTGACCTGCTCTAGTGCTATAGAATCAGCGGAAATGCACCACTTTCCTGTATGTGTGTGTTGACAACTGTACTACGTTTACAAGCAATGTTAGAATACGTGGTGAAGAGTGATGACATGATTGCATGAGCAGGAGTGACATAAAATCGATAAAATTACAAAAATTGGCAGAAAACATGTATAAATTTAGCAAAAATACGCCACAATGCGTGGGAATTGAGCCGGAATGAGAGGACACTTACATGTCTTCTGCTTGGTGCAGGAAAATTCTTGTACATGGGAATGAGAATGTGACAGCAAGAGGAATATGAGTTGACGTGTAAGCACTGGGAACCATAGAAACAGTCATTTTTCATGGACAGCGATAAGACAGCTGGAACAAATTATTTAACGTCTATATCTGTCAACGTATATAAACGTGTCGAAGTTTATAAGGAAACTTCCGGAACCTTACTGACCCATAGAATTCGTTTCATATAAGCACCACACCAAGCTGTAGCAGGAAAAGAAGGGAACAATGAGAAAAATGCTCCTGTCAGAACACAAAAAGGCGAATAAGTTCCTTTTGAAAATGCTCTGACAGACAAGTGGAGAAGCAGCTGTCTTATTCCTCTTTCCACCTTCCTCACCATAAATTGTTGGATGCGAACATGTTCGCGCTTTTTTGTACAGAAAGAGAATAGCAGAGAGACCGAGGAGGCAGTGCCAGTGAGAGAGAAAGAAAGACAGAGAAAGAAAGCGCCACTAAAATAGAAAGAGATGGATAAAGACAGTAGCAATGGGAGTCAAAAAGGGAAGAGATTTTAATGGTCAGTAGAGACAATGGCAGCAAAAGAGAGAGATTGATGGAGACAGAAGGAGCGGGAAGGAAAGAGAATGGACAGAGTGGAAATGCAAAATACAAATGAGTAGAGACCTTACATAGGCTTCAGGGTTTTGACCCGCCCAGATGGCGGAGCTTTAACATGTGGGTATAGGCGAGTACGCATTTTAGACCGTAATTTTAAACTCGTGGATATATGAAAAAAATAAATTAGAGCCCCCAGAATATTTGAGCTGCCGAGATATGGTGGAGCTAGTGGCAGTGGCAAAGAAAGAGAAAATGAGACAGCGTAAGTGAGAGAGGACACAGTGGCAGTGGAATATATGGTAAATTAATGGGAGAGGAAGTAGACAGACAGAGAGAGAAAGAGAGAGAGAGCGACACAGAATGTGGCAGTGAGAGGGAGGTGCTAAAAGAGTGGGAATGTAATCGCGTGCGAAAATTTTTGGCGAGGAATGTGGAGTGAGAGTTGGGGCACCTGGTTTCCCTGTGTCCTGGCAGAGTGTTTTGTGGAGGAGCACATTCGCATTTTTTGTGCTCAAAAGGAGCGTTTTTCCGCTTCTTGAAAGTGTATATGAGGAGATAAAAGAAATTATTCACATAGCGAAAAGAGAGGAAAATTTAATTTTCAAGCAAGGGCTGGAATTCGATAGCAGGAAAAGAAAGAGAAGGAAAAGTAGATGGAGAACATAGACTAGGGGAACGGAATGAAAGAGGAAACTCCCTGGTAGAGAGTGGGACAGAGGATAATTTAATTATTGCCAACATTTTGTTTAAGAAACATGAAAGAAGGTTGTGTACGTGGAAGAGTCTTGTAGACACAGGATCGTTTTGGATTAATTATATAACAGTAAGACAGATTCCGACAGTAGATCTTTCATTGAAATATCGATGGCGACTTTCTCCTCCGACTGGAAACATTTTGTTCACGCTTCCTACATTCAAAGAAACAGTCATCGTCATAAAATCGGGAATGTTAAAGTTTCCCTTCTTCCCGTGTGCTGTTCCAGAGTGAAGCGATAGAGAACTATTGTGAATGATACTCGATGAACCCTCTTACAGACACTTATGTGCGCATTTCAGAGCACCCACGCAGACGTAGACTAAAAATTATTAAAAATTATACCACTGAAGCTATAATGTCATATGAAGTATAAAATGAAAGCCACCAATGTCAGCGAACACCACAATAGGCCATATTTCATACGCTGCATGTGTTTTAAAAGTTGCAAACTATTTAATAAAACTGTAATATACACGTGTGCAACAATTTTAAATCGTCAACAAGCCACAGGTATTGCGAAAGCAGCACGAGTTAGCTAGTCCGTCACCCACTCATTCCAGGTGATGACCAGTAGCGGCATGGCTACAGCGCTTTTTGTTTAAATTTGTGACACTGTGTGCAGCTATCAGCGTCCTACCCATAACATCACTAGCAACGCACCGCCCTCCCACTTAACTACGACGTATTAAGCATGACATCAGAGACCACGCCCTCGTTAAATATGATGTAATTCACAATTCAAGATGCCACAGAGCTTTCTTTGGAATTGTGATACCCATTAAAACGAAACCGTGAATCATTTCCCAGTACTTTACGGGCCATTAAAGAGAAACTGCCAAACACAGCGTAGCGCCTGAGCTAAAGTCAGAAATACCTGTGCGATCTGACTTTTGTGCCATGTTCAAAAGTGATCGATTATTCACCACACATTGTGTAATGGATGTAATTTACGATATTTCTGTGCCAAAAATATGTAGGTACACACAAGAACTCATTCACAGATGCCGCGGTGGCCGAGCGCTTCTAGGCGCTTCAGTCCGGAACCGCGCGGCTGCTACGGTCGCAGGTTCGAATCCTGCCTCGGGCATGGACGTAGTGATGCCCTTGGGTTAGTTAGGTTTAAGTAGTTCTAAGTTCTAGGGGACTGATGACGTCAGATGTTAAGCCCCATAGTTCTCAGAGCCATTTGAACCATTTTTCTCATTCACAGATAACACACACACACACACACACACACACACACACACACACACACACAGAGAGAGAGAGAGAGAGAGAGAGAGAGAGAGATACACACGCGCGCACACACACACACACACATCCGTACGTACTTAAACATCGCTCGTGGTCGGAAGTATCCAACTGAATTGTATTATTTGTCACAACACATGAATGAGTTGATTTAAAGGACAAGTTGACCGTAGAAATTATTTATTTTAAAACTGCATTGTAGCTATGGGACATTTTGAAGTAGTACTGCAAAAGCTAAAAGAATAAAACAATGAAGCACGGAGCGTATATATACAACTGCACAAATGTATCTCGCAGGCAGCATTACATTACAAAAACGGTGAAACTAATCCATCTTCAGCACATGTCAGACAATACAATTTTCTGACGTATATACTTGCCATCGTCAAAACTAAGCCTTTTTCACTGCAGAAATACAATAACATCTAACGATTGCGAAGCTCTGTACGTGGCAAAATGATGTAAATTCCGTGAAGTGTTAGCAGTGGTAACATCCTTCGCATAAACCGCTACAAATAATGTTCTGACGCACTGTTTACATGTGAACTACGGCCGTCGGTGCCAAAAATACATTCGCAAGTCAAACAAGTTGTGCACTTATCAGGGATAGTACCTTCCGGTGACAACATCTTGTTACATCTTTCGACAACATACAGTTTTCTATGTGATGATATGTATAATCGTAAGGTGCTAGAGAATAAGATAGGTTTGTAACAGAGTAGCGTAAATATACAAATGTTATCTATTCAAAAAGTCTCACACAGACTTCGGTACTCATACAGAACATATCAACAGAAACGTTACATTTTACTTTGTTTGTGTGTATATTGCAGCAAACCTCAACGCCACATTGCCCATAAACTCTTCCGGGTACTGGGAGGCATTTCACCGTCTGACTGGTAACAACCCTTTTACATCCTCTTGCACGACAATCACTCACTCTGCAACAACGTAAGCAAAGTCAACCACTCCGCACTCCCTGACACCTTTACCATCCCAGATGACCCCCACTGCGATTACTCCTTATTCCCGACAGTCTATAAGCGTACCAACACCTCCGTCTCGCCCCTCGTGCCTAGCTTCCAGTACCACACAGACAGAGCTCAATACTCCAGACATTCGACACATACCTCGTAACAAAAGGCAACACTGCAGTCATGATTGCATAACCTACAGATACTCGAAGTAATGCTCCCTTTCCTTCCTAGAAATCCGAGCCACCCTTTATAATCCAACACGCAGGTTTCTGTACTGAACCTCTCGAATCCTTCTCTTCCTAAATCCTTATAAACTTCCCTCTGGCACCTCCCCCTACCGTCCCTTCAGCCTCACCTCAGTGTTCAGCAACGTTTCGAGTCTAGCATATCCGTACACCGATCTGCAACAACACCCACTCATTCCTATCAATGTGTCTTCCCATCCCAATTTCTCCTACACTGACCAGTTCCTGTATTTTACTCATTTCCTATCCCACCAAATCAACAATCGTAAATTAGTTATTTTTGTCTCCCTTGATCTCGAAAAAGCATATGACCTGGAGTCCTCCTAAGCGCTTCCAAGCAATTACGTCCACCTTACCCCATTCTTTCTCCCTAACTGCCCGTCTCATGTCACCATCAACAACACCAACTCTCCTATCTTCCATCCCACTGCAGGTGTGTGCCAAGGATCCATACTCTCTCCTCTCTGCACATTCCCTATACCATCTCCTCCCATACATCTCCTCCAGTATACCGATGACATTGCCTTCCTCGCCCCCTACCCTGCTCTCCAGAAATCACAACAATCTCTCCAGCTCCATCTCAATCAGCTCACTTCCTAGTGCAACCAGCGGCTCTTCGGAGTCAACCCAACCAAAACCGGGTCATTAATTATAGGCTGAACCACTGACAGCTTCTGCCTCCATAACTTTTACCCAACCATCTACAAACGACCTATCCAGCTAACTAACACGCTAAAATACCTTGGACTAACACGAGATGACCAACTAAAATGGAAGCTCCATCCATTAACCATTCAACAGATAACCCACAATAGACTAAAATTACTAGAACTACTGACTGGCTGAACATGGATACTACTCCCACTCACAGTCCTCCACACCTGTAATTCAAAATGTTCAAATGTGTGTGAAATCTTATAGGACTTAACAGCTAAGGTCATCAGTCCCTAAGCTTACACACTACTTAACCTAAATGATCCTAAGGACAAACACACACACCCATGCCCGAGGGAGGACTCGAACCCATAATTCCTTGATCTGATCCACCCTCTGTTATGGCTTGGACCGATGCTCTTACCTTCTTTTATCACACCGTCCACATCATTGAATGCCACGCACTCTGCAGATCTGCTAACTCTCCCCCACCTGAATCCTCTACCAGCTTATAAAATTAGCAATCCTACTCTTCCATGTTCCATGTATGTTCTGCATTATTCGTAAACTCGACACTACCCACCACCTAATTTCTTCCCTACTCACTGATCCTGGTACTCTGCCACATCTCCACACTCAACACATCCTCTCCCAACAAAATTTTAATTGCCTTCCCTTACAAGAATACTCATAGTTCGCATAATAGCACCACTGATGGAACATGCAGCGTTTATGGACGTACTTAGTTCGCTCTATGTACCATGCATTAAAGAAACCAAAATATGTAAAAATTTGTTCTATAATATTACGAAACACACACTGGCACTACTACTGATCTAACGTACAGCTTAAAGAGCGATCCTCGAGAAGAATCTTTGATCTTTATACCAAACAAAACAATGTTATTCTTACATCTAAATTTGTCAGAAACTAGTCTTTAGCTACTTCTGGCAGTATTCGCGTACCACGTTTTCAAGTGCACTATGATCTTGACATACCTGAACTTCGAGGTGGCAGAAAAGTTAGGTGCCCTCTCCAAAACTGAAATCTCACGCCACCCAGCTGCATGCTGGTCAGATTGCAAGGAGGCTCTACTGCGACTAGCACCTACAGCAACTGAAGAATAACGTCACAAAACTTGTCACCCTCTGACAAGTAGTACAACTGAGAGGTCAAACGTCACCAGCAGGTAGAGGACAGCTATTCCTGATGTCGGCACGCGTGATAATTGTTGCCTTATCTGCTGACAAAGGCAGCACTAAGGATGTCCTTACTCACAAGCATTACACTCAAAAGATGCAGGACATGCTAGAGGAAGATTCATAAAAGTAGATCGATAGTGCCCCACCAAAAGGTAGAGAATAAAGTCTAGGCATTTCTCAAGAACTCCAACACAATCATCTCTTTGGCCACTGGTGTGCACACTCAGGTGCAATCCGTGTATGGTGTGGCCCATGGAGGGAAGGGATATAGGACAGCCTTGCACCCCCGTGAAGTCCGTTTGTGGGCACACGTGATAAAGGCGACATGTGTGATCGCCGGAATATTACGTCCACTAGGCACTATGATCCAGCAGTATATCCTTGGACCGTTTTATGGGTAAATATTAACATGTGCATCGCCTAAACGGCTGTGAATTTGATGACTTTCACTAGCATGTGAGCAAGACAATATTATTTGTTTTGACATCCACAAAAACGTTTTCCTCCATAGTCTGCAAACCAGAGGAATGAGACACTTAATACTGACCATGTTTTAAGATACCTCGGAACTCCAGTTACACATGGAGCACAGTAAGTATGCCTGCTTAAATGGTTCTGGAATCGCGGTAATTTACCCAATAGTGTCTTGGCGATAAGTGGAATACCATTCGCAAACTCACCATGCTTAGTATTGATTCTCGAAAGTAGTTTCCTTTCAGTCATCACTCTTCTCATACATATGACGCAACCCATCATGAATTTCTCCCCTGTGCCAATCTTTTCATCTCAGAGTGGCACTTGCAAGCTACAACCACAATTATTTGCCGGATGTAATCCAATTTCTATCTTCCTCTACAGTTTTTACCCTCTACAGCTTCCTCTAGTACCACGAAAGTTATTCCCTGTTGTCTTAAGAGACATCCTACCATCTTATCCCTTCTGTTTGTCAGTGTTTTCCACACACTCCTTTCCTCGACAATCGTGCAGAGAATCTCCCCGTTATTCCCTGCTGTCTTAAGAGACATCCTATCATCTTATCCGTTCTTCTTGTCAGTATTTTCCACATATTCCTTTCCTCGGCAATCCTACAGAAAACCTCCTCATTCGTTATCATATTAGTCGATCCTATTTTCAACATTCTTCTGTAACACCACATCTCAAATGCTTAGATTCTCTTCCGTTCTGGCATCCCACAGAAGGTTTACACAGGGTAGTTAACCAGCATCTACCAGTTTAGGTATTTCAGCGTTTTTCTCAAACACAGTTGTGATCATTCGTGCCGCCCTCAGTTACTTACGCTAGACAAAAAGTATAGGGCTCCCACAAAGATGAGCACAATATTTGGATGGATCAGACAACTATAATAAGTCTCACTTGAAAATTGAGTGCGTTGTCTAGCATCCTACTTGCAAACCGAAGACAAATAATTGTTCTACGTACGACTGAGCTTATGTAATCATTCCATCTTACACTGCCACAAACTGTTACACCCACATCACTGTATCAAGAGACCCATTCCAACTGTGACCCATTAATATCAAATGGTGCAAACGGCTCTGAGCACTATGGGACTTAACATCTGAGGTCATCAGTGCCCTAGAACTTATAACTACTTAAACCTAACCAACCTAAGGAGATCACACACATCCACGCTCGAGGCAGGATTCGAACCTGAGACCGTAGCAGTCACGCGGTTCCGGACTGAAGCGCCTAGAACAGCTCGGCCACCGCGGCCGGCTCCCATTAATATCGTAAGCATAGAGATACTAAGCCTTCAGGTCTTGTAAAGTGCACAGTTTTACGCTCCTGAACATTTAGAGCAGGTTTCCAATATTTGCGATGCTTTAAAATATTATAAAGCCCTGACTGAGTATTTGACAAACCTTTTTTTCCGATAGTACATTGTTAGAGATAGCAGCATCATCTGCAGAAAGTCTGAGGTTATTATCAACATTACCTGCCAAGTAATTAAAACAACACCAACGATCCAGCACACTTCCATGGAATGTATGGAAAACACTTTCACATCTGTTGATAAATCTCCACTGAGGTTGTCCCTGTCAACAAATGATCAAATCAGTCGCAAATTTCGTTATATGTGGTCGTCCCTGTGGTACTGAGTGAAACGCTTTTGGGAAGTCTGAAAGTACTGTATCCTCTTGATTCCGTTGATCCATGGCTTTCCGAAGGCTGTGTGAGAAAAGCGCGAGATGACTTTCTCGTGACGAGTGTTTTGGAAATCGGTGTTGGTTGTCGTGGAGGAGGCCGTTGGGCTCAGAATTTGCTTTAAGATTCTACAACAAATGTAGCTCAGTGATACTGAACGACAGTTTTG
Source organism: Schistocerca serialis cubense (assembly GCF_023864345.2). Classification (NCBI taxonomy): domain Eukaryota; kingdom Metazoa; phylum Arthropoda; class Insecta; order Orthoptera; family Acrididae; genus Schistocerca; species Schistocerca serialis. The sequence continues at coordinate 47,889,788 of NC_064645.1, forward strand.
TGGACCACTTCCACTGTTGCTCTTGTAGACAACGGTGAATGTCCTTTATTCCAGCGGGGTACAGTATGTTATGTGATAAGTCAGTCACAAATTCTCTAAGAACTCTAATAGGGTTTCCATCGAACTCCGATACCTTGTTCAGTTTTAGTCATTTCACGTGTTCTGGTGAGAGTATCATCTACATCAATATTTCTCTTCCTTCCATTGGTGAGAAAATTAAAATGAGACCGTACCATGGCTTCTCCATTGTTACAGGAACTTTTTGCTTTGTTACCTTCACTTTCAGTTCCTGTATCACTCACAAGTATCTGAACACTAACTTTTGTGCCACAGATAGCCTTTACATGCAACCTAATGCATTTCATTTAACTACTCTCTGTCTCAAATCCTATGCTTCTTATTATACCTATTGTGCGGTAGTCGCTGTTTGTTTGAAGTATCTTTACAGAGGCTACATGCCATGGGTGGTCCCTCCCATTATTAACTTTTCTACCAGGTACACACACCAATGGGCCAGGACATTGTGACCATGTACCTAACAGTAGCCAGTATGCCCATCTTTGGTATGAATAGCAGAGGTGACCCATCGTGGCATGGAACCAATGAGACCTTGGTAGGTCGCTGGAGGGAGTTGGCACCACATCTGCGCACACACAGGTCACCTGATTCCCGTAAACTCCAGGGAGGGCGGCGGGGGGGGGGGGGGGGGGGGGGGTGAGTTCTGATGCCACAGTCAATCACATCCCAGACGTGTTCGGTAGGTTTCCACTCTGGCTAGTTCTGGGAGTCACTGTGTTCCTTGAACCATTCAGTCACACTCCTGCCGTTGTGACATGACGCATTATCTTGTTGAAAAATACCACTGCCACTGGGAAGGGGTGTACATGGTCTGCAACCAGTATACGGTTTTCCTTGCCCATCATGTTGTCTTGAACGAACTCAACTGGACCCACGGATGCCCACTTGAACGATTTTCAGAGCATAGCAGAGCCATTGCGTTTAAAGAGCTGTTCTCCTGGAAGACTACTTCGCACCCTCTCATGAAGAAGATATCAGAATTGATCAGACCGGTCAACGTTCAGTGCTGATGGTCACATACCCATTTCGGCTGTAGCTGCTGATACTGTGGTGCTCACATTGACACATGAATGGGTCGTCGGCTGCGGAGACCCAACATTAGGAATGTTCGGTGCACTGTGTGTTCAGACACTCTTGTACTCTGTCCGGCATTGAAGTTTAATGTTTGTACTGCCACAGTTCTCCCCCTGTCCTGTTTTACCAGTGTGCCTAGCCTACAAAGTCCAATATCTGTAATGAGTGGCCGCCCGCTATGGTGGTCGAGCGGTTCTAGGCGCTTCAGTCCAGAACCGCACTGCTGCTGCGGTCGCAGGTTCGAATCCTGTCTCGGGCATGGATGTGTGTGCTGTCCTTAGGTTAGTTAGGTTTAAGTAGTTCTAAGTCTAGGGGACTGATGACCTCAGATGTTAAGTCCCATAGTGCTCAGAGCCTTTTTTTTCATTTTTTTTTTTTTTTTTTTTGTAATGAGTGGTGGCCGCCCAACCCCACAAAGGCTGGATGAGGTTTCACCTAGCCTTCGCCACGTATTGAAGACACTCACCAGAGCACTTTTCAAATAGCCAACAAGTCGTGCAGTGTCTGAAGTGCTCGTGCTGAGCTCCCAGTCAAACTCAGATAGATTGTGTGCCTTCTCCATTCTACACACGGTCAACAAGCTCACTTATACCACATGCACCATGTGTGTGTCTGACTGGCAGTCATTGCTTGCCAGGTGAAGCTGCTATCACCTGAACAGGTCTATAGCGATGTTAGATCGGTGGTCATAATGTTCTGTCGAGCCACTGTATCTATCTAGTACCTAATCAACAATTTTTTCGAAATTCAGCCACATTTCTTCTATATGCTACTGTCCATACCTAAGTTTTTCGAGATCTCTTAGTTGCACTATCCTGTTTGGAATAATAGTCTCTACAACTGCTTCATACTCAGTGATACCTGATTCATCGTGGACATACAGGAAGTGACCAGATCTGTTTGTTAGCATAAGATGTAATGTATACTTCCACCATGAGTGGGTGTTTAAATTATCTACTCTAAGTAATTTTCATATTAACCATAACAATACCAAGGGAGAGGGGTGTACCTAATGCATCCCATTACATGTATTGTAAGCCCATCAGATAGCTTATATTTCAAAATTTTTGGCAGAAATATTTATTGTTTTCGATGTGGTCTTCTTCCTGATTCCATAAATATTTTAAATTTTTCAGTGAAACGTATCCAAAAATTTATTCTTAGTAGCAGAGTGACTTTACACAATTAATGTCATATTCTCTATTTTCAGATTCAGCACTATACTTACACATCACTATCTCTTTAAAAAGTTGTTAATATAAGAACAATAAAAACTGTTAATATAAGTGCACAACAATTAACAAATTTCGTTTTCAGATTGAGTATAAATAAACCGACTCCCCTCGTTGGTAATACAGCTTACTCAAAACCCTTTGGTAATGACAGGGTTAATTATTTAATAATCTTGGATCCACTGTCACACTGTCGACTTACTGCACTGTAATCATCCTGATCACATCTGAGATGGCTGAAGTATCCTTCAGTGATGACAGAATGATTGGGGAACACACATTCTAGTGACCTGAAATTTATTTTAAATTCACTGACTACACATTGGGATGTCTGGTGGTCAGTACTGGGTACCAAATATATGTTAATGCCGATTCATAAGACTGAATTTTGTCCAAACAGTCTCACACGCAGCTTCAATCTCTGTTTCAAAGGATTAGCACCCCTTGTCTGCTTCAAACAATACACAATGTCCGTTGGTCACTATTCGATCCTTTGGATAAAACATTAGATTTACTCTAGAAATCGCACTGATTTAATTTTAGACTTTGGCCAGATAGTTTTCGACAGAATTCCTAACTTTATGACTTTGTAGAAAATATAACTCAGATACACTTAAAAAACGGAACTGGTCCAATATTAATGATCTGAGGCTTTGAGGAACTCTGCCCTCTCTATACTGTCATTTTTTATTATTTAACGATTCACAGATTCATTAAGTGTCAGTGTCCTTTTCATCACAGTTTTCTATATTCGTACGTGGACAATTTAACTTTAATTACTGAGAGGGAATTCCTTTTGCACCTTATAAAATACTATATTTCGAATATGTTTTAAGTGGTTGTGAGTAAAACACTTATATTAATGATGTAAATGGTGTATAATATACTTTTACATACCTCATATAAGTAGAAAGGTTCCTCTGAAGTCACACGATAATCTTGCAATGGGATATCATCACAACATTCACCAGAATTAATTTGCATATCAATTTGTTCAACAATTATTATAAAAGACCTGAGCTGCCCATTGATATAATCAGGCATGCCCCACTCCACCAACATGCTGCTGTCAGTCGCATTAATTATTCTCAGGTTTACTGGTGGGGTGGAAGCTGAAAAATAGAAAGAATTAAAAACAAAAATTTGATTTAGTGGGTATATTTGACAGAAATTCAATAACAGAGAATGGCAAACTGAATATATCTGTTCTAAAGAATTGAAATGTAGTAGAAAATTAAGAAACAGATTGTACAAAATGAAGTCAGAGTGTTACAAAAGAGAAAATTCTGTTGAAGATTACTAACTGCAGGTTGCAGAAAACCATTCTAACTTTAAATATAGTTACCAAAAAGGTTAATGATTGCAGCACCGAAAATTTTCTTTAAATGGGATACGCAATGCTCATGAAGGCTGGCAAGAGACAATTCAATTTGAGACATCTGTGTGCAATGCTCAGACATCTAGGGCAGTTGCATTGCGATCTCATTTCAAGGTATTTAATGAAGATCATACAGTTCAAATCAGTATGTATCGCTGAACTGGTTAAACAGCCAAAGGAACATTAAAACCTTGATAGCCTACAACAATTTAGTGGACTATAACAGAGTATTCAAGAGTAATTACCAAGAGTCCAAAAATTCTAAGCTGTAATTCATACCGTCAGAGTTAAATAGAAGGCACATTTTGATTGACACAAGTATCCTAAAGAACCAGTCATGCCGGTCGGAGTGGCCGTGCGGTTCTAGGCGCTACAGTCTGGAGCCGAGCGACCGCTACGGTAGCAGGTTCGAATCCTACCTCGGGCATGGATGTGTGTGATGTCTTTAGGTTAGTTAGGTTTAATTAGTTCTAAGTTCTAGGTGACTGATGACCTCAACAGTTAAGTCGTATAGTGCTCAGAGCCATTTGAACCATTTGAACCAGTCATTGAGTTTTGCAATTCATATGTTATATTAACAACAACTACGATCAACTGAAGAGAGCAGATGGACAGTCCGCAGTACAAGCGGTTCGAGCCCAGTAGATCGTCTGGGTGTTTATTTTATGAGTCCCTAACAAGGGAACCTCCCCATCGCACCCCCCTCCAATTTAGTTATAAAATGGCACAGTGGATAGGCCTTGAAAAACTGAACACAGATCAATCGAGAAAACAGGAAGAAGTTGTGCGGAACTATGAAAAAATAAGCAAAATATACAAACTGAGTAGTCCATGTGCAAGACAGGCAACATCAAGGAGAACGTGAGCTCAGTAGTGCCATGGTCCCGTGGCTAGCGTGAGTAGCTGCCGAACGAGAGGTTCAAATCAGTGATACAAAGTGCTTCTCACCAAACATCTGTCATGCTCGCAGCCAAAACAGTGTGAAAACTATGCACAGTAGTACTACCAGTTTTTTTTAATTAACTTTTCTTCCATTATTTGTACTATACTGGCTAGGAAACAAGCATTACTTAGTGGAAAGTGCCAACTACTCATTATTATTATTATATATTTTTTAAATGATTTCCTTTATTTTGTGCCTATAAAATTCTATTGATTACTCACACTCTCCTTTCTGCTTCTTTTATGTAATATGACAAAATTTTCTCTCTTCTTCAATTTAGGTATATTCTGTAGTATATGTAAAAAAGTTTCTTCCATTTCTGCTCCACGTATCATGGTGACGTTTCCCTCATACTGTCCCACTTAACAGTGTAACTAGAGGAAGAGATCCAACCACGATACACAATGTGCCTGTGGCATCACAAGTGCATCACATACAGAAACATAAACTCAAAATCAATTCATCGATGCCAAATATAAACTGTTATGTCTGTCCTGCAATGTCTACCCCCTCAAAAAAAAAAAAAAAAAAAAAAAAAAAAAAAAAAAACACGAAAAATGGCCATGTAAAAGGGTTTAAGGAACAACAATAAGAGAAAGAGGAAAATATAAAAACGAAAACATATAAAATGACAGTAATATTAACCGACAATAGGAATATAATAGGTTAATAGAATAAAATGTCTTTTCTTAAATGTATCCTTGTTAATAGATTAAATAAATATATATGGTTACAAAAAAAAGGTTCAAGTCTTCCCTCGATTGAAAAGTTTAATTTTTTTATTTTCAGTTTATGTGACAAACTCTTATGTTTTCATCACTTTTTTGGGAGTGATTATCACATCCACAAGAAAACCTAAATCGGGCAAGGTAGAAGAATCTTTTTACCCATTCGCCAAGTGTACAAGTTAGGTGGGTCGACAACATATTGCTGTCATGTGAAGCACATGCCGTCACCAGTGTCGTATAGAATATATCAGATGTGATTTCCTGTGGAGGAATCGGTTGACCTATGATCTTGCGATCAAATGTTTTCGGTTCCCATTGGAGAGGCACGTCCTTTCGTCTACTAATCGCACGGTTTTGCGGTGCGGTCGCAAAACACAGACACTAAACTTATTACAGTGATCAGAGACAATTGCAAAAATAAACTTTTCACTCTAGGGAAGACTTGAACCAAGGACCTCTCGTTCGGCAGCTGCTCACGCTAACCACGGGACCACGGCACTACTGGGCTCACATACTCCTTGATGTTGCCTATCTTGCGCATGGACTACTCAGTTTCTATATTTTGCTTATTTTTTCATAGTTCCACACAACTTCTTCCTGTTTTCTCGATTGATCTGTGTTCAGTTTTTCAAGACCTATCCACTGTGCCAACTCATAACTAAATCTGAGGGGGGTGCGATGGGGAGGTTCCCTTTAAAGTAGAAGCGAGCTACTTATATAATAATTTTGTAGTTAGATAGTAAATTTGCCTCATGTTTGCGTCGTGTAGTTTCACAGTGTGTTTAGGATGTATAGGAACTGCGAATGCTGTGTTCGGATGCGAGCTGAGTTCATGACTGTTCACTCACGGCTCGGGGCAGCGTTGATGTCGGCCACACGGGTTGTTACTGCTGGAAATGGGCACCACTGGGGGGGGGGGGGGATATGGGGGGAGATACAAGTGACGGCCGTTATATCTGACGTGTCACCAAATTGGTCCACTGCTGTGGTCGACCTCGTTACTGCTCACCTGTGATTTAATGGGTGGTCGTTTGTAGGTGTAGCAGGTATGTAAAGATTTTCTGGAGGATCGGTCGAAAGGCCTCCCCACTTTGTCTGCCAAAAAGGTTTACGGTGCTTTCTGCGGCTTCTAAAGACTTTGAGACAGCTACAGCTCTTTCCCTAGTTTCAATTGAAGCCTCTGAGCATGCAAGATCTGGACGCTTTCAGATGGTGGCGTTACTGGGAGTTCGAAATCAAGTCTTAGATGTGTGACAGAACCACGTAGGGACATGGCTGCGAAGGAAGAGAAGAAATCTAGTGAGCACCTGTGCTCATATCGGCAGAGTCATCTCAGATGTAGAATGCGGCCTTCTGGGTCCCATGGAGAGCGCAGGGTGTAGCCAAAGTCAGGCGGTAGATCATGGCGATATTAATGATGTGTGTCGCTGTGGATGAGAAGAGATTCTCTTCAGGTTTCTGGTGGCTGTCTAATGCGGTAACGGCAGCCAGTCTTGCTTACGAAAAGGAATCGGAGCTCAGCACCGGTAGCATCATTGACAGGACCGTTTGTCGACCTATGGCAGAGAGTCGAGAGGAGAGTCTGAAATAAAGGTTCAGGCGGTTTGATGACCATATAGGCTGTTGATTCCTTGACTTACGCCATTGCGTCGAGGGGTGTCCAGATCAGTTTAATAAGACAGGGGTGCATTAGCACAGAAATCAATTACTCGGATAGTGGAGGCTGTGTAGAGTAGATAGGATGGATTTTGAAGTTAGAGAGTATCGGGAAAGTACAAAGGGGGCTTCAGACTCAGTTGGTGCAGGTAAGACACAGGATGACGGTAGATATATGAACGAATGGTGTGATAGTTGTAAACTGTCGTGGCTTTGTCGCAGAAGGAACTGGAGCTTTAAGGTCCTAATAGAAAGCTCTGGAGCTCAGATCGTTAGGAGTTCTGGAAGCTGGCACAGCTAGAAATAATTTCAGCTGAAGTTCTTACAAAGGACGTATTGGTGTTCAGAAAGGACATTAAATTCAGCAGGTAGTCGTGTGTTTCTTGCCATTAGAAATAGTTTCCTTTTAATGAAAATGAAGTCGATAGTTGTTGTGAGTTAGTATGAGAAGAGGTTATACGTAACAGTTCGAATAAATTAATAATTGGTTCCCATTACTCAGACGACCTTGTTGCTGAAATGTTGAAATTAGCATCATTTTCCACACGTACCCTACAGATATAATTATAGCTGGTGCTTACTTAAGTCTTCCCATGGAAATGTTTGCAAGAATACGTGTGTAACGTCCGTAATAGCCACAATACAAAGGCCAAACTTGTGCTAAACGCTTTAAAATAGTTTTGAGCAATTACTTCGGGTGAACTGTTAATGGTTGCGATGATACTCTTGACGTCTTAGCCACAGATAATCCTGACCAAATAGGGAATATGATGAGGGATTCAGGGATTAGTAACCACAGGGTCGTTGTACTGAGACTGAATACCGTAACATCCAAACCCACCAAAAATGAACGTATAATATATCTGTATAAAAATGAGATAAGAATTTGCTTGACACCTTCTTAAGAAATACTATTCATCCTTTCCAAACATTGTACACCAAACATATATGTGATTTTGATTCAGAGAAGTAGTATTAACAGCAGGTGAGGGGCTCGTACGAAAAAAATTTATAAGAAACGGAAGAAGACCCCCCCCCTCGCTACACAAAACATGTTAGAACACCTGCAGAATCAATGGGAAAGGATGCGAAACTCTAAAGAATGCGATGTATGATAGAATCTCTAAATGCAGCACTGACTTCATTGTGAGATGCTTTAAGTAGTGTCCTCGACCAAATCATATTTCGAACCCCAACAGAAAATCAAAAGAGAGCGCGGCAGAATGTACAGCAAGACAGCGGCAAGACACAGTGCAGATCTTCACTGTGCGATAACACAGAGGACAGTTCCCTCGAAACAGAATTACTAAACACATTTTTTTCGAAATTCCTTCACCAACGAAGCCGATGTATACATTCCAGAATTCGAATCAAGACTAGCTCTCAACACGACTAACTTGGAAGTATATATATCCTCGATGTAGCGAAGTAACTAAAATCGCTTATTAAAGACATGCAGTAGAGGTTCTATACCAGTTAGGATACTTTCAGATTGTACTGATGTTATAACTCTATAGGTATCAGCCATATACCACAACTCGCTCGAGATTCGTTATTCACAAGAAGTAATGAGTTCTATCAACAGGGGATTTCAAACTGATTGCATGTTTCTAGATTTCTAGAAAACTTTTGACACAATTTCTTACAAGCAGCTTCTAATCAAATTACGTGCCTATGGAGTATCTCCTTCGTTGTAGCACTGGGTTAGTGATTTCCTGTGAGAGAAGAAACTGTTTATAGTATTTTATGGAAAGTTATCGAGTAAAAGATGTCTGTCCCCAAAATCGTGTTGTAGCCCTTCTGCTGTTCCTGAGTTTATACGAACGGGCTTAGGAGACAATTTCAGTACCTCTCACAGACTGTTTGCCGTCTACTAAACTCACCAAATTGTAAAAACCAATTGCAAAATTATATAGAAAAAGAGATCTGAAGGTTGCGAGAAGCAGCTTTTCACTCTAAACAATAGTGCGGTCCTCTTCATTAGTACGAACAGTTATCCGTTAAATTTCGGCCACTCAATAAATCACACAATTTAAAGGCTGTCATTTCAGCTAAATAACTAGGAATTACAATTAAGAATAACTTAAATTTGTAACCGAACCGACATGTTGTTGAGATATGCGAACCGAAAACAGAGTTTTACTGACAAAACACGTAAATGATGTAAAAAAAAAGAACTGCCTTCTGCTTCCTGTGCTGGAGTACAGCTATGCGGTATGGAGTGCTTATCGGATTTGTCTGACTGGGGACGTCGATGCAGTCGAGGGAAGGTCAGAGCCTTCTTTATTGCCGTGAGAAAGGGGAAGTAGTGACACGGATATTGTACGTGCCTTGCGCTGACCATCATAAGAAAAAGGGGCTCTACTCGTGCCAGCAGGATCTTTTGACGAAATTGTTTTAATTCCACCTACACGGCGAGTGGAATCAGAAGTTGCGTTAAGTGTTCGTATTTCTAAAATACTGTTCGCAATTGGAACAGTCCAGAAGTAGTCTGTGATGATGATTGGTTTGTGGGGCGCTCAACTGCGCGGTCATGAGCGCCCGAAATAGTCTGTAAATGGTTTGATGGACTCTCTGCCGTGTACTGAAGTGTGAATTACAGAGGAGTCATGTAGACGTAGCTGTGGAGCAGTCGCAGGTTCCGTCGGCCGTGTCGCTCAACGAGAGGCCAACCGAGGTGACGAACTGTGACCGACCGACGTGGGGCCGATGGAGCTTCGGAAACCCCACGACGGCAGACTGCTGTCGACAAGACAACAGACCCTCCTGTCACTGTACAGAACACCCCCCCCCCCCCCCCCCGCGGATGACTGAAGAAAAATTTGTATATATCAGATGTGTCATAATTTGCAGCGGAAAGGACCCACTTCCAGGCTCACTAGTTTGAGAGCTGATTTCTAGGTTTTTCCAAGAGCCCATACTTTTGTATATTCCAGAAATAATTGTAGGACCCGGCTGCGCTGAAAGGGTTGATATGAGAGTATGTGGTAGTTGGAATAAAAGGATAATCTTTAAAGTATAACAGGTAAAAGAATTTATTGAAAACATATTCTATTTACGATTCTTGTTTATATACAACAGCCGCGCGGAGTGGCCACGCGGTTTGAGGCGCCATGTCACGGACTGCGTAGCCCCTCCCGTCGGAGTTTCGAGTCCTCCCTCGGGCATGGGTGTGTGTGTGTTGTTCTTAGCATAAGTAAGTTTAAGTAGTGTGTAAGTCTAGATACCGATGACCTCAGCAGTTTGGTCCCTTAGGAATTCACACAGACATTTTATATACAGTATTTTTCATTTTGATATTCAGGATCTATAAGTACAAATTTTTTCAATTTCCTACTCGAGAGCAAGCTATTTATAGTTGACCGTGTGAGAAACAGGACGCTTTGAGTTTGATGCTGCAATATTTTTAAGTTTGTCCTTTTGTGCTTTCCAAACACAATTTCGGCTTCGGTTATGTTATTCGATAGCTGTTTGACGATCATCCTTGTTCCGTTACAGAGTTTCTGTGAGTTTAGATTTCTGACTAGTATGATCGGAGGTCCAATTTTAAGTCGAAGTTAGTGTAATGGCATTTCTTGTACCTGCAAAGCGTTTCTTCGACGTTTACCATCATTTCGATCGATTTGTATGTTTTCATTTCACCGACAATTTTCTTACGAACATTAAAGTCGATATAATCGAAAATATAATTTTTATTTGTTAAAACTGCCCGTTCACATAACCAATCAGACAGGTATAGCTGTCAACAATGTTTGGATAAATTTGGTCGATGAGTCCTTTTTCCGTAATGGCTGTGTTGCAGAAACCACGGTTGAGTTTAATGAGGCCGGTCGTCTTGTCAGTAGGGTACGTGCCTTCGCCTATTTTGTAAAAGCTGTTAAGAAAAATGCGCTGTTGTTTCGCCTTTCGATAGTTAACTCTACGTCTGCTCAATTTTTTCGCTCTTCTTTTTGTTTTCGGCGTTTGGCTTCAGGACTGGCAATATCTTCTACTCTTTGACGTCTCAGCATTGTGGAAAACATAAACCAGATCAACTTTTTACTAAAAAATACACTGAGTACGCTTTACACACTTTATTTGCGGTTTACATTCAGTCACTGTATCACTCTGACTACTCACACCTCAGTGTTTGTTTACATTCGCTCACTGGACCACGTTTCCGGTTCGTCCCTTTGTCACTGATAAGAAACTGGCGTTCGAACCCCCGACGGGTCTTTACCAGTGGGTTTCTCCACCAGTGGCGAATTCCAGAAAGCACCAAAGAAGCATCGAATGGTCCACAATGTTCCAGAACATTCCAAAACACTGGAGAGTGTGAATAAAAACAAAAAGAGACTTGTGAGTCGTCATACACTGACTGAATATCAATAGAAAATAGAGTGTGTGTATTTAATGTATTTGTTCGTTAAAAGTTGATCTGGTACTTTATTTATATTTTAGACAGTGTCCAAACGTAAAATGGGAGGAGATCTTATCAGTTCTGAAGCCGAATGGCGAAAAAGACAGCGAAAAAACGAAACAGACGAAGAGCGCGAAGCACGTTTAATTTAACACCGAACAAGAATGAGCACCGTGAGAAGCAGAGAAACCAAGGAGCGACGAAATGAACGGATCGAAGAATAAAGAATTGCGACACGTCTTATAATAAAAGACTGCGAACTCAAACCAGCCATGAAATATCACCCTACGAGAAGCGCGAACGAGGACCAGTAAACAATACAAACTGACAAATGAAGCATTCCACTACAATCCGACAAAAGAATATAACAAACACATACACGTCATAACCAGAAAAATGGACAACATCTGCCAATTTTGAAGCGCGAAAAAATTCAATAGAGAAACCCCAAAATAATCTTGCATGTATGGAAAAATTCGATTACCACCATCGGAAGCACCTCCGTGTGAATTTTTGCATTACGTGACCGGGGATACTCTAGAACCAAAACACTTTACCAAAACATAAAAGCGTCAATGCCTGCTTCCAGATGACCTTTTTGTCGTGACATAGATCAACACTAACAAAGGTGAAAACGATTATGTTTTTTTTTTTTCATCCAAGACAAATCTATCATAACATGAGATCATTACTGACACTTCGCAACGTAGACCATAAATTTTTGCAAGTATATTTCATCTGAAGTGAAGAAACACAAACTGATCAATGATGCTCATATGTCAGTGGACAAAATCTAGAAGTATTCCAAGATGTACAGAGGATCTTACACAAATTCGGTCAACTGATCCACATATTTAAAACAGTACTAGATGGAATGACTTCTGATGACTGTAAAGTTATAATTCGAGCCGACAAAAGACCGCATAACACTAAAAACACAAGCCGTGACGTAATTGTACAACGAAGAAGCGAAGGACTACAACGCACTGCAGAGACACACCGTTCATACGATGCCCTTCAACAGCCATTAATATTTCTGCACGGAGAGGAGGGACATCATTTTAATGTGAAACAAATCCAACCTGAAACAGGTGTCTAAACAAACAAAAAAGTCACTTCCAAAGAGTTCTATGCTTACCGCTTAGTGATCAGTAACGATGAAACATTCAGCCACATTCTCAATCACTCGCCGTTTATTCCAACAATTCCTGGTAGATATGTATGCAAAAGTAGAAGCGGAACGCATGCTTTACATAAGACTGAATCAGAAGAAACTACCTACGGAAGAATACATCGACCTTCGAGACATAATCATAAATGGTGGAAACATTGATGAAATTTGAAGAATGGTTATGTTACCCTCATCATATATAGGAAGTCCGTGACACATGCACGAAAACACTCAGGACGCCATGACCTACATCAAAAGATATGGACGACCTAACCTCTTCATAACATTCACATGCAACTCGTTGTGTCTAGAAAAACATTTAGGATACGGACAAGCCAGCATGTATCGACACGACATAATAGCCCTAGTTTTCCGACAATAGCAAATAAGATTTATTGAAGTCATCAGAAGACACCACGTCTTTGGAACCGTCAGATGCCGGATGTACACTATCGAATGGCAAAAACTGGGACTGTGTCGCTCACACAATCTTGTACGGATACACGACAGAATTCATCCAACGGATGTCGAGAAAATCATCCAAGTTGAGTATCCCAATCTTCAAGAAGAACCGGAACTGTACGACATAGTAGTGAAAAACATGTTTCACAGACGATGTAGGACATTATACCCAAATTCACCATGTCTAACTGATGGACAATGTAAAAAAAAAAAAAAGTATATCTGGGCGACACACAAACTGGAGTTGATGGTTGTCCCAATACAGAAGATGGAAATCCAAAAATGATGACTTCACAGCAGAATTGCGAATACGAGGCAGGACGAACTGGAAACAGATACTCAATGGGCAGTATCAGGAAGCGCAGTACTTTCCAGAATGTTCCAAGCACATGTGATCGTAGAATACTGCAATTCAGTGAACACCTTCAACTATGTCTGTAAGTATGTGACCAAAGGCAGTATTTGAAATAGCCAAAGACAGCGAACAACGAAACAGATCCTCATGTACCAAATGAGAAGATATGTCAACAGTAACGAAGCAATGTGGTGAATTTTCGGTTTCCCATACAGGAACGCAGGCCAGCTATGCAACATCTCACAAAAGACACCGCCAGAAAAACTGCAAGTGAGCCATATCAGAACACAACATTAACACCTTTTTATCCAACTGTGTCAAAAGGACTGATTCGTGAAAACATTACTGTTCGTCGATGTCCCTAGCTATCATACGTGGAACACAACAAGAGAAACCTTTCAACGATTAAAACAATGGATTCCAGTAGAAGATCATCTAGGAATCATGAAACTGGCACACTAGACCGAGTATACACCATACGACGGCGAACGCTTCAATCTCCGGATGTTGCTACACGAAATAGAGGGACCAACAAGTTTTGCAGATCTCAAGACTATTGACGGTTACCTATGCCTCACGTACAGAGAAGCAAGCCAATACCTAGGACTGCCGGAAAACGACAACCATTGGGCATTAACATCACCAGAAGCCTCACTCACAGCCTCAGCTCATCAAATGAGAGACTTATTCGCCATAATTCTGACAGTACGTAACCCACTGAATCCAAAGCAGCTATGGGACTCCTTCAAGGAGAGTATGAGTGGTGACGTACTGTACCAAATCCGACAAGCTCACAGTGAACTGAGCGTCGAATTCAACGATGTCATCATCAGTAAAACACTGATTCGCCTACAGGATAGATGTTTAGCAATAAACAGCCAGATCGTGGAAGAACTTGGGATGCAAGCAGTACGAAAAGATGCTATCAATATGATAAACTTCGAAATTAAAAAGGAAAAAGCTACAACATCTACGAACCACTTCAGTACATTGCCCGGGACAAACGTCTGCCGGCCGGGGTGGCCGAGCGTTTCTAGGCGCTACAGTCTGGAACCGCGAGACCGCTACGGTCGCAGGTTTGAATCCTGCCTCGGACATGGATGTGTGTGATGTCCTTAGGTTGGTTAGGTTTAAGTAGTTCTAAGTTATAGGGGACTGATGACCTTAGAAGTAAAGTCCCATAGTGCTCAGAGCCATTTGAACCATTTGACAAACGTCTCCTCAATGAGACTCAAAAGGAACGTTGCAACGTTGTCATGGGCCGGATGGACAATAGCACTGGCGGAATTGTGTACTGGACGCACCAGCCGGCACCGGGAAAGTGTCTCTAATAAATCTGTTGTTGGCGGAGATACGTACATCGCACTTGCACTGTCATCATCCGACACTGCAGCCCTACAACTAACGCTGAATATAGCCGAGGGGCAATTCCCGGTATGTAAAATCCAGGGTGTATACTTGGACAAGGAAAAAGAGTCCCGGATTTTTCCCGGATGTCCCGGTTAAAAATACAGTTTCTCCCGGGTGAAAATACACTTTTTTCGTGTTAAGTGACAGTATACTTTCCCTCTGTACTGTAAAACTTATGACTTATTTGAATGGCTATGGTTTTATACAGCGGCTTAGGATATCCCACCGCTTTAGAAAACGAAACTTAGGGGAAAAACACGCTTTGGAAAGTTCTTTGATGTGTGGCAACATGTACGATGCATATTTTCATATTACGAAAGTATAAATTCGCATTCCACAAAACACCGCATGTTACTCTCCAAAGAAATGAAATCGAAATTGCGATGCGCTTTTGTCAGCCAGTCATAGCTCATATCACCTGATCTCGCCAGCCTATGACAGCGGATATTCAGAGAGTAGGACGCGTGATGTAGTCAGCCAATAGCAACACCATTGTTAAGTAGCGCGAACACACAAATAGTAAAAGTTAATATACATAGTGCTGCTACAAGAAAAGAAAAGCTTTAATATATAGTATTGGTCTCTAAGATTAGTAGGCTGCAAGAGAAGCTAAGGTTTCACATGTAATGTTGATCTTTTTTGCACGTTTTACACTTTAAGATACATCACACAAATGTGCCAGTAAAATTTTTAATACCGTCATAAATCTCTGATCTTCTGAGCTCGAAATTCTTCCAAATGGATTGTCATCAAAGAGTTGATTTTTAAATGAAAGTCAAACGCTCTGTGATTTAAGAAATTCATCGTACAATCTCGCACATGGTTTATCTTTAGAAAATGGAAATTTAATTTGAAAATAACCCTTTTCAAACCACAAGTAGCAATATTTGCCCGCGATCTGCCAGAAACAGATTTATTCGAGCAGTTTCTAGGGAGCGGCAGGTAAGAGGCGTCGCCGCGCTTGCGCAGCTGCGATGACGCAGGTGGCCCATATGTGTAAAACATTAAAAGATCTTCCATTATGTCATAAAAGAAACAAGACATCAGAGGATTCTCCAAGAGCGTCGGAATTCGTGAACCATACTGAAATGAATAATTCGCCTTAAAGTGCACATTCGTATGTTCAGATTGCCAACGAAGTAGCCCTCGACTTGATATTAAGCTCTGTAGTATGATTCTCGGGATGTAGATATTCTTGGAGTACTGTATTATCTCATGTTGAGTTCTTTATCATGGCATAATGCCATATGGGCTAGAAGATGAAAACGAGCACCTGAAATGCAGCGAACAGTTGAAACTAGCCATGTGGTAAGCACTTCGTTTCAAATAAATTGGCCGTCTCAGCGGAAAAGATAGATAAAATCCGAATTTCTTTAGCAAAGCGACAAAAGTAACTTCATTATTGTGCAAAGCGATTAATGCTCTACTGTCAGAAAGGTGGAAACAAAATAAAATCTGAAACTAATAACATATTTTAGCTATCCGTAATTAAGTGAATGTATTTTAATTAACTTGATAGCTCCCAGCCACAGAAATTACTTTGTTTTCATTCGACGTGAGAGATGTAAACGAAGAGAAAACAGCAAAATCACTAAATGTAAACACGGATCACGTGGAGACTACCCTCACCCCCCCCCCCCCCCCACTAACTCAGACTCCTCTACGCATCAGTCCCCGATCTACGATATTTCGAACCGAGGCAATAGTAGACGGTGATGGGCCCCCCCCCTCCCTCTCCACCACGCCCCCTCCATCGAGCGTTTGGCATAGAACGCCAAAAATTAAAAAAAATAAGGCTTTTAAAAAATATGTTCATTTTGTAGCGCACATCTTTCCGAAGAGTCTGATGCATAAAACATATAACTTCGAGGAAATGTAAGACGTGCTGTTTGGTCGTAAGTGCACCAAAGTGCAGTGTCATGCCTCGTCACACAGCATTCTTCTACCGCACGTCACTGTATTTCTGCCATCGTCCATGGATCCAGCAGGACAGCTGAAATTAAAATGTCATGTGGTATCTCTCCCGCTCCCACCAGTCGGCCGGGTTGACATCCTGCCCTTTTTTAAAAAAAAAAAAAAAAACTCGCAATTAATACTGGATGGGATTATTTGTAACCGGAAGAACAAGAACTCTTCAAAAAATTTGAACTCTTTATTGCCTATTAGCTAATAACTTGCTGTTCTGTGTGACATAAAATTAAATATAGGATATGTAAAACCAGTAGACTAGAGAGAGGCAAGACAGTACACATTTCTTCAATCCTTAGGTCCTAGCGTCTTTTTCTCTCTATCCTGCTACAGCTTTCCATGGCGTGTTTTCATTTCTGCGAAAGAATCTGTTACTTCATCAAAATTTGTCAAACGTTTTGTTACATGAAAAATCGAAATATCGTTGTCTAATACTGAAAAAGCTTTTAATAGAAATAGTACCAACGACTGGTGTTGTTTCTCGATCTGATTACGTCTATTTTTTCACTGTCTGCTACAAAAAAAAAAAAATGAACCGAAACCGGTCATATGAATAAAAAATTTGCAATCAATACGGATTTTAAGTAACATTATAAAATCACTGATTGCTATTATGTCTGTTTTTGCAAAATATCGTCTTTCTGCCTACCAGCTGGACCGCAACAGGAAAAGACCAGTGTTGTATCAAGGAACAGACAGGTGGAGAACACACATGGATACGACATTAGGAAGCTACATAGATTTTGAGGCGATATTCAGAAAAGATATTGCTCTGATGAATAATGCTGACGTTAGTAAATGGTCAAAAAACTGCAAAGGGAATGTGAACAAGAGATAATGGATGGTTACCCCAAAGAAGATTTAAACAAGAACGAGATGGGAACGAAGAACAAGACAAGAGATTATCAGCCGTCTTCAAAACATCAGATGCGCTAGGTCAGAATGGATTATATGTGAGGAAACTAAAGCAGTGGCATCGAAATCGAATATCAGTCTGTGCCAAGCCACAGTGGGGGTCAGACGTCAACAGTCTGCCGACACGGGTCGAGTGGGCTCCCTCTCTACCGTTGCGATAAATACAGCCAGCAGAGCTGTAGCATCATGCGTATGTCTGCTTGTGTGTGAGTTAAGGCCGCTGGCTCGTGCTTGAGTCTTCTCCAAATCCCGCTCGTGTCGAGTCAGCTGGCAATGTCGATCAACTAACACCACGCTCCAGGAGCACAGAGACAATTGCGCACCCAGCCGACCCCAGTGGACAAAGAAATATACCATGGAGGAAATGTGCAAAGAGATTCTACATATGCGATGGTGAGGTGTGAAGCGTTTTTCATTTTTCGTTCTCTTGATTTTTTCAAGAGATTGTAAGGTAACACTGTTAACACAAAGCCTGTAGAAACAAGAATATAAAAACACGAGAAACTGCGGTACTGCCACGAAAGAAACATTAGCACGGAACTTGATGATCACAGCCTGAATACGATCGATTGCTGAATATAGAGTGATTCAGAAATAACCGTACACACTTCGTGGGTGTTACGTGTGCACCAAAATAAGGGTAAAATATTAAATATAGTTTTATCTGAAATTGCACTTTTATGTAGTAGAGAAGAGATCACAAGGGCAACACAAACAACACAAATATTTTTTTCGAACTGTTGCATCCTTGAGCCCCCGGTTCGCGATGTACGCTCCCCGGTTGATGGCTGACACTACAGATCACACTTTATTAATAATTATAGTACAAACGCATAGTACAAAATAATATCATCCATACATCATTACTAACTTTACGACATGAGCGGGTATACAATGTAAAAGGCATATTACTATAGTCTCGGTCCGGCACACAGTTTTAATCTACCAGGAAGTTTCATATCAGTGCACACTCTGCTGCAGAGTGAAAATCTCATTCTGGAAACATCCCCCAGGCTGTGGCTAAGCCGTGTCTACGCAGTATCCTTTCTTTCAGGAGTGCTAACTCTGCTTGGCTAGCAGGAGAGCTTCTGTAAAGTTTGGAAGGTAGGAGACGAGGTACTGGCAGAAGTAAAGCTGTGAGGACGGGGCGTGAGTCGTGCTTGGGTAGCTCAGTTGGCAGCATTCCAGCTTTCGCTGTCGCCGCCGTCGGATGTGCTGGCTGGTTGCTCCGCGTCGTCGGTGTCGTTGCCGGTGTCTGCTGTTTGCCGTTGTGTGTTTCTGTGTTCCGAGTGACTTACGTGTATTGTACTTTTTTGTGGTCGTCCTTTTCGTCAGCAACTTGCCGATTTTGTACGGGATTCGGGCTTGACCGGATTCCCTACAACTGCAGCGCCATGTCTACCACCATCCGGAATAACACCCCGGTTCAACCGACAGCCCTCGAGATTCATGACTGGCTCACCGAGGTAATAGGTATCACTTCTGATTCTGTGCACACCAACCAGCTAGATTCTGATCGTTATTGCGTGTTTGTCAAGTTTGTCAGTCTAGTAGCAGTTGATCGACTTCTTGAAAAAATCGGCAAACAAGTCCCTTTTGTTCATCGCGACGGCACCACTAGTATGGTTACTGTAACACGTGCCGATACCTCGATTCAGACAGTTCGAGTACTTAACTTGCCCCTTAGAGATTGACAATTCTAAAATTAAAGATGCGCTTTCTAAGTTTGGTGAGGTTAAAGAAATTGTCAACGAAAAGTGGTCTTCTCGCTATAAATTACAATGTTTCAATGGGATTAGATCTGTGGACATGGAAGTAAAAATGAACATTCCTTCTCACATCACGGTCGATGGTTATAAGGCTCACATTATATATTCTGGTCAAGCCCCCACCTGTCATATTTGCAATGAATTAGGCCATCTTCGCCAGGACTGCCCCCGCTGAGTTTTTGTCTTGAAAAATAATCTCCAGCCGCGGCGTAGATTAACACTTAACGAGGTAATGGCAGTAGATACTTCTGGTTCTTCTGCACACCCTGATGTTGATGCTCCCCAGGCAACTACCTCCGAGACCCCGCCCATAACCGCCGATGCGTTTCCACCACTCGTAGGACGGCAAACTGCCGCGCCAGTTTGTCTTGAAAGCGAATCTCAGCGAGAGAAAAGGCCGCTGGAACACAGTGTTGAGCATTCAGATGAGGAAGTATCTGACACGACCCCTGCAACCCGGAAACCAAAACCATCAATCGCGGAGGATTTAGTACCCGATGATGTTATGCGGGTCGACTTTGAAGCCAGTGTGGGTGGACTTGAGGGGATGCCGAATTCTGAGACGCCGGTGCAAGAACAGGAACCTCCAATCTTGCGTGCCGCGCCCGAAGGACAACAGCTGCTACAACGCGCACACAGTGAGCAAGTGTGGTGTCAACAACGCGCTACAGCTGACGCCCGACAACAAGTTTCTGGCGGAAGTACACAAGCGAAAGTGTTTACCAACCTGCCAGCTGCTGGCGGCAGTGCTGCGACAACGACACCACCGCGTCTCAAAGAATCCACAAAAACTCCGGGACCTCAAAACGCCCCACGACGAAGGCTCAATCCACAGCCAGATCTCTCCGTTCCTCGCAACAAGGGCAATTCCACTTCGACGCAAGCGGATGTAGCACCCCGAAATATTAGTTGTGAAATTGTGTGGGAAGGGTTCGGTGATGACAACAGCAAAGAACTCGGCGAAGCCCATCCCCCACAGTAGTAATTCCATTGTTACAAGGTTTGTTCCGTGCTGTCGCCTAAGGTTGCAAAGCTTCTTCGTGTTTCTTTCTGCCCTCTTATCCGGTTATGGTTCGCAGCATTCACTGTGTCATTTTTGCTTCAACCGGCCTATGATTCATAGTGTATCACTTGTTATGGTTTTTATTTAGCTTCTTGATCCAATATCCACTCATGGCTACTCACATTATACCTTTTTTAATCCTGCAGCCGGCACTCTTGAGACCCATGCTATCGTTTTGTAATACTTTTACATCTCATTACCTATATGCAACAGGCGTACACTATCACCTCCCTTAATATCAATAGGATTACGTCAGAGTTAAAACTTGCTTTATTAAAACAGTTTTTGTTTGACTCTGGTACGGATATTGCCCTTTCACAAGAGGTCGCAACATGGCAAATTAACATTCCCGGCTATGTTGCAATAATCAATTTCGCTGCCGAATTGAGTGCTGGCACAGCAATTTTAGTAAGGGAAGGAATACCTCTAACCGATGTTGAAAAGTTAGACACTGGACGGGGGATAGCCGTGAAAATCATGGGCGTCAGTGTAATCAATCTGTATGCACCATCAGGAAGTGCACGGCGCGCTAACAGATCGAAGTTTTTGAAGGAGGATATCATTTACTTATTGCAGAGAGATTCTCCAAACTTGATCATTGCAGGCGATTTTAATTGTGTATTGCACCGTAAAGATCAATCCCCCAATTTTAACTATTCCCCTGAATTAAACTTTCTTGTTTCCCAAATGAAATTGGGAAGTTAAGTATCTCACACTTGTGAAATACACGCACATTTCACATAATTGCAGCAGCAGGATTGATAGAATCTATATGTCGAGTTAGGTAGTGAGGAATTTGCTACAAGTGGAAATCACTCCAGTCAGCTTTTCTGATCACTGTAGTGTGAGTGCCCGGATAAACTTAGACCGGCAACCAACTCACTGGTTTAGGAATCAGTGGAGCAAGAATGTCGGCCTTTTAACAGACGACGAGCTCGAGGCCGAATTAAAAAAAGCTTGGGAATTTTGCTTGCGCTCTGTACACAACTTTCCGAGTGTTTTGGAGTGGTGGACCCGCAAGGCGAAGCCCAGATTACGGAAAGTAATTATATCTTGTAGTATAGAGAGATCTCGGGCAGTTCACCGTACAATGGAATTTTACTACATGCTTTTACGGGACTTGTATGATCAGGCAGATGGCTCAGACAGGCGATTGTCCGACATCAAGAAAATTAAAGCGACGTTATTAAGCTTAAAGAGAAAGCAACTGGAGGGTCTTAAAATTAAGTCAAAAGCCAGATCTGTCAGCGAGGACGAAACGGCTGCGTTATATCATCTGATAAAGCACCGCAAGAACCGACTACGGATATTCATGGACGAACTTAGATTAGAAAACGGTACTGTCCGCACAGCGCAAACCGAGATAATCAGAGAACTCCACGGGTATTACAGTGCCCCGTATGAGGCAGAAGCAACGCAAGACGACGATTCGGATGAGTTATTTGCGTTTACAACCTCCACAATTACGGCCGACGACAAAGCCAGCTTAATTTCGGCTTTTAGTCCAGATGACGTCTTTGAAATAATTCGCGGCTCCCCTAAAAGGAAATCGCCGGGCCCTGATGGCGTTCCGGTCGAATTCTATCAACGATATTGAAGTATCATAGGTGATAAGTTGACACAAGCCGTTAACGACGTCTTGCGGGGAAATTTTGTACCACCAGAACTTGAAGAACGTAAAATCGTGTTGTTTCCTAAAAATAAGGGATGTAAAAAGATTAACAACTTCCGGCTGATTTCTCTTCTTAATTCAGATTGTAAGATTATTGCGAGAGCTTTAAACAAACGAATGATGCCGTTGACCGCAACCATAATTGGGCAACAGCAAACTTGTGCTTATAGACGATCAATATTTCAGACTACAACACAATATAGAGATATCGTCGCTCTGTCGTCTGCCAGCACCATTAATTGTGGCCTCCTTTTTGTCGATTTTTATAAAGCATTTGATCGTGTCAGCCATAAATACCTCTTCGAAACGATGCGGAGGATGGGCTTCCGGCATGACTCCATCGCTGTCGTGCGCAATATGATCACTGGTGTGGCCGCCACGATCTCCGTCAACTGCCAGCTCACAAGACCCATTACCATCGCAAGGGGTGTCCCCCAAGGAAGCCCCCTTTCCATGTTGCTCATTGTCATCTCACTAGAACCATTGCTGCGGCTAGTACAAGAGCACATGACGGGCATAACGATCGCCGGGAAGAAAACTGCAGTTGGGGCATATGCTGATGATGTCGGCATCGTCGTGAGGAACAGGGAAGATGTGATTCAACTGGAGGCAGACCCCAGAAGCTATTGTTCCGCTTCTGGCGCAAAAATGAATTAAACTAAAAGCTAATTTCTACGTATAAGGGGACTTGACGATGTCGACCTAGAATGGGCTAACCATGTTACGGAACACAAATATCTTGGGACCATACTGACGGTCCCCCCACAAAGGATGATAACGGCGAATTGGCGGGATGTCTCGCTCAAAGTCAAGGGTGCTTTAATAGATAACGTCTATCGCAGCATGGACCAAATTCAGAGGGTTAAATTTATAAATACATGTATCCTGTCGCGGGCGTATTATGTGGCACAGGTCTTTCCAATCCCCACTGTCATAGCCAAACAGATAATGAGCAAGTTGACCAACTTTCTGTGGAGGGGGAAATATTTCGAATTGACGTGAAGACTGTGACCCTCGACCCTCTGCATGGCGGTATGGGTCTGACCGATCTGAACGCCAAAGCAATGGCTTTGTACATTAAAAGGATGACATTCTTAATCCAAAGCTACTCTGACACCCTTACGGCAAAGTTGTTTGA
Organism: Schistocerca serialis cubense; assembly: GCF_023864345.2. Lineage (NCBI taxonomy): Eukaryota > Metazoa > Arthropoda > Insecta > Orthoptera > Acrididae > Schistocerca > Schistocerca serialis. The sequence goes on from NC_064645.1 coordinate 47,913,199, forward strand.
GGCAGTCGCACCGAAAAGTGTAGAACCGCCGATCAATGTGCAGACGATCGACTACCAGCTCTCCCACATCCGCACATATTATCTGGAAAAGAGCTACTTGAGCGAGGTCCTTCCCCAACATCGACCCTTACCTGCCAAGGACATTCTGGAGCACAGGAAACAATATGAGGGTGAGAACAAAATCGAACAAAAGCACACTGGTGTCAATTGGGATGCTCTGTGGGCGAACATCAGCAGCAGTGTACTTCCGTCCTTGGTCAGGTCGACGTGGTACAAAACGGTCAACAACACTATCAGCACAAATGAGCGCCTGCATGCCATTGGGCTAAGCGACACAGCCCATTGTCCAGATTGTCACCAAGTGGATACTGTTCCCCACAGATATACTAGCAATGGGTTCGTCAAAAGGATACTGTTCCCCACAGATATACTTGCAATGGGTTCGTCAAAAAGTCGCCCTTATAACTAGGACTTCTGAAAATAACATAGACATGAACTTACTGCACAGACCGAACGTCAAATATTTTCCGCCAACTAAAAATAATGCCGTCAAGTGGCTGTTGGGCCATTATGCAAGTGATGTCTCCAATCGGCTGACGGGCGACGATTACAGCGAATTTCTGTTACACATGGAAACGGAATATATTAAAATTAGACACTAAGCGGATCACCGTCGCAAGTACGGTAATATGCTCCATATTGCATTCAATAGAACAGGGATTGGATAGCTGTTCGAGCTCTAAAACCTTCACCCGTTTATGTATCAACCATGAGGGCGGCACCGTGGCCAGGCCTCGGACTAATTGACACCTACCCTCCTTGCCGCCACCTGCCTGCCCCGCTCGCAAGTTAAAAAAAAAAAAAACATAAAAAACAAAAAATAGAAAAAAAAAGAAAAAAGAATTGGTCAGCGTGAGTGACTGCCGTCCTAAGGGGCCTGGGTTCCATTCCCGGCAAAAAGAAATAAAAAAAATGAAAAAAAGTTGGGCTGATGAGAGGTTCATATATCTATAGTAAATAAAAAAAAAGTTGGTCTAGGGGTATGATTCCTGCTTGGGGTGCAGGAGGTCCCGGGTTCATCCCGGACGAGCCCTTGCATTTTGTGCAAACGTGTGGCAACTACCAGCATGCGGTATGAATAAAAAAAAAAAGTTGCGTAACGGTAAGCGTCGCGCACTGTTGATAATGATGTGTTGGCAGAAGAGCCAACACCGTGTTGCTAGAGGAGGCCGAAATGCACGCGTTTAAACTCACGCAGACTGGCGTGAGGTCTGGAACAAGGTAAAGTAATTATCCTATGAAGAAAAGAACGTAGTTGATTGAATACTTAACTTTAATCCATAATTGGAGAACATCGCTCTTGTTGATACATTAATAACAATCTCAATATAAAATGGTAATGGCGCCTTGCTAGATCGTAGCAAATGACGTAGCTGAAGGCTATGCTAACTATCGTCTCGGCAAATGAGAGCGTATTTGTCAGTGTAGCATCGCTAGCAAAGTCGGTTGTACAACTGGGGCGAGTGCTAGGACGTCTCTCTAGACCTGCCGTGTGGCGGCGCTCGGTCTGCAATCACTGACAGTGGCGACACGCGGGTCCGACGTATACTAGCGGACCGCGGCAGATTTAAAGGCTACCACCTAGCAAGTGTGGTGTCTGGCGGTGACACCACAGATAAGAAGCCGCGAGTTTGGGTACATTCACTGCTACATTTTTTAAAACGCCATACTGCTGTCTGCTGAAGTTATCGATGTTGTTGTGGTCTTCAGTCCTGAGACTGGTTTCATGCAGCTCTCCATGCTACTCTATCCTGTGCAAGCTTCTTCATCTCCCAGTACCTACTGCAACCTACATCCTTCTGAATCTGCTTAGTGTATTAATCTCTTGGTCTCCCTCTACGATTTTTACCCTCCACGCTGCCCTCCAATGCTAAATTTGTGATCCCTTGATGCCTCAAAACATGTCCTATCAACCGATCCCTTCTTCTAGTCAAGTTGTGCCACAAACTTCTCTTCTCCCTAATCCTATTCAATACCTCCTCATTAGTTACGTGATCTATCCACCTTATCTTCAGCATTCTTCTGTAGCACCACATTTCGAAAGCTTCTATTCTCTTCTTGTCCAAACTGGTTGTCGTCCATGTTTCACTTCCATACATGGCTACACTCCATACAAACACTTTCAGAAACGACTTCCTGACACTTAAATCTATACTCGATGTTAACAAATTTCTCTTCTTCTGAAACGATTTCCTTGCCATTGCCAGTCTACATTTTATATCCTCTCTACTTCTACCATCATCAGTTATTTTACTCCCTAAATAGCAAAATTCCTTTACTACTTTAAGTGTCTCATTTCCTAATCTAATCCCCTCAGCATCACCCGATTTAATTTGACTACATTCCATTGTCCTCGTTTTGCTTTTGTTGATGTTCATTTTATATCCTCCTTTCAAGACACCGTCCATTCCGTTCAACTGCTCTTCCAGGTCCTTTGCTGTCTCTGACAGAATTACAATGTCATCGGCGAACCTCAAAGTTTTTATTTCTTCTCCATGGATTTTAATACCTACTCAGAATTTTTCTTTTGTTTCCTTTACTGCTTGCTCAATATACAGATTGAATAACATCGGGGAGAGGCTACAACCCTGTCTCACTCCTTTCCCAACTACTGCTTCCCTTTCATGCCCCTCGACTCTTATAACTGCCATCTGGCTTCTGTACAAATTGTAAATAGCCGTTCGCTCCCTGTATTTTACCCCTGCCACCTTCAGAATTTGAAAGAGAGTATTCCAGTTAACGTTGTCAAAAGCTTTCTCTAAGTCTACAAATGCTAGAAACGTAGGTTTGCCTTTTCTTAATCTTTCTTCTAAGATAAGTCGTAAGGTTAGTGTTGCCTCACGTGTTCCAACATTTCTACGGAATCGAAACTGATCCTCCCCGAGGTCCGCTTCTACCAGTTTTTCCATTCGTCTGTAAAGAATTCGCGTTAGTATTTTGCAGCTGTGACTTATTAAACTGATAATTCGGTAATTTTCACATCTGTCAACACCTGCTTTCTTTGGGATTGGAATTACTATATTCTTCTTGAAGTCTGTGGGTATTTCGGCTGTCTCATACATCTTGCTCACCAGATGGTAGAGTTTTGTCATGACTGGCTCTCCCAAGGCCATCAGTAGTTCTAATGGAATGTTGTCTACTCCCGGGGCCTTGTTTCGACTCAGGTCTCTCAGTGCTCTGTCAAACTCTTCACACAGTATCTTATCTCCCATTTCATCTTCATCTACATCCTCTTCCATTTCCATAATATTGTCCTCAAGTACATCGCCCTTGTATAAACCCTCTATATACGCCTTCCACCTTTCTGCCTTCCCTTCTTCGCTTAGAACTGGGTTGCCAACTGAGCTGTTGATATTCATACAAGTGGTTCTCTTTTCTCCAAAGGTCTCTTTAATTTTCCTGTAGGCAGTATCTATCTTACCCCTAGTGAGACAAGCCTCTACATCCTTACATTTGTCCTCTAGCCATCCCTGCTTAGCCATTTTGCACTTCCTGTCGATCTCATTTTTGAGACGTTTGTATTCCTTTTTGCCTGCTTCATTTACTGTATTTTTATATTTTCTCCTTTCATCAATTAAATTCAATATTTCTTCTGTTACCCAAGGATTTCTATTAGCCCTCGTCTTTTTACCTACTTGATCCTCTGCTGCCTTCACTACTTCATCCCTCAGAGGTACCCATTCTTCTTCTACTGTATTTTTTTCCCCCATTCCTGTCAATTGTTCCCTTATGCTCTCCCTGAAACTGTGTACAACCTCTGGTTCTTTCAGTTTATCCAGGTCCCGTCTCCTTAAATTCCCGCCTTTTTGCAGTTTCTTCGGTTTCAATCTGCAGTTCATAACCAATAGATTGTGGTCAGAATCCACATCTGCCTCTGGAAATGTCTTACAATTTAAAACCTGGTTCCTAAGCTCTGTCTTACCATTTTGTAATCTATCTGATACCTTTTGGTATCTCCAGGATTCTTCCAGGTATACAACCTTCTTTCATGATTCTTGAACCAAGTGTTAGCTATGATTAAGTTTTGCTCTGTGCAAAATTCTACAAGGCGGCTTCCTCTTTCACTTCTTCCCCCCAATCCATATTCACCTACTATGTTTCCTTCTCTCCCTTTTCCTACTGACGAATTCCAGTCACCCATGACTATTAAATTTTCGTCTCCCTTCACTACCTGAATAATTTATCTCGTCATACATTTCATCAATTTCTTCATCATCTGCAGAGCTAGTTGGCATATAAACTTGTACTACTGTAGTAGGCATGGGCTTTGGCCACAATAATGCGTTCACTATGCTGTTTGTAGTAGCTAAACCGCACTCCTATTTTTTTATTCATTATTAAACCTACTCCTGCATTACCCCTATTTGATTTTGTATTTATGACCCTGTAATCACCTGACCAAAAGTCTTGTTCCTCCTGCCACCGAACTTCACTAATTCCCACTATATCTAACTTTAAGCTATCCATTTCCCTTTTTAAATTTTCTAACCTACCTGCCCGATTAAGGGATCTGACGTTCCACGCTCCGATCCGTAGAATGCCAGTTTTCTTTCTCCTGATAACGACGTCCTCTTGAGTAGTCCCCGCCCGGAGATCCTAATGGGGGACTGTTTTACCTCCGGAATATTTTACCCAAGAGGACGCCATCATCATTTAATCATACAGTAAAGCTGCAAAGCTGCATGTCCTCGGGAAAAATTACGGCTGTAGTTTCCCCTTGCTTTCAGCCGTTCACAGTACCAGCACAGCAAGGCCGTTTTGGTTAATGTTACAAGGCCAGATCAGTCAATCATCCAGACTGTTGCTCCTGGAACTGCTGAAAAGGCTGCTGCCCCTCTTCAGGAACCACATGTTTGTCTGGCCTCTCAACAGATACCTCTCCGTTGTGGTTGCACCTACGGTACGGCCATCTGTATCGCTGAGGCACGCAAGCCTCCCCACCAACGGCAAGGTCCATGGTTCATGGGGGGGAAGTTATCGATATAATAATTTTTTTAAAAATGTTATCGATATAATAATTTTAAAAAAAGTTGGTAGAGCACTTGACCGCGAAAGGCAAAGGTCCCGAGTTGGAGTCTCGGTGCGGCACACAGTTTTAATCTGCCAGGAAGTTTCATATCAGTGCACACTCCGCTGCAGAGTGAAAAACACATTCTGGAATGCTGAAGTTAGTAAATCGCAAAAAAAAAAAAAATCTGCCAAGGGAATGTGAACAGGAGGTAATAGATCGTTACCACAAAGAAGAGTGGAACAGGAAAAGACCAGTGTTGTATCAAGGAACAGACAGGTGGAGAACACGCATGGGTACAACATTAGGAACCTACATAGATTTTGAGGCGATATTCAGAAAATGTATTGCTCGGATGAATAATGCTGATGTTAGTAACTGGTCAAAAAACTGCAAAGGGAATGTGAACAAGAGATAATGGATAACCCCAAAGAAGAGGGAAACAAAAATGAGATGGGAACGAAGGACAAGACAAGAGATTATCAGCCGTCTTCAAAACATCAGATGCGCTAGGTCAGAATGGATTATATGTGAGGAAACTAAAGCGGTTGCATCGACAACGAATATCGGTCTGCCACAAGCCACAGTGGGGGTCAGACGTCAACAGTCTGCCGACACGGGTCGAGTGGGCTCCCTCTCTACCGTTGCGATAAATACAGCCAGCAGAGCTGTAGCATCATGCGTATGTCTGCTTGTGAGTTAAAGCGGCTGGCTCGTGCTTGAGTGTTCTCCAAATCCCACTCTTGTCGAGTCAGCTGTCAATGTCGATCAACAAACACCACGCTCCAGGAGCACAGAGACAATTGCGCACCCAGCCCACCCCAGTGGACAAAGAAATATACCATGGAGGAAATGTGCAAAGAGATTCTACATATGCGTTGGTGAGGTGTGAAGCGTTTTTCATTTTTCGTTTTCTTGATTTTTTCAAGAGATTGTAAGGTAACACTGTTAACATAAAGCCTGTAGAAACAAGAATATAAAAACACGAGAAACTGCGGTACTGCCACTTGATGATCACTTAGCCTGAATACGATCGATTGCTGAATATACACAGTGATTCAGAAATAACTGTACACACTGCGTGGGTGTGATGTGTGCACCAAAATAAGGGTAAAATATTAAATAAAGTTTTATCTGAAATTGCACTTTTATGTAGTAGAGAAGATACCACAAGGGCAACACAAACAACACGAAATTAATTCTTCTCAGGAAGCAACGAGAAGAAGGGACCAGAAATTCAACACAACTAGGCATTGTACGTTTACCCCAGAGTATGTTAAAAATTTTTTACATGTTGGTGAAGGCAGTGACGTGCTCGCCGTCTCACCGCTCTCGAAATATTGCAGGCTCCGTTCATGTCATTCTGCACGCTTCTACAGCCATTAGCATTTCGCTGTTCTACTTGTACAACATTCTCAATTGCAACACCGTACAAGAACTTCTTGAGACAGCCCCGTAGACTTCCACAGGGCTACGGGCCGCAGATCTGGTGGGGCAAGTAACTCGTCCTGCACCAACTACCCAGTTATCAGGACAAGCAACCTCTCTCGTCTTCCAGCTGCAATGTGCATGGGCACTGTCGTGCATGAACCGTGACTTGGTTCGTGTAACGAGTGGCACATCGTGAAGCAGGCCAAACAATTCGTGTTCCAAAAAACTGCCGATATACTCTGCCATTCACACGCAGCGGAAGGATATGTGGTACGAGTAGCTGATTGTCGACTATACCACACCAAACGTCCAGCGCAAAATGATGTTTATAGCCTCTTACTGTAATTACACGAAGATTCTTATATGCCCACTCGTGCATGGTATGAGCGTTCACACTCCCCTCACAGATAATGAAGCTCTTGTCCATAAACAGTACGTGACCACCGAACAGACGGTCAGTGGCACCGCGCTCGAGTAGCCACTGACAGACATACCGACATCTATATGGTCTTCAAATGTCAGCTACTGTACCTCCAGCAGGTGAAACGAGTGGAATTGCTGTCTCCGAAGCAGGTGTCAAACAATTGATCGAGGAACCCGTACAGTGGCACTTATACGGCAGGTGTCTATGGTGTAATCTTCATCTAACATTTCCAGGATATTCTCAGCACCCACTGCATCCGTGCCGACCACGAACTCCATATTCCCTTAAACGCCTGTCCACAGCCGTGAAAGTGTGTTGGTTTTGTACTCTGCTGTTTGGAAACATTTCCATGCACCATCGTACTGCTGCTCACGCCTTGCCTTCTGCTGACCCGTAAAGCAGGTGCATATGTATATTGGCCGTTCGAGTGCGCCATAGTGGGCAACGATTGCGTTCTATAAACTGCCGACAGAATGAATGTGCATAACATGTCTGGTGCTGCAATAGTAAAATAGTGTCATAGAGTACAACGGACCAAACCAAAGTCACGTAAATAAATGCTTTACGTGCCAGAATTAACTGAGCAGTGTAGAAGGGCGTACAAAGCAACATCACTCAATATGCAGGTGAACACGATATGCCAAAAGCCTGTACTCAGCCATGATGTGCCGCCTACTACAAATGACATTATAACTCGGAAACAAAGGAATTTCAGACAAAATTTTGGTTTAACGTTTTACTACTATTTCGATGCATACATTACGCCCACGAAGTGTGTACAGTTAGTTTTCAATCACCCACTATAGTGTAGTATTTTCAGCAATAAGAGGAAGATGACTGTGCAATTTGTTTATTAATCAAATCAATAATCATACCGTGCTCTCATATTCTTTGCCTATTAATACATAATGTTTTCATTAGCTACTACTCCTTCTTCATGATAGGATAAAAAAATGGAGATAACTGTTATTAAGGATTTACCTGCTAAACGGAAACTGGTGAGAAATGGATATTGTAATAATGGTGCACGAGTGTTCATAAGTCATTAGCTTTGTGTCCAGTACTAATTCGTGGCATTTATATTTGTTTGACATGAAGGGCTTTTTTCCTGTATGTACATCTTAGAAGAAGAACAGGTGCATAAAAAATTATTGCTCCTGCAACCGATACACCAATGAAAAACGAAGACGCTCTCTTATGTGGTACAACAGTAGTACCCTCCATCATGCATATAACTTTAGTCTGTAGAGTATGTATGTAGATGGAGATATAGATGCTTAACAGTGTTTAAATGAGTGACAGATTACCTCAAATTGGGTTTCGGTACAATTCATCTGTGTTCAAAAAGTTGTTTGTTGGCATATCATAAAGGCGTTTGTGATGTACAGGAACAGAAGCGAAAACTGATGTTGGTTTACAAAACAGCACCAGACAAATTATGGACAGAAAATTATGCTGGTTTGAATAACTTATGCAGGTATTGTCTGTGTTAACCAGGTTATTCTCGGTGCTTTCATATAATAGAAGAAACATAATACAAATAATAGCAGAATGTTTCACCACTTTTCAAATATGTGTTCTACAGTAGAGGGTCCTAGGATATTTCTACGATTAGTAACATTATCATAATTAGTAGTAAAGGTATTGCAGTACTGCAGTAATAAACAGTCATACCCCCTTCTAATGTGATGGCTTCCACTCCAGCAGGTTCTCCATCGATGTTAACTTCTTTGTTACGAGCCTGGACCTAAATATAATAAAAGCTTCAACTTCATGTTGTGTTGGAAAATTTTATCATCGTAAATATTACCTCTAAAATTTGAAATTTGTTAGTTGTGGGGGAGGCACACACACACACTCACTGTCTTCCTTTCTCACTCTCTCTCTGTCTGTCTGTCTCTCTCTCTCTCTGTCTCGATTTTTCTCTCTCTCACTCTCTCATCCCTCCCCCCCCCCCCCCCCCCATACACACACACACATTCAAACTCAGCACTGTAAAGGAGGTTTTTCTACACTAATTCCAACAGAAACTAGAGACATACAGAATAGAGTTTGTAAGACTCATCTGAAAACGATTTCTAAGTGTTCTATGTATTACTACAAAATAATTAGAGAGTGAAAAGAATTACACACAGTAATAAGTTGATTAGACTGTGTATTTAGGTACGAAATCGCTTTAATATGAGCTTCATTCTCTACCATAGCACACTAACGTATTGAAATAAAATGAAATGAGCGTATTGCTGGAAGGCCCCTTCCGGGGTAGTTCGGCCGCCATGTCCACGTTTTATTTCAGTCAATGCCACATTGGGCGACTTGCGCGGGGAAAACCTCCAACCCGGCCAGGAATCGAACCAGGGCCCTTTGCATGGGGGGAAACCAGATGGCGCTATGGTTGGCCCGCTAGATGACGCTGCCATACGTCACACGGATATCAACTGCGTTTTTCTAAAATAGGGACCCCCATTTTTATTACATATTTGTGTAGTACGTAAAGAAATATGAATGTTTTAGTTGGACGACTTTTTTCGCTTTGTGAAAGATTGCGCTGTAATAGTCACAAACATATGACTCACAATTTTAGACGAACAGTTGGTAACAGGGAGGTTTTTTAAATTAAAATACAGAACGTGGGTACGTTTGAACATTTTGTTTCGGTTGCTCCAATGTGATATATTTACCTTTGTGAACTTATCACTTCTGAGAACGCATGCTGTTACAGCGTGATTACCTGTAAATACCACATTAATGCAATAAATGCTCAAAATGATGTCTGTCAACCTCAATGCATATGGCAATACGTGTAACGACATTCCTCTCAACACCGAGTAGTTCGCCTTCCGTAATGTTCGCACACGCATTGGCAATGCGCTGACGCATGTGGTCAGTCGTTGTCGGTGGATCACGATAGCAAATAACCTTCAACTTTCCCCACAGAAAGAAATCCGTTGACGTCAGATCCGGTGAACGTGCGGGCCATGGTGTGGTGCTTCGACGACCAATCCACCTGTCATGAAATATGCTACTCAGTACCGCTTCAACTGCACGCGAGCTATGTGCTGGACATCCATCAAGTTGGAAGTACATCGCCATTCTGTCATGCAGTGAAACATCGGTAGAACATTACGTAGAAAATCAGCATACATTGCACCATTTAGATTGCCATCGATAAAATGGGGGCCAATTATCCTTCCTCCCATAATGTCGCACCATACATTAACCCGCCAAGGTCGCTGGTGTTCCACTTGTCGCAGCCATGGTGGATTTTCCGTTGCCAAATAGTGCATATTATGCCGGTTTACGTTACCGCTGTTGGTGAATGACTTCGTCGCTGAATAGAACGCGTTCAAAAAATCTGTCAACGTCCCGTAATTTCTCTTGTGCCCAGTGGCAGAACTGTACACGACGTTCAAAGTCGTCGCCATGCAATTCCTGGTGCATAGAAATATGGTACGGGCGCAATCGATATCGATGTAGCATTCTCAACACCGACGTTTTTGAGATTCCAGATTCTCACGCAAATTGTCTGCTACTGATGTTCGGATTAGCCGCGACAGCAGATAAAACAACTACTTGGGCATTATCATTTGTTGCAGGTCGTGGTTGACGTTTCACTTGTGGCTGAACACTTCCTGTTTCCTTAAATAACGTAACTATCCGGCGAATGGTCCGGACACTTGGATGATGTCGTCCAGGATACCGAGCAGCATACATAGCACATGCCCGTTGGGCATTTTGATTACAATAGCCATAAATCAACACGATTTAGACCTTTTCGGCAATTGGTAAACGGTCCATTTTAACACGGGTAATGTATCACGAAGCAAATACCTTCCAGACTGGCGGAATGTTACGTGATACCACGTACTTATACGTTTGTGACTATTACAGCGCCATCTGTCACAAAGCGAAAAAAGTGGTCCACCTAAAACATTCATATTTCTTTACGTACTACACGAATATGTAATAAAAATGGGGATTCCTATTTTAAAAAAATGCAGTTGATATCCGTGTGACCCATGGCAGCGCCATCTAGCGGGCCAACCATAGCGCCATCTGGTTTCCCCTTTCAAGGTAGACGAGTTTCGTTCTTTGTAGTTTTTTCGTTTGATGCTTTTTCGTGAGGTATTTGGCCCAGTCGCTATCAATGGACCACCCTGTATAAACCTCAAGGCTTCCACACATGTGAGCTCAGCATATCAGTACTTCATCTCTAATGAATTTTACTGTATGACAGACAAACAAACTATTACAACTGGTGTGATAATCTAGATTTGAAATGCAACTGGCTAACAGAAAACAGTGACATGAGTTGTGTGAGATCTTCAATGAATAACGTGAGTGACATCGTGCCATCATCAAGTGATATGAATTGCCTATTTCTCTCTTAAGAACAAAATATTCGATATTTGTTTCTGTTCATTTAATGAAGCATAAACATTATGTGAACTCACGATGGCTTCACACAAATACAAACATAGTCATTTTTCCTACAGAAGTCTATTTCTACTGGAGCTGTAATTTTTCAACCATTTTATTATAGCTATGCAGAAATATGATTTGGACAACAGTCTCTTTTGTTGGGAGATGAATCCAAGTCAGCATGTTTGAAGATGTGGTATATTGTAAAGTCAGAAAATCTCAACCGTCTTCATAATATCTGTGGCCCAGTGGCACAACTGTGTTTTGTTTTGAGGTGAATGTAACGTAATATGTTGCAAATTCTCCGTTATCTTTTGACTTGATGGAGTGTACAGCGTTATGTTTACAGGAAGTAAGATAGCATTTAGCAAAGTCTTGCAAATTAAAAGACATTAGTGTTTAGAACAGTACACATATTGGATGACTGAGAATTTGTATTTCAGTAAATCAATAGAGCTGGGTTATGAGTGTCAAAATGTACGTATAAAACTACTTGCTAGAACCTCCAAGTGATTTGCTGCAGCAAAGTGATAGCGATCCCCCCCTCTAAGGTCACTTCACAGCCCACAATGTAATACAAGTAGAAAAACGTGATGACACAGTTACTCATTGTACTGTTGGACTGTTGATTATGAAAGAATTGTAATCTCTTCCAGTATGGAAACCTTTATTCTGTATTACATTTTGACAAATATGTATCAGTTGTGTGCTGTAGATATGTCTATTTCTTGTTTTTTAATGTGTCAGTACTCAAAAATTGTGGTAAACATATGTCATCAATATAAGGATACTAACTTGTAGATAATATTCAATCAGCTCAAATGCATCGTTTGCTAATACAGGGCGTGGTCCAGAGAAGAGAGTTCCAGAGTAGAAAGAAACACATCAGAGGAAAGGGAATGCAGTAGCAACCTGACTGTAGCAGATGTTGAGAGCGAGCATCTTCCTACGAGTTGGAGCAACTGCCCATACAGCCGACTGGACCTCGAGTCACGTTTACACAATCCTCACGCCTAACAGAGTTGTCGGCAGAGGCCAGTCTGTTCGCGGCCCCAGCTGGCCACCCAGGTCGCCTGAGGTGTCAGTGAGCGGTTACTTTGTGTGGGGGACCCTCAAGCCTAAGGTGAATCGCCACAACCCCCACAGTCTTCAAGAACTCCAGCAGAACATTTGGGATGAGACTGCAGCAATTCCAGCAGTGCAGCTTCCATCCGCCTTCAGAAACTTGCTTCCCAGGGCCCAAAAGTGCCAAGAGATGAATGGTTGTCATTTTCAACACCTGCTATAGTCAGGTTAGCACTGTATTTCCTTTCTCCTACAGTGTTTCCTTGTAACCTGGAACTGTGTTCTCCAGGCCGCTTTTATGTGCTCCACCTAGTATTACCTTAACAAATTATTAATTTCTGCAAACAGGATCCTTTATATTGAAATGCATACTGGTGAAACGAGAAACATACACCATTAAACGCCTAGAAAATTATGATACTCTCTTAAACGTCTGTCCTATAGGTCAGACCTTTCCAAACTACTCCACATGGTGACACCCTTCTCATTCACACAGTATCACGGGAAACCTTTTCACTAACATTAATAGAAGATATTCTGTTTTAGTAAGTGATATTTTAAAGAAATATTTCATTTCTAAGTACAGTTTAATTATACATTAAACAGCTTTTCATAGATATAAAATTTTTCTATACTTTTACAAATTTATTGACTTGCGTAAGCTTGACGAGAATTACGAATCTCTTTTACATTATCACGGTAGTGGGGAAAATTCACATGAATAACTTTCCCAGACTTCCACATTTCATTGTTTTCATATTTCTCATGACAAAAAATATACTTTCACGCGAACGTACTGTATAAAGGAGTAGCAAAATGACCAATGATCCTTTACTTAGGTGAGGGTAATCTTGCTGAAGGGAAATCCAGAAGTTGTATAAATCAGGTTCCTGGAATTCAAATTTTAAAGTGCGGTTGTTCTTCACATCTGTCAACTCCTTCTTTTTCCAATAAGTTAATGTTCTAAAGTACTCGGGTACGTGAAAGGATTTTTTTTTTTCAGCCAACCATACCTCGACTTTATCTTGTAAGGCTGCAATTTTGTCTGTGGTGGCCTTGTGGACTAGCATTTGTCTTCTTTATTATTTCAAATAAATCAGAAATGGAAGCTAGGTTTGTGCTATGAAACTCGCCTTTTAATGGATCCGCAAACTCCGTTTTGTTTTCTTCCTCAAATAAATGAAGTGTTGCACCCTTAATTTAGTAGACACAAGTAAGTATTCTCCCTCTGGAGTCACAGAGGACTTCTGTTTGAAGAAGGGGGTAATAATATTGTGCTCCTAGCTCGTCACATATCTGAACGAAAAGTCTTGACTTGAGATCCCCGTTCTTAAAGTAATTTACAATTTAAAACTTTTGTCCCGATCTGATTTCAAATACTTTCCAATGATCGTGACACCGTTGATGCTGCTACCCGGCTTACAGCTTGTAAAGCTCTGTTGTATATTATAAATTTCACATATGCTGATCTCAACCTACAGACTAATTTCAGAAGTGTATTACAGGGTCAAGATCAATATGCTATAGATTTCCAGCCATAAATTTTGTATTATCAGCGGCACAATTTAGTTCACTATTTGTACCTAGAGCGACAGGTATAATTCATAGACGAAAGAAGGAAACATGCGTTAAAGTAGTTTTGAGCAATTTAATAAAGATATTTTGGCAAAATATCTTAAAGACAAACGTGCTCTTGGGTGAATTATACGGCAATGGTACACATTCTTCTTACCTCAAAGTGGTATTTCCTTCCTGGTGAGAGACCAGAAACAGTATAACAATAGAGATCGGGCCAAGCACCACAACGTTTCGGTTCCGTTACAAGTTTCCTGTTACGGCCACTGTCTTCTATACTGTACGTGATAGTGAAGTATTCAATATCCCCGTACGTGTTGAGTGGTGGAGACCACCTCAAGCCAACCATTCTGCGACCCCTCTTGTACACACTGAGTGACTGCACTCGTTCAGGAGCTGGAAGAGGAGAATAAAATAAAAAAAGAACGCGAATGTGTGAAAATAATATAATCCTGCTAAATGTTTCGAATCTAACAAGTTTCTTTCTATTTCTGAGCACTCTACATCACGACCACTACAAGTTACGGCCATACACCCCAATTGTAAGGGCTCTGTCGTGTCACAGTACAGACAACCTGTACATATACATTGCGGATTTCTAGACTGTAGTAAATTATCAGACATAGGGGACACATCTACAGCTACGTGACTACTCTGCAATTCACAGCTAAGTTTCTGGCAGAGGGTTCATCGAACCAACTTGAGGCTATCTCTGTACAGATCCACTCTCGAACAGCACATCCGAAAAGTGAACACATAAATATTTCTGTAAGAGCTCTGATTTCTATTATTTTATTGCCATGATCGTTTCTCCCTACGTAGGTTGGCGTCAGTAAAATATTATTGTATTCAGAGGAGAAATTTGGTTATTTAAATGTCGTGATATGTCCTCGTCCCAACGAAAATCACCTTTGTGATAAATCATTGGCACCCAACTCTCATATCATATACGTGACACTCTTTCGCATTTTTCTCGAGAGCTGCCCTGATTTGGACTTTTTCGATGTCCTCTGTCGATCCTATTTGGTAAGAATCGCATTCTGCACAGCAGTACCGTAGCATATGCCGGACGTATGTAGTGTGGACAATATATTTAGTAGACTTATTGCACCTTGTAACTATTCTGCCAATAAAATGCACTCTTGCCCACAGCTTTATCTATGTAATCGATCCCATTTCAGTTGATTATGATTGTAGTTCCTCGGTATTTAGTTGAATTGACATTTATAATATTTGTGTGATTT
Organism: Schistocerca serialis cubense; assembly: GCF_023864345.2. Taxonomy (NCBI): domain Eukaryota; kingdom Metazoa; phylum Arthropoda; class Insecta; order Orthoptera; family Acrididae; genus Schistocerca; species Schistocerca serialis. The sequence goes on from NC_064645.1 coordinate 47,928,428, forward strand.
ATCATGTACAGAAATTTAACGGGTTGATTTCAGTATTCACGTGAATGACCTCTCACTTTTAATATATTCTCCCATATCATTAGGAAGAGCAGAGGGGCTATCATATTTTCTAGGGAAACGCTAGATATTTCATTTGTTTCCATTGATTACTACGAAGTGTGACCTTTCTGACAGGAAATCAGAAATCAGGAACTGAGTCGCATAACAGAGACCATACTCCATGGGCATGTAATTTGATTAGTGGTCTCTTGTGAGGAATGGTGTCAAAAACATTCTGGAAATGTAGAAATATGGAATCAGTTTGAGATCCCTTGTCGATAGCACTCATTACTTCGTGTGAATAAAGTGCTAACTGTGTTTCATAAGAACGATATTTTATGAATCCGTGCTGACAATGTGTCGATAGACCGGTGTCTCTGAGGTAATTCATAATGTTCAAAAACAGCACATTTTTCAAACTTCTACTTGCAGATCGACGTCAGCGATATGGATTTGTAATTCGGCGAATTACGCCTATCTCCTTTCTTGAATATCAGTGCAAACTGTGCAACTTTCCAGTCTTTAGGTACGGATCTTCCGTCTAGCGAGTTACTGTATATTATCGCCATGTATGGAGTTATTTTATCAGCATAATCTGAATGGAACCTAGTAGGTATGCAACCCGAACGGAATGGTTTTAATTCATTCCTTCTTCTAACAAAAAGTTTCGGAAAGATAATTGAAAAATATTTCCATAAAATGTTTTTAGAAAGAGAGGGATAGTAAGTGAGAGAAAAGGTACTGTAAGAAATTAAAGCTCAACGCCTTAGCTTGTTTCATGTTACATAAACCAGAAACATCCATTGTGCACACTCTGTGTGCTCAGATCTGGTATGTACGAACCTTGTCCATTAGCACCAGCCGCTCGTATGTGATGTGTAATTTTGACTTGGAAGTCGAAACAATATACCAGTATTATTAACCACTACATCGACATCATGTATATCATACTCCACAAGCCACCTAATGGTGTGTGACGGAGGGTACTTTTATGTTTTAGCCGATTTATTCCAAAAAGTGACCTGCCGGCACTGATTCCGAAGATCAGCATTTTTTCCCATATCTGATAAATTAGTTAAGAAAACAGAAAGTATTACTTTCGGAGACATTTGAAGAGACTGAAATTATTAACGGGTAAAGAATGTGCACAGTGAACAGCACCGCAGTGGCAACACTGGACGTTTGTTTGCTCTCTGAACTTTCAGCGCGGTGGACGCTGCAGCCGCAGTTGACGCTGGCCGGTAGTCAGTTGTTTGAGCGACTCTCGAAGGGAATTTCAGTCAGAATCTCTAGTTTCTTCCCCAACGAAGCCAGCTGGGACAAGCATCATTACATTTCATATAATCATTAATTTGCCTAGGGACTAATGACCTCAGCAGTTGAGTCCCATAGTGCTCAGAGCCATTTAATTTGCCTATTGGCAGGTACACGAGAGAGATAATTCAATTCAGAACCTTATTAATCCAACTGGAGATAAAGTGATCCACTAAAAACGTAGGCTTCGCAGATAATCATCGTTGCAGCTTGTCGTGTAGCGCTGTGCACTGTGATTTTTTGTACGATTCGCACGCATTTTAAAGCATCTTTTTTACCTTTCACCCAAAGTGAAAAGTGACGACAAATCAGGCTGCGTCTACTTGTGTCGAGGTTTCCTGCCAACTATGCGGATACCAGAGTGCCCAAATATACGATAGCTGACTCGTCATCTTCAACGAGAAAGCAAGAAATTCGTAGGCAAAATTTCACCACCGTACTAGGGCAAGGAAAAGGAGGTCGGGTACGCTGGCTTGTCGTGTCATACAGTATGCAGGTCTGCGGGGCCTTCAGATGTGACAGCGTTGCGAATCTGAAGTGAGCTGGCATGTGAAGGCAGGCGCCCTCGCTGTCAGGATCCCAGTCGGCCAGCTGTGACCATCACATCCGAGGGTCGCCGTGTTGTGTACCAGACGCATCTTAACCTCTTCACATCTGCACCTGACGTCCAACTTCGTGTGTGTCGTCCTACACCATTGGACAGAGAGTAGCAGCGGGTCGACTAGAAAATTAGACTACCATTAACACCACATCTGCGTCTGAAATGATTCCACGACAGGAACCATGGACTGCAGATGAATGGCGTCGCATGGGGTTCTGCAATACCACAGATGACCACAGTAGACGAATGAGGTAATGACGCGCAGAAAGCGACCATCCTACCAGTGTGTTGGAGAGGTACAGCGACCGTACTCCTGGCGTTAAGGTGCAGCAACCATCGGGTGTGACTTATCGTCTTGGCTCGTAGCGACCGAGGGAACTCTCATGGCACAACAATATGTCACAAACAACCTGTGCCCTCACATGTTACCTCTCGTGTGAGTGCGACGTTGTTCCATTTTTCTAGAGGACAGTGTTCGTCCACATGTGGCACATTTCTCTGTAAACTTTCTGCATGATGTCAAGGTACTCCCATGGCCAGCAAGATTCCTAGACGAGTCCCCCATAAAACATATGTGGGACAAGCTCAGTCTTCGGCTCCATCCCAGTCCCGGCGTGCAGTATGTCAAGGAGCGTCTAGGATGGGAATGGGCCAGATTACCACACTAGAGGACAGAATGGCTTTGTAACACCCTTCCTAACTGAATCAGTCCCAGCATCCAAGCTAGAGGTGAGGCAACGTCATACTCGTAAATTGGCTCATACTGCCAGGTTACATGCAAATCTGATTGGTATTGTAATGTAAAAAAAAAAAAAATCACATACACTGTCAACCTGTGAAGGTCCAATTCGTTTTCTCCACTTTTTTTGGTAACAGCATATATTTCTTCAGGGCTTTATCATTTTTATCAAGATTTTTCCCGTGAGAAATATACAGGTGCGTAAGCAGTGCTAAAACGCAATCGATTTGGATAACTAATGAAATTAAAATATTATGTAGGAGGAAACAGGAGCTGTGTTATAATATGATGGATAGTCAAGGTCCTATAACAAACTCTTCATACAGACAATTCTGTGAGATGCTGAAGAAAGCTATCAGACGTTAGACCAAGTGAATAAAAAGCTCTCAGAGAAAAATTAAAGGTAATTGATCGACTGTAATTCTTCAGCTGTTTCAGAAATGACGAAGAAAGACATCAGACGTTAGACCAAGGGAATAAAAAGATCCCAGAGAAAAATTAAAGCTATGTGATCAATTGTAATAGAGGTATGAGGGTAGAACGTGTGCTCAGTGTATTAAACTTCTCTTTTGTGAGAATGAAACTGTTAACGACTTTCTAGAGTTTTGTAAAATCTTTAATAACAGACGGCATGTTAAATTAAAAATTTTATACTACAGGTAAGTATGTAGACTTACTGTACCTGGTAGTCCAAGACCACTATATCACATGCAACCAAAGAAGAAATAGAATCAGTTGTTACAACATTAAAGACTAAGAATCTTCAAGGGTATAACGAAATTTCAAGTAAGACTATGAAGATCAGTGTATCATACATTGCTTCTGTAAACGCAGAAACCTGTCCAATGGGTCTTTCAAATGTCGTCAGTTTCCTGACATATTGAAATATTCCTTACTGAAACCACTTTATAAAAAGGGTGAAAGAGATAACGTGCATACAGTAACATATGTTATTGTGAAAGACGTGGAATATAATACAAATGATGTAGCCAATAGGGTAGCCAATAACAACAGAATGTGCATTCAGCAAAGAGATTAATTGTTGACTATAATAAATTGCAAAGTGTACAGTTTCTGACACGGAACTCTCGAAGTAGCAAACTTTACCGAACAGTTCGTAAACTCAAGTATTTTAAATCCTTAAAACTGAGAAAAGCTGGAAGAATATCTTTCGAGTACCACGTACAAGAACTCACGCAGAAGCTGAACGATGGAAATTTCACCCTGAGATTGACCTCCACTGTCTCCAACAGTTAGTTTCACTCTGTTTTCAAATAATTGGGTGATAAGACATATTGGCAATATCAGTTCGCAAACGTCGTGTAGGTCGTCCTTTAGGTGTTTCGGAATTCTAAATCTGCAGTTCCTGTACACAAATTCCTATCATGAGATATCTTATTGGCAATATAGACTCATTCAAATGAAAGTGGAACTTCATTCAGTGAACACTAAAACGATATAGACTTGGATAACGCATCTTGAACTGTACAGATATTTGAGCTCTGTTTAGCAGGTTCCGTCCTCAACAATCATCTTGTAGCGCTGAAAGCAATAGAGAGATAAACCCCAAATATTCTAATCGAAGTTGGGACATTTCCTATTGGGATATTCCTTCTATCGTGTACAGGAATTCCTCACAGCAATTGATAACGTTTCTTTGACATGTGTTGTATATTCTTACAATATTTTTAACATGCTGCGAAGCTCAAGAATTCTTAATTTAATGAACTGTAGGAGAAGTGCGTAAGAAAATTTATAGAGGAAAATATATAATTAACAGACCATTTGAAAGAAGGGAGAGTGAAGATAATCTGTCAGAAGGCTTGCAGAAAAAAGCGAGAAAAATTGAAGTGCTTATAATGAAAGAGAATAGTTATAACTTTGAGTTACTGGGCTATTCCATGTACTACAGAGAAAAGAGATCTGGGTCAGTTTTGTATAATTCTGTGGGTAAATTAGCGCTTTCAGCATAGTTAAGTGGAATAATCATACGTACATTGTGCCATGACAACATTAAATTGTATGCTGTACATTAGTCAATAATATTCATAGAAATAAACTGCTACTGCTACCGAGTGTCTGTGACTAAAGGTACCTACAGAGGTACACCAAAAATAAGTAAGTGAAACTCTCAAAGAAAATTATAGCCTGTAAAACTTTAGTAATTAGTGTTATAGCATTGTGTAAGAAACTTGTTCCAATGGTAGGCCTCAACTGACTGACATTGAGGAGCAACGGGATTAAAATCCACATCTGGCCATCCAGATATAGGTTCGCCTTGGTTTACAAAATTCAATAACGGAAATGCTGCTATGACGAATACATTGGATTTCCTTCAGCCCTCCAGTTGAGCTTCATCCTTTATCTTCATGTCATTGATAGGAAATTGAAAGTAAATTTGACTCCATCCTGACAGAAATCACTTTAAAATTTCCCCTTTTTTACTCTTAATTGCTTATTTTGAAGATTATATACTATGTATTTTATGCCTCTGAGATACACGAAAAACTTAAAAAGATACTCGTTACTTCAATGGAGTACGTTACATATTGTTCTGGCAACACTTTTCAAGGGAATAAGAAGAATCAGAGGAATTGAACAACTAAAAGTAATAAAACTCCCTTTTACACTCTCCGACATTTCCCTCAGGGAACAAAATAGTAAGTGACAAGTTGAGGAATACGTCTGTATCCATGTATGTATCTTTATTCAATAACAGTGCTAACCATTTAATCCTTCAAATCTTTCCAGAGATTGTTTCTATCATTAACAACACAATCATGCCTTGTGCTATATTTTAAGAAAAGTGAAGCGTTTGTAATGAGAAAGAAGGAACTCATTAGGTAAATGTAATGGAAGGAGGAATGAAGGTAAAACTATATAAAGCATATTTGTAATCTTCATTCCGTATAAGAAATGTCTAAGCGCCAATTACTCTCTCCATAATAGTCAGTGACTCTAAGTCAGTCAAACTCATATACTGAAAATAGGCACTCAGATGCAGCAAACCAGATCTGAAGGAATCAATGACTCCAGTTAGATAAAACTGTTTTAACCGAGTTACGTAAAACCAGAAATTTAAAAGATAAGCACACTTAGTCATAGTATCCACTTGTTTATGATGCACTTTCCATCCCATCAATACAATCAATTCCCTGGAGAATACACCATACACGAACGTCTCAGATAGTAGCCTAATTTTTCACTGATCAAAATGTAATTTATGATTTTCGTCATAACAATTAATTTTTATAGCTCTTACCACAGAAGCTTAAGTTATGAAACCATTGGATCATGTGATTTTACACTATAACTCTTTGTAATTAAGAGTAGCTACAGAATGATTACTGACAAGCATGTATTACGCTATAATGGCAAGTAAATTGCATTTTCCTGATACCTCATGTTACTTGCAACTACTTGAAGCAAAAGTACACTTACCTGTGCTACTGGTACAGAATGGAATGTTCAGTTGATCTGAGTCACTGGTTCCACCTGAGGCGACAACTGTAATGTAAGCATCATAGCAGTTGCTGGGTGTGAGGTTTGTGAAGTTGACATTCAGAATGTTTTCGGCAACTGTTCCCTGTTGAATAATCTCATCTGTGTTATTCTCAACCAGTGAATAATGGTAGCCATAAATGTAGCCATTAAGACCAGTGCAGTCTTCAGGAGGCATCCAACTTAGGGAAACACTTGTATTGGACACAGCAAGTGTTGGATTTTCAGCAGCAGAGGGTGCCACTTGTGGTGCTGAAACAGATGAAGATTAAAAGTATCCATCCAGTAGCAGAAAGTGCCTTTAAATTACTACTGAATTACACAGTGGTACATTTAACTTAAAATGAAGTGCTGCTTAAGCACAACTCGTTCCAACGGAATTCATTTTGAACGAAATGTATCTGAGGCAAATTTTAACAGATGGAAAACATTTCTACGCCTGAAATCTGAAATAAGTTGGAGGAATAAATTTAAAGACACATACTGTAGTGGAAGCAACGTTCAGTGTTAATATTGTTTAAGAGGATTCACAAAACTAATTATTTTTATTGCGAAAAATTTTTCAGTACGTTCTGACTATCCAGTCATGTCTTTACATAATCTTTTGCGATGGTGAGTGGAAAACTGATTAGGAAAGAATTGACAGGAAAGAAAATAGGTGGGCTTCTTAATGGAACAGTGAGGAAAAGTTATTGTTTTAAGTCTACACATGTGTCTGCTATTTTAACACACAAATTTACATCCTGCAGAATACATCCAGTTACTTGTAACAAATATTTAAAATGTTTTCCACTTCTTTCAAGCACAGCCATGCAAATCTTTCAGTATCTCTACCAAAACAATGTAAACGAAAGGATTACGTCTGTAGACCACTATAGCCAAATTGCTGCTTGCGTCTTGCTGACATAAATAATAAAGCTTTTGTTCTGAACAGTAATGAACATTTCGGATATATAACTTGACGTTGTACTTGAAAGTACTTTCAACAGTTCCCAGTACGAAGAACATAAAGTCCACATTTTTTTTAAAAAACAAGTGTTCTTGTCAGTAAATCATATTTTCTTGATTCCTGATGACAAACAAGGGTTTTAATGGATGTAAACCACGGCCGAGTAGAGCTGTAGGCATGGTACCTCTGCTACTCGTTGTGTAAAAAGGTGCAGATCAAGATTAACTGCTGTAACAATACTTACTCTTTTCAGTAGTTGTTGTTGTAATAATGCTCTTCAGTCCAGAGACTGGTTTGATGCGGCACTCCATGCTACTCTGTCCTGTGGAAATCTCTTCATCCCACAATAACTACTGCAACCTACATTCTTTTAAACATCCTTATTGTATTCATCTCCTGGTCCCTCTTCAAAACTTTTCCATGCTACGCTTGCCTCCAGTACATTCTTGAGCCCTTGACATCCGAGAATGTGTCCTATCAACCAATCATAGCTTTTAATTAGGTTATGCCAGAAACTTCTTTTCTCGGCAGTTCCATTCAGAACCGCCTCATTGGTTACATGATCAATCCATTTGACTTCTGCATTATTCTGTAGCTCTGCATTTCGAATGCCATGTCTCAACTTTTTATCGCCCGCGTTTCTCTTCTGCACAAGGCTTCATTACAGAGAAGTACGTCCAGAAAAAGCTTTCTAGCACATAGTATTTATATTCAATATTAACCAATTCCATTTCTTCAGAAACGATTTTTTTCGCCAGTCCACGTTTCATATCATCCCTGCTTCGGTTATCATCAGTTATTTTACTGCCCAAATAACAAAATGTATCTCCTACTTTGTGTCTCTCATGTCCTCATCTAATTCCCTCAGTCTCACCTGTTTCAGTTGATTTACATTCCATTATCCTTGATTTGCTTTTGTTAATGATCATCTTATATCATCCCTTCAAGACACTGTCCATTCCTTCAGCTGCTCGTCCAAGTCATTTGCTGTCTCTGACAGAATTACAGTGTCATCGGCAAACCTTAGAGTTTTTATTTCTTCACTCTGGACTTTAATTTCTTCTCAGAGTTTTCTTCGGTTTCCTCTACTGCTTGCTCAATGCGCTGACTGAATAACATCCTGCTCTCACTCCCTTCCCTTTCACATCCCTCGACTCTTTTAACTGTCGTCTGGTTTCTGTCCAAGTTGTATATAAACTTTCGCTCCCTGTATTTCACTCTTGCTATCTTAGGAATTTCAAAGACTGTTTTCCAGTCAGCATTGTCAAAATATATCTCAAAATCGACGAAAGGTATAAACGAAGGTTTGCCTTTCCTTAACCTATATTCTATGAGAAGTCATAGGGTCAGTACTACCTCGCGTGTTCCTACATTTCTCAGGAACCCAAACTGATCTTCCTAGAGGTCAGTTTCTACAAATTTTCCCATTCTCCCTTAAATAAGTCGTGACATTATTTTGCAACGTGCTTATTAAACTTGTAGTTTGGTAATATACATAACTGTCACCACCAGTTTTCTTTAGAATTGGAATTATTAAAATCTTCTTAAAGTCTGAGGGTATTTCCCCTGTCTGACACATGTTGAGCACCAGATGGAAAAGTTTTACCATGGATGGTTCTCCCAAGTATATGAGTACTTCAAACGAATGTTTTCTATTCCAGCAGCCTTGTTTGGAATTATGTCTTTCAGAGCTCTGTCAGATTCTTCTCGCAGTATCACATTTCCTGTCTGATTTACATCCATGTCATCTTGTCCTCCTATAATAATGCCATCACGTTCTTTTCACTTCCATAGCATTTCCCTACACTCCTTCCACCTTTCAGCTTTCCATTAATTGCTTAGTACTGATTTTCCAACTGAGCTCTTGACGTTTATATAGCCGTTTCTCTTTGCTACAAAGGCCTCTTTAACTTTCGTCTGGCCAGTATCTATCTTTCCCCTAGTTATGTACGCTGCTGTATCCTTACAGATGTGCTCGAGCCATTGCTGCTTAGCCATTTTGAACTCTCTGTCAGTTGAATTCCTTACTCGTTTGTATTTCACCCGCTTCATTTGCTGTATTTTTATATTTCCTCCTTTCATAAATTAAATTCAGTATCTCCTGTGACATTCACGGATTCCTGCTAGTGCTCTTCGTTTTACGCATTTGATCCTCTGTTTCTTTCGCTGCTTCACCTCTCAAAGTAGCCCATTCCGTTTTACTGTGTTCCTTTCTCCAGTTTCAGTCAATAGTTGCCTGATGCTCCCTCTTTCAACGACCTCTGGCTCAGTTTCCTACCTTTTTGCAATTTCTTCAGTTTTAATCTACAGTTCATAACCAATAAATTGTGGCCAGTGTCCTCATCTGCCTCTGGAAATGGCTTATGGTTTAAAATTTAATTCCGAAGTATCTGTTGTACCATTATATAATAAATCTGAAATCCAGCGACGACTACAGGCCTCTTCCACGTATATAACCTCCATTCATGATTCTTAAACCAATCGTTAGAGATGATTACATTATGCTTCGCGCAAAATGCAACCGAGTGGTTTCGTCTTAATCCTTTCCCCCAGTCCACAGTCTCCTACAATGTTTCCTTCTGTTCCTACGACCGAATTCCAGTCGCCCATCACGATTAAGTTTTCTAGTACATTAACCATCCAAATGAATTGTTTTATGTTATCATTCATTCTTTTAACCTCTTCATCACCTACGGAGCTAGGTGGCATGTAAACCTGTGTTACTCTGATGGATGCTGAGTTTGTGTCTGTCTTAGCTACTACGCTGGTCGTAGTAGTGTACTCTCATTCCTGTTTAAATATTCATAATTAGGCCTACTTGTGCGTTGCCTCTATTCCATTTTGTATTTATAATCCTGAACACGCTTGACCGGAAGTCCTGTTCAACCTGCCAACGAACTTCGCTAATCATCACTATACCTAAACTGATCCTATTTTTTGTTTTTGTTTTAAATGTTCCAACCTACCTACCTGATTAAGGGATCTAATATTCTACGATCTGATCCGTAAATTGGTGGTTTTTTTCCGGTTGACGATATCCTTCTGAACAGACACTGCGCAAAGATATAAAAGGTGGTCTATCTTGCACTTCTGGCCATTAAAATTGCTACAGCAAGAAGAAATGCAGATGATAAACGGCTATTCATTGAACAAATATATTATACTACAAATGTCTTGTGATTCCATTTTCACGCAATTTGGGTGCATAGATCCTGAGAAATCAGTACCCAGAACAACCACCTCTGGCCGTAATAACGGCCTTGATACGTCAGGGCATTGAGTCAAACAGAGCTTCGATAGCGTGTACAGGTATAGCTGCCCATGCAGCTTCAACACGATACCACAATTCATCAAGAGTAGTGACTGGCGTATTGTGACGAGCCAGTTGCTCGTCCACCATTGACCAGACGTTTCCAATTGGTGAGAGATCTGGAGAATGTGCTCGCCAGGGCAGCAGTCGAACATTATCTGTATCCAGAAAGGCCCGTACAGAACCTGCAACATGCGGTCATGCATTATCCACCTGAAAGTAGGGTTTCGCAGGGATCGAATTAAGCGTAGAGCCACAGAAACGTAACGTCCACTGTTCAAAGTGCCGTCAATGCGAACAAGAGGTGACCGAGACGTGTAACCAAGTGTTACGCCAGCATGGCGATGACGAATACACGCTTCCAATGTGCGTTCACCGCGATGTGGCCAAACACGGATGCGGCCATCATGATATTGTAAACAGAACCTGGATTAGTCCGAAAAGATGACGTTTTGCCATTCGTGCACCCAGGTTCGTCGTTGAGTACACCATCGCAGGCGCTCCTGTCTGTGATGCTGCGTCAACGGTAACTGCAGCCTTGGTCTCCGAGCTGATAGTCCATGCTGCTGCAAACGTCGTCGAACTGTTCGTGCAGATGGTTGTCTTGCAAACGTCGTCATCTGTTGACTCAGGGATCGAGACGTGGCTGCACGATCCGTTGCAGCCATGCGGATAAGATGCTTGTCATCTCGACTGCTAGTGATACCAGGCCGTTGGGATCCAGCACGGCGTTCCGTATTACCCTCCTGAACCCACCGATTTCGTATTATGCTAACAATCATTGGATCTCGACCAACGCGAGCAACAATGTAGCGATACGATAATCCTCAATCGCCATAGGGTACAATCCGACCTTTATCAAAGTCGGAAACGAGATGGTACGCATTTCTCCTCCTTACACGAGGCATCACAACAACGTTTCACCAGGCAACGCCGGTCAACTGCTGTTTGTGTACGATAAATCGGTTGGAAACTTTCCTCTTGTCAGCACGTTGTAGGTGTCGCCACCGGCGCCAACCTTGTGTGAATGCTCTGAAAAGCTAATCATTGGCATATCACAGCATCTTCTTCGTGTCGGTTAAATTTCGCGTCTGTAGCACATCATCTTCGTGGTGCAGCAATTTTAATGGCCAGTAGTGTATCTCCGGAATTTTTTACCCAAGAAGATGCCATCATCATTTAACCGTACGGTATATCGCCCTTCCCTCCGGAAACTAACGGCTGTAGTTTCCTCTTGCTGTCAGCTGTTCGCTGTACGAGCTTAGGGAGGACATGTTGGTTGTGTTACAAGGCCTTATAAGTCAGTGATCCAGACTATTGGCCATGCAGCTACTGAAAAGGCGACTGCCCGCCTGCAAAATTTTTCTGGCCTCTGAACAGATATTCTTCCGTTGTAGTTGCACCTACGATGCGGCTGTTGGAATTGTTGCCCACCACAGAAAAGACAATGTTTTCGTTAGGACAGTTCCTGTACCTTGAGTGACAAGACTAGTGATCCATACCACAGTGCGACGGTCGCGAAATTATGTCTTTACTTGTCGATTACCTTCTTGCGACCATCTTAGATTATTCCGATATTTCACTGTGTAAATGTTCCATGTTTATAAATAAAATTTGCGAGATTCTCTAAGCACACTCAACACATCTTTATTATAATATTCTCCTTACTGCATGACTAACAAAGAATTCCTCAAAGTCAAAGTACAATAACACAACAGTGTACCGCACTTCATTCAGTAAGTGGCACCGTCAGACAAGAAACGCAATTCACGTTCTCCAGTAGCAACAGTGAGAGCGCTTGTTCCTCTTGCCAGCTGATAGGGCAGGACGGCATCTTTGCTGGAAGATTTCTGATAACATTAACAAAACTGTGCTGCTGATTAGAACACTTACCGAAGACAAATATTCAGTTCTAAAAGCCCGGTTCAATGGCAGTAACTCAATTCATCCCTTCTGTACTAAAGTTCCAATACAGACATGCTTTTTTTTACAATTTTCAAAGTTTCCAGGCAGTGACCGATGAGTCTGTGCGCAACGGTTTGCCTAAATCTCCGTATGGCCAAAAGAGCTTGGAAGCATAATTTTCGAGAAAAAAGACTAGTTCAGCAATTCAGAGGCACACAAAGAGCAACTTAAGAGTTGAATGTAAACTTTAACTGGTAGGAAATGCGTGGAAATGGATCAAACCAGTTTTCCTGCAGGCCATATTTTTAAAACTCTATGAGTAATAATCTAATGCATCTTCGAATCTGAGCTACTAAAAGATGCGAACAAGAAACAAAAATGCCTGGAATTTAGGCAGAACATTTTTTACGTTTTATCTTTTGCTTTTAATATGAATAACGCCTCAGTAACCCGGACTTGGCTAATTTCGAATCCGAGAACCTGAGACTGGACAACCAGTCGCGCCAGGCTCATTCACCGCGGCATGTTGGACGCACTTCCTCCCTTCCCATTCGCTTCTCCTTAATCGACAATATATAACAACCTTCTGTGTCACTGATACACATGAAAGCAATCAAGCCAAAGTTCACGTGACGGGGTGTATTAAATTCAATGTCTGTGATTACTTTAAAAGTGTATGGTAGTGCTCACAATACTATAAATCAGCGAAAATGACTGTTAGGAGTAGATATCAATCGATAAGTGTAGGAGTTAAATCAAAGTGCTTGATAATATCCGTATGGGTGCTCCTGCCCAGAGTGTTATGATGGAGTTTGACACTGCTAAGTCGACTTATGACGACGTCAAGAAGTAGTGCACCGAAACAACGGACTTTGTGATAAACGAAACAAATCAGCAGGAAAATGAAAACGGACACCTGGATCAAAACTGATCAGCATTTATGATGATGAGAATAATGATGATGATAACGATGACAATCATAAGCTGGTGGAAACTATGACGCTTCTTCCTGTAAGAATATTCTAACTGCAGGCTGCAGCGGAAAGATTTCTCTAGTACCTTCCGCCGCGGAAGTCGAACACGCGCCCGAACAAATGAACGTGGCCAGCCCATAGAGGGCTCCGCCTCCGCGGCGGCTCTTCCGCACAGCGAGGGCCCCACCGCTACGCCACGTGCAGACAGCGGCCAATAGCCGCTCCCTCCGGTTTCGTATATAGGGACCCGCTCTGCCCTAGTCCACTTTTAACCTGTGCATGCGCATCCAGTGTCTTCTCTGTGTTTTAAGAATCGCCAACTGTGTTTTTTAACTTTCTGGTGACTTTTTTAACTGTCCCCAATGAACTTCTACATGTCAGTGTATTTTTACCTCCATTTTCTCCCCTTACACTGTTTTATGTTCCCCTTCTGTATGTATTATTTTATTCTTGTTTTAGTTGTCATGTCACTCGGCTGAAGAGCGGCGGATTGTGCTGCTGACAGCCCTCCCCTGCCCATATGGGGCAGGGGCATGAAATCACAATAAAGAAGAAAAAAAAGAAAACCTAGTCCAGTAAGCCACATCTCCGGCGGTACTCCGCAAGGTTACCGCCCTTCGATTGTGCCATTCCAGCACTAATCGAAGTGCTAGGTTTTTCAGGTGCCAGCCAGCCAGCCAGCCAGCAGCAGCAGCAGCAGCGGTCCCGGTTTCGGCCAGTAGCAGCGGTCCCGGCCAGCAGCAGCGGTCCCGCCCAGCAGCGGCGGCAGCAGCGGTCCTGCCGGTAGCAGCCAGCCAGCCAGCCTCCTGCAGCAGCAGCGGCAGCTGCGGCATTCCTGCCACCCGTCGTCGCCATCAGCGCCAGCGCCAGCAGCGTGCGACTCTAATCTTCGTCCGTCTTCGTCTTCCTCCGTCTCCCTCTCCGTCTCCATCTGTCCCCAGTTTTTGTCCTTTCTTTTTCGTCCTGTGCGTTTTTGTTTCTCCCTGTCATGTCAGCCCCCACCACCACTACCACCACAGCCACAGTTTATACTTCCCCCTACGCCGCCACCACCACCATAAGATGGTGTGCCCAGTCACACCCCCTCTTTCCACCCCGCCTCTTCTCACTCTCCCTTCGCCCTCGCTCTTTGTTGCCCACTCTCCAGCTTCTTCCCCCGGCTCCTCTCCCTCTGATCCTTTCCCCCCACTCCCCCGGCCTGTCACTGCAGCTCCAGCTAGGGTGGTGGCCTGTCAGGCCACTGCCCATGCCCAACTCTCCCCATCGCTTTCGCCATCACCGCCACCACTGTCGCCGTCGCTGTCACCTTCACCGTCACCATCTCCAGCGCCGACTGCTGCGTCCATGCTGGGACCTGCCCCTTCCCGCCACCTCCCTATAGCTCCCGTCCCTCATATCACCACCCATCCTTCTGCCACTGTTAAACGCCCTAGTGGCACCACCACCTCCTCTGCTCCCAAAAGGGCACCACCCCGTCCTCCTTCCCCCCCCCCCCAGGATGCCATGGATGTCTCCCTGCCTGGCCCTGCTCCCTCCACCTCCTCCTCCTCTTCCCAACCCTCTTTATACAAATACCTCCTCTCCCGTCCCGATCCTTCACTTCTCGAGGCCTGGAATCTATCCCTCCTCCTTCGCCAACACTTCCCTGGTGCCCCCATCTCTCTCCTCACTCCCAGATAGGATTCCGTTCTCATCTCCTCCCCCAGCCCAACCCTCCATACTGACATCCTCTCCCACCTCCCCATCACCTGTTTTGGCCCCAACGCCTCCCTCACCCCTGCTCCTTCTTCATCTCCTCCCCGCCAACCCCAACCCCCGCGTTGCCCGCCAACCCTCACTGCCATGATCACTTGGCTTAGTCTGACGATCATGGAGGAGGAGGTGTTGGCGGAGCTCAAGGCGCATCCCACGCTGGAGGTGCGGGCAGTCCACCACATTTTCAACTCGGCTGCCTCCCTCAGCCCTGCTCCTTCTTCGTCTCCTCCCCGCCAACCCCAACCCCCGCGTTGCCCGCCAACCCTCACTGCCATGATCACTTGGCTTAGTCTGACGATCATGGAGGAGGAGGTGTTGGCGGAGCTCAAGGCGCATCCCACGCTGGAGGTGCGGGCAGTCCACCACATTTTCAACTCGGCTGGCTTCACCAGCCTTATGTGGGTATTCTCCGAGGACGCCCCCTCCATTGACCGTCTCCTGAAGGAGGGTGCCCACCTCTTCAACCAGCGCTATAAGGTCGACCCCTCCCATTCCCCCCCTCAATCCCTGCGCTGCCAGAGGTGTCTGCACTATAATGCACACCCAAAAGCTGAGTGCCATGAGGCCCCCACCTGCCCGCATTGTAGGCAAGTGCACTTCCTCCAGCAGTGCCCTAACCTTCCATCCCCTCCCTCCTGCAATACCTGCAATCTCCCCCGTCCCACCTACTCCCAAAAGTGTAAATACCGACCCCCTCCGACCACTCCTGAACTCACCATCCCTGTCCGTCCTCTGGACGCCCCCACCCCTCCTGGCAATTCCCTTCGCCCACCCCCTACCGCTGAGGACATCATCAGATTCCTCACCATCGTCCTTCAGAATGTTCATCCTTTTCAGCGCCCCCACACTCTCCAACAGATATCCCTCGCCGCCGGTTCCATTTTCCAACTCAAAATGTACGCCACCTACTCCAACAACCAGGCCTATTTCACCTTCTCCCGTCTTGACACCCTTGTCTAAATCACTGACATGGCGCGACAGCACCGTATCCTTTTCAACAATATCCGCTCCCTTCCCGCCAACAAGAACCTCTTCCTGCACACCCTTGCCACCTACTGCGTGGATGCCTTCCTCCTCAATGAAATCTTCCTCCAACCCCACCACACCATCCACACTTCGCCCTATCTCCTCCACCGCTCCGATAATCGCCTCCCGATTGCGCGTGGTGGAGTTGCCATTGGTCACCACCGCCAGATCCCCATTCGGCTCCAACCTCTCCTTCTCGACCCCACTGAACACCTGATCCTTAGTCTCTTCTTCCCCGGCCTTACCGTTACCTGCGCCACCATCTATGTCCGCCCTCACGCCCCTATTCCCTTCGAATTCCTCTCCCACATTGACTGTACCTTCTCCTCCTACATGATCGCCGCCGACCTCAACATCCATAGTCGTTCCGCCGCCCAGTTACGGCGGTGGCATCGGTTCCTTTCCTCCCTTCAAGGCGACCTCATCCCCATCCCCCAGCACACCCATCCCGAATCAAACTCCACTACCGATGTTATCCTTTCCTCCCCCAACCTCCTTGGCTGCATAACGGTGGATGTCCTGGAGCCTATTGGTAGCGACCATCTCCCTGTCCTCCTCATCATTTGAGACGGTCGTCGCCCCCGCCCCAACCCTCGTCATGACCCTCCCCCTTAGTACGTCCATGACTATTCACGTGCCAACTGGAATGCCTACTGGGATACTCTCTCCACCCAGGTCGATAGCCACCCCTTCACCTACCACCACCCTGACGATGTCACCCATGCCGCGTCCTTTCTCCAGCAGACCTTGTCTGAGGCCGTGGAGGCCCACGTCCCTACTCTCGCCATCCACCCCCACCATCCTACCTTACCCCCACAGGCCGTCCTCCTCCTCCGTGAATCCTGCCTTCTCTACCATGCCTTCCTCTGCACGCGTGACCCGGACACACTACGACGCCACTGGCAACTCCAGCGACACATTCGTAATTTACTCGCGGCTAAGAAATGCCGGGACTGGCGACAGACACACACCTGTTTAAATGCTACCCTACCTATCAACTCGTCCAAGTTCTGGTCATCCTTCCATCGCCTTACCGGAACTAAATCCTCCCCCTACTATCCTCTTCTCCACGATGATCACCCCCTCCCTGACTCCCTTAGTAAGGGATGTTTTCTCCACCCCCAATGATCCCCCGTTCAATTACTCCCTCTTCCCGGATGTCCGCGATCGAACTGACACCTCTGTCCCTCGCCTCGTCCCTGGTTTCCAGTACTTGGACAACATTGCACACATGGAACTCAATGCCCCTATCACTACACAGGATCTCATTGCTACACTACGCACACAACGCAACACTGCTCCTGGTCACGATCGTGTCACCTACCGTAACCTTCGTGAAGCTCCTGTCTCTTTCCTCTCCTCCCTGGACAGGCTCTACACTGTAGTCCTGTCCACTGGTTACTACCCCGACCTGTGGAAAACCTTCCGTATCCTGATGTTCCTTAAACCTGGCAAACCGCCGTCCTCCATCTCCTCCTACCGTCCCATCAGCCTTACCTCGGTCTTCAGCAAGGTCCTGGAATCTATCCTCACCCGCCGCATCCACCAGCACCTCCGCCAGCACTGCCTCCTTCCCGTTACCCAGTGTGGCTTTGGGCCATCCTTCTCTTCCGACGATCTTCTCCTTCACCTCACTCATCTCCTTTCTGACCAGCTTAATTCCCGTCGCTCCGCCATCTTCCTCTCCCTGGACCTCGAACGTGCTTATGACTGCGTATGGCATTCTGGTCTCCTCTTCAAGCTCCAAACCTTCGCCCTTCCCATTAACTACATCCGCCTGATTGGCTCCTTTCTCTCCCACCATCCTTCCTATGTCACCATCCTTAACACGGACTCCTACACCTTTTTCCCCTCCGCCGGTGTGCCCCAAGGCTCTGTCCTCTCTCCCTTCTGTACCTTTTGTATACGGCGGACATGCCGCCCCTGTCACCCCCTGTCCACCTTCTCCAGTTTGCCGATGACACCGCCTTCCTTGCCATTGCCCCCACCCTGCAGCGCTCCCAACACCTTCTCCAATCCCATCTAGACCGGTTCACCACTTGGTGCAACCAGTGGTTGCTCAAGGTCAATCCCTCCAAAACCCAGGCAATCATTGTCGGCAAAACCACCCCTTCCTTCCGCCTCCTTGATTTCTGTCTCACCATCTATGGCCGTCCTATCGCCCTCACTCCCACCCTTAAGTACCTTGGCGTCACCCTCGACTGTCGCCTCCCCATCTCCGGACAATCCAAGCCAAGGCACACTCCCGACTCCATCTCCTCAAGCTCCTTTCCGGCCGTACGTGGGGTCTGGACCCCTCCAACATCCTCCACACCTATAAATGCCTCATCCGCCCTATCCTTTGTTACACTCATCCGGCCTGGATCTCCGCCCCCTACCTTCTATAAATCCCTACAAATCCTTGAGTGCCATGCTCTCCGCCTCGCCTATCGCATCCGTCTCCCCTCCCCCATGCGGATCCTGTATGATCTCATCCCCTTCCCCCACCTCCTCCTTTTCCTTGAAAGGATACAGATCCTGTACACCTCCCGCAAACTCGATCCTCCTCCCATCCTCTCCCACCCCCACCCGCTGCCGCACCTGTATTCCCACGTCCCACCCGGTCTCCATCTCTCCACCCTCCTTGCCCTCTCCCACGGTGGCTTCCGCCAGCTCCCCCCCCCCCCGATGATGTCCTCCTCCCCTCCATCTACCCCTCCTACCAACTTTGATCCTCCCTCCTTCTTCCTGTGTCTGTTCTTTTGGGCACCCTCCCTCCCTCCTCCCTTTCTCCCTACTCCTCCCCCGGGCCTCCCCTCCCCTTTCCCTCTACTCCTCCTCCCATCTCCTCAGCCATTGGCATCTTTGTTCTCCCCTCTCCACCCCCCTCACCCTTCTTCCCCTCTTGGCAGGTCCCCGGACTCGCACACGCTACGTGGACTTTCGCACGCCGGAGATCATAGCCATCAGTGTCTCGTGTGTGTGACGTCGTTTTGTGTTTTTAGTGTCACGCTTCTACGTTCACTTGTGCCGTCGGATTCATCAGTGTTATGTGCGCCGTGTCAACGTGTTTTCAGTGTCGTTATCGTCGAGTGTGAACGGCTCCGTGTTTTTTTTGTGTATCTGTGACCACTACTTTTTGCCCGTCACTTTTTCTTTCCTAATTCTCCGTTCTGTGTACTGCCATTGTTACCACTATGGCTGAAGAGCGGCGTAGCATGCTGCTGACAGCCTGCCTGATTGTTCAGGAATTAAAATAAAAATACAGGAAAAAAACCCTAGTCCAGTCAGTCTGGTACTCGCTCTGGACTACGCTTCTGTCTCGGCGGTACTACGTTCTGGTCGTTGCTCGTTGTTGACATTTGCCTGGCTCTGGTTCTGAGTGGTTTTACTGTTGGTGTTTGGTGTTGTGGTTTCCACAAGCCTCCGTTGTTTATCTCTTCCTTGCTGTGTCGGCCATGGTCGGTCGTGGTCGGTTGTTGTCAGTTGTCGTTGGTCTGTCGCCCGACTCGTCCTGTGTTTACCCGGTGGTGCGTGCTCCACCGCCGGCGGCTTCCCCGCCTGGCGGCTCCGATCCGCAGCCCAAGGCGCTCCCGCTGTTGGTTTTGGTTACTACAGTTTCTACATAATTTACGTTTCGGATCTCAATGCTACCACTGGTAGATTTTCAGACTCCGTAATGAGGATGCTATCCACGATGAAAATGTGTACGGAGAAAGTTTAAGTTTTTCAAGCCTTGAACTATTAATTAATGAATTAAAAACTGTTTCAGAAGAGCTGAATTTACCTTTGCGACATATTTACAGCGCACATGAAACTTCCTTGTGTTGGCGCGCTGCGCCCGACAAAACACTGGCCAACACAACAGGCAGTAGGGCTCTAAAATGCATTGTGACGTACCCCATACACATGTATTTTATGGGGTGCGTCATCTAAAACTTGCACCACAAATATTGCGGAAATCGAACGTGCTATTGATGTACGGTTTTCGTAAAATGGGTTGGTAGCCAATCAACAGATCATAATAATACTTACAAATGGTTCAAATGGCTCTGAGCACTATGGGACTCAACATCTGAGGTCATCAGTCCTCTAGAACTTAAAACTACTTAAACCTAACTAACCTAAGGACATCACACACATTCATGCCCGAGGCAGGATTCGAACCTGCGACCGGAGCGGTCGCTCGGCTCCAGACTGTAGCGCCTAGAACCGCACAGCCACTCCGGTCGGCCTTAATAATACTTACAAGCTGTACTTACTGTGCAAACGTGCACTTTTTTAAATGAAACTATGGCTATTGACATTAACAAACTACAAATAACGTAAAGCGGGAGGTCAGTGGTATTTGTTGCAGGATTCTAGAGCGAGTCATTTACAAGATCTCGTCTATTGAAAAGTTCCTACACCAACACTTGTTCGTGCCATTCAGCCTGCTTAGTTGCAAGGCATGCTCTTGTTATCTTTAGTTACAGTGGGCTCGTGTATTCCTTGAGTGCCTTGCAACTTGCTATGCAACTCGTGTTTGACAATCCAAGAAGTAGGTCGTGAGTGGATGATGCGATTTACCAATGCAGAAAAAAAGCGACATGCTTACGATATACGGAGAGTACAGGAAGAAGGCAGTTCGTTCTTGTACTGTGTATGCGGAAGACTTCCCAATAGACGTCAAGGCCTTCGGCAGTTATTTATCAACCTCTTCAACCAGTTATGTGAAAGTGGTAGTGTAACACCTAGGCAACAAAAAGAAAAGGTAACGAGTGACGGCAGGAGAGGGGGAAATTTATGTTCTTGCTGGTGTTGCAGTTGGTGTGCTCGTTAGCTCCCGTGCAATCGCACGAGGAAGCGACATGAGTCGGGCAAGTGCCTACGCATTCTCCGGGGACGTATGTTCCATCCTCATCACATCTATCTCCATCAAGAGTTGCACGGAAACGATTGTGAGGAAACTGCTAACATCTGTGCGTGGGCGTTAAGACAGGCTACTCCAGATGTACCATGTATCGTATTTAGTGCTGAAGCCAGATTTATCCATCATTGTCAGGTAAACCGGCGAAACATGCACTATTGGTCTGTTGAAAATTCCCACTGCCTTCGTCAGGTGGAATGTGAGCGTACATCGAGTGTAAACGTGTGGTGTGCGATAGTGGACCATCAGCCTTGTTTCATAGGCGGAACACTGAAGGTGCTCAAGTATCGCAGCCTCCTATCAGACCATCTTCCACGGATGTTAGAAGAGGTTCCTGTGCAGACTAGGACGAACCTGGAGTACGAACTTGATGGCTATCCAGCCTATAGTGCACGTCGTACAACACCATACTTTCACGAATTAATTGTGGATGAAGATAGCTTGTACCTTGACAGCCCGTTTCCCGGATTTGATGCCTGTTAACTTTTTCTGTGCGGAAAGCTGAAATATGCCGTCTACAAAGACAAAGCAAGTACACCTGATGATATGCAACGACGTATTGCGTCAGCCTGCTCGGACATCTCCACTGAAATGCAGGCAGCACGTGTGCAGCAGACTGAAAGCGTGTACTGCCGCTGCCGGTGGGCATTATGAACACAAACTGTGATGGCCAACTGTCTCGTTACTGGTCTGAATCCACATAGCTAGTGCATGCACTTTTGTAGTTCTTCAGTGTGTGCTACCACAGGTATTGTACAATTGTCAGTGTCGGACCGTTTCAAATGTGGAATCTCGTAAACGATTCGCACCAAAATCCTGCAACAAACATCACTGACATTCTAATTTACCCTTATTTCAGTTTGTTAATATCACTCAGCATTGTTAGATTTAGAAAAATATGGAAATCTCTAGAACTTAAGACAGACATAAAACCATTTTCCTTGTTAGTCACGTGACGTTGACAGGCAGAAAGAAAGCGGGAGTCAAAAGTGAGGAGTAGCTGCAATTAGCGATCGTGCTACATTACACCTCCTTTTCTCTCTGTCTCTGTTTCTGGATTGTTGTTCCCCATTCGGTCATTCATAGTTATTAAATCTATTTAATCGGATGAGGATGCAAAGGTTGTTTACAGAATAGGAAATATTTGGTTTATTCTTGGAATTGTTCAGTCTCCGCAAGAATTCGGACGACACCAGGATTCAGAAAACTTTAGCAGGTGACACATATAGCAAATCGCTTCACATCCATAATTCAGCTATACAGTGAATGCAGCTTGAATGACTGAACTGAACATCATGTCGATAATACTGCAGATTTATCCCTGACATTCTGAAACGTATAACACCCGCCAGGGTAGCCGAGAGCTGCGAATTAACTACGAGGGGCGGTACGTCGGCCAGCCGGGATGTGGTTTTTAGGCGCTTTTCCACATCCCACTTGGTGAATACTGGGCTGCTCCCCACGTTCTGCCTCAGTTACATTGTTCGCAGACATTTGAAAAAGTTCGCACTATTTCATGGCTTACACGAGATGCAGACAGCTGGGGTACACAGATTCTCTCCCAGGGGGTTTGGGGTGGCAACGGGAAAGGCATCCAGCCACCCTCTGCAGCTAACACTGCCAAATCCATAGTAGCACACCCGACCCCACGTTGAAGTGGGATGAGGTTCACAAGAAATGATGATGATTCTGAAACGTGTCCCTTGACTGGCTCCTGTTTCCTGAAGATTTTCCTCGTTGAGGGGATTTACAGAGGAGGGTGGAGGAGGCGTATTCTTGTCCTTGCAACAGATGTCGATCAACTACCTCAGTGACCTGTTCGTCTTGTGCTGGCAATTGAACGTGCACTGTGGAATTCCATGGGTCCTTTTCTACAGTTGTATAGAGTTGTGTTTGAGGAAGCGGGAGAAATGGTATTATCAACTCTGTTCTGGCTGTGTAGTTTTAGATTTTCTTCCTGTCTCCATTGTAGGATGGTATGAAAACCACTACCAGACGAAACAATCGCAAAAACTTACCACAAATATCGTGACAAATAAAGTTCATAAATTATATAACGATTGCCATGACCACGGTTTTTCAGTTCACACTGGGCAATGTATCGCCAGAACAGCCTAATCTTGTAGCTCATTAGAATCACAATAATTTCTACAAAGGCGTGAGACTTCTCAGTATGTTCCTGCTTTGAGTAATGGCTTATATCTTCTCACCAGTAGGAGGGGAACAGTGGTGCTGGTGCAATTTTTTACAGCAGGTTGCCTACATCAGGGGTAGGTATGTAGCCAGGGGCAAACCTACTGGAACTTAAACTATTGTGCTGCTAGAAAGATCCTTCCTTTTGATTGACAGGCACTTAACCTGTTGTCCTCCCACCCCCTCCCACTCCCCTCAAACTCAGGAAACCCCCAACCCACCCCCTCTTCTCAGGTCTGATTTATTGGAATAACCCCTCTCACTCTTATCAGTATGACCCCTCTGGTAAACACCCCTCCCCTTCCACGCTCCCTCCAGGCTTTTGGCTGGAAAAAAGACTCAGCTGATCGGTCATTTGGAGGGAAAGCGATTGCTGTGTATGGAATATTGTTTGAACAACTTAGACAATGTGTCGAATATTGTTCATTTAAACAATTTAACAGATTCAAGGCAGTGTATGGAATATATGGAAATTGGTGTAGAGGAAGGATCTCATAACAGGAAATTCAAGGGTATAAAGTTAATTTATAAAAAATTCAGTTTGTTGGACTGGATTGCTCTTGCTCATCATTCTCTACTGTTTGGAAACATGTAACTCTTGCAAGAAGAAATTACTTAGGGGCAAACACGTTGCATAACTTAATGTTCAGCACTGTACTGTGGGTGTCTTAACCTAATACTGTAGAACAAAAGAGAACTGGTATTTTTCATATATTATTTTAATGTTTAGCCCTTTGTCAGCACTTAACCTATTGTACCGCCTTTGATACCAAATTAAGTAATTAGTTATGTCCTCCCACCATTTTCTGGTACATTTTACGAAATTCATTTGCTTTTGAACTCCATTTCTGGGGCTTTCTTCTTTGTCTCCCACCCCCTTAAACTAATGTACTGTGTTTTACATAAAAATTATGCAAATTAACCTATTGTTCTGGAATGATCCTGTTTTCTGCTCCATGTCACCCACTCACACACACCATCCCCTTAACTACTGTACCGCTAACACCACGTTGATATAAAAAATGTATGCAAATTAATTAAATCTATATTCTTCACATGTGTGGGGTAGTTTATCTTAATTTGCAGCATCCTGTTTGTCAGTGAAATCGCTGGAATACAGTTTAATCAAAAGATTGCTAATAAAAAGCACATTCCGCCACCTGATGCCCAACACCACTGTGTGCACTGGCAGCCCCCACAAAGTGACGATGCGGCTGTCAGCTGCCAAGCAATGCACAGGTGTCCGTACAGGTCCTGGAAGCACGAGGCGGCAGCATCGCTTTCATACTTGGCACATGAGAAATTCATGAGACTGTTCATGATGTCATTCAATTCGAATATAATTTGTTGAAATTCGTTGAAAATGATGAAACTTGCTGAAATTTGTTTAAATTTATTATATACCTACAGCATTAGAGGTTTAGCGCGGTGTTAGCACCACAAGAGGCTGTGATATGCTGTGTTGTCGGTAGTCGGTCTTCAATTAGCGAGATGTTGATGCCAGACGGGGGGGCGGGGGGGGGGGGGGGCAGTTTTAATAGCTGTATTACAAGCACTCATTCAGCCAAGGGGTGCATGCACAGCTCACTGCATGAAGAATGGAACCGAGCATTAATGATTGAACATAAGAAGAGGAAGAATACGGTGTTGCAAATAAATGGTTTGCATGCAAGATGCATTACACAACACATGGAAATATCTATCTCTGCTGGAATAGTCTGTCATTTCTGAAACCTACGTATAACTTTCCCACCACATAAGAGACAACTGCCTCCGATTCACCAGACCAAAGAACTGACCTAGTTCGCACGTTGACCGCTAGAGGGCATCGCAATAGGTCACGTGATCATGCAGTTCAGTCCATAGAACTTTATTTATTTCTTGAACAGTTTATTTACAGAAGGATTTCACCTAGTTTGTTTATTACGCTGAAGCAAAATCACTGACCCTGATGTGCTTGGGGGTCACAATAAACGGTTTACAGACCTGGAAACTACTCGTAAATATTGCATTACGCTGATGTGCAGAGTCGCAAACAAGTCATAAATTACCGAAATAATCCAGTACAGAGCATACAGAAGTGCAAACTACTTGCATATCACTGAAATAATTCATGGAAACATGTTCACAATGCTTGAACACCCGAAAATGATTCAGTGCACAAACATTCAGTGCACATAAAAAACGCAACTTGTCAGCAACTCGAATCCTGATTCTACAGGATGGAAAGCCTAAATGGACCCCCTAAGAAATGGAAACTGTCAACATGTGAGAGAGGAAGTTTAGATTAGTGTACTTTATTTATTTTGCTCGCGAAACTGACACAAATATCCATCCTAATTACATAATTAATTACAAAGGTCGGTCCTAATGACACAACTATATGCATAGCGGTACACAAGAACGGCCTAAAATCACAATATAGCGCTAAAACTGACTATACCATATTATGGTGTTATGATGCTGGGAAAAAAACCGCAATACCACTAAAAACTTACGCAAATATCAATCCTAATTACGTAATTAATCCCAAAGATCGGACTTAATTACACAACCATATGCTAGCGCTTCTGAAGGACGACAATACTCCGCAAAAACAGACAATACTTTACAACTAGTATTATCCTGCTGGAAAAAAAAACTCCCAATACCACGCGAAACCAGTGACAAACACTCAGACCCCACCTTAAGCCGGCCTGGGGGGGGGGGGGGGGATGGGGAGCGAGCGGTTCTAGGCACTACAGTCTGGAACCACGCGACCGCTACAGTCGCAGGTTCGGATCCTGCCTCGGGCATGGATGTCCTTACGTTAGTTAGGTTTAAGTAGTTCTAAGTTCTAGGGTCCTGATGACCTCAGAAGTTAAGTCCCACAGTGCTCAGACCCATTTGAACCATATCCACCCTCCACCTACAAGCTAGGGGGAAAAAGGATGGGGTCTAAGGTTAAACCTTTATCCTTCTTTGTGGGAAATACGTTCAACTGGCTAGATGCTGGTGTTGGACAGACAGGAGTTTAAAAAAAGTGTATTACTTGCAAATATATACCATCTTTCGCTGTTTGGCGTCAGAGTTCACTACACACGCCTACAAAAAACCACCTTACTGCCCAGCTAACCGAAGCCAATACACGCTATCACAGTTGATGAAAATAATGCGTCACAGTTATAATTTAACTTCGAAATTGTCACGTGGAAAACCAGCACTCGTATTGAATGGGTCATCATGCATCACATGTACTGGGGACAATTGTCGTCCTAAAAGACTGCAGTTGACCGTGCGTTCTCATCCATGTACAATCACAAAGTACGGGATGGATCTACTCCGCCAAAAGCCACATGGTGTGTGCTGGCCACTGCCCGCACTGACACGATCGCACTTCGGCAACACAAAAGCAGGTGTAGTTAACTAGGAGATAAAAGGGCGGCTCGCCCCAAATGCATCTTGGTTGTCTAAAGTACAGTGCCGCAGCCGCCCCTAATGGCTAGGAGGCGCCGCTGTGAGAGACTAGACAGGTCCGCTCCAGCAGGGACCAGACGAAAGCCACAGTATTGTAGAGGACTCACCCGCCGTTCTGCGAGGGAATATTTAACATAAACTCGACTCCTATAATAAAGATACTATTAACAATAGGGGAAAAACCTTCCACGACGATAATAAATTTACTCTTTCCATGAAAAGAGACAGTGTCCAGGTTCATTTCGTTTTATGAGCAAAATCGGTCTAGTTTTTTACTTTCGACTGAGAAACTTATCATGCCTGCCAAGACATTTACGTGTAAACCCAAAAAAGAAATTAGAGGAAACCCATATTTCCACTCATGAATACCGATGTCGGTGATGTAACAGATTTCAAATCACCCCTACGATTTACAAAGTCAAATAAGGTCTTCCTCGTATCTAGAGAGCCAAATGCACACACCACAATCGAACTTCTCTCAACTAAATAAAGACGTGAAATGCGAAGAACCAATCAACGGAACAATTTACATGGGCGGGAACAATGGCCCAGCGCAAACACACTTCCATATTGAATCTTCTCAAATTTCCAATTCATCACGAAAGCTGTCCAACGCATACTAAGTATTAGTTCGCTATTCTGCCATCTAGAGGACTACACAGTTAAGTGAACTACATTCCTGCATTGCAACAGTCTTCTTCATTCAGACGGTCCCTGCCATTAGCCGGAATCGTGAATCATTCCTGCCACACGTCATGCATAGACAGAATCATCCTACAAAATCGGCCACATATATATTTGATCCCTATACTTACACTTAAATGTTACGATTGCGGTTTCAGTTGAATGACATTCGACAATGAGCGAAGTATCGGAAACACACCCTGCCGATGACTCTGGAAATACAGGGTGATCAAAAAGTCAGTAGAAATTTGAAAACTTAATAAACCACGGAATAATGTAGATAGAGAGGTAAAAATTGACACACATGCTTGGAATGACATGGGGTTTTATTGGAACAAAAAAACCAAAGTTCAGAAGATGTCAGACAGATGGCGCGTGAAAGATCTCTTGCGCGCGTCGTTTGGTGATGATCGTGTGCTCAGCCGCCACTTTCGTCATGCTTGGCCTCCAAGGTCCACAGACATCAGTCCGTGCGATTATTGGCTTTGGGGTTACCTGAAGTCGCAAGTGTATCGTGATCGACCGACATCTCTAGGGATGCTGAAAGACAACATCCGACGCCAATGCCTCACCATAACTCCGGACATGCTTTACAGTGCTGTTCACAACATTATTCCTCGACTACAGCTATTGTTGAGGAATGATGGTGAACATATTGAGCATTTCCTGTAAAGAATATCATCTTTGCTTTGTCTTACTTTGTTATTCTGATCAGATGAAGCGTCATCTGTCGGATATTTTTTGAACTTTTGTATTTTTTTTTTTTTTTTTTTGTTCTAATAAAACCCCATGTCATTCCAAGCAAGTGTGTCAATTTGTACCTCTCTATCTACATTATTCCGTGATTTATTCTGTTTTCAAATTTATACTGACTTTTTGAACACCCAGTATAAATATCTCTACCACTGTTTTGACTTGACATACTCTTCCCTTTGCTATCGCAGTATTTCAAGTCAAATTCATACCTTCCTTATGACTGGACATAGTCATCTCCTTTGCACATGTCGGAACACAAACACATACTTTATAAACCTGATGCTAATGGCAAACCTATCACACATCCCCTACGACTAAGTATAATACGTTGTCGATAAGTGATTGCTGGCGATACGAAATAATACTGACTGAACATCAACGGTTGGTGGTCATGTTGCCTCATAAGTTTTTCATGCGAGTGGTACCACTGTCTCTCAGAAAGAGAGGCGTGATCATCTTACAAACCGTCAGATGTTGGAAAACACAATCATATTAAGTGTCTTAACAGTTTATATGAAGAAATAAACTTTTTACATAAAGTGTCAGGAACGAGTACATAATGTTTCGTAAAACTTCTAGAGGCAATTTTATACAACGAAGTATCATCGCTATGGTATGTAAATTTATTTTACACCTACATTTACATGGATACTCTGCAAATCACATTTAAGTGCTTGGCAGAGGGTTCATCGAACCAGCTCTGATTTCCCTTATTTTATCGTGGTGATCGTTTCTCCCTATGTAAGTCGGTCTCAACAAAATATTTTCGCATTCGGAGGAGAACGTTGGTGATTGGAATTTCGTGGAAAGATTGCGTTTCAACGAAAAATGCCTTTCTTTTAATGACGTCCAGCTCAATTCCTGTATCATTTCTATGACACTCTCTCCCATATTTCACGATAATACAAAACGTGCTGCCCTTCTTTGAACTTTTTCTATGTACTCCATCAGTCTTATCTGGTAAGGATCCCACACCGCGCAGCAGTATTCTAAAAGAAGAAGGACAAGCGTAGTGTAGGAAGCCTCCTTAGTAGATCCGTTACATTTTCTAAGTGTCCTGCAAATAAAACGCAGTCTTTGGTTAGCCTTCCCCACAATATTTTCTATGTGCTCCTTCCAATTTAAGTTGTTCGTAACTGCAATACCTAGATATTTTGTTGAATTTACGGCATTTAGCTTAGACTGATTTATCGTAAAGCCGAAGTTAAACGAATTCGTTTTAGCACTCGTGTGGATGACCTTACACTTTTCGTTATTTAGGCTCAACTGTCAATTTTCGCACCATTCAGATATCATTTCTAAACCGTTTTGCAATTTTTTTTTGATCTTATGATGATTTTATTAGTCGATAAGACGGCTGCTCAGATTGTCTCCCAAATCGTTTATATAGATAAGGAACAGCAAAGGGCCTATAACACTACCTTGGGGAACGCCAGAAATGACTTCTGTATTACTCGATGACTTTCCATCAATTAGTACGAACTTTGACCTCTATGACAGGAAATCACAAATCCAGTCACATAACTGAGACGATATTTCATAAGCACGCAATTTCACTACAAGCCGCTTGTGTGGTACAGTGTCAAAAGCCTTCCGGGAATACGGAATGGATCTGAAATCCCTTGTCAATAGCATTCAACACTTCATGTGAATAATGAGCTAGTTGTGTTTCACAGGAACGATGTTTTCTAAACCCATGTTGACAGTATGCCAATAAACAGTTTTCTTCGAGGTAATTAATTATGTTTGAACACAATATATGTTCCAAAACCCTGCTGCATATCGACGTTGACGATATGGGCCTGTAATTTAGTGGATTACTCCTACTACCTTTCTTGAATATTGGTGTGACCTGTGCAACTTTCCAGTCTTTGGGTATAGATCTTTCGTCGAGCAAACGATCGTATATGACTGTTAAGTATAGAGCTAATGCATCAGCATATTCCGACAGGAACCTAATTGGTATACAGTCTGGACCAGAAGACTTGCTTTTATTAAGTGATTTAAGTTGCTTCACCACTCCGAATATATTTACTTCTACGTTACTCATGTTGGTAGCTGTTCTCGATTCGAATTCTGGAATATTTACTTCGTCTTCGTTTGTAAAGGCATTTCGGAAGGCTGTATTTAGTAACTCTGCTTTGGCAGCACTGCCTTCGATAGTATCTCCATTGCTATCGCGCAGAGAAAGCATCGATTGTTTCTTGCCGCTAACATACTTCACATACGACCAGAACCTCTCTGGATTTTCTGCCAGGTTTCGAGACAACGTTTCGTTGTGGAAACCGTTGTAACCATCTTGCATGGAAGCCCGCGCTAAATTTCGAGCTTCTGTAAAAGATCACCAATTTTGGGGATTTTGTGTCTGTTTAAAATTGGCATGTTTGTTTCGTTGTTTCTGCAACAGTGTTCTAACCAGTTTCGTTTACCAAGAAGGATCAGCTCCACCGTTTGTTAATTTATTTGGTATAAATCTCTCTCAATTGCTGCCGATACTATTTCTTTTAATTCAAGCCACATCTGGTCTACACTTATATTATTAATTTGGAATGAGTGGAGATGGTCCCTCAGGAATGCGTCAAGTAAATTTTTATCTGTTTTATTTTTTATTTTTGCAGGTATATTTTTCGCTTATTTTTGGAGGATTTGGGGATTACACTAGTCATTCTCGCTACGACAACCCTGTGTTCTCTAATCCCTGTATCGGTTTTGATCGGTTCTGATGTTCGTTATTAACTCAGGATTACTTGTCGCTAAGAGGTCATCAAGTGCGTTTTCATAACCGTTTACTGTTCGCGTGGGCTCATGAAATGATTGCTTGAAATAATTTTCAGAGAATGCGTTTAGCACAATTCCGGATGATATTTTATGCGTACCTACGGAATAAAACAAGTATTTTCGCCAACATGTCGAGGGTAAATCAAAAGTAACCACCAACTATTATCGCATGGATCGGGTACGTGTTTGAAATCAAACTCAAGTTTTCTTTGAACCTTTCAGCAACTGTATCATCTGAATTATGAGGTCGGTAAAAGGGTCCCATTATTATTTTATTCCGATTGCCACCAATGACCTCTGCCCATACTAACCCACAGAAAGTATCTACTTCAATTGCGCGACAAGTTAAACTACTTCCAACAGCAACAAACACGCCATAGCCAGCCGTGTTTAGCCTATCATTTCGGAACACCGTTAGATTCTTCTCAAAAATTTCCACTGAGCTTTAACGAGCTTTCAGTGCCTATAATGATTCGAGCATCAGTGCTTTCTATTAGCGCTTGGAGCTCTGGTACTTTCCCAACACAGCTACGACCGTTATACCGATGGTATCTACATTCTTCCTGCGTTCGGCCTGCACCCTTTGTGACTGAAGCCCATCTGGTATTTTCCCGAGACCCTCTAACCTAAAAAACCGCCCAGTCCACGCCACACAGACCCTGCTACACGTGTAGCCGCCTCCTGCCTGTTGTGGACACCTGACCTATTCAGCGGAATCCGAAACCCAACCACCCTTTGGCGCAAGTCGAGGAATCTGCAGCCTGCACGGTCGCAGAAACCGTCTGAGCCTCTGATACAGACCCTCCACTCGGCTCTGTACCAGAGGCCCGCAATCGGTCCTGTCGACTATAATGCAAATGGTCAGCTCTGCTTTCATCTTGCAAGCAAGGCTGGCAGCCTTTACCACTTCTGTTAGCTGCTGGAAACCAGAGAGGAACTCTTCTGATCCAAAGTGACACATATCATTGGTACCGACGTGAGCAACCATCTGCAGTTGGCTGCACCCTGTGCTCTTCATTGCATCCGGGAGGACCCTTTCCACATCTGGAATGACTCCACCCAGTATGCACAAGGAGTACACATTGGTTTTCTTTCCCTTCTTGTCAGCCAAGTCCCTAAGAGGCCCCATAATGCGCCTAACGTTGGAGCTGCCAACTACCAATAACCCCACCCTATGCGATTGCCCGGATCTTGCAGGCTGAGTGGTTTCCCCTGAAACAGGATAGGCGACAGCATCTGTCTCAGCGACATTGTCAGCCACAGACAGCACCTGGAACCTGTTTGTCAGACAAACCGGGGAGGCCCTTACGTGCCGCCGCCTGGGAAGTCTTTCGCCGCCTACTTCGCCCCGGGGCGACCTCCCACTCGCCCACAGGTGAGGGGTCAGCCTCAGTGCCAGCAGTGGTGAGGATCAATCGAATGTTAAAAGCTATACTGGCTTTATAAATCCAGGTACGACATTACCTCAGAATGAGATGGTTTTTTATCTGGACAAATACCGTAACACTGAATTTAGGCGGTTATTGCTGGAGTATATGCTACTAGACCAGCAGTGCAGTTACACATAGCCAAAAGTGCAACCTCACAATAAAATTACCCAATTTAGAATGTGATTCGGTTAAGGAACGTGGTATGAAACCTGGATTTCCAACTCCCTCACGCCGCCGCCGCTAGATATTTCTCCAATATTTGTAACGCACTCTGTGTCAATATCACGTCAGAGGTTCAGTGATATATCAATTGAGTTATAGGGAATGGTTGATTGAGAGGGATCACAAACAGTAGATGGTGTGCTCATTGAGATCATAAGAAATGTGCACTAGCTTTTCAGATCTCTAGTGCTACGCTATCCGCTAAAAATCATACCTGGGATTTGGAATTAAGTCTCCCCAGTCAAGCACTAACCTGCGTTGGGTCCTATGAAGAAGTCCTTTAATGATTACAGCCATTAGTGAATCATATTTCTGGCACTCTCATATCTAGAAACGAATCACCTTCCTCGAACCTATCTGCTACAGTAAAATTCCAACCTCGTCTTAGGTAGTCCCTATGCATCTTGCAACTGCTGCCATTTCTGCAGCTTTACGCACGTAGTCGTTCCAGTTTAAGTCAGAACTGAGTAGGAGTCGGAGGAAACTATATCTTCCACCTTCTGCAACCCGTGTAGAAAGAGGCTAAGCTGCGTTACTGCTGCAGGACTGTGTTTTGACCATTCGGTGGAAATGGGAACTGAGAGAAGGACGAGCATTTTTCCTACTGCACTAGGGTGCGTCCCAAAACTACATACAAGTACTACAGATCCACCTCCCTCAGGGACCATTCACATCTATCGCCCCAACATGCTATCTTCGTTATTATCTACCATCCAACAGAGAAAAATTACGAACTATAAAAGCTCCGCTAACTTCATCCGACAGAGGACTCGATAAGAATTTTACCCCATCTCTCTTCTCCCATACACCTAAAACGAATACTGCATGCGTGCCGGCATCGAGCACATGTGACGATACTATTAAATATGCAGGTATTGATCAACTTAATAGACCAGTTTAATGTTTCATCACCTGTACTGTAGGAGGATGATCGTATCCCCCAGCCTATACTGTAAGTCGCAAGAGACGCTTCCTGTGGCCCTGTCTCGTTGTTTGCAACATTCTTTTTTCTGCTGCAGTACACCTTGTACATCGCCATACATTTTGTTTTTCCACCATGACTTCGAGGTCTGTGCCAGGTTCCAAATTTCCATTAACACGTTCTGATCCAAGGCCTCTCGCAGACAACTAGATGTCACGTGGTGTAAATCACTTTGTTATCGCTGCTACCATAACACACCACACACACTGGATGATTTTAAATAAAAATCAGTTACAACATAAGGAAACTGGAAGAGTTTTGCCGCACTGTGGAGAGTTACCAAACTACAGTCCGAAAGTGATTGACGAGCTCTACATTTAAACTCATCTGTCACAGTGACAGAATAGCTGACGGCTCTGCGTCCCATTTCGATTCATTCCTCATACTGCAGTCATGCATGCGATACTGTTTCCATGTTAGCCACCACCAGAAGGTGTTATCCCTCCACCATAACTCTTTCTCCAACTCAAACAAGCGTTGTCAGTCAATCATTATGTGTTAACCAACAGCGTACTAGTGGACGGATGGGACAGAAAAGACACTGTCTATGTACTGAAATAATAAGCATCACAGTTGATAGTGCGAACAGTTTTAGCAATTTCACAGTAATTTCAACACCGACGAATGATGCGACAGCACGTTTCCCAATTTCAATATCGTAGCTAAACAACCCCTTCCCAACTTTGCGCGTACCATTGTGAGTGTAGATAGATGACTGTGCAGTAAGTTCATTCATTGTTAATTCTCGAACACATACAACATCTAAGTATACCAGACAGCACTCTACATATTTCTGACACCTCGAGGATAGTGTTTAATTTACGATCCATCTCTATGCTAATGGGAGTCACAGAGCATTCTCAAGGTCGTAGGGTAAAATTAGAGACCGAAAGACCCCCTCACACTGTTTTTGACCAGCCCATCCAGCAGCACCACTATTAATTTCATCTGCAACCTCCCAGAAGTAGACCGCTACATTCCACATCTCGTAAATGCATGGAGCTTGCCGTGTCCTTCCCCAGCCAAGTGCACAAGATTTCTCAAGATGCTCTCATCTCGAGGAGGTTAGCACTCTTTCTCGATGTGTAGTAACAGATTTGAAAGTGTTGTACTGTTATAGCAGACAGTTAAGAAGACCTACAAACGGGTGATTTTTATGTGTGATGGAGCTACAGTCGGACGCAGTTAGAAGCATTTTTTACGTAAATCAACCACGCTTTCAATTTTAAAGTATTATTCCAGAGTCTAGAACCAGTACCTGGAAGGTATTGATAAGAGAGAACATAAACACATGCAAATGTATGGCGATGTACAAGGTGTACTGCAGTAGAAAAGAGAATGTTGCAAACAACGAGACAGGGTCACAGGAAGCGTGTCTTGCGACTTACAATATAGGCTGGGGGATACGATCATCCTCCTACGGTACAGGTGTTGAAACTTTAAACTGGTCTATTAAGTTGATCAATACCTGCATATTTAATAGTATCGTCACATGTGCTCGATGCCGGCACGCATGCAGTATTCGTTTTAGGTGTATGGGAGAAGAGAGATGGGGTAAAATTCTTATCGAGTCCTCTGTCGGATGAAGTTAGTGGAGCTTTTATAGTTCGTAATTTTTCTCTGTTGGATGGTAGATAATAACGAAGATAGCATGTTGGGGCGATAGATGTGAATGGGCCCTGAGGGAGGTGGATCTGTAGTACTTGTATGTAGTTTTGGGACGCACCCTAGTGCAGTAGGAAAAATGCTCGTCCTTCTCTCAGTTCCCATTTCCACCGAATGGTCAAAACACAGTCCTGCAGCAGTAACGCAGCTTAGCCTCTTTCTACACGGGTTGCAGAAGGTGGAAGATATAGTTTCCTCCGACTCCTACTCAGTTCTGACTTAAACTGGAACGACTACGTGCGTAAAGCTGCAGAAATGGCAGCAGTTGCAAGATGCATAGGGACTACCTAAGACGAGGTTGGAATTTTACTGTAGCAGATAGGTTCGAGGAAGGTGATTCGTTTCTAGATATGAGAGTGCCAGAAATATGATTCACTAATGGCCGTAATCATTAAAGGACTTCTTCATAGGATCCCATGCAGATATGTGCTTGAATAGGCAGACTTAATTCCAAATCCCAGGCAGCATTTCTAGCAGATGGCGTAGCACTAGAGATCTGTAAACCTACTGAACATTTCTTACGACCTCAATGAGCACGCCATCTACTGTTTGTGATCCTTCTCAATCAACCATCGCCTATAGCCTAGTGGATATATCACTGCACATAATGCGTTACAAATACTGGAGAAATATCTAGCGGCTTCGGTGTGAGAAATTTGGAAATACCGGTTTCGTACCATGTTCCTTAGCTGAATCCCTTCCTAAATTGGGTAGTTTTATTATTGCACCGTCCGCAACGTGTAACCGCACTGCTTGTCTGATACTATATACTCCAACGATCACCATCTGTATTCAGTGTCACGGTATTTGACTGGACAAAAATCTACCTTGTTCAGAGGTAATGTCGTACCTCGATTTATAAAGAGTATAGCTTTTAACATGGATAAATGTAAGCACCTGTAGAACCAAGACCGCTTGTGATGGTAATATGGTTGTGTTTTCCAACATCTGATGGTTTGTAACATGATTACGCCTCTCTTTCTAAGACACAGTGGTACCACTCGCAGGAAAAACTTATGAGACAGGACCACCAATCGTTGATTTTCGGTCAGTATTATTTCGTATCGCCAGCAATAATTTATTGACAATGTACTAGTAGTAGGGGATGTGTTATAGGTTCTCCATTAGCATCAGGTTTATACAGTATGTGTTTGTGTTCTGACATGTGCAAAGCACTGGACTAGGTCCAGTCGTAAGGAGGGTATGATTTGACATGAAATACTGCGATAGTAAAGGGGAGAGTATGTCAAGTCATAAGAATTGAAGTGTCGGCAGAAGTGCCAACACCGTGTTGTTTGAGGAAGCCGAAATGCACGCTATAAGCTCACGCAGGATGGCGTGAGGCGTGAAACAGGATACGTAATGAATGCTATAAAGAAAAGTACATAGCTTCTGGAATACTTAACTTTAATTCATAATTGTAGAACATCGCTCTTGATGATACAGAAGTATTATAGCAATTGAATACGGCGCCTTGCTAGGTCGTAGCAATTGACTTAGCTGAAGGCTATGCTAACTATCTTCTCGGCAATTGAGAGAGTCTTCGTCAGTGTCTGTTGCTAGCTACGTCGGCTGTACAACTGGGGCGAGTGCTAGTACGTCTCTCTAGACCTTCCGTGTGGTGGCGCTCGGTCTGCTATCACTGACAGTGGCGACACGCGGGTCCGACGTATACTAGCGGACCGCGGCCGATTTAAAGGCTACCACCTAGCAAGTGTGGTGTCTGGCGGCGATACCACAAGAATGGTGGAGATATTTCTATTTCCAGAGCCGTCAGCAGGGCGTATTTCCGAAACTTCACTCATTGTCGAACGTCATTCAACTGAAACCGCAATCGTAACATTTAATTCTAAGCACAGCGATCAACTATATATTTGGCCGATTTTGTAGGATGATTCGTTCTATACGTGGCCTGTGGCAGGAATGATTCACACTTCTGGCTAACGGCAGGGGCGTTTGAATGGAGAGGGCTGTTGCAATGCAGGAATGTAGTTCACTTAACTGTGTAGTCCTCTAGACGGCAGAATAGCGAACTAATACTTAGTATGTGTTGGACAGCTTTCGTGATCAAGTGGAAATTTGAGAAGATTCAATATGGACCTCTGTTTGCGCTGGGCCATTATTCCATCCCATGTAAATTGTTCCGTTGATTGGTTCTTCGCATTTCACGTCTTTATTTAGTTGAGAGAAGATCGATTGTGGTGTGTGCATCTGGCTCTCTATATACGAGAAACACCTTATTTGACTTTGTAAATCATAGGAGTGATTTGGAATCTGTTACATCACCGACATCGGTATTCATGAGTGGAAATATGGGTTTCCTCAAATTTCTTTTTCGGGTTCACTCGTAAATGTCTTGGCAAACATGATAAGTTTCTCAGTCGAAAGTAAAAAGAATACCGATTTTGCTCATAAAATGAAATGAACCTGGACACTGTCTCTTTTCATGGAAAGAGTACATTTATTATCGTCGTGGAAGGTTTTTTCCCCTATTGTTAATAGTATCTTTATTATAGGAGTCGAGTTGATGTTAAATAATCCCTCGCAGAACGGCGGGTGAGTCCTCTACAATACTGTGGCTCTCGTCTGGTCCCTGCTGGAGCGGACCTGTCTAGTCTGTCACAGCGGCGCCTCCTAGTCATTAGGGGCGGCTGCGGCACTGTACTTTAGATAACCAAGATGCATTTGGGGCGAGCCGCCCTTTTATCTCCTAGTTAACTACACCTGCTTTTGTGTTGCCGAAGTGCGATTGTATGAGTGCGGGCAGTGGCCAGCACTGGCCGGGTGGCTGTAGGCGGAGTAGATCCATCCCGTACTTTGTGATTGTACATGGAGTGTGTGTGTGCGTGTGTGTGTGTGTGTGTGTGTGTGTGTGTGTGTGTGTGTGTGTGTGTGTGTGGTTTGAGGTTTTCGGGCGCTAAACAGCGTGGTCATCAGCGCCCAAACGCATAGAAACAGGAACACATGCGGTGAAGGGACGAAGACGGACAGTGAACAAGGAGAACGGCTAAAATACACAGACTTGACGCAGTTCCAAATCCTCACATACAGAGGCAAAACAAGAGGAGAAGAAACGCACTAAAAAAGCAAAGGAAACACAAGGAAAAGAGAACAGAAATCGAAGTGAAACAAGTAGGTAATCGTGACTGGCGGACCTCTTACCTAAAAGCTGGGTGAGCCAGTCACCCAGCAGCACATTAAAATCCTCTCCCCAAAATCCGAGGCAACAAATAGGACAGGACACAAAACCGTAAGACCTTAACCACAGTCGTTACGTCGTCTTGCAAAGTAGAGGGCAAATCCGGTGGCAAGGAAACCAGCGTCCTCTGGTCAGAGAATAAAGGACAGTCAAGTAAAATGTGGCGGACAGTAATCTGGACGCCACAAGCACTGCAGATTGGGGGGTCCTCCCGCCGGAGTAAAAAACGGTGCGTTAAGGGACTGTGCCCGATGCAGAGGCGAGTGAGGAGAACCTCATCCCGCCTGCATGACTGGAAGGACGTACGCCATGGCCGCGTGGTGGCCTTGGCCAGACGCAGCTTATTTTCACCGACTGCCAGCCACTCCTCTTCCCACTGACGCATAACACGGAAACGCAGGAGGGAGGTAACAGCATGGAGGGGGACGGCACATTCAACAACGTGAGGGAGGGAACATGCATCTTTGGCAGCCACATCCGCCAGTTCGATTCCCCTAATACCCACGTCCCCCGGCACCCAGCAGAAAGAAACCTCCTTCCCCTGCTGTTGCAGGTAGAGTAGGGCATCGTGGATGTTCTGGACGACCGTATCCGCTGGGTACAAGTGTTGCATGGTCTGAAGGGCACTCAGGGAGTCAGACCAGATGAGAAACTTAAGACTGGGAACACATCTCATCTGCTCCAATGCCCGCAAGATCGCAAACAATTCGGCATCAAAGATGCTAAACTCCGCAGGAAGCCGAAACTTGACGACCCGATCAGGGAAAACAACAGCCCAACCAACAGAGTCCCCCTGTTTAGAGCCATCCGTAAATACTGGTACATGGTCGGGATGCTGGTTTAAAATATCGGAAAATAAGGAGGTAAAAACAAACGCAGGAGTGCAGCTCCTCCGGTACTCTGACAAGTCTAAAAGGACGCTGGGCCTCTGGAGCAACCAGGGAGGCAGGCGGGTAAAACCCAGTCGTTGAGGGGCCACATGCAGCACACCAAGGGACTCAAGCAAATGCTTGGCACGAATCCCAAATGGTCTCGTTGCCCTGGGACGACTGGAAATGATACGTTCCATAGGCGGTAGGGCAACGGTAGGGTACACAGGGGAGGTAGGACAGGCAAGGAATTGAAACACCTATGATTGTACATGGATGAGAAAGCACAGTCAACTGCAGTCTTTTAGGACGACAATTATCCCCAGTACATGTGATGCATGGTGACCCGTTCAATACGAGCGCTGGTTTTCCTTGAGACAATTTGGAAGTGAAATTATAACTGTGAAGCATCTTTTCCATCAGCTGTGATAGCGTGTATTGGCTTCGGTTAGCTGGGCAGTAAGGTGGTTTTTTGTAGGCGTGTGTAGTGAACTCTGACGCCAAACAGCGAAAGATGCTATATGCCTGCTGGTAATACACTTTTTTTAAACTCCTTTCTGTCCAACACCAGCATCTAGTCAGCTGAACGTATTTCCCACCAAAGAGAATAAATATTGTACCTTAGCTCCCAGCCTTTTTCCCCCTAGCTTGTAGCTGTAGGGTGGTATTGGGAGACGTTTTTCCAGCAGGATAACACCAATTGTACAGTATCGTCAGTTTTGCGGAGTACTGCCGTCCTTGTGTAGCGCTATGCATATAGTGGTGTAATTAAGTGCGATCTTTGTGATTAATTATGTAGTTAGGATCGATATTTGCGTGAGTTTGGAGTGGTATTGCGTTGTTTTATTCCGATAGGATAACACCAGATGTATTGTATAGTCAGTTGTTGCTCTATATAGCGATTTTAGGACGTTCTTGTGTAGAGCTATGCTATGTAATTAGGGCCGAACTTTGTGAATAATTATGTAATTAGGATGGATATTTGGTTCAGTTTCCCGAGCAACATAAGTAAAGTACACTAATCTAAATTTCCTCTCCCACATGTTGACAGTTCCCATGTGTTAGGGGGGTGCTTTTAGGCTTTCCATCCTGTAGAATCAGGATTCGAGTTGCTGACAAGTTGCGTTTTTTATGTGTACTGAATGTTTGTGCACTGAATCATTTTCGGGTGTTTAAGAGTTGTGAACATGTTTGCATGCATTATTTCAGTGATCTACAAGTAGATGGCAGTCTGTATGCCGTGTACTGGATTATTTCGGTAATTTACGAGTTGTTAGCGACTCTGCACATCAGCGTAATGCAATATTTACGAGTAGTTTCCAGGTCTGTAAATTGTTAATTGTGACCCCCAAGCACATCAGGGTCAGTTTTTTTGCACCAGCGTAGTAAATAAACTATGTGAAATCCATTGCTAAATAAATTGTTCCAAAAATGAATAAAGTACAGTCCTTCCTCTCTCCAGCAGCCCAGAATAGGCTGATTCCATTTCCTAGCAGTTTTCCCCTCCACACCACCGGGGGGGGGGGGGGGTGAGGGGGGATGAGGAAGCTGGGGCAGACGCACAGCTGAGAAAAACATGTGACGTCATCCTGTTGCTGTGCTCCTGTGGACTAAACTGCATGATCACGTGACGTATTGCGACGACCTCTAGCGGTGATTCCACGAACTAGGTCAGTTCTTTGCTCAGGTGGATCGGAGGCAGTTGGCTCTTGTGTGGTGGGAACTTATATGTAGGTTTCAGAAATGACAGACCATTCCATGAGAGACAGATGTATCCATGCATCTTTAATGCATTTATTTGCAGAACCGTATTCTTCCTCTTCTTATGTTCACTCATTAATGCTCGGTTTCATCTTCATGCAGTCAGTTGTGCATGCACCCCTTGTCTGAATGTCTGAATGAGTCCATGTAATACAGCTATTAAAACTCCCCCCCCCCCCGTCTGGCACCAACATCTCGCTAATTGAAGACCGACTACCGACACCGACTACCGACAAGCACACCATATCTCAGCCTCTTGTGGTGCTAACACCGCGCTAAACCACTAATGCTGTAGGTATATAATAAATTTAAACAAATTTCATCAAGTTTCAACATTTTCAACGAATTTCAACAAATTATATTCGAATTGAATGACATCATGAACAGTCTCATGAATTTCTCATGTGCCAAGTATGAAAGCGATGCTGCCGCCTCGTGCTTCCAGGACCTGTACGGACACCTGTGCATTGCTTGGCAGCTGACAGCCGCATCGTCACTTTGTGGGGGCTGCCAGTGCACACAGTGGTGTTGGGCATCAGGTGGCGGAATGTGCTTTTTATTAGCAATCTTTTGATTAAACTGTATTCCAGCGATTTCACTGACAAACAGGATGCTGCAAATTAAGATAAACTACCCCACACATGTGAAGAATATAGATTTAATTAATTTGCATACATTTTTTATATCAATGTGGTGTTAGCGGTACAGTAGTTAAGGGGATGGTGTGTGTGAGTGGGTGACATGGAGCAGAAAACAGGATCATTCCAGAACAATAGGTTAATTTGCATAATTTTTATGTAAAACACAGTACATTAGTTTAAGGGGGTGGGAGACAAAGAAGAAAGCCCCAGAAATGGAGTTCAAAAGCAAATGAATTTCGTAAAATGTACCAGAAAATGGTGGGAGGACATAACTAATTACTTAATTTGGTATCAAAGGCGGTACAATAGGTTAAGCAACTGGGGAAAACCACTTAGCAGAACAATAGGTTAAGTGCTGACAAAGGGCTAAACATTAAAATAATATATGAAAAATACCAGTTTTCTTTTGTTCTACAGTATTAGGTTAAGACACCCACAGTACAGTGCTGAACATTAAGTTATGCAACATGTTTGCCCCTAAGTAATTTCATCTTACAAGAGTTACATGTTTCCAAACAGAAGAGAATGATGAGCAAGAGCAATCCAGTCCAACAAACTGAATTTTTTATAAATTAACTTTATACCCTTGAATATCCTGTTATGAGATCCTTCCTCTCCACCAATTTCCATATATTGCGTACACTGCCTTGAATCTGTTAAATTGTTTAAATAAACAATATTCGACACATTGTCTAAATTGTTCAAACAATATTCCATACACAGCAATCTCTTTCCCTCCAAATGACCGATCAACTGAGTCTTTTTTCCCGCCAAATGCCTGGAGGGAGGGTGGGAGGGGAGAGGTGTTTACCAGAGGGGGAGAGGTTAATTAATTGATCAGTTTAATTAAATAATCAGTCAAACTGATAAGAGTGAGAGGGGCTATTTCAATAAATCAGACCGGAGATTGTACCTGTAGCAGTGAGGCAGAGGGGGTGGGTTGGAGGTTTTCTGAGGTTGAGAGGAGTGGGAAGGGGTGGGAGGACAACAGGTTAAGTGCCTGTCAATAAAAAGGAAGGATCCTGTTAACAGAACAATAGGTTAAGTACCTGTCTATCAAACGGGAACAACAGGTTTGCCCCGTGAGTGCTGCACCAGCACCCCTGTTCCCCTCCTACTCTCGCCGCTCCCCCCACCCCTGCACCCAAGTCACCTCATAGCCCTGGCTCTGCAAACATCTGTGAGTTGTGTTTACTCCGATTTTTTATATATCCATTTCTGTTTCCCTGATTATTCAAAAAGTTTGTAGTTGTTACAGTGTAACAATGAAAAGTTACCTCTGTTATGCTTTTTATACTATGAATGTAAATATTTGCACGCAGTTCTCTAATATTATAAGATGTGAACACCAAAGCTGTAATGCATGACACATGTCAAGTAATAAATATAAAATTTAAAATTTTTTTGTTAAAGGCATATGAATCACGCTACTCTAATTGTATTTATCCCACATTTAACAATATTTAAAAGGCAAATATCTTCATACCTGTATGTGCTGTTACAGCATTGATTATACGACTTCCTGCTGTGAGGCCAGTAACAGACACTGATGTTATTTCTATCTGGTACAGGGCATGTGAGTGTAGGTGATCAAGTACCACTGCAGTTGTTGATACTTCAGTATCACCAGATGATGTGTCACAGTTGACATCTTCACATGCCAGGAAATAAACACACTGAAAAAAGTTAAAAGAAAACTTGTTACACTTAAAATTGTACAATGGAAGGCTATTAATGCAGATTGAACAAATGTTTTACTCCCTGATGCTAAGTTAACTTTAAAAATTAACAATGTTTATATTATATTTCAACAGAAAATCAATGTTTTCCATCTGGTTTCAAACCACAGTTCATGTAAAAATGCGGAATTTGGTCAGGAGTAAGTGTTGTAGTGTATTCTGAACCTGCAGATGATAGTGACGCCTCTTAAAGGGACC
Source organism: Schistocerca serialis cubense (assembly GCF_023864345.2). Taxonomy (NCBI): domain Eukaryota; kingdom Metazoa; phylum Arthropoda; class Insecta; order Orthoptera; family Acrididae; genus Schistocerca; species Schistocerca serialis. Next base: position 47,972,002 of record NC_064645.1, read on the forward strand.
ACACCCTGTCTATCTAACCTATGTTAATTTAGGCAAGTATTTGACCCATTTCCGAAAAAAACTATTTGATACAGGACCTTAATACTTTTACTGTATGTTACAAGATGCTAATAGAGTCAACTGTACTCAAATCTACTGTATCCATTTTATAGTTTTTAAGAAATACTTTTTTAATATGTAATAAGTTTTTTCTGCAGAAAATATTTTTTGTGAACTCCCAAATGGGGGAATTAATTAGTGTAGTACCAGAGGTGGCTTTTTATGTTGCGCAGAGTGCCTGAAAATTTCATTCATTTATCTCTAATAGTTTCTGATATAATGGGCAATATGTACTGAAAATTTTAGTTTGCAAGAAATTAACTTAAAAGAAAAAACTTTTGAAATTTGTTACTTACAGTTGATTAAAATTGTCCTTCTGCATACAATGGCCCTTCTTGGGCCTCTAGCATGTCTTCCAGCTTCTTTTTCACCTTCCTGGATGTTTGTCTTGGTTTCTTTGCCATATTAGATGCAGAACTGTCTGCATTGGCTATCCTCATTTTATGACAATGTTGCAGCCCATTGATAATATTTTCACCAGGATTAATTACCAGCTTTTTCAGTACCCAACACTTTCCAATATTACCACACTTCAGTGTAATAACAGCATCATAAACTCCTAGTTACATTCTATGCATGACTACAAATACAGTTTTAGGAAAGCAGTTCCAAATTATGCTGTTGAAACATTCATTTGGGTTCTGTGTCTGCCCATGCAGACATTTCATTTGAAGGTCAGGATGAGTCAAGTCTCTGGAAATATGTTTAATTGCTGTAATAACAGCAGCAGGAACAGAATGCTGGTGGGAATAAGATTCTCCAGTTGCCAGAGCCCTATTGTATTTGCACCATGAATTTTCTCCTGATGGTCACAATCCAGGACATGTCTTATCATCAGTAGAGGAACTATGGAAGGATATGGCCCAAACATCTCTCTTCATTGCCTCCATATTTTCTTTGTTTCTCCTAATTGCCTGCCCATATTATACCTGCAAGTTTTCTGTAACAACTACTCGCAATCACACTAGAACAATACTAACTGCATGTTTGAAAGCGTGTTGTTTACAAACAGCATAAACAAAAGAATACCGACCGTTGCATTCCAAGGATAGCCAACATACTCAGGATTAAAAAAAAGTCCCTAACGTGCAATGTAGGGGATATAAAGATCTAAAACATATGCAGAAAAGTGGGCGATAGAAAAGTGGGCGTGGCACATAAACACATGTGGTAGGAAAATACTCTTTAAACACCACATAAACACATGTGGTAGGAAAATACTCTTTAAAACCTTGAAAAAAAATTTTTCAGCAAAATCCTTTTCAGAGTACTTCAATAAAACCTTAATCTATCGAAACATGGTGAAAACCGATAATCGATTTTTTTCAACCTGAACCACGGTGTGGTCCCCTTAACGCAATCAGAGTTAAGAAACGCATTTGCAGTTGATACAAACATTAAATCGAAATATGAATTGTTACAGCCATATGAAGTTATCTAGGTGTGACGGGTAATACTCGTATAATCTATCAGAATTATTTTTTTCTTTCATTCATCATGTTCTATAGTTTCTATTATAAAGGACCACTTTCAGAGAATGACTCAACGTATGCATTAACAAACAACAGGCATATGTTAAAAACTATGTCCATACACTTTAATTTCACTAATCTTGTGGTGTAGTGCTGTATAGTATATATGTTTACAAAGAATAAATATCTACAGAAACTGCTAATTTAAGAAAAAATTGATACTATTTATTCAGTTTTCTTAAAAAGATGGTTTTAGTCTACCACTGTTAGAGGAATATTTTCATCATCACATTGATACATACCAAAGAACAAAACTGAGGAATTACATGAACAATTTTGTGCTATAAAGTATGTCGCCGTTGAAATAACTGTATGTACATTCGGTAGATTTAGCAGAAAATAACATCACATGTCATAATAGTATTTTCGTTAAATATTCATTTACACAATACGATCTTCTCGAATCTTGCAGGAGAGAGATTTCGATTAACCAATTTATCCACAGTTTTGTTAACGAAACTAGGTAACACAGAAGAAATTTTTATTAAAATTTATAGAAGCTGATAATGTTTTGATGGAAGAAAATATTGGGAGGAATGCAACACACAAAGAAGAGCCTAGAGGAATTCTGAACACATTATTTTAATTAAGCAGTCTTTGGTGATTATTACAAGAAACAAGATGTTTTAAATTATTGTATTTAAAAATTTGTTCAACATAGTGTAAAGAATCTTAAAGGTAAGTAGAATGTCTTCAGACATGGTATGACTCCCAGTGAAATACATGTTCAACATTAGCGATTTTCTTGATAATATTCCTCTTCCGCCAAAACTACCACATTTATTCCACTTGAACAGATAAAAGTCTCCCCGTCGCATCAGTAATGAAGATCATGTATCATGGTTAAAAATGTAAGTTCAGGAAGAAGATTTACGTACTGATTGTCAGGTTAATTCTATGCAACTCCAATGTATTCTCATTTCTGTCCTCTTGAAGCTCATGATTAATGTTTTCTGCAATGGAGGATACTTGTACCATCTGCAAACACTGTACTGGAAGTGTGACATGTTAATGTTAAATCTTTTTTGTGTATAAGAAGGAAGGTTGGTCATAGTATTGACCTGGTGAAATATCGCAATAATACGTGTAGAAACTTCTGAAATTCTCTTGTTCAAGGTGTTCTGGTGCTACTTTTTGTTTGCTGTCTGTCAGTTGTAGCCTGAACATATTTTGGATGAGGTAAGACTTGTATCTAATGCTGTTAATTTTCTTTCTATTTGTAATGATCCTTTTTATTTCTTCCACCAATACTTATCTGAAAATTACTTCAGAGAATGTGTTAAAAAGGAGAGAGAGGATATTACAGAAGCGTGACAAACGCCATTACTAACTGTAGCTGCTTCAGATGTGCCTTGGTTAGTTTTTGTAACGGCAGCTTGATTCTAGTACAGCAACGTGATGTGTAAATCGTTTTGACCATTACCAACTGACCTCAAAATCTCGACCTTCTTTTTATGTCTCATACAGTAAAACTCTTTTTATAGTCGACGAAACAAACTGGGAAAGATTTTATATTACTTTATGTATTGCGTCGCGTTTATTGATGCTTCATAGTAACTTCTTGCCCATATTTCATGTACAGTAACCACTGATTACTTTTGCAACATGTTGTGGGTAAGTGATTCTGGAGTTGTTGGGTATGAGAGTTGTATTCTCATATTCAAGAGACAGTTGATTTATTTCATGTCCTTTGACATGCCACTCTGCATGCTCTTTATTTATTAATGTTACTTCTTCATTGTCACTGGCCATTCAGTTGCATTATGTGATAATTGCTCTGTGGTTTGACATATTTCCTTATGTCCCTCTCTTGCAAACAGGTAAGGTGAATAGCTGTATAGTACTTCATCAGCAATCATTTCCTTTCACATGCAACGTTGATACCTGTTCTTACCTGTAATTTGCTTTTAGATTCTTTTGTTTAGTATGTTTCAGTTTTAGAAGAAAAGTAATATAGAAGTAGTAGCAGGATGTATTTAAAAATATCTCATGTTCCGCCATTATCATCTGTTTCATATGCTTCCCATTTTTTGTGCTGATAGTAAACAGGAGCAGGTTTTTGTATTGTTGCTGTAATCCCTTACAGCAATTGTATATTTCTTGTTGTGGTTTAAATGGAGAAAAATTCTGAGGTACAGGGCTTTGGATTAGTTGTCAAACTTTGCTTTTTGTTTTAATACCGACATTAAAGTTCCCCAAAGACATAGAACATTCTAGTTTCAATGAAATTCATTTAAGAAAATTTTAAGATTATTCAGAAATACTTTGATGTTGCCACTTAGGGATTGATAAAGGCAAGTAATAATTATTTCGATATTTAGAATTTCGATAGCAGCTCTTTCGAAATCCATGTCTTTGTTTAAATAACTTAACTGGTTCATTCTTCTATACCATAAATATCTGTTTAACAAATGTAGTGCACTTTATGTACATTATGATCTTTTCACAATAATTTGTAGCTATCATGTATCGTGGTAGACACAAGTAAACAATGTGTTCATGTAATCAGTATGGTCTGGCTTTACTTTGCAATAATACATACGATACTTCAGTTACTCAAGTCAGTTGTATGTAGCAGTTCAATATCTGCAAACTTCGTAGTGACTGACTACACCTTCTGATGATATACCAAATGGTTTTCTCTCTATTTCTCGGCGGTAATTATCGATTGTATTACTGCATAATGTATGTTGTGCGCTGGTTGCCTGCGAAGACTCCATTATTTCCATTTCTTATGTCATGGATCAGCCAACAAATAAAATCAGCATGAAAGCTTGTATTTTCTTCATTACTCTGAATTCAGGAGTCTTCTCTGGTATTTGTCTACTTGTTTTGTCTAATATTTCTTGTACAATGTGTTCTGGAGGTAAATACAGGTTTTCTTCACGTCTCTTCTACACTGTGAGTTGGTGGTACATGCAGACATCCTTCTGACATTTTTACCAGCAGCTAATGTAGATATTGTTCCAGGGTTTCCTCTACACTGTGTACTGGTTGTAAATGCAGACATTCGTTTCATATTCCTTGTGTATTGTGTGCCGATTTCAAATTCAGAAAGTTTTTATATTTTTGGTATTAATTTGTGACATTCCCAAAAAGATAACTTGCCGAATTTAAAAAGACTGACTGAAATATGAAGGGTCCATAACCTAGTGAAAATTATGTTCGTACGAAAGATTACTTGCAGGTTTTAACTGGATTTGATTATTTAATGATGAGGAACTATTCACACCATTTTAACAGAAAACACGACTTGAGTACTTTTTCATGCAGCATATTTAATCGGACTGAAAATGTAGTGAACCAAAAATTAGTTACTACAGTGTTGTGAGACAACTAGAATAACCATATGAACATTATGCATGCTACATATTAATAAACTTATTTCTTCAAAAATTTGTGGGTAACTATTTTCAATTGTTTATCAGTAAGCTGACTTGAACCACCACCATGTTTTAATCTGAAAGACTTTCCAATTTGTTGCTGATCTAGCTTCCTTACAACTTGATTATGTTTCTTGCCTCTCACTATTTTTATTTCGCAGTTATTCTCCAATCTTTGTTTGACACCTTGGATGTCAATGCAGAATTTTTGTTGTTAGGTCGAACCTGAAATTCGAATCTCCTCTCCAAGACGTCGGCTAGAACAGATATCACCACTCAAAGAAGTAGCAGCGCAATCCCCTGCTTCACTTATCGAAGTCGCCAAGAGGTGATGCCTTCACATGTACCAGGCAGTGAGACATGGTCCGCATTGCCTGTTGATAACTGCGTTGACACCATATCATTTACTTATTATCCTTATCATAATATTGTCTCTAGGCCCTCTTCTACATCAGAATAAGGTTTCTGCTTAGATATTGAATCGGCTTAGGCAAGCTGTTTTGAGTCTTCATCAAGGAATATACCAGAATTTTTAGTGCATTTAAGTCGAATCAGATTAGCCAAGCTGTGTGAAGCCTCTGTCAAAGAGTACATCAAATATTTTAGTTCATTTTAGATAGCGAAAAATATGCTTCCAAATTTTCCGGTGACTCGCCACTGCTTTATTCCAAAACCTTCATAAGTAATTAACAGGAAACTGATAATCAGACGAAATGTTAGTGCAAGACATAGGCTGCCTCTATCTTTTTGACAAGATTCAGTTGTTTCCGATGCTCGTCGTCCATTTAATTCGATTACAAAAATGTTCTATGAACTTATTTAAGTTTCCATTCTGAAATATGACATCTGATTCGTAAGCATGCTATTAAATGCTATACTTAAGTTTTTGTTCAGTTTCTTCGAAACTTCGATAATAACGTCTGACCGGCTCTCACTAGTCCATCGTCATCAAACAATTGTATACTGAACTTCTCTCTCATTGTAATAGATACAAGGGTAATGATCATAGTGATTTACATATGGCAAGGTCATCAGAAAATATAAGCAATTCTCATTTCACTTTTTGGAGCTCTCTTTACGCTATATAAACTCATCTTTAAACTACAAACTCTCTTTGTACTGTAGTTGAATCCACCACGTAGATTCACGTAATTTCTTCCTGCAGGTCAATGTATAAAAATCTTGTTTTAACATCAAAAGTTATAATTTTGGTTTTATTTGAACCTGAGATACAGGGAAAGAGTCCAGCTGATTCGTTTCTCAACAGCCTAGACCTTTGTCCTGGCCCACTCTGTTTTCGAGACGTGTTACATTCTTTAGAAGACGCACAGGTATTCAACTTTTCAACTTTATTATGGAATGGTATTCATCAGGCATTGCTTTACGACAGTTTTCATGTTGCAGGCTACTGAAACAGGTGTTGCTTCAACTTTTCTTATCACTCTGAAGATTGCATTATTATCGCATTGCACAAGATACAGTTCATAGCCTGCATATCTCATAGGCGCCCAACGTTTCGATTATGAGATAGTTTCGGTCATGAGATTATATTTTGAGTGCCGTAAACAGATTATAGAGTTCAGTCTTGATAAACATCTTGAGACAAAACATATTCTTCAGCAAACATGATTTCGTTATCTTTTTCTTTTTCAAAGTTTTGACTTTAGTGGGTTCTCCTCTGCATTCAGTCCTTTCATGAGGAAACAGCATCTCTGACAAATAGATTCTTTAGCTGGATGAATCCTATTCATATCCAACAAAGATCCTCCTTGGACTTCTGTGAAATGATTCGTTAGGAGATTCAGTAGCAAAATGACCCTCTTTATTACAGTTGTAACTCGTTTAATTGCACATACGTTTCGGTGTTTGGCACATGGTTTGTTGTCATATCGTAACTACACATATCCTTCTTTTGCTGCATCCACAACTTTCAGCAGCAGAGTTATCACGCTACCTTGCTTAGATGAAATGTTTGTTTCGAGATGAAAGCATGTTGTGACGTTGTTGACCGTTCTGTTCCATTTCACCTATCTTCCTCCAGGCCCACACATAGAAAATAACGTACAGATATCTGAGTCGGCTACTGCTACGCTATCCCACACAGAACAGAAATGATGAATTTTCAACTGTAAAATTGCAAAAAATCGTGACATAACTGAGCTTTTCCGAAACCTCCATCTTTGGCTTCTAAATGCTCCGTGTATCCCTCAATCTGCATACTGTTTTGAATACACGATTTTCTAGTATATCCCTACCGTTATTATAACTAAAGCCTTTCTGTGGCAAACCCTCATTTGCTAGTCCAAGGGGATGTCTTGTCATACAGAGATTCTACTTTCTGTAGCACTTGACTGCCCAACTTGGAATCTGCTGTTTCCCTGGCTGTGATGCAGCTGACATTCCACCCTATTAAGGTTTGTGCTTCATTACCCCTCTTGACCGATCACTTTACATGTTGCTCACTTTTTTCTCCTGTCTGCTTAATTTCCTGCCCAGTTTGCCAGCGAATACAAATCGCTTCACTTCAGTGTTAACTCCGATTTAAATCGCCACGAGACACAATTAACTGACTTTTTCTTTGAGTCCTCTGACAAAACCACCTATTGTGATTTGATGACAACCATACATACCATACAAATCTTCATTATGAATGTACATAAAACGCATATTATTGGACATAACGTCCGTCTGTTATCCAAAACACTGTTTCTTCCTGTGACACAAACAGGTTTCAGCACCTCTGTGCTAACTTCTCCATTCAAATCTGTGAAAGGTTGACATATTTCAAGTGATAATTAATCCACGAAAATTAGTCCTACTGGCAATTTTCGCTTGTTTTCGTCCTTACGCACCCTTTACTTTACATGTTTATGCATGACCATTTGTTCATTACCCTTACTCGTAATTTGTCACCTGCAACCAGTCGCTGTTGATGTCATTTTGTTGGTGAGCTACCACTTTATGTTTAGAGCCGCGTGAGGTAGTCGCGTAGTCTTCCCCCGTCGGAGGTTCGAGTCCTCCCTCGAGCATGGGGGTGTGTATTGTCCTTAGCGTAAGTTAGTTTAAGTTAGATTAAGTTGTGTGTAAGCCTACGGGCCAGTGACCTCTGCAGTTTGGTCCCATAGAAACTTACCACAAATTTCCAAACTTTATATTTAAACGTTATTTACTCTGTCACGTTATTTCGTGCATATACAGGGTGTTTCAGAAATAATATACTTATTACAAAGTAATATTTTATCCAAACTATCGGTCGCTGCGCCTCGGCTACTGGAGAAACGATTACATAGGCTAGTCTGTATTAATAGCGAATAGATATCAGTTGGCTTGTGTTTTGCTTGGTAACAGTCATATGTTTAAAATGGCTACTCCGCAGCAGAAATCGTTTTGTGTTCTAGAGTGCAACTGCGTGATTACAGTGGAAAGATGTTTCAGGTTGAGGTACCAAATTGATCCTCCGAATGGGTGGAACATTCGCAGATGGTATCGATAGTTTCTAGATGCAGGATGTGTATGGCCTCCCTCGTGTTCCTGAACAAAATGTTGCATGAATTCAAACTGCTTTTGGACGTAGTCCTTCAAAATGAACTCGCCGTGCCAGTCGGGAGTTACAACTGCCCACAACAACAATTTGGCGTGCTTTGAGAGGTCGGTTAGTTATGAAGCCTTTACAGCTGTTACAAGCTCTGCGTCCTGATGACAAGCGCAAACGCGTGGCACTTTGTAACGGGATTCTTGATGCTGTTCACAATGACAGCACTTTCGCACAACACATTGTGTTCAGTGATGAAGCGACTTTCCATGTTAGTGGTCAGGTAAACAAACACAATGTACGAATTTGGCGCCTATCAGCCATTGAACATGTACGAGATTCGCCCAAAGTCAGTGTGTTTTGTGCGGTATCTCGATTATCTGTTTATGGCCCATTCTTCTTTGATGGAAACACGGTTAACGCTCAACAGTGTCTCGCTATGTTACAAAACTGGTTGTTTCCGATTCTGCACGAAGACATCTCCATTTTTCAACAAGAGGAGGCACCCTCTTAGTGGAGTTGCCAAGTGCGTGAATATCTGAATGAAACTCTATCGAACCGTTGGATTGGTCGCAAAGGAGCTGGCAACTTAGCGTGTCTCAGCTGGGCTCCACTTTCACCAGATTTGACACCCTCTGACGTCTTCCTGTGGGGTTTCGTTAAAAGACAACGTTTATGTACCGCCACTCCCACAGAATCGGGAAGAGTTGAAGAACCAGATCCGTACTGCCAAAACACCAGTGACGAAGGACGTGCTTGCCCGAGTATGAGAGGAGTTTGAGTATCGATGTGGTATTGTTCGCGTCGCTGATGGAGGACATATTGAACATCTGTAATCTGAACTTGAGAGGGTCTAAATATGTATGTGAGGTTTCATATTCATATGTCTTAAAGTTTAATAAATATATGCATTCGAATCACGTATGTTCTTTTTGAAACAACCTGTCTTTCCAATTATAGTTTGCGTTCGCAGATACTTTTCCTTTTTCGTTTGCGTGAGTTGTTGAGAACCATATACAAATACTGCACATATTCTGTAGAATTTTATGTGCAATGAACACTTTTCCCCTCACCAAAACACAGAGTAAATGTTGGTATTCTGTGCCCCATCCCAATCGGCGTTCACTACTTCTGAAGTAAGTTGACGAAGCATTTGAATTCTGTTTACTTTCTATCTCTCTTTTCCTGTGTGTGTGTGTGTGTGTGTGTGTGTGTGTGTGTGTGTGTGTGTGTGTGTGTCTGTGTCTCTGTGTGTGTGTGTGTGCTTCTTTAAGCTGTTTGTGTTGTCTTTTCTGTAAATTTCATTTAATGTGATAAACAGTGTGTCTGCAGACTGTAGTGTATTCATTTACAGTCTGTTCTCCTTCGCCTATTGCCCTCTGTATCTGGAGTTTTCCTTGTGTTAGTTTGTGGTATACAATGTGGATGGATTTTAGTATTTTCTAATCTTTCTAGTGTAGTTAGGTTGTGGTTGTGAGCTAATAGGTGTTCAACGAATGTGCTGCAGGAGCTCTTACATTTTAGATCTTTGAGGTGCTCTAAATATGTCGTTATAAAGTTGCTCTCTGTTTGTCCTATGTACACTGACTGATAAGTGTTGCATGTGAGCTCTTATGTGCCTGAGATGCTGAATTTATCTGTGGCTGTTTCCTTCGTTCTGAGCTTTTTCCTGTGTTCTATTGTCTATGTGGATGGGTTTTAGTATTTTCTAATCTTTCTAGTGTAGTTAGGTTGTGGTTGTGGGCTAATAAGTAGTCAACGAATGTGCTATTGGAGATCTTACATTTTAGATCTTTGAAGTGTTCTTAACATGTCGTTATAAAGTTCCTGTCTGTTTGTCCTATGTACACTGACTGATAAGTGTTGCATGTGAGTTTTTATGTGCCTGACATGCTGAATTTATCTGTGGCTGTTTCCTTTGTTCTGAGCTTTTTCTGTGTTCTATTGTCTGTCTGCGATTTTTTTAATATACTGCCTGTTCTCTGAATAATATTGTTACTGTAGCTGAGAATGTATAATTTAATTTTGTGTTTGTGTTGTTGCTCTGTTGTGTCTTGCACGTGGTAAATGTTTGTGTGTTATGTTCATCTGTGTTGTCTATGTTCTTGTATGTATGTGGCCTCGCCATTGCTTTTCCATTTACATGTTTGTTTGTTGTTTTTGTCTGTCAGATGGGCATCAAAACTGTTTTCCACTGCAATTTGTTTTATAGTGTTTACCTCCTGTGCGTAGGTCAGCTTGCTTATTCATGTTTTGTTTAACCTGTAGAGCATGGATTAGAAGCTTGCTTGCTTGTGTACCAGTGAGTGGTTCGACAGATTGTGAATGGTGGTGCTTGTGGCAGTCAGTTTCCTGAATACTGTGAAGGCATGGGTGCTGTTATTTATGGTGAAATCCCTAAAACTTTAGTATACGCTGCATTTCTGTATCTAATGTGGAGCTGTTTGATGCTTGTGTGTGGCTCTTCAGTCACACATGTCATGTTGTTAACGAACCAGTGTTTGCATTTTTTTTTGTTTTGTTTTATTACGTGTCTGATGATCTTGTTCTCTTATTTGATCATGAATACGTTGTTAGGAGGCCACTAATCGGTGACCCCATTGGCAGTCGTTGAGGTTACAATAAAATTCTTTGTACAACACAAACTTTCGTGCTGTGTTGTCCTCAGTATAGTTGATATTTCATCAACGTGTATTTCTTCTACAGTTACATACATACTCCGCAATCCACCATACGGTGCGTGGCGGAGGGTACCTCGTACCACAACTATCATCTTCTCTCCCTGTTCCACTCCCAAACGGAACGAGGAAAAATGACTGCGTATATGTCTCTGTACGAGCCCTAATCTCTCTTATCTTATCTTTGTGGTCTTTCCGTGAAATGTAAGTTGGCGGCAGTAAAATTGTACTGCAGTCAACCTCAAATGCTGGTTCTCTAAATTTCCTCAGTAGCGATTCTCGAAAAGAACGCGTCCTTTCCTCTAGAGACTCCCACCCGACTTCCTGAAGTATTTCCGTAACACTCGCGTGATGATCAAACGTACCAGTAACAAATCTAGCAGCCCGCCTCTGAATTGCTTCTATGTCCTCCCTCAATCCGACCTGATAGGGATCCCAGACGCTCGAGCAGTACTCAAGAATAGGTCGTATTAGTGTTTTATAAGCGGTCTCCTTTACAGATAAACCACATCTTCCCAAAATTCTACCAATGAACCGAAGACGACTATCCGCCTTCCCCACAACTGCCATTACATGCTTGTCCCACTTCATATCGCTCTGCAATGTTACGCCCAAATGTTTAATCGACGTGACTGTGTCAAGCGCTACACTACTAATGGAGTATTCAAACATTCCAGGATTCTTTTTCCTATTCATCTGCATTAATTTACATTTATCTATATTTAGAGTTAGCTGCCATTCTTTACACCAATCACAAATCCTGTCCAACTCATCTCGTATCCTCCTACAGTCACTCAAAGACGACAGCTTCCCGTACACCACAGCATCATCAGCAAACAGCCGCACATTGCTATCCACCCTATCCAAAAGATCATTTATGTAGATAGAAAACAACAGCGGACCTACCACACATCCCTGGGGCACTCCAGATGATACCCTCGCCTCCGATGAACACTCGCCATCGAGGACAACATACTGGGTTCTATTACTTAAGAAGTCTTCGAACCACTCACATATTTGGGTACCAATCCCATATGCTCGTACCTTAGTTAGGAGTCTGCAGTGGGGCACCGAGTCAAACGCTTTCCGGAAGTCAAGGAATATGTCATCCGTCTGATACCCTTCATCCATGGTTCGCAAGACATCTTATGAAAAAATGGCGAGTTGCGTTTCGCAGGAGCGATGCTTTCTAAAGCCGTGCTGATCCATGGACAGCAACTTCTCTGTCTGAAGGAAATTCATTATATTCGAACTAAGAATATGTTTGAGAATCCTGCAACAAACCGATGTTAAGGATATTGGTCTGTAATTTTGAGGATCCGTCTCGCTACCCTTCTTATATACAGGCGTCACCTGCGCTTTTTTCCAGTCGCTCGGGACTTTACGTTGGACAAGAGATTCGCGATAAATGCAAGCTAAGTAAGGAGCCAATGCAGTAGAGTACTCTCTGTAAAACCGAATTGGAATCCCATCAGGACCTGGAGATTTATTTGTTTTCAATCCATTCAGCTGCTTCACAACCCCATGGATGTCTATCACTATCTCCTCCATACGGGAATCTGTACGAGACTCAAACGGCGGTATGTTTGTACGATCCTCCTGCGTGAAAGATTTCGCAAATGCTAAATTCAAAATTGCAGCTTTCGTTTTGCTGTCTTCCGTTGCCAGGTCAGACTGATCAGTGAGCGACTGGATAGAAGCCTTCGACCCGCTTACCGATTATACCTAAGACCAGAATTTCCTAGGGTCTTCAGCAAGATCTTTTGCCAAGGTATGACGGTGGTTGTGGTTGAATGCTTCGCGCTTCGCTCTTTTTACAGCAGCACGAATCTCTACTAACTTTTGCCTGTCCTCATTCTCCCGATCTTTCTTGTACCGCGAGTGCAACTGTCTTTGCTTCCTGAGCATTCTCCGAATTGCGCTGTTAAACCACGGTGGGTCTTTTCCGTCCGTAACCTACTTTTTCGGCACATACTTGTCCAATGCGTGATTTACAATGTGTTTAAAATTTGCCCATAATTCTTCCACGTCTATCGTACCGGAAGTCGATTCATTTACTAAGTGGAATGCTAACAACTGCTTATCTGCTCTTTCTAGTAAGAATACTCTCCTAGCCTTCTTGACCGACTGTTTAACTTTCGTAACCATAGTCGTAATGACAATATCATGATGACTAATCCCTGTCTCAACACTGACACCGTCGATGAGGTCTGGTCTGTTCGTGGCTACCAGATCTAAAATATTTCCATTACGTGTTGGCTGTCGATTTAGCTGCTCAGGACAGTTTTCGGATAATGTGTTCAAAAGTAATTCACGCGATGGCTTGTCTGTACAACCTGTAATGAATCCATAGACATCCCAGTCTATGCTAGGTAGGTTGAAATCGCCTCCGACTAATATAGCATGATCCGGGTACTTCCGCGATACAGAATGTAGACTCCCTTTGAATGATTCTAGGACGGTCACGGTGGAACCTGGTGGCCGATAATAACACCCCACAATTAGCTTTATTTTCCCTAGCCCTGTTAAACGTGTCCAGACAATAACTTCACAATCACACTCTTCTTCGACCTCAGTAGACACAATATTTTTGTCAACTGCAGTGAAGACACCACCTCCTACGGTGTCTAATCTGTCTTTCCGATACACGTTCCAACCCTCACTAAATATTTCAGAACTTCCTATCTCAGGGTTCAGCCAGGTCTCAGTCCCGAGAATAATTTGTGTGTTTCTATGTTGATTTAGTCCCTGTGTTATGATGTTGGTTGTCCTGTCTACTGGAATGCAGTTGTACATTGATATAAGGCTCACTATGCCTAGTAGTCTATATTCTTCATTCTGACCATTAATTCCTTTGAGCTTTCAAGGTTCCTATTGTTTACAAAAGTGTTTTTCTGGGCCATTGCTGTTGGATTACTGGTCAATTGTTGTAATTCATTGCACGACCAATATATTCCTTTAAAAACTGTCATCAGTTTCAGAAATGCTCCATCACATCACCTAGCCTAAAATACACACACATCACTAAACAAAGCATGCACGTTTGAAAACAACAGGGACCCGAAAAACTCACAGGAATTAATAGGCAGAATCAAGGACATTTACATACAAGACCTGCATTCCAATAGATGAAGCAACCATCATCACACAGTGACTAAATCACCGTGGAAACACACCAGACACAGATATTTATGAAATAGCAACTATCTTAGGACCGACCTATTTACTTTGGGTTCTACAAAGAATTTCATTCCAACATGAACGACTGCCAATGGGACCCCCGGTGAGTGGCTTCTTAACTAACGTATTCATGACTAAATAGGAGGACAAGTTCTTCAGACACATTGTGAAAAAAGCAAATACAAATTTATATAGCAGCATCTTTTTGCTGAATCATAATACGCCTTACTGATGAACTGCACTCACACACAAACCAGCTGCACAGTGAAACAAGTCATGTACAGCCAAAAATCCACATCACATCAGAAACAAAAATAGGCAACATGTATAATTTTATGGATCTCAGCATGCAAAAATAAACAACATCCGTGACTTCACAATATTTAGGAAACTAATGACCACGAGCAGCACCAGTCACAATCTATCAAACCACCCAATGGTCACAAGTAAGCAAACGTCAGATCCATGCTCCACAGGTTAAACTAAACACCAATAAACAAACTGAATTACACACAGGAGGTAAATACAACAAAACGAATAGCAGTGGAATACAGTTTTCATACCAATACGATAGACAAAGTAAACCAACAAATACGTAAACGGAAAATGGATGAAGAGTACACATACACACAGCAACACACACCACGCAAAAGAACACAACACACAAACAATGAACATATGCAATATACAACAACGCAACACACACACACAAAACTAAATGGCAAATACTCACCTACAACAACAGTATTGTTCACAGAACAGGCAAAATATTAAAGAAAGGACTTTAAATAGAAGTAGAACAGATAACATAACTAAGAAAAAACTCAGAGCACAGGTAACAGCTACAGATAAATTCAGCAAATCAGGTATATATGAACCCTTAGGCAACACTTGTTAGTCAGGATACATAGGAAAACCATGCAGAAACGTTAAAACAACATATTCAGAACAGCTCAAAACCCTCATAGCACATTTGGAGACCTCATAATGTCCCAAAACCACAACCCAGCTGCAACAGAAAGATTAAAAAACACTAAAATCCAGCCACAATGTATGCTATTAACTAACAATATAAGGAAACCTCTAGATACTGAGGGCAACAGGAGAAGGAAATCAGGTTATAAATGAATACACTATATTCTGCATACACACTATTTATCACATTAAAGGAACTTTACAGGAAAGACAGCAGCTTAAATACACACACACACACACACACACACACACACACACAAGGGCGTGATAGTAAGTAGCCAAACTTCAAATCCGGTGCCAAAAACATTTCACAGACTTGAATATAGAAAACCCTCTGATGATGGAGCACATGTGCTGAAAGACGTTTGGGTCACATGAAAAACCAGCGGTTTGCATAACAGGCGGACGTTGTATGAAATAATTTTATCTGCAAAAACCGTAATTCAAGAGCAGCAACTCCACAATCTTGAGATGCTGTTACTGCTTTCTATAATGTATTCCTAACCTGGTTCGATGACGCTGTCCCTTCCTTTGGATGGAGTGGCTACAGGATTTCATTACCATCTCGCTATTTCCACCTCATTTTTTGAACTTACATTTAACACACTGGAGTATACAGTGCATCCCAATAGTCCATATTGATGAATTGTATATTTCTAAAAGCCTTATACACCAGCTTCCTGTTTCTTCGTATGATTTCCGTATTTATACATGACAACTTCTAAGATCATACGTATTTGGAATGCTGGGGACATGGAAGTTGACATTTTGTTTCATTATTAAGTTTCCCTCAATTTTACTGTTTTGCTTTGGATTTCATAGTCGCAGATATTATACATTCACTGGCTTCCGATACATTAGAATCACTTAAAACACCGCGAAGAAGGGCAATTGTTGTGGTAACTACACTAACAAAAAAAATTTAATTTCGTTTGTGATGATACTTAAAAACTCTCTCCAATATTTATGAAATGAAGGAAATAATAATAAATTACCAGAATGAGATTTTCACTCTGCAGCGGAGTGTGCGCTGATATGAAACTTCCTGGCAGATTAAAACAGTGTGCCCGACCGAAACTCGAACTCGGGACCTTTGCCTTTTGCGGGCAAGTGCTCTACCAACTGTGCTACCGAAGCACGACTCACGGCCGGTACTCACAGCTTTATATCAGCGCGCACTCCGCTGCAGAGTGAAAATCTCATTCTGTAAACATCCCCCAGGCTGTGGCTAAGCCATGTCTCCGTAATATCCTTTCTTTCAGGAGTGCTAGTTCTGCATGGTTCGCAGGAGAGCTTCTGTAAAGTTTGGAATGTAGGAGACGAGATACTGGCAGAAGTAAAGATGTGAGTAACGGGCGTGAGTCGTGCTTCGGTAGCTCAGATGGTAGAGCACTTGCACGCGAAAGGCAAAGGTCTCGAGTTCGAGTCCCGGTCGGGCACACAGTTTTAATCTGCCAGGAAGTTTAATAATAAATTAACCACCTCCGCAACCGTATCTAGGACTACATCATTGTATTCACAGTTGGGAGTATGGATGAAGATCAGCCGTATAATGGATTGACGACAAGGAAAATTTTTGCTGGAGCGAAACTCGAACCAGCATTTCCCACTTAACGCGAGCGGTTGCCTCACCATTAGGCTTATTACACTACGTGAGGACATCTCATGGCCAGACCCAAACTTCCATATGGCGTCAAACACGTGTCTAATACTTGCATTCGTACGTCTATTATGTATATTCCTGTACGGGGGAGATATTTCAATAGAAGGTCGCTTGTCCGGCTTTGATATTGCACTGCCTGTGTTGCTCAGAAATACGATGCAAAGTTCCTTCGGACATACATGCACCTCACTGTATAGGAATATACACTATGTGATCAAAAGTATCCGACGGTCCCAAAACATACGTTTTTCATGTTGTGCCATCTACTGCCATGTACTTCATATTAGCGACTTCAGTAGTCACTAGAGCAGAATGGGGCGCTCTGCGGGACTCACAGACTTCGAACGTGGTCAGGTCATTGGGTGTCTCTTGTGTCATACGTCAGTACGCGAGATTTCCACACTCCTAAACACCCCTAGGTGCACTGTATCCGATGTGATAGTGAAGCGAAAAGGTGAAGGGACACGTACAGCACACAAAAGCGTACAGGCCGACCTCATCTGTTGACAGACAGACAGACCGCCGACAGTTGAAGAGGCTCGTAATTTGTAATAGGCGGACATCTATCCAGACCATTACACAGGAATTTCAAACTGCATCAGGATCCACTGTAAGTACTATGATAGTTAAGCGGGAGGTGAGAAAAATTGGATTTCATGGTCGAGCGGCTACTCATAAGCCACACATGACGCCGGTAAATGACAAACAACGCCTCGCTTGGTGTAAGGAGGGTAAACATTGAACGATTGAACAGTGGAAAACCGGCCGCTGTGGCCGAGAGGTTCTAGGCGCTTCAGTCCGGAACCGCGCTGCTGCTACGGTCGCAGGTTCGAATCCTGCTTCTGACACGGATGTGTGTGATGTCCTTACGTTAGTTAGGTTTAAGTAGTTCTAAGTCTAGGGGACTGATGACCTCAGATGTTAAGTCCCATAGTTCTTAGGGCCATTTGAACCATTTGAACAGTGGAAAAACGCTGTGTGGAGTGACGAATCACGGTAGACAATGTGGCGATCTGGTGACAGTGTGGGTATAGCAAAAGCCCGGTGAACGTCATCCGCCAGCGTGTGTAGTGCCAACAGTAAAATTCGGCGGCGGTGGTGTTATGGTGCGGTCGTGTTTTTCAAATGGCTTCAAATCGCTCTGAGCACTATGGGACTTAACTACTGAGGTCATCAGTCCCCTAGAACTTAGAACTACTTAAACCTAACTAACCTAAGGACATCACACACATCCATGCCCGAGGCAGGATTCGAACCTGCGACCATAGCGGTCGCGCGGTTCCAGACTCTAGCGCCTAGAAGCGCTCGGCCACACCGGCCGGCGTGTTTTTCATGGAGGGGCTTGTACCCCTTGTTGTTTTGCGTGGTACTATCACAGCACATGTTTTAAGCACCTTCTTGCTTTCCACTGTTGAAGAGCAATTCGGCAATGGCGATTGCATCTTTCAACACGACCGAGCACCTGTTCATAATGCATGGCCTGTGGCGGAAGGATTACACGACAGTAACATCCCTTTACGGACTTGCCTGCACAGAGTCCTGAATCCTGTAGAACACCTTTGGGATGTTTTTGAACTCCGACTTCGTGCCAGGTCTCACCGACTGACAACGATACCTCTCCTCAATGCAGCACTCTGTGAAGGATGGCCTGCCATTCCCCAAGAAACCTTCCAGCACCAGATTGAACGTATGCCGTCGAGAGCGGAAGCTGCCATCAAGGCTAAGGGTGGGCCAACACCATATTGAATGCCAGCACTACCGATAGAGGGCGCCACGAACTGCTAAGTCATCTTCAGGTAGGTGTCTGTATACCTTTTATCACATAGTGTACGTAATGGATGTACGAGTGCAGGTAGCAGACTCATGATTGATGACTTACGGAAGTTTGGTTCTGGCTGAGAGTCGTGCTCGGGTAGCCTAATGGTGAGGCGACCGCTCGCGATAACCGTGAAATCTCGGTTCGAGCCCGGCCCGGCACAAATAATAAGTGTAGCCATTCCAGTCTACAGCTGACTGTTCTCCATGTTCGTAACTGCCAATACATTTCATGTATTTTATAACGACTGTAGTCGCCGCAGTGCCAGCTCTTTTGGACATGCAAGCGCGTCCCAAGGAACTTCGCACTGTATTTCTGAACAATACAGGCACTGCACTATCGTGACTACAGGAGCTGTAGTTCCGGTTTTGATATCGCCTTAAACAATTATATCTTTCCTACCTCCCTTTCATTGCCTGTTTATAAGAAATACGACAAGATCCAAGCGATCCATGTTACTCTGAATTTCTTCTCGAATTATACTTAACCAAATTTATGTTAAAGATTTTAACACAAACGAGCCTCAGGATAACGAGAGAAAGAACAGGGTGCACAAAACACTTGGAAACGTATTATATTATTATATTTAAGGACAAAAGTAGAAAGAAAAGCAAGTTCATATACGGTACAATGAGATAGGGTGTATGTGCGAATAGATGTCTATTCAGAAATTGGAGAAATTGCTGATTAGTTGACGAGCATGCAGAATAGCTTCGGAACAGTTTATCATCCTCTTCTATGGGACAGCGTGCTGGCTATTTAGTGAACGGTAATTTGAATTCTTAGACGTAATTACTGTATACTCGCGTCTGTTTTTTCATTCACATTATAGGTATTACGTTACTGACAGTCTATTCAGGTACCTGATATCTGACTTTATACCGCAGAGATTGGCCTTGTGAATTCCATGGAGGAAGCCATGTGACACGCAACTGCCTGCCTGACGGCGAGGGCGCTGCCTTCGCTGCTCTCACCCTCCCTGGGCCTGAAACAGAACAATTATTTCAAGTCAGTCCATCAGTAAGAAAGACAAGGATCACGAAACAATAAAAGGAAAAGGGGAAAGACTGAAAAATAACGACTCAGTGGTGGTGAAGGTTTACGTGAGGAGAAAAAGCAGCCTGTGAGGTCCTAAGAGATAACGAAGACAGTTTGCAAAAGATTCATTATGAACACGTCACAGATTATAGTGGCAATATATACAATTATACATCACCCAAAAGTGCCAGAGATGTAAAAACTACAAAATTAGATGAATCAATAAAGTTTCGCAAGTATTTTTCGTTTGTTATACTGCTCGATATCTGTCACAGCTGCACATTTACCATTCAGTTTTTGTACGTCCATCCCTTTGACAGGCGGTCTCTGAACCGAGGTCGTTTCCTATAGTGAGAAAATAAAACGCCTACAGCCGTCCTTATGATTTTATTTATTCTCTTGCAACCAGTTTCGGCGCCTCAGTGCGCCATTTTCAAGGTGCAGTTGGTGCGGAAGGGGCTGACACGATCCCTACATATACCTCAACGGTGGCCAGCACAACTGGTTAAGCAGACTATCTGAAAACTTGGGTGTCAGCACTCTAGGACGGCTGTACGCGTTTTATTCTCTCACAATTCATCGTTCAAGCTATGTATTGTCTACGAGGTTTTTGCTGTGATCACGACTACGGTACATTCAATAACTGCAGGAAAAAGAATAAGACTTCAATCAGAAACACACACACACACACACACACACACACACACACACACACACAAGTACACTTACACACACATGTTCTATGTAAGACGTTAAATACAAATATTTTTCCACGTAGATGATAAAATTAAAGAGTGTAACACCAATTTCAAGCCACAACCTAAATTCCGCTGTTCGCTCACCTTGATAAATATACAAAAGTAGCAATTATAAATAAAATAGTGTTGGCTGCAATGATGATTTAGAATATCGTTGATGCACTATGGTGGATAGTCAAGATATGAACAAATGAGTGATTTACACAAGTTTATACATAATGGGTGTAAAAGTGGAAGTAGTTTTGGAACAAGCGTAAAGCACACTCCGTTTAAGAACATGTAATTTGGAAACAAGTGTGTAGGCTTAAGTATTGTGTTCTATAGTATTGTATTGAACCGGGCACCTAGAAACGACGGGGAGGCTTCGCCCCCGCCGTAGCCCTCAGTGGTTCACAAACCCACAACAGGCTACAGCAGTCCACTCACCCCACCGCCGTCCCACAGCGAACCCAGGGTTACTGACCGGTTGCCCCCGGAAAGTCTCACATCAGACGAGTGTAACCCCAAATGTTTGCGTGGTAGAGTAATTACGGTGCACGCGTACATGGGGACAGGGTTTGCGCAGCAATCGCCGACATAGTGTAACTGAGGCGGAATAAGGGGAACCAGACCGCATTCGCCGAGGCAGATGGAAAACCGCCTGAAAAACCATCCACAGACTGGTCAGCACACCGGACCTCGACTCTAATCCGCAGGGCGGATTCGTACCGGGACCGTCACTTCTTCCCGCCCGGAAAGCAGTGCGTTGGACCAAACGGCTAACATGGTGGGTCGTACACTTAAGTAACTTTCTGAATGGGTTTGCTCCATCACGAGAGACACGTTTTCGTATGAGGTGACAGCAGGTAACAGTTTACTATTTACCTTTCAGCTGTAATAGTGCATACTTTTACTGTCAGAGCAGTTATTTCTTTATTCGGTGTACTTTTGGTTCATTGCATAGCTGTGGAGGGGTCAAGATTCTTAGCCGTTTAAAGAACGTTTGCACCAGTCACTACAGCGTGCGCTTTTCAGTATTGCAGTAGTTCTTGTTTGTTTTTAGAATGTTGTTACGCCCAGACCAACATTCTCCTGTGAATGGTGCCATACCACAGTAGAGAATGCACGTTGCTTTTCAAATACTTACAATTGGCAAACCACTCTGACACCTGTAGAGTGACAACGTTTGCTTTGTCAGAAAGGTCCTCTTCTTTACTTTGTTCAATCCATATTCTGTGCCAGACAGAAATAGTTTTGGCTATGTATTCCCCACGTGTGAAGGTAGGTACTTATTTATGTATGTATGAAAAAGTGGAATTAAAAATGATCCCTGTCGAATATTATGAATTAGTATACATGGTTACGGCAAATAAGGCTGTACTTCATGTGTGATTTTACGTTTTCGCGTCATAGGAAAAACCTGAATAGCTCTCGAGTATGCAGCCGGCTGGCGTCATCTAAAAGCCGCGACATTTCGGCATCCCGACCTCTTGCCATCTTCAGGCGTTTCTGATGATTGAGTGACATCTGCTGCGTGCCGCCCTTATACTGCAGAGTCGGAGAAGAGTACGCACTTAAGCACTTAACCGCTGATATCTAGTAGATGACAAGGTTAAAACAAACTTTTCTTATACAAATTATAGCTGGTTTATGCTTATCCATTACGGATATTTTAGAACCGCGACTGTTCATTGAATGTAAATAAGTTATATAAAACTGCAATCAGTGACTTTTTTGAATAACTATGTTTTATTCCATGAACCGGTTTTCGAACCTTTTCAGGTTCATCTTCAGATGGTTTCTGGACGTTAGATCATTATTTATAGCACAATGCTGGGTGCCGGCTCTATGACAAAAAGATGGAACACGCTTTAATGTATCGCCATTACTTTTGATTATCTGTCGATATGGATGGAAATTTAGTTTATTTATTTACTATGACAGTTAACTTAGCAAGAGAAATAAGTCAACAGTTCATTTGAAGGTTTGTTATTAATTTAAAAATTTAAATTTAAATATAGATGTCCTAGTTGTACAAGCAGCTGTATCTCATTTGCAAATACAATAACTCTGTATTATTGATTCCTGGGCACTCATGTTAATGCCAATCATGATTAAAATATTTGCAATAACTGCATGTATTATACGTTAATATACAAATAGAAATAAGGCGTCAGATCGCCTGAAGTTAGTTCTTGTAGCAATTTATTTATGTATTTTATTTTGTGCTCTCCCGTTATCGCAGGTCTGATTGAAATATGTGCCCTTATATCGACTTTAGTACAGATAAAAAAGAACAAATTACATCTCTGTGCAAAGAAGGGCTCTACCATATCTTTTTATCAAGATCTTTGTTACTAGCAACAGTTGAATGGTCAGCGTGACAGATTGTCAATCCTCTGGGCCCGGGTTCGATTCCCGGCTGGGTCGGGGAATTTTCACCGCCCAGAGACTGGGTGTTGTGCTGTCCTCATCGGCATCATCCTTTAATCCTCATCGACTGCAGGTCGCCGAAGTGGCGTCAAATCGAAAGACCGGCACCCGGCGAACGGACTGCCCGACGGGGGGCCCCTAGCCATACGATTAAATAAAAACAAGCAACAGTTGTAAAGCGCATGCTGGATGCTGGCAAAGTCTCGCTGTCAGACTGTAGATTAATATAGTTTGTGTGAAGTGTGTGTAGTGATATAACAACTGGACATCAAAATTGAGACAGACAGGACACTAACGGAAAAAGCCGCCCATACTGTCGCAGTAGGTAAAAAACTTAATTTACATCCATTTCGACAGATAAGTAATAGTCATGTCGATACATTAAAGCGTGTTCCATCTTCCTGTCATAGAACCAGCACCCCTCATTATGCTAGAAATAATTATGTAACTTCCATAAACCATCTGAAAATAACCTGCAAAGGTTCGAAAACCGGTTCATGGAATAAAACATTATTATTCGAAAAAGTGACTGGTTGCAGTTTTATATAACCTATCTCACTATATTGCTGGTTTATTTGAGGACAATCAGTAACAGCTTCCTAAATTTTAACACAAACCGTAAACGTCACAGCTCCTTCGTGCTCTCAGCGGCATTTTCTGGCAAGTGTACGCGACATGTCAGAGAGTGTACACTAACATAAATCAGAAGAAAATTCACCATGTCCTTCCTTCATAACCTGTGCATTCTTCATGCCACCATTGGGAGAAATCATCACATTTAATCCAGTCTCCCTTAACGGGCTCCTTGTAGATTTCAAAATACCCTGGACACTTCAAAACATTAGATCCCTCCATGGATTTGGACCTGGTGGTTCCCGAAATGTGTGCCGCGGTTAAGTCGAGATCAGCCGTACAGATCCTGGTATTTTGACTCTTCTTGGTTTTGTCTGGTTTAACTTGTTTGTCCAAGAATGCATTTTTTTAACATTTTCTTCTTTGTTGAGGGTCGATCATATTTTGGCAGTGGATAAATACTGGATAGGCCTACAGCTCTGTGAACTTCATTTCTGTCTCGTTCGCGGTTTTCTTCCTGGCGACTGCACAGACAAAACATCTGTCACTGAGGAGCAGCATTTGTCCATGGGCTTCTGTTGAACTCCTTTTCATTCTTCAATTGTTGGAAATTCGGCTCTCTCAGTGACTTGTGCGGGACCAAAGTCTTCTGCTGTGACGATATCGGGACTGAACGGGAATACTCCAGTTCACTCGGGGGATTTCTCAGCTGTTCGGACTGCGGCTACTCGAGAAAGTGCAGCTCGAAACAAAACACTCGTATCCGTCTGCCTAACGGGCCTTCCTGGATTAGTAACCGATAAAAACGGACAGGGAGGGAGGAGCAGTTGAGAGTACGCCCGTCGCCTCCCCCGCTGTCTCGCGGCGTGCTCTTACCTGTTGAGCCACACAGTTCAAAAAAATATCACAAATGGCGGTCACTGCTTGGTCCCGCTGTTTGTCGTGCTGTGGTTTGTTCCCTCACAGAACGGCGATTCTTTTGGCAAATAATTATGTTCTCTTGTGTGTGCTTATACAGGGTGATTCACGAAGATATGCAAATATTTTAATATGTTATTCTACAAGTGAAACTTAAAAAAAAGTTCATGTAAACGTAGATCCGCAAATGTGTAGTTACGGAGTTACGGCTAATAAAAGATTTTGTCTGAAATTTAGCAGCTTCGCTAATATGAAGCCATCACAAAACTGCACGAGGTTAAAGTAAAGAACGATATCCATTTATTTTGTTGTTGTCTGATGATTCTAATAAAACATGTCCGAACGTATATCTGCAGTAGTTTTACATAACATCCAGAGAAGCAAAGATTATTATACAAGTAAATTTGCTAATTTCGATTAAGAATGTAGAAACGTTTATGTCACTGTTGGCAATCGTTAGTGAGTTGTTTCAGTCGTTTCCTAACCTTGAAACGAGTTAGTTTTCTGTATTGTTCAGCGAAAGAACATAATAACAATATTATGCAACTGTTGTAGTTTGTAGATTATTTATGAAATAGGGATGCCTTTCCAATCTACGACAGAGGAATACGCTGATAAAATGTTTATTTATTGTAAATGTGATGGTAATACTACGGCTGCAGTTAACGAATATCGTGTACGTTATCCAACTCGGAGGATTCCGAATGGACGAACCATTAGTGGAGTATTTCGAATGTTACGGGAGACAGGTTCTTTACCTAGCTTTCACAATCAGTACCAGTGCTCGATACGAGAAGCCGATGATGAGGGCATTATGGATGCTGTTCAACATAGCCCGGGTACCAGTACACGACGTATCTCTCAACGATTGGCATTTCACAATCTAAGGTGTGGCGTACACTGAAGTACAATAAACTGACCGGCAGTAACACAAACACATTTTAGTTACTGTTGAGGCACAGTTTACTCTAGATGCTATAACCAGTTTACATAACGAGCACGTATGGTCTGAAGCAAACCCACATGCAACTGTGCAACGCAATTACCAGCAGCGATTTGCCTCTCTGGATCTTCCGGAAAACTACTGCAAATATGCGTCTCGCACATGTTTTGTTAGATTCACCAGATCAATAACAACAAAATAAATGGAAATCGTTCTTCACATTAACCTCGTACTGAGACGTGTGTGGCTCGTGTTCCCACCGTCATGTATTTCACACCCTGTTTTTAACGTACTTCCTTGTCGTTACGTTAATTTAAATTACTTCTGTCACTGAGTTGCTGCTTTGCCTGACCATCAGCGGCGTTAGCAGCGCGTATCGATATATCCCCTCTCGTAGTATCTTTGCTCGACTACTATTACTTCCCGGTCGTTGTCTGTCGTAAGCGAGTTCGGATAGCGAGTTCGGGTCTGCCAGTCAGTTGGGACGCGTCTGGAGGGCAGTCTGGACCTGCCAGTCAGGGAGTTGTAATGCGGCACTAGTGCGGTCGGGTTGGAGCAGCAGTGAGGTCTGCGTCGACGTGGCTCGCCCGACCATTGCCGCCACGCACCACTTGAGCCGGGCCACGGTCTTGGTGGATCGTCGGTCGGTCGTCCTACCGGACGACGTGTTTTGGTTCGCCGATCGTTCATGAGTCGGCTGTGTTTGTGTGTGTGCATCGACTCCCGATTTGTCTTCGTGCGTGCTTAGTTACTGTGGGGTATCGTTCAGGTCTTCGTGTAAGTGTTTGTCAGGTTGTGTGTGTGGTTGGCGTTATTTCCACTGATGACTATTTTAGATGTTGTCGGCATTCTGATGGAGTCGGTCGGTTGCTGGGGACCAGGGAAGTTATCTCCGCGCGGTGCAGTCGGCTGGGTCCGCTGGCGGTCCCTGTGCAGAGTCGGAGCATGGGTGGAGCTGTCCGATCACTACGAGCTTCGTGGTTCACCGACCCAGAACGTCAAAGGTGAGTAGTGGTTTCAACTACCCAAGCCACGTCCATTCATGTTGTGGTGGTTCGTTTAGGTGGTTCACTGTTGGGGAGATTTTCCTGTGAGCAACACTGAGTGTTTCTATTGCTGAAATTTAGCCGCCATGCAGTGCAACTAACTATACTGGTTGACGACAATTCAAGTGCACCAGCGGAATTTTCTGCCTTGTGGCCGTTAGTGTTCCAGTTACCTGCCCTGGCCACTAACCTAATTTCAGGCAGCGTCCTTTCCTCACCTGTTGTCGCTGTCCAACATGGTGTGTAGTTTTGACAGCTAATGCACATTTCATTGTGCATAATCACCTTTGTAACTTTTGGTGTTTGAGTTCTCATGTACCGATTGGTGGCAAGCAAGTCGTTTTGTCGGTCGGTCCGTGGCTGTCCCCTGGTTGGGTTCCGACGGATCAAGTGTAGTTTGGCTCACTACCTCCTGCCTCACCTAACTGAACGGGGGCTGACAGACCTTCCTGGAGGCTTCTGAGTGTCGCTTTCTTTATTGTCCTTCTCACCGGTGTTTGTCTGTTTATAATCTACCATAGCCAATGATTTAAAGAAATTCTTGTTTTTATTGGATTTTATGCATTTTTGAATTTTAGAAAATCAATTGTGGGCCTTCAGCCACTTAAATCCTTATTCTAAATTAAAAAAAAAAAAAAAAAACAAAAAAATAACACTGCAGCCTTCTGCCTTTGAAAGGTTATGGTAATTTATTTTAAATCTTGAAAATGTTATTGTGGACCTTCGGCTGTTTGTATTGCATCTTGTCTATGTTTGTCTATTCACCCTTTCCTTGAGGCTCTCAGCCTCGCTGCGTATATGTATATGTTAATTATATTATTTGCAATTTCAACTGCATGTTTTTTTTTACCACTTGAGATTTATCTTGTTGCTTTAAGATTTTTTGTCTGGAGGCCTTCAGCCGTGAAATAGTTGCCTTTTTGAAACTCGTAGTTCTAAAGTTTTTGGTTTAAAAAAGTTATTAAATTACAATAAATTACAATTTTGAGTGAACCTGACCGACACCTTAATTGGCCCTTTCCACAATCCTAATCACGTGTTGTGCCATGCAGGTTTAGCGGGCGTTTCACGTATAGTCTTGCGTTGGCTTCATGTAAGCGAAGTTGCTAAATTTCAGGCAAAATCTTTTATTAGCTGCAACTCCATACCTAAACATTTGCAAACCTATGTTTAGATCAGCTTTTTTATTTAGTTTTACTTGTAGAATAGCATATTAAAATATCTGCGTATCTTAGTTAATCACCACGTGTAGCGCTTTCTGCTTAGGATATGCAACTTAAAGATTACATAATCTGAAACAACTTATATTTACCTGCTACAACCAATAAATCTGGTGTATTACATGTGATGGCGTCAATATAGAACCAACAACGCAATGTAGTATTGCCAATACAGACAAAATGTCACTGCGAACCCTTAGCAGACGCGTACTTTTATCCGAACTTGCCCTATCCTCTTCTCTCTCTCTCTCTCTCTCTCTCTCTCTCTCTCTCTCTACCCCCGTCCCCAGTGCCCGTGCAGGGCCTTCAGCTGCGTGGCTGCAGTGCCTGCGGCCCCTCCTCGAGTGTCGCGACAGGAGCGGACCCCCACGTAGGCCGCCGCTGTGCTCTGGCCGTGCTCAAGGCCGGCTCCAGAAACACGCTTCCTTTCTTACTAGTCCGTCATGTCTGTGTTGAAACGCGGACAGGACCGAATCACACCATCTTTTTCGAAGGTCGTTCAACACACCAGGACTGCGGCCGCCTAGAGGATCGCCAGCAGAGTTGGTCAGGGAGAGGATCTGGCACACTCGACGCAGACTCGAGCGATCCGAGAAGATTCTGAAACAGTCGTCCTCCCTCCAGACAGAGGGAACCGTACAGTCCTGCTACCGAGTCACCTTTACAGGCAAAAGCTGTGCGACCCACGATAGGACGACATACACGCGAGGACGGAAGGCGAACCTACCGGCCGACTAAAGAGGAGGACCGTCGATCTTCTCCAGCACACATTCCCAGGCAACAAGACGCTGAAGAAACTACGCCCACTAGCAGCTACGCCGCCTAGAGTTTAGTTCACAAGCAAGAAATGTCTCCTCGTACAGTTGTTAGCAACACTGGAGCACCGACACACGAATTAGCAAAACACCCAACTGCGATCCTCAGCCCCACTGACGGCAGATGCCAGCACCACAGATGAAATTCGGGCCATTTCAGTGTCTCTCGACTGGGCCAAGAGTACTTCACTGTGAGTATCGATGTATCTCTTTTCACAAGGGTGTACACAAATAATCCTATTTATACTTTATTTAACATGTTTTACTGCCACTGGCTGACAGTGATGCGGTGCTGGAGACGGTGGGTGGAGCTCCTTCTATTTCGGCGCTGTAAATCAAACGTCGCGCAGCAGAGGTTACACGCGGCCCCTAGAGTGGCGAGCGCTCACCGCCAGCTCCAGCAGACTCCCGTCGGTGCAGCTGTCTTCCTTTTGCGTAACTGTTAACGTGCTATGCTCATTTTTGTGTTGGTAGTTTACGTCCCTCTGCGTACATTCACGTAACGCCCTTCACAGAGTAGGCCGTATGATGATGACCAGAACAGTCGTCGAAACCGGTCACCACTAAATAAGTACACACCTTTATGCAGTTTGGACTGCCCTGTTTTACACACATCAAAAAAGTTTTGCATCACCTCGGCTCTGAGAGTTCCGGAACCTGTACAGAAAATTGGAATAGAGATCAACATAAACATCATTTCCACCCTTTTCATTGCTCATGAAAACCGCACATTGCATATTGTACCACCATACAGCGAGACCTTCAGAGGTGCTGGTCCAGATTGCTGTAACCACCGGTACCTGTAATACACAACAGCACGTCCTCTTCCATTGATGCATGCCTGTATTCGTCGTGGCACACTATCCACAAGGTCCAGATTCTTCCACTCCTTAACGGCAATTCGGTGTACATCCCTGAGAATGGTTTGTGGGCTACGTCGTCCATAAACAGCCTTTTCAATCCATCTCAGGCATGTTTGATAGGGTTCATGTCTGGACAAAATGCTTGCCACTCTAGTCGAGCGATGTCGTTATCCTGAAGGACGTCATTCACAAGATGTGGATGATGGGGGCGGGAATTGTCGTCCATGAAGACGAATGCCTCGGCAGTATGCTGCTGATATGGTTGCACTATTGGTCGGAGGATGGCATTCACATATCCTACAGCCGTTACGCCGTCTTCCACGACCATCGGCGGCGTACGTCGGCCCCACATAATGCCACAACAAAAAAGCAGGTAACCTCCAACTTCTTGCACTTGCTGGGCACTGTGTCTAAGGCGTTCAGCCTGAGCGAGTTGCCTCCAAACACGTCTCCAACGACTGTCTGGTTGTAGGCATATGCGACACTCATCGGTGAAGAGAACGTGATGCCAATAATGAGCGGTCAATTTGGCATGTTGTTGGGCCCATCCATAACGCGCTGCATGGTGTCGTGGTTGCAAAGATGGATCTCGTCATGGACGTCGAGAGTGAAATTGCCCATCATACAGCCTGTTGTGCACAGTTTGAGTCGTAACAGGACGTCCTGTGGCTGCACAAAAAACATTATTCAACATGGTGGCGTTGCTGTCAGGGTTCCTCCGAGCTACAATCCGTAGGTAGCCGTCATCCACTGCAGTAATAGCCCTTGGGCGGCATGAGCGAGGCATGTCATCGACAGTTCCTGTCTCTCTGTATCCCCTCCATGTCCTAACAACATCGCTTTGGTTCACTCGGAGACGCCTGGACACTTCCTTGTTGGCACAAAGTAGCAATGCGGACGCGATCAAACCGCGGTATTGACTGTCTAGGCATGGTTGAATTTTAGACAACACTAACCGTGCACCTTCTTCCTGGTGGAATGACTGGAACTGATCGGCTGTCGGACCCCCTCCGTCTAATAGGCGCTGCTCACGCATGGTTGTTTATATCTTTGGGTGGGTTTAGTGACATGTCTGAACAGTCAAAGAGACTGCGCCTGTGATACAATAACCACAGCCAACGTCTATCTTCACGAGTTCTGGGAACCGGTGTGATGAAAAACCCCAGGTAGGTGTTAGAAGGGATAATGCTACAGGACTACAGAATACAGGAGAATAACGTAACTTAATGAGATAATGGAATCCAAAAGTAATTTAAGATGTGACACAACAGAGATAAGCATGTATGCTTTATCGTGACTTGGGGGAGTATATAAATATAAAAAATTAAATAGTTATTGTAATGTACTAATTGTAGTACAAGGGGCATGCGAGTGAAGAAAAAGTCAGATGAAGACGATAGTATATACAGTGAAACAGGTGAAATGTTTATGAGGAAAACAGGTAGAGCATAAATAGTTTAAGATTGGAGATCTTGGAGGATGAGGATCTAAAGGAAGTACTGAAGGGGCCGGTCAGAGTGGCCGAGCGGTTCTAGGCGCTACAGTCTGGAGCCGCGCGACCGCTACGGTCGCAGGTTCGAATCCTGCCTCGGGCATGGATGTTTGTGATGTCATTAGGTTAGTTAGGTTTAAGTAGTTCTAAGTTCTAGGGGACTGATGACCTCAGAAGTTAAGCCTCATAGTGCTCAGAGCCAAGTACTGAAGAAAACTCAAGACTGATTATTTGTTTCTAAGAGAGGTGAGGAAGAGGATGGAGATGATGGGTGTCAGTTGGTATGCGAAGATAGTAAAGAGGGTAATGTGGTGGGAAAAGTGGAAGAATTAGACATGGGGCTCAGAAGTACAGGGAGTAGTCAGATTCGGTGAATTATTTTAGTTGCCAGTAGTTGACAGATTAGCTAAATAGCACGCGAAAAATTGCGAAAAATAATCCCATAAATATGTGTAATCTCCAGGGATATAGGAGGTTTCCAAAGGTGTAACAATGTTTATGGCTTGTTGGAAGATGCTGGATTAAAAGTCTAAGATGGAAAAGTAGAATATTACATAAGAAATATGTTTGTGCAAAGTGGGGAAACACAGCAGTTACTGGATAGCAGAAGCAATCTGAGTGTGGTAGCAGAAAATTTTTAGATGGTCTCTCTGACACTAAATCTATGGTCATTATGCCTGTATCTGATATAAATAATAGTAACCATAGAAATTGTGAAGAAATCTGTGTGATACGAACAATGTTACCAATCAGACTAAATGGTCCCTGAATGACATTTTTACTCTGCAGCGGAATGTGCCCTGATACGAAAATTCCTGGCTGATTAAAACTGTATGCCGGACCGAGACTTGAACTCGGGACCTTTGCCTTTCGCGGGAATGCACTCTGCCGACTTAGCTACCAAAGTACCCCTTCCCAAAGCTTTATTTCCGTCAGTACCTCGTCTCCTACCATCCAAACTTCACAGAAGCTATCCTGCACATCTTGCAGAACTAGCACTCAGTCGATAGAGCACTTGCCCGCTAAAGACCAAGGTTCCGAGTTCGGGTCTCGGTCCGAGACACAGTTTCAATCTGCCAGAAAGTTTCGTATCAGTGCACTCCACTGCAGAGTGAAAATTTCATTCTGGGAACATCCCCCAGGCTGTGGCTAAGCCCAATGTTTTATGAAAATACATGTGAATTAAGTGGACATATATAAGAAGCAGCAAGTAAGTAGCATATGTTTCTTGAAAATGATTTCAGCAATATGTCGGAAGTTGGCATATGTAATGTAGATAGTGAAGCTATTTGATGCAACAGATAACGTTTTGAGTAAAGGAAATAGCAGGCTAGGAAGGAAGTACGTTGTTGCAGTAATAGCGGAAAAATATTACCCTTGACTTAGGGGATTCCAGGAGAAAGTAGATAGTCAATTAAAGCTTTTAATCTACTGACATGAGCTCTATGGGTCAGAGTGAGAAAGAGAAAGAAGACTGAAAAGATTAGCAAATGATATTTGTGTAATGTATGTATAATTCATCTCTGCCTTAACTGAAAAATTACGAACTTGAAGATGCCTGAGAGGCAACGCTTTTTATCCAAAATTTTTGTGATTGTGTTTAAAGTTAAGGAAAGAAACAGGTAACGAATGGTAACTATGTTCTGCTTTTTTTATATGAACGTACGATTTTCTTGGATTCAGTTTTTCTGCAAATACGTATGAAAAGTCAATGTAAATATTAGGAAGAAGTAAATAAGGCTAAAACTGCATTCATTAGCAACCTGATATCTGTAACAACTGTTTGTATTCTCACTTTGAGAATAACTATTTTTTGAGAGCCTATTGGGGAACTACAGTAAATAATATTCTCTGTTGAATCACTTTCCTTGAAGATAAACAGTCATAATTTTCAATTGTAAAATTTTGAGAATGAAATTTTAGGGGAAAATATATACTCATATTTGCTTTATAGGTTGTATCATTGGATTATGCCTACTCTGCAGGAGCACACATTACATTCAAGTTTCTGATAGGGATTTCACGCTCCCTACGAGACGACAGGTGTCGCTGGTGATGTGGACGTTTTTCTTATGCCGGCCACGTGACTGGAAGTAGCACAAGCTGTATACTGGCGGTTGCGGCTGTACTCGTTTGTGTCCTGAAGAGTCAGTGGGATTCCTGGGCCAGGCGACGAATACGGTCATGAACGCCCTCCAGAGCCACTGCTACGCTGCCATTGCTGTCTGTGCCAGTCTTCGCACCTTGGAACCTCTGACGTGGCCTTTGCAGACGCCAAATTTAGTAATATTTCATCCAGAATCGAAACTCACGCTCTCCCTTATGGTCACATCAAGTCTAGCCTTTTGGACTATTTTGTTTTTCATGTAAATGTATTGGTGGCTCGCCCTAAATTCTTTTGCTGTCACAAGCTGCCACAATAACCTGCCTTCAGTGCCTGTCACGTGACTGACATTTTCGGTGTTGCAACCAACAGTGTAAACCATCTTACTGTAGACACCTTGATCACTGGCATAATTCATGTTCATGTCTCCAGTGAAGTCCTCTGCATGGACCTCCACGAGCTAAAGGACCTGTAGTTGGAAACTTGCCTCCCTATTATCAGTGCGTTCGATCAGTGTCTTAGCTATACAAGCTGCTCTGCAGGACTTTTGCAATGTGTGCGGAACCCATGGGCTGCGCCAACCATTGTATGCGCCACCCTCTGTCCAAGGCAAGCACCTGTCCCTGGACGAACGCACAGGATGGAGGCGTACTCTTTGTGATCCAGTGCTGCCCACAGCAACTTTCTTCCTTTAGCCAATGTTTCTTAGCCATCAAGGGCACCAGTGTCCTTCCTGTCACTTAACTGCTCCCCCTGCAGGGAGTCCGCCCAGCATGACAACGTTTAGCAGGTATCACTAAGGATGTCAGTGGAATTTGCCCATCAGACACAGAGGGACATGAGGACGCAAACAGCTTTCCTGGTGTCGTAAGCACACTGAACATCGCTTCACAGGAGATTTGCTTCCATCACGGTGAACATCAACTACTTACCTATCTGGCTGCAGATCGCAACTGGGGCCTTGGCAACATAATTGATTGTAACTCGTACTGCCAGCGGAGTCACATCCCCCCTGTAGCTCTTTTTCAACCCCTCTGTTGATTTGCAGTAACGATCTCATCAAGGTTTGCGGCTGTTTTATGGCAAAGGCGCGATACTGTTTTACCTTTCTTTGCGCAAAAATTCTGGGGTATGGATGCACCAGGCGCTCTCATCCCCTTAGGCAAGGGTTTCTCTCACGTGCTGAACCTTCACTTCTGTTATTCCATCGCCCATCTGAAAACTATCTTATCAAACTTCAAGTTACTCTCCTCTGACAACGACTTAGGAGTCAGTTACTTTGAGACACATATTGCCCTTCTGTTTGCCAACCCAAAACTGCCTAAGGGTGGGATTGTTCCATTAACATGCTGTAACAGTCTTGAACATGAGTTACAGAGGCTCCAGGATAAAGGCATTCTCTCCAAAGTACTCAACACCCAGTAGGCCTCCCCCAATCCGTCACTGCCAATCCCACGAGGGCCTTGCATATCTGTGGCTATTTCAAGTCCACTATCTATGTCCTGTTGGTTATCGATGCTTATCTTATTCTCAGGCTGAGGGAGATCCCAATCCACCCCTGGTGGCAGAATGTTTGCTAATATCGACTTCAGTGATGCTTAGCTCCAGCTTCTTCTGGATGCAGAATCCCAACATTTTTCGATTATCAACATCCCTTTCAGTCCCTACCATTGCAATAGCCAATCTTTTGGTTATGCCAGTGTAAATGCAATTTTTCATTGTTCGTGGAGCACCTGACCCAGCTGCTCCTGCACATGGTGAATTGAGTGGACACCATTTTGGTGACCAGCAAAGATTCTGGGGCATGGATGCACCAGGCCTTCTCATCCTCTTAGGCATGGGTCTCTCTCACGTGATGAACCTTAAACCCTCACTTTCGTTGTTCCATCACCCATCTGAAAACTTTCTTATCAAACTTCAGTTTGCTCTCCTCTGATAATGGCTTAGGAGTCAGTTGCTTTGAGACACATGTTCCACTTCTGTTTGCAAACCCAAAATTGCCTAAGGGCGGGACTGTTCCATTAACAACTCTCAGAACCTGGCAGACTTCGTCTGAGCACTTTTCACAGTTCTTCATCGAGCTAACCTCAAGTGCAATAAGGGTAAGGGTTGTTTCTCCTTTTCCCAGGGTGGATATTTAGGCAATGTTTTCAGCGCCTAGGGCATTTGGCCTACCCCACAGTAAGTGGAGGCAACGTAACATCTTCCTACCCCCACCAACGCCACCCAGCTAAATCGGTGTTGGAGCAACTCAACTACTATCATAAGTTTATTCTGCACAGTCCGACCATAACCAAACCTTTGCATCACCTCCTCCACAAAAACGTTCGCTGAAACTGAACCCCAGAGTGTGAAATCGCGTTTCTTGACCTGAAATTGGCCTTCCTCCACCTTACCTGTTTGACAGGATGTGACCTTGCCAAACCTCTCGACCTGACAGTGAATGCCACAGTTATTATCGTAAAATTATTCTGCACATTGTGGTTATAGCCAAACCCTTGTTATCTACTCCTCCAATAAAATATCTGCTGGAATTGAACCCTGGAATTTGGGGCTACATTTTGGGATCTGAAATGGACCCTCTTCTGGCCTACATCTCTTACGGAGTTTTACCCCGCCAAAGCAGGTGGAGAGGTTTGCCAGTGTCACATGCTGTCAAATAGGTAAGGCGGAAAAGGCCCATTTCAGGACGAGAACCGCCAGGCACTGGATGCCTCTGACTATGGAATGGGGGTTGTTTCATTCTATGTCCTCAACAGGATGAACATCCCATTGGCTTTGTATCAAAGACTGTGTCTGTGACATAATGCATTGATAGTAAAGTTGAATAAGAATCTTTGGCGATTATACCTGGTCTCAGAAAATCCATGACTACGTATAAGGTCACCACGTCATCCTTTTGACCAACCAGAAGGCCTTTTCAGGAATCTGCTTCTATTCCAATATGGGTGGCTTGTCGCTTTCAGCATTGGGTCCCATTTTTGTCTAGTTATGGCTATGACATTCAGTTCTGCTCTACATCTCATCATGCTATGCAGATGTTCTCTCACGTTTGCCGCTGGGACAGGACGCATCCTCTGACTTTGATCCAGAGATCTGCTCCCATCTGGACACTGCTGCCAAATACGTGACAGCAAGCCTACTCTCTGAAACCAAGTTCAAGCATACCACACAGCCAAGGACCAATTGCTCGCAAAAATTCACCACATGGAATGACATTGTTGGCCTCAGGACCTTCAGTGCCTTTAACATCAGGGTGTCTATGGTGCTGGCATCACTCTCCTGAGCTTTCAACACTCAACATGGTATCCTTGACACAGAGGGACAGCAGCTGCTCCAAGGACATCATGCCATCTGGTCTTGAACTATGCATATTGGCTGAACTACATATTGGACACTGAAGCTTTTCCTAACGAAGAGCTAAGCCTGCTGAAAATTGGTTTGGAGTGAAATGCCGTCACCCACATGGTTGAGGCTTGCCCAAACTGTCAGCGCAAGCAAACCGTTGGCCATGTTGGTTCTTTGCATTGCCAGATAGGACCACACAACAGTCCGAGCTACATTTGAACTTCAATATTCCCATCTTGGGACACTTCTGGCCGGTCGTCACCAACACAAACAGTCTTCTGAATGACCTACACATCCACTGGGCAAACTATCTTCACCTATCCGGTGTTTTCGTCATTGAGGGGTCCCAGAGACCATAGTCACTGATAGTAGCTCCCAATTTGCTTCTGCTACATTTAAAACCTTCTGTGAATTCAGAGGTATCAAGCTCATTCACACAGCCCCGTTCTTCCCCATGTCTAATGGGTTGGCTGAACGTTTTATTGGTATGATGCTAATCCAAGTGTCCTATCTTCATCAAAATGGACTCTGAGAGCTAGTTTGACCCTGTTCTCACACCTACTGTTTCACGTCTTAGGACTGGTCAAATCAGGCTAAAAATCTTCACAGAAACTCTCATGGGTCGCTACCCTCTGTACGTCATTCTACTCCTATCTGTCATCCTCATGGTGGTCCACACAAGATAGGTTTTTCTTCCTTGATCCTGTATGGGCCTTAGTTTTATCCAAAGGCCATCAGCATTAGCTCCCAACTGTCTCATTTCCCGACTTCTGGACGCTGTAGGGTGGAAGTAAAGCTTCCAGTTGGTACCACTTGCAGTAAACATATTAATGGAACGTGACATTGCCATGGTCTCCTCTTCATGTCCACGAGTTTACCGCCCTCTTTAGTTCCAGTGATGCGACCTTCTCAGCTTCCACTTGTGGATGACAAATGCACCAGTCAGCACCCAGTGGCTGGTGGACCTCTGAAGGAGCTACCCAGTGACACACCAGCTTAGCCAGCACTTGTGCCTGTTTCTTACACCACCCATGACAGAAAGTAAGACATGTTTTATGATGGATCCTGCAACTGTACTTAGGCCAACCCTAGGGCTCTGAGGCGTCAGTCCACTCCTAGTCATTTTTCTAACCGAGACGCAAAATGCAGTACTTTTTCAGTACCTCACTCTGGAACCATCACTATGTCGTCACAGCAGCCGATGTCAGTCTTTGCATCCCAGAATCTGTGAAACAGCTTTTACGTAAGAAGACATGGAACAGACATGGTTACTGAGCAGCGGACTTGTGACAATTCTGTGTTCGTCCTTACAAGTGGCTTCGCTGAAATTGTTCATTTATTGTTGGAAGCTCTGACTCTGACAGGTCCCTTCAGGACCCAGTTGTGGCACCTAGCGTTCAAAGACTTCAGTTCAGAATGTTGATTCACCACTGATAGGCATTCTGTCTCAAGTCCAGTCTGTATTAAAACAAGAATATTTATTTTGTTTGTGACTGTTTCAAGCTGACTTCAAAGAAGGAAGATGTGGTATCTTGACTAAAATAAACTTGGAATTCGCTGTACAGCTGGGTCGTTATTTCTTGACTATCTGTTGTGGATATATTAGCACAGTAACAGATTTTAGTCTTAGATGATATGTGTACGCGGGAGGAGTATGTGAAGAAACAAAAACCGGGATTGTCAATAAAACAAGAGATAACGTGTTATGGCTGTCACACAAACAAAAGGCGCCATGAAAAATGTAGAAGTAATTTCAGATAGAAGCCTGACCACAATGAAAAGTAAAGAAACGTTATAGATGTCACTTGCGCTGTCATAGCGAAGGAGGGCATGCAGCCTGTATCGAGTGCATGAATCTTGCAAGTTGTTATGATTTGAGATGAATGAGCATGTAAATCATGCTGTGTAATCGAACAGTGTGTTGCAGTCGTGGTATGATGTGCTTAATATAAAACACCCAATGCAGGGGTCGTTGAAGCAAAATCATTATTTCTTTCCTTGCGGAGAGTAAAAGAAAATGATTTTTAGTTCAGTTGCTTTTCAGGAAATACAGAAACTGGGTACAGATTTAAGTAAATTCAGAATTGGGAATGGTCAGGTAGGGAAGTTACGACATTAAGTACGAAAAATTATGTAGCTATTTGGCTATTTCAGCCCTTCAGAAAGGAGAACATTCGAGCATTCACAGAGAGAGAGAAATTTTCGGATGTTCTTCTTGGTGCTTAGTCAAAGAAGCAGAGAAGTTGAGAAAACGATTGCCATCTGGCGTAAACAACTGTCCAAGGTGTTTCGACGAACTAGAGAATTTTGTGATTTTCTTTCTATTCCGAGTGGAGTGCTACGCAACCTTATTTCTAACTTAGGTTATTGAATATTTTTCAGCTGTGTTGTATTGAGAGAACGTATTAAAACTAATAACTGTCGCCCAACCTTCTAAACGTTTATTGACTTAGAAATTTCCGTTCTTTACATAGCAACTTTATGTTAGGGCGGACTTCATAACACATTATTCACTGTTAAAATGAGAATACTGCAAAAACATTTAGTCAAAATCTCGTTTCATATTAGTAACTTCAGTCAAACCTTTGTTAAACAACTATTTTCACAATAGGAAGCAGAATGTTTTATGCACCCTGCTGACACGTTAGTGTGATATGTCTTTTAAGCAACTTTCCCACGTTGAGCGGCATTATGCATCGCTTCAGAACAGTTCGTGGTTTCAAGAAAACTGACTGAGGTAAATGTTACAAATGATGATCAAAGGCCGTGTCGTTCCAAAGTGTCCAGTCGAATTTTCTGCCTTAAGACTATTCACCCTCGTACATCAATTTCTGTTTCCATCAGTTTTTCTCTTTATTTTGTCTTGTTTCTTGTTTTTATTGCTTCAATTTTAGCTTTACTGTGAGCTTTGTAGGGTCCCATAATGTGTTTAGTTAATCTGGTTGGTTATCCCTTTAATATTCATATAGAATTTTCACATCTAAGTAAATTATGGTTTTTTATTTACTTATACTTAATGTTGACTTATACATAATGTTGACTTAATGTTTACATAAAAATTCCCTGATTACGTTTCTTTCTCTCATTTTGATTTCTTAAATGTGCCCTTTCTGTTTAAGATCATGGTTTCAGTCCTTACTCTGTCGTAATATCTCAGTTTTCAGTATTTACATGTGCAGTCTTTGTAATGCACATCTTTTGGAACCTTGAAAGCTGTCTGCATGTACGGACAACGTGTTTCGTAACAGTCTTCCCAGGGCAGTTCTGTAAATGATTTCACCTAAATATCTGATCTGAGGAACGCTTTCGATTTTCCCATAAGTAGTTTTAAGAGTTTTGTGCCAGACTATTGCTAAATATGTAATTTCTTTTCTGCAGTGATACTTTCTGTTATTCCTCTCAGAATACCTATTTGTCTCTGTGCTGTTTAAACGCTCTGGCATAGAGTTGCTGGATCGTCTCAATAAACTAAGCAGTCCATCCCGATTTTTGTTCTTCCAAATTTCATTAGTTCATCTATATTACAGTCCAGAGCTAGTGTTCACTACACTAGGAGTTCGTTTTTTGAGAAATAGTTGAAAAGTTGTGGAGATACTTCATCATCTTCTCTCACCACTGTTTTAATTTCAAAATATTATAAAATATCTCCCCATAATTCGGCCCTATATTTTGTACCTTTCAGTGCTTCAGTGATAATTACAATGAGTCTGAGGCCTGGAACTTCTTCCTTCAGACTTTCAAAGGGAGGCTTACAGTGCTCGAACAAAATGCTTTCTAAATCCAAAAACGTACTAAGCTCTTTCTCATTAAAAATTTTCTTGATGTTTGAGAGTTGAATTTCGGACCAAAATTTGTTCTATGCAAGATCACTTTGGTCTCAAAATTGTTTGAATTCAAACGTTTGTTCTGCTCTGTCTAGGGAACATTGAAATATAATTCCATATGGAGCAGGAAGAAGTCAGTCCCTTCAAAACTTATTAATATCAGTTCTGTCTCTTGTCCTATGCAGTAGATGTATCAATTCAGTTTTCAGTAATCCAGAAAAACTTCGGTTTGCCTCATGTTTTGCATATCAATGTAATTTATTTTAAGGTTTCAGATCAGGTTATTTCAACAGTTCTGCAACAATTCATCTTCAGCAATTTTTTTTATCTTTTAATTTGTCTAGCAGTTTCCTCTCCGTTTCGTGCTTGTCAATCTGGATTACTGTTCACAGAAAATTCTGGTGGAAATCGTATGGTTTGGCAGTTTAGGAAATATTTTTAAATATATTTGCAGTGTTCTCTGAGATTTCGTAGTTGTTTACTGGCAATTATCAACATTCATTCATGAAGCAGAGATTTAGGATCTGGTACTCATTTAGTTATGTTTTAAACTTTTTATAAGATAACTGGGTGTTCTGGTTTTGGAAGTATTCTTCAGTATAACGGAGTTCAGTTTTCTCCTGGTGTCTACCATAATCTAATTAACTTTGGTGGTTATTTTCTAGTAGCCAGATCGTGTCGAATGCTTGTCCTCATTCGCCTTTATTCCATATTTTAAATGCCTTCTGTCTGTTCACAATCTACATTCCACCAAAGGCCTTTTCCACCCTCATAAGGGAATTTGGTTTTGGGCAGTTTTCATAAACTTGTGTTGGATCCGATCGTCAGTTTAGCTAGTTTCTTGTGAATTTCGTTTGCTAATAACAGCGGTTTGATTTTACTAGCATAAAATCAAGAAATTAGTGACATCTATTTTTCTGAACCTTTGGGGCTTTAACTTTAGCTTCACTTGCATCAGGTAGCAGTCCGTGTCAATAACTGCTCCTTGCCACTCTTGAAGATTGAAATTTCCTTGTATTACGCTTATGAGATTACGATATAACAAGTTAGCAATTCACATATTTTATTGCTGGCTGAACGCCATGGCTTTTGCGCTGTTTAGTTTCTTTATTCATGATATAGTTTGATATTCTTTTGAGACTGAAATTTCTGCGTAGTTTTACCTTTCTCTTTCTACTTTGATTGTTCCATTTGTGCACAAGGATGCCATGCTTTTTCACTTTTTTAGAAATATTGTACCATTTCCTGACTGTGTGCTATAATCGCTCACAACAATTTTCTCTTGATTTTGTAGCATTGTGATAATTGTATTGTCTATCTTATTTAATAGTTTACTCACTTTTTGTTGATTTATTTCAATTTCTTGGTTTAATCAAGTATGTGTGTTCATTTCTGTATTCACGTTATTTATCATATCAAGGATACTCTGTTGTTCACAGGCTCAACATCAATTATGGAACTAAGATTGTCTGTCCTGTGAGACTGAGTATGCAACTCACCCAGACGGAATATTGTCTTGAGGATTTATTTTTGCGTGTTTTCCATTTCTTCATTCGTTCCATGGTGTTTACAGTCATCTCGTTTATTTCCACTTATAAAATTTTAATCTTTTGTTCTGTAAGTAGATGTACCTCTCGTGAACAGACGCCGACCACATTACCACCCGATCCCAGTCAGCCGCAAAGATGGTTCTATTGAATGAGGTACTAATTCCACTAGTTCGACGCCATATTGAGACCCATTCTCTCAATCTTCACTGTCACTGAGATCTTCGTTGTCATAATAGCAAGAGCCCTCACAAATGTTTGTTACCTGGGGCAGGTGAGCCCTGCTTATGGTAATGAAGATAGTACTCCTCCATCTCGTCCTTCTTCATCACTTGCAAGACAAGGGCCAACACTCAAGACCAGTAAAGAGGCGAGTTGTTTCATATATGGACTGTCTGAGAAGAGAAGTGGCGCACCCAGAAGACTCTGTCGTATGTCACTCTACCTCTCTACACGTACACAACGTCGGG
Organism: Schistocerca serialis cubense; assembly: GCF_023864345.2. Taxonomy (NCBI): domain Eukaryota; kingdom Metazoa; phylum Arthropoda; class Insecta; order Orthoptera; family Acrididae; genus Schistocerca; species Schistocerca serialis. Next base: position 48,014,231 of record NC_064645.1, read on the forward strand.
GATGGGAAGATGATTGGAGCTGCAGTGCTCTGAGGCAGGTAGAACGCTTATCTGTTTATGCTTATTGAAGTTGTGATGTCTAGCAGCGTGTATACGCCGCCTGAACAGCGTCAGATGTTGAGACCACTGTGAAGGACACGTAAATACTGTATACCTGTGTGAGAGCGTTATCAGAACCTGCCAGATTTTCAAAGGGGTCTCTTTGTGGATCTCCTTTCGGCCAGATGTTAGTCATGCAATACATAGATTTTTTGGGCATCCAGATGTGACAGTGGACTGCATTGGAACATTATCAATGTTCTGGTCCATCATGTCAGACCACATCGAGCGATGATGGAGGTAAAGGGCACCATGCTCATTGTAACCACTTCACAGCAGAGCCTGCAATACGAGCCCGAGAAATGGACTCCCTGCAGTAGTCTGTCATTTGGCACCATTGATGAGACACTTGCAGCAGCCATTTTATGGAACTATCATCAGGTACATAGGCCTCCGTTACCACAAATGGCTGCATCTGGAGTGGTGGGTGCCACAGCTAGGAACCACAGACTGCCGACGACTGGTGCCGCCTGTCGTCCAGCGGTGAATCACGGCCAGCACTGTCACAGGAGTCCATCGCTGAAGAGCAGGATGAGAACACAGAAAGCGGTGGGGTCACAGTCCTCCAGTGTTCCTCAGAGGACAGCGGCGACACTCGTGGCTCCACAGTGGGCTGGGCAGCCATTGGGCGTGCCTTCGGGTGATGGCAGGTAGTGAGTCAGGAAAGTCTGACACCACGACGGGTCGCCAGACACCCCACATCCTCCTGTCACGGCTCATATGACAGTATTCAGACTCTATTCTCTAGGAGCGCAATGGTCGACCGCACATGATAGTGCCTCAGTGAACTGTCTGAGTGAAGCTGAGACAGCCCCCGGCCAGCGGGTTTCCCTGGTACGTCCCAAGTGGAACTCGAGTCGCACTAGCTCAGTGCCAGTATCCGGGATACTTGCCTCAGAAAAGGGTACAACAGCAGTAAGACACCCTTCCCAACTGAATCAGTTCATTCATGCAGGTCACTGAGGGAACAAGGCAAGTGGGCTCATACTAACAATTTCCATGTAAGTTTTGCTCGCACTTACAGTAACTGAAATAACATCACATATCCTCTCAGCCTGTCAAGTTTCAATTTGTTTTCTCCTTATACATTTATATAAAATAAAAAATATTTGTTTTAAATATCAATCCCCACAGCAAAAGTTGTTTTCAGAATTACTCACAGTGATATCAATTGTATCTAAATGAATAAATATGGGTAAAAAAATATATATAAAATAGAAAAGCCACTAAATTTTTATACTCCAGTAGACGAGTGGTTCAAGTCAGTGACAGTACAGTCAGAGTGCACGAATTGTTCAATTGTAGTTGAGCTGAGTCAATTTACACATTAATATTGAATAAGATAGTATTCTACTATACTTCAGTTGGAAAAGAAAACCTTTTCCCAAAGTAAGCATTTGTATCAGTCTCAAAAACTGACAGAAGAACTGAAGTCGTAACGATGCTTCATAACGACTTCATCTATAAAAGAACAACATAGTCACTATCTTAGATTTGATATTAATTTATTTATATAAAGTTTACTATCTCGAAAACTATATAATTATTCTAAATATGTACTGTGAGTGAGAACATCCACTTATGTACACAGAATGTATTAGTTTTATTATCATATCAACAGAAGGGAAGTTACTACACTTAACTTCTTTTTACCTTGCACTTACGTTTTTTTGTTTATGTTTTATTTGAGGTATTGTATGAACATAATGATTTCATTTATGTTTTGGTGTTATTAATTACTATTTGAAATCTGTATGAAAAATTGTCGCTGTTATGCAGTTTGAACACTGTTTTGAAATCCCTACATGATTAACTAAGCATGTTGGCCTGGAAATTAAACCTGGAACCGTGAGTTTCATAAGCAGTTCTCTTTCTCATGAGGCCCTCAAATAGGACCTTTACACCTCCCTTCTCTCATTCCTTCCAACATTCATATGTTAGCTAACCATAATCAGTTGTTACAGTTTGGCATAACAGAGCCATATAGTTTTCCAAATCACACAGATGAAACACAGTGGCATTATACTTACCAGCAGCTAGTGTGTGAACTTCAATCTCTCTAGGTAGAGTCCTATTGCCAGTCACAGTTTTACCAGTCAGTTGGAAATTGTAGGTCATGTCAGGCATAATAGCTGACAGTATCAAGTGGCCTTCTTTCTCTGTTATGAAGTATTTAAGATTCTCGCTTCCACAGAGAACAGACAGCTCGAAGTCCAATATTTCACAAGTCAGTGAAGTCTTATCATGTTCATACTGTTCAAAGAAATAACATTTCTCAGTAACATGTAATACCAGGCATTCATAACGTTTCTCACATCTCATAACATGCACAAAAACACGATACTGTAAAGGACAACAGAATTTGAAGACCTAACGATGTTAGACCAAGAAGAAGTACACTTCAATTATGAGAATAAAAAATGGCGTCTGATCTTCTGAATGCACCATCATAAATCTACATTAAATAAAGAAAATGGATGAAGTTGTACGCTGTGAAAGCTACATTGGAAGGAAAAGTATGATAATTCGCTAACTCAAGAAATACTTGAAGTAATTATAGAGTTAGAGTTTGCAAAAAACTGTAATGGAAGTAAACGACGATAAAACACTACTGTCTTACCACAACACGCTTTTCTACAGTAATGTTTTAATTTTTCAGGAAAATGTAATACCAAAAATTGGCAATATGTAATACAATCATTCACTCCTTTTTCTAAGCTTAACTGAAATTCTTCCAGCGAGCAAATGGGAAGTTGTGGTACAGAAAATGTAAACCAAAAACATTATGGTCGTCATGTTGATGTGATTGACGTTGAGGAATGGATGGACAGTACTGTAATAATAACTTTTTTTACATGTCAAATAATTTCTTTGGAAGAATGTGCAAGCAAGCACCATACCCTAGTTACAAAGGGTTCCATATTGCGCCATATGTAACGGACTGATGTTGTTTTCAGGAGAGTGGAAGCATTAACTCTCATCAGTCCAGTCTGACTGTGGTTTCCTGTGTTTACCTAACATTACTTCAGGTAAATGATGAGATGAATCATACTATAAAATCATAGGCAGCTACTAACGCCATACTTGTCAACATAGACATGTAAATATCTAACTGCATTATTAAATTAATTGTGTATTCTTTTTTGTTAAACTGTAATGCTATAATTGTCGACTATGCTTGTGAAACTGATACACAGATGGATGAAGTCATTGTTGTAACTTCTATTACTACACAGAAATAGGGAAAACCCTGATTTCACTCAACTACATTCAAATTAATTTTTTGTGTGTGTGTGTGTGTGTGTGTGTGTGTGTGCGCGCACGTATCCATCTGTCAATGGATAATATCCCAAGCAGTTTTGTATTTGTTTATGAAATAAAAGTTGCCAATATTAAGGATAATATAAAACTATAAATCTTCCAAGTAACTAAATATGTTTGCAAGATAAAACTCCCTGCCTACATATTGCTTTTTAGGAGACTAAAAGAAATAAAACAAAGAAAAATATTATCACTTGTTTCAGTAAATTCTAATAGACAAATCTGTCAGAAGTTTCCAGATACATTTAAATACCAATTGCAACAGTTATTTATTCAAATATAAATCTTACAACCTACTACACAAGTTATTGCTTATTCAGTAGCTTGTAGCTGCATACTCACAGACCATTCCAGGAGAACACTAGTGTCATCTACATCTCTTACTGCAAATTTGTAGTCTCCTTGAACTGGATCTATCAAAGGAGTAAAAATATATAATAAAATTTTAAAAAAACGTGAACTTTGTTTAGTCTTTATCATGAAAATTACTGAAGTTGAATGAAACATCAAATTAGCTGTTACTAGCCACTTTTAGCACAATTGATAACAAATATTAAACTGGTTTATTTCGAAAAATAAACATGACTAAAATGTTGAAATTCTAATACTGATAATTGTTCATTAGTACACCACTACAGCGAAACAGAACACAGAAACACCTACTGTCAAATAGCAAACTGAAGAAACTTACAGAAAAATATGTTTCACCAAATTAAATGTTGCGAACCAATAGGACATTGCTCCTATAGCGAAGGATTAAATATGAGATTTATTGTGGAAATGTAGAAGGGAGTAAATTATTTCAGTTCCGAAAGGCTCATTAAAGTTCCGGATGGAGAAGGACTTGCAGTACTAGAAGCCGAATTTGGCCAGTTCCTTAGTGAACATGATACACACGATGGACGGAACATGGTGACTATAGCGTTACGTCATTTTCCATATTTTGAAACATGAGGCACAGACAGTTTTAACTTCGAGAAATTACGACATCAGGGGAAGAATAGTTCGAATTAAAGCTATTATAATCCACCACATATAAATAAGTGAACATCTATTGGAAACCAAAGAATAGGGTATCGCAAAAACAGCTGTAAAGGGCGTTACGACACCGTACGAATTTGATGCGTCTGTCCACGATTCTCTATCCTGCGCAACTCTCTTCCTCTCCCAATAACTGCTAGGCCCTGAATCCTTGTGAATATGTTTACTGTATTCATCTCTTGATCTTCCTGTAAAATTTTTAAACCGTCACCATCCTCCAACATTAAACTTGTGACACCTTAAGATTTATCAACCAATCCTTTCTTTTGGTCAAGTTGTGCTACAAATTTCTTTTCTCCGCAATTCTGCTCAGTACCTCCTCATTACTTAAACGATCTACCCACCTAGTATACAATGTGTGGTGTCACCGCCAGACACCACACTTGCTAGGTGGTAGCCTTTAAATCGGCCGCGGTCCGGTAGTATACGTCGGACCCGCGTGTCGCCACTATCAGTGATTGCAGACCGAGCGCCGCCACACGGCAGGTCTAGTCTAGAGAGACTCCCTAGCACTCGCTCCAGTTGTACAGGTGACTTTGCTAGAGATGGTTCACTGACAAAATACGCTCTCATTTGCCGAGACGATAGTTAGCATAGCCTTCAGCTACGTCATTTGCTACGACCTAGCAAGGCACCATTACCAGTTGCTATTGATACTGTGCATAATGTACCGTCAAGAGCGACGTTCACCATTTATGGATTAAAGTTAAGTATTCCACCAGCTACGTCCGTATTTTCTAAATTATAATTTCCTTGTCCTGTTCCAGACCTCACTTCAGCCTGCGTGAGCTAAAACGCGTGCCTCTCGGCTTCCACTAGTAACACGGTGTTGGCTCTCCTGCCAACCACAACACAATGTTCTTCTGTAGCACTACATTTCAAAAAACCTCTGTTCTCTTCTTGTCTAAACTGTTTATCGTCCATGTTTCACTTCCATATACGGCCACACTCCAGGCAAGTACGTACGCGAAAGACTTTCAAACTTTTTAATTTACAGTAGACGTTAACAAACAGAGACTCTACTCTTGTCACTGCCAATCTACATTTAATACTTTCTGTACTTCGGCCATTATGTTATTTTGCTATCCATAAAGCAGAAACCGAGCGAGGTGGCGCAATGGTTATCACACTGGACTCGCATACGGCAGGACGACGGTTCAATCCCGCGTCCGGCCACCCAGATTTAGGTTATTCGTGATTTCCCTAAATCGCTCCAGGCAAAATGCCGGGTTGGTTCCTTTGAAAGGACACGGCCGACTTCCTTCCCCATCCTTCCCAAATCCGATGAGACCGATGACCTCTCGGTTTGGTCTCTTCCCCCAAACAACCCAACCCCTAAATTATCTTCTAAGAGACGTCGTAGGGTCAGTGCTACCTTGTGTGCTTTCAAATTTCTCCGGAATCCAACCTGATCTTCCGCGAGGTCGGCTTCTACCAGTTTTTTTCCATTCTTCCGTGAAGTATTCGGGCTATTATTTTCAACCATGACTAATAAGTCTAGTTCGCTATCATTCAAGCTTGTCAAAATCTGCGCTCTCTGGAACAAACTATTTATCATAAATACAATTTGGCTATCATTGTAAAATACTCTGATGTACCAAAATATTATGACCACCTGCTTAATATCTTGTTCGTCCGTATTTGGACGAAATACATCGATGATTCTGCATACCAGGGTTCCGACATTTTGTGAGTAGGTTTGGGGAAGTATGTGACATTGAATGTAATCCGCTTAAATAACGGGCCACTGATTTGCGTACACCGTGATGGCGCCCGATAGTGACCCCTCTGGGTTCCACAGGATTTACATCAGATGAATTTGGTCGCCTAGACATCAACTTGAGTTCACTGTAATGCTCCTCTGGTTCAGAGACACCGACGTTAAACAGCCGAAATATGACCTCGCCGTCGGGGGGATGGCATCAAGCATGAAGTGGTTCGCAGCTGTCAGCGTGTCCTCCATCACCACCACAGTTCCCACGCAGGCACCGCAGAATATCACCCACAGTATAATCCTGCTCCCACCAGGGTACGCCAGTGGCGCGCTGCATTTTTCGAGCCGCCGTTCACCTCGATGACAGGGTTCGGGGAGACGATCAGCGATCTAGTAAAAACGTCATTCACCGGAACGGCCGACACGTTTCCACTGATCGACGGTCGAATCCCGATGGTCCCGTAATCACTGCAGTAGTAATTGACGATGCCGTTGGGTCAACATGTGAACACGTACGGATGATCTGCTGTGCAGCTCCATGCTCAACGATATTCGATTAACAATGTGCTCCGAAACACTTGTGCGTGCACCAGCATTGTGCAGAGATGCCACAGATCGCCATGTATCATACTGTGCAGAGCAGACAAGCCTCCGAACCCCACATTCTGTGAAGAGTCGTGGACGTCCAACCATTTAGCGCCTTGTGGTATTCTCACTGTCGTCCTACCTCTATCAGTAGATGCTCACGAGAGTAGCGCGTGGACACTCGACCAGCTTCGCCGTTTTCGGGATACTTGTTCTCAGGCGGTGCTTAATAATCATCTGCACTTTTTCAAAGTCACTTATGTCAATGGATCTCACCATTTGCCATCAGGCGGCATCCAAAGTCGCAGTGGGCAGTGGTCATAATGTTTTATCGTATCACCTGTAATAGCTCATGTGGAGATCGTGATACGCAGTTGCGAATATATATGAAACTGAGTAGTCGTTGATAAGAAGAAATTTAACTACTTGAATTTATGCATATGAAGATGGTATCTGTTCTTTCGGACATGTCCAAAAGAACAGATACCATTTTCATATATACAGGGTGTTACAAAAAGGTACGGCCAAACTTTCAGGAAACAGTCCTCACACACAAATAAAGAAAAGATGTTATGTGGACATGTGTCCGGAAACGCTTAATTTCCATGTTAGAGATCATTTTAGTTTCGTCAGTATGTACTGTACTTCCTCGATTCACCGCCAGTTGGCCCAATTGAAGTAAGGTAATGTTGACTTCGGTGCTCGTGTTGACATGCGACTCATTGCTCTACAGTACTAGCATCAAGCACATCAGTACGTAGCAGCAACAGGTTAGTGTTCATCACGAACGTGGTTTTGCATTCAGTGCAATGTTTACAAATGCGGAGTTGGGAGATGCCCATTTGATGTATGGATTAGCACAGGGCAATAGCCGTGGCACGGTACGTTTGTATCGAGACAGATTTCCAGAACGAAGGTGTCCCGACAGGAAGACGTTCGAAGCAATTGATCGGCGTCTTAGGGAGCACAGAACATTCCAGCCTATGACTCGCGACTGGGAAAGACCTAGAACGACGAGGACACCTGCAATGGACGAGGCAATTCTTCGTGCAGTTGAAGATAACCCTAATGTCAGCGTCAGAGAAGTTGCTGCTGTACAAGGTAACGTTGACCACCTCACTGTATGGAGAGTGCTACGGGAGAACCAGTTGTTTCCGTACCATGTAGAACGTGTGCAGGCACTATCAGCAGCTGATTGGCCTCCACGGGTACACTTCTGCGAATGGTTCATCCAACAATGTGTCAATCCCCATTTCAGTGCAAATGTTCTCTTTACGGATGAGGCTTCATTCCAACGTGATCAAATTGTAAATTTTCACAATCAACATGTGTGGACTGACGAGAATCCGCACGCAATTGTGCAATCACGTCATCAACACAGATTTTCTGTGAACGTTTGGGCAGGCATTGTTGGTGATGTCTTGATTGGGCCCCATGTTCTTCCACCTACTCTCAATGGAGCACTTTATCATGATTTCATACGGGATACTCTACCTGTGCTGCTAAAACATGTGCCTTTACAAGTGCGACACAACATGTGGTTCATGCACGATGGAGCTCCTGCGCATTTTAGTCGAAGTGTTCGTACGCTTCTCAACAACAGATTCGGTGACCGATGGATTGATAGAGGCAGACCAATTCCATGGCCTCCACGCTCTCCTGACCTCAACCGTCTTGACTTTCATTTATGGGAGCATTTGAAAGATCTTGTCTACGCAACCCCGGTACCAAATGTAGAGACTCTTCGTGTTCGTATTGTGGACGGCTGTGATACAATGCGCCATTCTCCAGTGCTGCATCAGCGCATCAGGGATTCCATGCGACGGAGGGTGGATGCATGTATCCTCGCTAACGGAGGACATTTTGAACATTTCCTGTAACAAAGTGTTTGAAGTCACGCTGGTACGTGCTGTTGCTGTGTGTTTCCATTCCATGACTAATGTGATTTGAAGAGAAGTAATAAAATGAGCTCTAACATGGAAAGTAAGCGTTTCTGGACACATGTCCACATAACATGTTTTCTTTCTTTGTGTGTGAGGAATGTTTCCCGAAAGTTTGGCAATTCCTTTTTGTATCACCCTGTCTGCAATGTAAGTAGGAGATCCCGGGTTCAAGTCCCGGTCGGAGCACACGTTTTCAACTGTCCCCGTTGGCTTATATCAGCGCCTGTATGCAGCTAGGGGTATTCATTTCACTTGAATTTGTTGTGAAATGATCTGTGACTTTTCAATCAAGTAAACTGATAAAGTCTGAAAGTCCCGGTCACAGTTTTTCTCAGGTTTCTTGTTGACAATGGCGGGAGTGGGAATGGGCCGGAGACACGAGTAAGCCATAACACAATCTTTTATTCCAACAGTGTTCATACGTTGAACTGCTTTCAAGAAACCGTTATTATTCTGTAATAAGAGCTTCTTTAGCAAAACTACACCATATTACAGTTCCAATGGCTACTGAGTTGTATACTTGTACGTTGACCAATCACAGTGAAGTGGGTTAAGTCACATGTGTACTATGATTCGTTGCACTATGACTTCGTTTCCGCCATTTGAGTGCGCTGTCTAGAAAAACATTTAGTTTCAGCGATATTAGAGATAAAATTACATCTAAAAATATTAGCTTCATCCCTGTTTCTTAATTATCTATGTAACTGCCGATCTTTATTTTGTTAAAATGATAGAAATGATACTCCTTATCCCCTCTATTCTTCGAATATCAGTAAGTTAAGGTTGTACCATTCCTGTAACTTGGGTTTTGTGTCGAATAATAATATTATTGGAACCATTTCGTTAAAATTATTTTGTTTATCTCTTGGCTTCTAAGTAGGTCAGAAGTTGTAAGTTCGCTGACGCAACGATCGTGCGTCATAACCCATTGTCGCGTTCCCATTTCAACTCTTGTAAGTCGAACCTGCAGTCTGTCTTTCAGCAAGTCCAGCAATTTAAAATCCAGGATGGAATAATGACAGTATTGTGAAAAGAATAATTTCTACTCACCATATAGTGGAGATGCTGAGTGACAGATAGGCACAACAAAAAGACTGTCGAACAAAGCTTTCGGCCAAACAGGCCTTCATCAGACTAGACAACACACTCACACACACACACACACACACACACACACACACACACACATGACGAAAGCCTCTCGCTGCCAAGGCCAGCTGAAGGCGTGTTTGGCTGAAAGTTTTGTTTGACAGTCGTAATGTTGTGCCACCTTGCGACTTAGCATCTCCGCTATTCGGTGAGTAGGAACAATCCTTTTCATAATAAGTCCGACTATTATTATTACTATTATTATTACCATAATTTTTTTTTTACATTTAACAGTAACACGGTTTTCCGTCATCAGACTCGCCGCTTTCCGACGACGACACTTAAAAGTGGCAGTTACGTTCGTACTGCATCGTCATGTACTGGCCACTATACCGAAATGGTGGCACAAATCTTTCCCTAAGTATTTTGTGACTGTCTGTCACTGTTTTATGGTTTTTTCCGAGGAACACCGCCAATTGACCATTGTTTATTTGAGTGCAATCCAAGTTTCGGCCTTTTATGCCATTTTCAAATATATGATTTAATGTCTTTAACGTATATTGCAGGACTTGCAATGTAAAATACTTGAAAATGGCATAAAAGCGTCAAAGTCAAATGCCGGGGTTTTCCTTTGATAAATATTGTATGACTTTTGTTCAGATGTTTTGTTTTTATTTCAAAATTATTGGTTTTGGGCAATGTCGTGAAGCTAAAGAACGAGAAGGGACATGTTGGATATTTCGAGAAATTGCGCAGTAAAGTTTCAATAAAATCGCATAAATAAGACATTTCAAGTATAAGGAATGTGAGTTATTATTCAGATTAGTCATTGTTTTAGAACATATATACAGTAACGACATGTGTTTAAAATGATAAATCTGCCCACAATTCTATTCTTAAAAATTTATCAGTCGGTACTTAACATTGTTTACTTGGAAACTGAGTGCACTTGAGATGAGCTACCACTAACTTTCCACTGCTTAGTTGCTGGACGAATTAATGCAACGTTACTGTGATATCTCTCAAAAACAGAAATTTAAAAGGTTCGAACTGTTGCAGTGTTTAACACTATCATTTGCGTTAGCAATAACAAGCTATAATAACCTCAAAACTTACTCCATCATTCAGCATAACAGAAAACTAATTTTAGTAACCTCATCACAGCAGCACATGAACAATGTTAAGCGTGGCCTTTAACGTGTCTAGGTCCACATCCTGACACGCAAACTTGCGTAAACAATGATGAGCGACACTATTTAATACCGTTTGTTTGCCTAAATAGATGTTCTCATTTACCTCATTAGCAACAACTTTTTAAGCACATTTGTGTTCAGGAGTATATCGTGGATCTTTATCAACGTTGTCCTCAGATCCGTGCAAATCGTTCCTGAAAACCAGTTTCCTGCCGTGGACATTGCACGCGTTACTGCTACTGGCCGGTTTATTTTTGGCACTTACTACTGTTTACACTTACATATCCCGACAGAATTGTCATTAGCGAGAATTTTAAATTAGAAGTAACGCGCCATTTATCGGTTTACAGTGGAATTTTCAACTGCTTGCAGCTGAGGACTTGATATCATACATCGTAGTTACAGAGTCACCTGCGTAACGAAACTATCAGTTGATTGTCATATACTATATGAAAGTAAACTTGGCATGTAGGTTGGCGACATTGTCCGAAACCGATCATTTTGAAATAAACCAGCGTCATTTTCATGTCTTCCATTGGTGGTCAGTTGCTTCTACAGGGAAAAAAATCACAACACCAAGAAATAATTAATGTACAGTAACGAAATTCCCGGTATACGTATGACTAGATAACATAACTTAGGTGATTAACATCGCAAGACCACAGATTAACGTAAGCTCGAGATATGCCATTGCAGATCCGAAGTGGCGGTACATTAATAACCGGCGTAACGGCCAGAACGTTGAATGCAAGCGTGCAAACGTGGAAGGGTTTCGTTGTACAGGTGCTGGATGTCAGTTTGTGAAATGGAGTTGCACGCGTGTGGCACTTGGCCGCCCAATAAAGGGACGGTTAATGCCGGTTGTGGATGACGCTGGAGTTCTAGTTCAATGATATGCAGTATGTGGTCGATTGCAGGCAGATCCGGTGATCAAGCAGGCCAGGGCATGTTGGGTTACAATAGCAGTATGTGGACGAGCGTTAGCCTGTTGGAAAACACCCCCTGGAATTCTGTTCATGAATGGCAGCACAACACCTAGAATAACCAGATCGGCATGAGATTTGCATCCAGGGTGCGTGGGATAATCTCGAAAACGCTTCTACTGTCATACGAAGTCGCACCCCAGGCCATGACTCCAGGTGCAGGTCCAGCGTGTCTATCACGCAGACAGCTTGGCTGCAGGAGCTCAACTGGACTCCTAAACACACAGCCATCACTGACAACGAGCGAGAACCAGCCTCCGTCACAAAACACAACGGAACTCCACTCTGCCCTCCAATGAGCTCTCGCTCAACGCCAGTGGTGTAGCAAATGGCGGGTCAGTGGAATGCAAGCTTTAGAACATTTGGCTTGCAGCTGTCCTCGGAGTAACCGATTCGTGACAGTTCATTGTGTCACTGTGGTGCCCACTACTGATAAAATTGCTGCTGAAGATGCAGTACGATGTGCCAGATCCGTAAGCTGGAAACCGATGGTCTTCCCTCTCGGTAGTGCAACTGGCCGTCTGGGGCCCGATCTTCTTGTGACCGTACATTCTCCCGACCACCTCTGCGAGCAATAACGTACAGCGGCTAGGCGTACATTGCTGCCAAGTCTTTCTGCAGTATCCCAAAAGGACATTCAACGTCTTCTAGCCCTATTACGCGACCTCGTTCAAACTCAGGGAGGTGTTGAGAATGGCGTTTTTGTCGCCTTAAACGCATTCTTGAGCAATATCAACTCACTACATCAAATATCAAAGGTAACTAACGCTTACGACCGTTACAGCGTGTATTTAAATCAAACCTGATTTACGTCCTCTTAGCGGCGATACTAGTGCCATTCTTATGCGACTGGCTTGAAATCTGAATACACGTCATCTTTCAGATGTAGAAACACGCCTACCGATTTTCGTTTATAGCGCATTTATGATTTCCCAGTCTGAAGTTATCACTCGGACTGATAAATCTAAAGGGTGTTACAAAAAGTTACGGCCAAACATCCAGGAAACATTCCTCACACACAAAGAAAGAAAATATGTTATGTGTACATGTGTCCGGAAACGCTTACTTTCCATATTAGAGCTCATTTTATTACTTCTCTTCAAATCACATTAATCATGGAATAGAAACACACAGCAAAAGAACGTACCAGCGTGACTTCAAACACTTTGTTACAGGAAATGTTCAAAATGTCCTCCGTTAGCGAGGATACATGCATCCACCCTCCGTGGCATTGAATCCCTGATGCGCTGATTGCTGCCCTGGAGAATGCCGTACTGTATCACAGCCGTCCACAATACGAGCACGAAGAGTCTCTACATTTGGTACCGGGGTTGCGTAGACAAGAGCTTTCAAATGCCCCCATAAATGAAAGTCAAGAGAGTTGAGGTCAGGAGAGCGTGGAGGCCATGGAATTGGTCCGCCTCTACCAATCCATCGGTCACCGAATCTGTTGTTGAGAAGCGTACGAAAACTTCGACTGAAATGTGCAGGAACTCCATCGTGCATGAACTACATGGTGTGTCGTACTTGTAAAGGCACATGTTCTAGCAGCACAGGTAGAGTATCCCGTATGAAATCATGATAACGTGCTCCATTGAGCGTAGGTGGAAGAACATGGGGCCCAATCAAGACATCACCAACAATGCCTGCCCAAACGGTCACAGAAAATCTTTGTTGATGACGTGATTGCACAATTGCACGCGGATTCTCGTCAGCCCACATATGTTGAGTGTGAAATTTTACAATTTGATCACGTTGGAATGAAGCCTCATCCGTAAAGAGAACATTTGCACTGAAATGAGGATTGACACATTGTTGGATGAACCATTCGCAGAAGTGTCATAGGCTGGAATGTTCCGTGCTCCCTAAGACGCCGATCAATTGCTTCTAACGTCTTCCTGTCGGGACACCTTCGTTCTGGAAATCTGTCTCGATACAAACCTACCGCGCCACCGCTATTGCACCGTGCTAATCCACGGGCATCTGCCAACTTCGCATTTGTAAACATTGCACTGACTGCAAAACCACGTTCGTGATGAACACTAACCTGTTGATGCTACAAACTGATGTGCTTGATGCTAGTACTGTAGAGCAATGAGTGGTATGTTAACACAAGCACGGAAGTCAACATTACCTTCCTTCAATTGGGCCAACTGGCGGTGAATCGAGGAAGTACAGTACATACTGACGAAACTGAAATCTCTAACATGGAAATTAAGCGTTTCCGGACACATGTCGACATAACATCTTTTCTTTATTTGTGCGTGAGGAATGTTTCCTGAAAGTTTGGCCGTACCTTTTTGTAACACCCTGTAGAAGCATTAGTCGAACCACGCTCCAACAAAAAACAGCAACTGACAGGCAGAAAATAATGCTCTTTTGCACAAGGAAGGATCGTGGAAATCTCGATATGACATGTATGTCCAGCTTTGACACTGTTTCATTAACCGAAAACTAAATGTCGATATTGCTAAATGAACTTTGGTCACAATGTAGGTTCACTTTATCCCACATACTCTCTTGTTGATATAACCTTCTGTGCCTCTCGCTCTGTTACTGAGCTGGAAAGACTTGAACGAATCTGCGAGTGAGATTGGTATCCTATTGTGGTCACTTTGACGGGCACTAATGACCTCGTGTTTCGCGCCTTAAAACACCATTCACATCATCTATGCAATACATTACTTTTAGAACGAGCTTGCCTGCAGGCTCCACGTAACCTGCCTCTAGAAAAATGGAAATATAATGAAAATGACAGAAAATTATATTTAGCATGGGTAAAAGAGGAAATAAACAATGCCCCTCCCAATCTTTTTGGGTGGACAGCACATGACTTGCTCATGGACGCATTACGAAAGTAGCCTCAAAAATAGTGTTGAAAATTGTTCTCCACCCATGAAACAAGCAGTCCGTGACAAGAAATTGCCTGCATTACCCTCTAGGTATTACTTTAAAGAGATCATCACTACGAGAATTTAGACAGTAATGCCACGGGCATACGGCAGAGAATTATGAAGTTTAGAAACAAAAAGGAAAATTGCTCACAGTGTACGAGTCACTCACACAATCATGCTTCCATCTGATAAGCCGCAAGCAATATCATTGTATGTCACTGTGCCGGGTCACTTCTTGTGCACTTCCATTAACATAAGAGAACTTCAACTGGAATTTAAGTAAACGTATAGTACCATGACTTTGACAGGCGACATTTGTTACCTGGTTATTTAATATTTGTCATCAGAGGCATCACAATATATGCTACTCGTCTTCAACTAAACCAAGCCTACAGAGACTCTCTGAGTGAGAAGGGTCACCAGAATTTTTGTGCCCACAATAAAGCAAGAAAAAGAGGCTGGTCACTAGTTGTTGCAAACAAAGTGGTCTAAGCACATGCGTCTGCAGTAATTTGCAGTTAATTGATAAAAGAAACTAGAACGATGGAATAACATTTTTCCCGAGACGTATGAGTCTCAGCTCTACCTTCAATAAGGACAGAAGCTTAAACAATGAATTAAAATTTGTGTCACAGCCGGGACTTCTACTCAGGTCTCCCGCACACGAGGCAGATATGCTAGCCATTATACCAGCATAGCGTTCTGACTGTCGCAGTTGCACGGACTACCTAACTCCAACACCCTCCTTAACACAAATTCAAACCTGCAGCCCTTTTTTCCTTTCAACGTTGTCACTATTGCCGAGGCCCTTCGACATTTGAATAGAACCCCAGCTTTGCACAAAATGGGGAAAACTAGAATGCAGATTATTTTTGCCAGGCATTCACAGAACCGTCAGAAAAGGATGACAGGATTTGAAAACCTTGCATGGCGCTCCTGAAATATCCTTTCTGATCTGAGCTCCACTCGTGCTTTCATTGCAGATATCTTCAGACTGTTGCTTCACACTTGTTGTGTACACATTTGGTCCACTTCTGGGATAGTCGTCCTTTGTAGAATCCTGCAACGGCTTGGCACGCTTCAACCCAATACCATATACAAGGTCACTGCTGGAAGTGAAACCTGTGTAGCTCCAACATTTCAACCATCACGAAATTCATAGCACATACGCTCCAACAGCCACATCTCTCTACTGCATCTGGTCTGAGCACTTATCTGGAAGGTGGAAGAAGACCCCAGGGAGTTAACGTGCGCTTGACGTGAATTTGTACACGTCTCTATGGCAACGTGTGAGTGTTGGCGCAGTTCAAAAGACGACAACTGCATTCAGTCACGTAGCTTCGGTACTGCCAGCAGCGTTCTCCACTTCGCAGTCGGAAGGTGGCAACAGCGTGCCCAACCGCCAGCGTTCTTCCTCCAACGTATGACGTGTACATCACGCCCAGACTCTACTTCACTGTTGACTGATAAAAAAATGCGCTGATCATACAACCGTCCAGATCCCAGACTGTAGTATTAGCTTTCCAGTACGTGGAGAACCGTGCTGCTACGTTGCCCTAAAACATGGAACGATATCGGTAATGGCAACCGTCAGATTCCTCGGCCTAATGTTATGTCAACTTCAGGCATAGAGTACTTACGTCATACATCTTGTTAGGAGTCAAATTTCCCTGTGGACTGACACATTTTTGCTGGGAGACACATCCCACCCTATTGTACCTATTGCTAGTATGGACAAACTTGAAGGATAGTGAGATCTTTTACCATAGACATATCAAGCTAACATTTGCCAAATTAGATTAAATGCAAAGTTTGTGCCTTAAATAGCGACCAAAGCTCTGCTATTGACAGTAGGATATATATTTCTTTATTTCCGGCTCAGTCAAAACGGACCTCGCGTTGTAAGGAGATGTGTGGATTATAAACATAAATATGGTTTACCATTTCTGTGCTCTTTCTCATTGTAACACAAATACCGAACATCATTTCCAGCAGTTTCTATTTAATAGCTTAAGCAAAAATTTATTTGCTATAAGATCCATTAAGCAGATGACTTGCTGACCCTGATGATCGTTCTCTCTGCATTTCCATCACTTCAACCTGAGATTTTCTGAGATACAACAAAAAGTGCATGAAGGCAGGGCGATTTGCTATCTTTAAACTTACCTATGCATTTAGTTCTTGCTTTACTTTCTGGCACATCTATTTGGTAACTACCACCATCCTTATCAATGAGAATAACTCGGATTTCATAGTTTTTCCCAGGAAGTAACCCCATAATTTCTGATTCTGCCGTGATTCCCAGTTCTGTTCCATTGGGAATTACTCTTGGAGATAATTTTGACCAAACATTTTGTTTCTCTTCCTGTAAAAAAGAAACGTATAAGATTTGTAACTAAATAATTATAAAATGTTATCTGATTTTCACATAATTCAAAGTCAGAGGCTCAGAAGGCTAATACACATTCTCCATGCCATCGTTGTGTAGTTTATCAAAAAGTATTAAATACTTTGACCATGATGACAGTGAAGGGTAACAAGTTTACTTACTTAACGACTTACCGAAACTCATGCTCAAAATCGAATCATTCAACAAAGAGGCAACACAGCGATAACGTATAGGAAACATGAAAAATTATCACCAATGGCTGAGCATATGTACGTAGAGTTAACGATGTAACTTAATGTACTCCCAAAAGTAATGTATTCCAGAAAGAACAGAACATAATAGTGTAATGGTTATCGCTTCTTTGGCAATACCCCTAATGGTATGTATAACGATGCTGCTCAGTAATCAGGCTCATTTGTGTCGAGATAATAGAAGAAAAAACTAGTACATTAACAAAATTGTTACTTATTACTATTATATAAATTTATAGTAAAACCTGTGGGTTGCATTTGTCAAGAAATCAGTACAGATGAACAATTTAACTTCTTATAAAATATATTCTTGAAAACAGGAAGACATAGTAGCCACTGCAAAGTGAAGTGAAGTGTACATAGAAGATGGAGCTTAATAAAACTGAGAGGAATAGTAATAATGACAATTTAAGTTGCTCCAAATCGTTTCGCTCTTTTAGCATCCGACAGAGGTTAATGCAACGAGCAACCAGATTCTCATGGGGTAGGACTCAGATGACTATTGATGATATGAGCGCACTGACAGAGATACAAACACATCCATACAAGAGACCGCTTTATGGTAAGTACCTGAATATCGTGCAGGGCCCGCGCGACTACGCAGAAATACCACAACATAATGTGGCATGGACTAGACTAATGTCTTAAGTCATGCTGGAGAGAACTGACACCATGACACCTGCAGGGCTGTCCGTAAGTCCGTAAGAGTACGAGGGGTTGCAAATCTCTTCTGAACAGCACGTTGCAAGACATTCCAGATATGCCCAATAATGTTCATGTCTGGGGAGTTTGATGGCCAGCGGAAGTGTTTAAATTCAGAAGAGTGTTCTGCAGCCACTTTGTACCAATGCTGAATGTGTGGGATCTCGCATTGTCCTGCTGGAATTGCCCAAGTCCGTCGGAATGCACAACGGAAATCAATAGATGCAGATGATCAGACAGGATGCTTACTTGCGTGTCACCTGTCAGAGTCGTACGTAGACATATCAGGGGTTCCATGTCACTTCAACTGCACACGCCCCACACCCTTACAGAACCTCCACCAGCTTGAACAGTCCCCTGCTGACATGCAGGGTCCATAGATTCACGAAGTTACCTTCATACCCGTACACGTCCATCTGCTAGATAAAATTTGGAACGAGACTCGACCAGGCAACATGTGTCCAGTCATCAACAGTCCAATGTCCGTGTTGACGGGTCCAGGCGAAGCGTGAAGCTTTGTGTCGTGCAGTCATCAATGGTACACGAGTGGACTTCCGCCTTCGAAAACCCATAGCGATGATGTTTCGTTGAATGGTCTGCACGCTGACACTTGTTGATGGCCCAGCATTGAAATATGCAGAAATTTAAGGAAGGGTTGCATTTCTGTCACGCTGAACGATTCTCTTCAGTGGCCTCTGCTCCAGTTCTTGCAGGATCTTTCTACAACCGCAGCGATGTCGGAGATTTTATGTTTTACCATATTCCTGATATGGATAGTGCACTTGTGAAATGGTCGTACTGGAAAATCCTCACTTCATCGCTACCTCGGAGATGCTGTGTCCCATTGCTCGTACGTCGACAATAATACCACGCTCAGACTCACTTAAATCTAAATAACTTGCCATTGTTGCAGCACTAACCGAAAACTGTGCCAGACGCGTTTTGTCTGATATAGGCATTGCCGACCGCAACGTCGTATTCTGCATGTTTACATATCTCTATATTTGAAAACTAATGCCTATAGCGGAGTCTTTGGTGCTTCAGTGTATATACCACCGTCTTAAGACATCAGTCGAAGAACATAAAATCCTTAAGTCGCAAATGAGCTCTAAATCATTCGTTTTCTGAAATTCTTTAGAGATGTTCACTTTTTTCAGTACTATGTGTCTCTTTCTTTTATTTTTTTCTTTTCACTAGCATGCTTGAGAAAGTTCTTAGTCTATCTTGGACACGGGTAAATAAATTTAGATTGGCTATTTTAATAACAGGCTCCATACGAATTCTCTGGTAATGCTTTTACAGGCCCTCTAACTTCCATAACTGGTTGTAGTTTTATTTTTTAACTTTAACAAATGAAAATGACTCAACGTTTGATTTGATGCAATTTCTTATGAACCTCAGACGACTCGAAATGTGCTTAGAACTCATTTTCATCCTTATTGAAGAGAGACCACTTGGTAGCTTCTATCTTGCAGTTACATGTTTTCGCGTGTAGAATAGTGCCTCCGAAATTTTAGATCTTCTCTCAGCAAGTTGTCCCAGGTCTAGTGTAACAGCTCCTCACGTTAATGCTTCAAACACTTCACTTAGTTAATGACTATGTTTTTCGCTTCGTTAATCGTATTCAGCTCAACATATAATGTTAGTCCAATTTGGAACTATGTTATATTCTCTTCTGGTTTCCTTTCAGAACCAGAGCGTTTGATTAACCCACTGCTCCTCCGTTGCTAAAATCATTACCAACAATATATTTTTGCATGAAACAGTAATGTAAGCATGTCATTTTGATTTTTGTAAGTTATAGGTATAAGCGTTAGAGAGAGAGAGAGCACAGCCAGATACTTATTTGAATGAGTTTTCTCTCTGCAGCGGAATGTGGGTTGATATGAAACTTCCTCGCAGATAAAAAGTGAGTGTTGGACCGAGCTCTTCCTACTGAGGAAGTTTCGCAGGAGAGCTTCTGTGAAGTTTGAAAGGTAGGAGACGAGGTGCTGCGGCAGTAGAGCTGTGAGGACGGGGCGTGAGTCAGATAGGGTTGCTCAGTAGGTAGACCACTTGCATGCGAAAGGCAAAGGGCCCTAGTCCGACTCTCAGTCCGATCTACAATTTCAGTGCAGCAGGAAGTTTCTGATATTTCCTTAGCCGAAATGTGTTAGATGATGGACGTAATCAGTAGTGCTCTGTTGACTTGTCTTTGTATCTGTTAGATGAAGAAAGAATTATTGTAAAGGTCAGCATGTATGAATATGATGTATGTATTGAAAAGCGAAAAGAAAATAAATTTTGAACGACTTTTTTTTCAAAAAAAAAAAAAAAAAAAAAAAAGGTGAGAGTGAGCGTTACGCAGTTTCATTGAGTGGTATATTAATATATCAACTGATTGAGCTGTTTGGTTATTGTAGAAATTTTCTGTTAACATTGTACCTTTTAAATCACTGTCCACTTTGTTAACCTTAGTATTGTTCGGAGCAATATTATGTGTGATGATCACGCGAAGTTTTACTCTGTCTTTTTGAATATATACTTTATTCTAAAATAATTGTCTTGGAACATCGTTTCATAGGAATTGTTGCTATCCCCAACCCGCAGTTTAAAGGAGGTTTCTCGTTACGCGTTACCAAATTGCACTGTACGGTGTGCTACAGTTTAAATGTTGTTTGGAAATTTTATTTAAAAAATAGAAATCTAGCTTAGCCGTTGCTGTTGTGCTTTCGAGAAATCTGCAACAATGTTGACGAGAGGCGAGGTAAGTGGAAATGTTGATTAGGGGCAAATAATTGTTTTACTTCAGTTGTGCATTTAACATAAAGACAAGCTGTATTCAGACCAGTTACAGTTCAACAGTTCACTTTAGTCAAAGGTTCGGATGTGAGTTTAACTTGGATAAAAGTTTGTTGGTGCATAATTTTGGTATTATGTAGACTTTTCATAGCGTGGGAGGTAAATTAGGGCTAAATTTCACACAAAAACACATAGTGGGGATCTTAGGAACACTTATTTAAGAGATCCATTCATAAAGTAATGTTTAAGCCTATTCTCTCCCTATATTTACTGAGTATTCATTGTTGTTGTTGTGGTCTTCAGTCCTGGGACTGGTTTGATGCAGCTCTCCATGCTACTCGATCCTGTGCAAGCTTCTTCATCTCCCAGTACCTACTGCAGCCTACATCCTTCTGAATCGGCATAGTGTATACATCTCTTGGTCTCCCTCTTCGATTTTTACCCTCCACGCTGCCCTCCAATACTAAATTGGTGATCCCTTGATGCCTCAGAACATGTCCTACCAACCGATCCCTTCTTCTAGTCAAGTTGTGCCACAAGCTCCCCTTCACCCCAGTTCTATTCAATACCTCCTCATTAGTTATGTGATCTACCAATCTAATTTTCAGTATTCTTCTGTAGCACCACATTTCGAAAGCTTCTATTCTATTCTTATCTAAACTATTTATCGTCTACGTTACACTTCCATATATGGCTACACTCCATACAAATACTTTCAGAAACGACTTCCTGACATTTAAATCTATGCTTGATGTTAACAAATTCCTCTTCTTCGGAAATGCTTTCGTTGCCATTGCCAGTCTACATTTTATATCATCTCTACTTCAACCATAATCAGTTATTTTACTCCCCAAATAGCAAAACTCCTTTACTACTTTAAGTGTCTCATTTCCTAATCTAATTCCCTCAGGATCACCCGACTTAATTCGACTACATTCCATTATCCTCGTTTTTGTTGATGTTCACCTTATACCCACCTTTCAAGACACTGTCCATTCCGTTCAACTGCTCTTCCAAGTCCTTTGCTGTCTCTGACAGAATTACAATGTCATCGGCGAACCTCAAAGTTTTTATTTCTTCTCCATGGGTTTTAATACCTACTCCAATTTTTTGTTTCCTTTACTCCTTGCTCAATATACAGATTGAATAACATCGGGGAAAGGCTACAACCCTCTCTCACTCCCTTACCAACCGCTTCTTCCCTTTCATGCCCCTTAACTCTTATAACTGCCATTTTGTTTCTGAACAAATTGTAAATAGCCTTCACTCCCTGTATTTTACCCCTGCCACCTTCAGAATTTGAAAGAGAGTATTCCAATCAGCATTGTCAAAAGCTTTCTCTAAGTCTACAAATGCTAGAAACGTAGGTTTGCCTTTCCTTAATCTTTCTTCTAAGATAAGTCGTAGGGTCAGTATTGCCTCACATGTTCCGATATTTCTACAGAATCCAAACTGATCTTCCCCGTCGTCGGCTTCTACCAGTTTTTCCATTCGTCTGTAAAGAATTCGCGTTAGTATTTTGCAGTTGTGACTTATTAAACTGATAGTTCGGTAATTTTCACATCTGTAAACACCTGCTTTCTTTGGAATTGGAATTATTATATTCATCTAGAAGTCTGAGGGTATTTCGCCTGTCTCATACATCTTGCTCATCAGATGGAAGAGTTTTGTTAGGCCTGGCTCTCCCAAGGCTGTCAGTAGTTCTAATGGAATGTTGTCTACTCCGGGGGCCTTGTTTCGACTCAGGTCTTTCATTGCTCTGTCAAAACCTTCACGCAATATCATATCTCCGATTTCATCTTCATCTACATCCTCTTCCATTTCCATAATATTGTCTTCAAGTACATCGCCTTTGTATAGACCCTCTACATACTCCATCCACCTCTCTGCATTCCCTTCTTTGCTAGGAACTGGGTTTCCATCAAAGCTCTTGATATTCATGCAAGTGGTTCTCCTTTCTCCAAAGGTCTCTTTAATTTTCCTGTAGGCATTAACTATCTTACCCCTAGTGAGATAAGCCTCTACATCTTTAAATTTGTCCTCTAGCCGTCTCTGGTTAGCCATTCTGCACTTCATTATCACGAATATTTGACTCTCGATTGACTTGAAACATCGTGGCGGGTTAAAACTGTGTGCCAGACTGAGACTCGAACTCGGGACCCTTTCCTTTCGCGAGAAAGTGCTCTACAGACTGAAATACCCAAGCAAGACTCGAGACCCTTCCCCAGAGTTTTGCTCCCGCCAGTACTTCGTCTCCTAATCTCCAAACTTTACAGAAGCTCTCCTGCGAAACTTGCAAGACTTTCGTTCCTGGAAGGAAAGACACTGAGGAGAGACGGCTTGCTCAGCCACAGCGTGGGCGATGCAGCCAGTGTGAATTCCTCGCTCTGCAGGGGAGTGCGGTGGCGAGCGATGCCTCCGACCGCGGCCCACCCCCCTGTCCTCTCTCTACTGCAGTTTCGCTGAGTGAGCTGCTACTTTTGTGGCCCTTTTTGTTTTCTTTTGTTCACTGCCAAGGAAAGTAGAAAGGATACTTTCTTACTAACTGGTCATACCGGACTCGAGATTCCATTACCGCAGCAACGTAAATTCGCCATCTGTCCCTGTCTTGGGCTATTTCCTTCCATTAACTTCAATACCTAGGCTCCTCAAATTGTCCTCCCATCTACGCCTCGGTCTCCCCACAGGACATTTTCCTTCTAGGTGCCCTACCAGTACTCTGCGCGCTGCCCTGCCCTCATCCATTCGAGCTACGTGACCCGCCCATAGCAGCCTACGTGATTTAATAATACTGATTATGTCAGGACTTGAATAGAGTTCGTGAACCAGCAAAGTAGATAGGATGTGCATAAAAATACGAAGATACAGTTTTTGAAACTATACGAACCTGCTGATGTTTCACAGTTTAATTGTAAAGAATACTATTTACAGCCAGTGAGAGACCAATACTGTATTAAGCGTCTCATGGGATACCGTTTTTGGAAGATGTTTCAGCTATAGCTGTCAGCTGTCGACACTATAGACGTGAAGCACACGGGTGCTGAGTTTCGATGCGCTATGGTCTATCTACGGATGTGCTGTCATTTTCCTCATAACTCTTTCCGAATTTTATGTGACAGGTGTCGTTGCTTTGTGGTGTGCTATAAGTATATTGTACTGCATTGTTACATCTATGTTGCACATATAGCAGAAACACTGACAACAACGTCCCAGGAAACGGCCCAAATTTTGTCGAAACAGATGGCCAAACAGCAGAGAAATAACGTCGCACTACAAAGCTGCGTAGACGTTTTAAGGTCAGATAGTGAGCAGAATGTTTCAGTCGGTATAACTGTCCTTTCTGTGGATTTCGAGATAAACAAACAGAGGATGTGTCAGCATTTGTTTACAATCTACAAACAGCGGCTAGTCTGGCTAACTGGCTAGTGGACTTGTGTTAACATAGGGCTACCAGGGGGCAACAGGCGCGCTGGTGCAGTTTGTTAGTGCAGGCTGCCTACATCAGGGCCATGTATGCACTCAGGGGCAACGCTATTGTTCTCCTTTGGTTGACAGGTACTTAACCTATCGATCTCCTTTGACTGACAGGTCCTTAACAGATTGTTCTGCTAAAAGTATCTTTCCTTTTGATTGATAGGCACTTAACGTATTGCCCCCCTGACTCCCCTCTCCACTCAGGAAACCTCTCCCCTTGCTGCTACAGGTACAGTTTCAGGTCTGAGTTATTGCAAAAGCCCCTCTCACTCTTATCAATCTGATTGACTACTTGATTAAATTGATTAATTAATTAACCTCTCCTCCTCTGGTAAACCCCCATCCTGTCCCACCCTCCCTCACAGAAACTGGAGGGAAAAAAACACTCAGTTGATCGGTCATTTGGAGGGAAATCGATTGCTGTGTATGGAATATTGTTTAAACAAGTTAGACAATGCGTGTTATATTGTTTATTTCAACAATTTGGAGGACCAAAGGCAGTGTATGGAATATATGGAAACTGGTGGAGAGGAAGGATCTCATAAAAGTAAATTAAACAGTATATTGTTTATTAATAAAAAATTCAGTTTGTAGCGTTGGATCTCTCTTGCTCATCATTCTCTGCTGTTTGGAAACACGTAGGTCCTGTAAGAAGTAATTGCATGGGGCAAACATGTTGCATAACCTAATGCTCAGCACTGCACTCTGGGTGTCTTAATCTAATATATCGCCCTTTGTAGGCACTTAACCTATCGTTCTTTTAAATGGTTTTCCATATCACCCCCATTTCCTTAAACTATTGTACCGCCTTTGATACCAAATTAAGTAATTAGTTATGTCCTCCCACCATTTTCTGATACGCTTTTCAAATTTCACATCCTTTTGAACGCCATTTCTGGCATACTCTTCTTTGTCACCCACCCCATTAAACTATTTCATTGTGTTTTACATAAAACTGAGCAAATTAACCTATTGTTCTGCACTTAACCTGCTGTTCAGCTTCATGTCACCCACTCACGCACACCCTCCCCTTAACTATTGTACCGCTAACACCACGTTGATATTAAAAAATTATGAAAATTAATTAAATTGATATTCTTCGCATGTATGGGGTAGTTTTTTTTTTTAATTTGGAGCATCCTATTGGTCAGTGAAATCGATGGAATATAATTTAAACAAAACATAGCTAATAAAAAACACACCCCACCACCCGACACCTGATCCTGACGCCACTGACCCCACACAGGCCCCCAGTTGTCAGGGTGCACCAGCGGGCCCGCCAAGTGACGATGTGGCCATCAGCTACCAAGCCGTGCACAGGTGTCCGTTGAGGTCCCGCAAGCATAGTGCAGTGGCATTCCTTTCATACAGGAAACCTGAGAAATTCCTGTCGAAATACGTGTTCACCTAGACACCGTTGCTGGCGTGACGATGCAGAGCTGCGGGTCCAGCACTACGGAAATCTGTTCCAATACTTCCCAGAATAGCTCATGGTGCATTGTTCCTAGCAATCCTAACACGACACGAGAGACGCATCGGCCTCGTGCATGTGTCTACCTGCCCAGCGAGCCAGACACATTGCCATAAGATGAGTGTGTAGTGTGGCTGGAATTTTCGGTGTCCTACAGCTACTGGTCTGGAGATGTCCTGATACCACAACCTCAGATGAGGGACAGCATCACACCAGGATGGGATGGATGGTCTGCTACAACTTTTCTTTGAACACATGAACAAAGATCTCAGAACTTTCTGTAGATAAACCCTGCAAAAGTTGTCTACAGAACATCAAATACATACAAGATTTACAAGAATATTGGGAGCCAGGAACATATTTACCAGTGTAACTACAATTAAATATTACGATTGCTGCTACAGTCTGACACCGATCGATGTTCAGGTAATCCTCTTGACAGCTGTGGTTCTGGAACAAATCTCAGTATCTATAGCGCACATAATTTTCCATGTAAAAATCTCTCTCATACCCTCACGGTTATTGATGTGCTGAATCGATTCGTCCCTCACGATAGGACACACACTCATTTTCTCTGGTCGTGCCACAACATAAACCACAGTAACATTATGCTGCAATATATACACATGTTACACAAACAGTGCGGTTATCTTTTATATCTGTACAGTGCCCGAAAAAATTATGGTATTACTACATTCACACTGGCTATATGTCTCGATTCTCCTCAGTCCTAGGAAATTATCTGACAAAGTCTTCGAATCAGCGCTCTTGGAAGGTGCTGAATCCTGCCAAGTTTCTCTCAAACAAGTGTTATTAAGGACAGGCGTCTGGTACTATGTGATAATGAATACCGCACCCGTGGATGTAATGCTTGGAAAGACATCACCGACAAAGGATGGCGTACTGTAGTCTAAATCACTATCGATACAACAGCTCGGAAAATGCGAGGGTACGCTTAGGGGTGCCGATGAGGGGACATATTGTTACAATCGTATTGCCCGTCGTATTTGTACACTATAGCAGGTCCAGTTGAACACTTACACTGCTATATTGTGCAGCTGTTTACGAAATGAATCTATCACCACTTAGGTTCGGACATATTCAACAGTGCGTGGAAATCACAATTCACCATGTCCAATCTATCCTTCCATTACGACTAGACATACATAATTTTTTTTTGTTTCTGTCTATCAGTTATGGATGTATAAAAAAATTATGATATGTCCAACTTGCACCAGCTGGGTGTCGTTTTCGCACTGCAAAGAAGCCCCCCGCCATTACGTATTTCTCGATGAATAAAGGATGTAACTACAATTTAAAAAAGCCGTAGTGTCTTTTCGGTTTGTCGATTTCGCCACTTCCACGAAATCTTTTGTTATTTTCGATACTTGTAAATCCAGCCAACACACAGTGGCGTCTTTTATATATTCATATTGGTACGAAAATGGGGTTCCTATAATTTCGACTACCTAGTTTCAACTACTTTTCCAGATTACCCAAGAACACCTTATCCTGCTAAAAATTGGTAAATAGTCTCCTATTTACGGTAATCCATTCACGTCTTTTGCATAATATATAGTGGAAAGCAGCAAAAATAGGTGACTGGGTGACCTGGAAAAGTAGTTGAAACTAGGTAGTCGAAAGTATAGCAACCCCCTTTTCATACCTACATGAGGTCATAGGAAATGTACACTAGCTTTTTATATCTCTACTGCTACACTTTTGGTAGAAATGCTGTCTATGATTTGGATTCAACTGTTTCCATCCAACCACATACCTGCATTGGATGCTATGGATTAGTCCTTTAATGATTACTGCCACTAGTGAGTCATATTTCTAGCGTCTCATATCTCGAAACGGGTCACCTTTCTCGGCCCTATCTGCTGCAGTAAAATTCCAGCGTGGTTTTAGGTAGTCCCTATGCATCTAGCAACTGCCGCCATTTTTGCAGCTTTAGACAAGTGATCATTCCTATGTACGTCAGAACTGAACAGAAGTCGGAGAAATCTATATGTACCTCCTTTTGCAACCCATGTAGAAACAGGTTAAGCTGAGTTACTGCTACACGACTGTGTTTTGATCATTCGATGGAAATTGGAAAGAGAAGGATTTTGCTACTGCACTCTGGTGTGTCCCCAAACTACATACAAGTACTACAGATCTACGCCCCTCAGGGTCCATTCACGTCTATCACCTCCAACTTGCTATCTTCGTTATTCTGTACCATCCAAGAGAGAAAAATTACGAACTATAAAAGCTCCACTAACTTCATCTGATAGAGAACTCGATAAGATTTTTACTGCATATCTCTCCTCCCATATATAAAAAACAAATACTACATGTGTGCCGGCATTGATCAACAGCACAGACCAGCTTAAAGTTTCATCACCTGTACTGTAAGAGGATGATCGCATCCCACAGACTGTACTATAAGTTGCAATGACACTCCATGTGACCCTGTGTCATTGTTTAAAACATTGTTTTTTTCTGCAGTAACACGTTTTGTATACTGCTATACTATTTTTTTTCCTGCGCTACGTGCTAAACTGACAGTAACACGTTCTGATCCATTGCCTCTCGGTGCTACCATAACACACCACACACTGGACGATTTTAAATAAAAGACAGTTGCAACTTAAGGAAACTGTAAGAGTTTCACAGCGTTGTGGAGAGTTTCCAAACTGCAGTCCAGAGGTGATTGACGACCTCTATACTTAAACTCGTGTGTCACAGTGACGGAATAGCTGATGGCTCTGCACTCCATTTCGACTGATTCCTCACATTGCAGTCATGTATGCAATCATTGCTTCGGTGCTAACCATCCCCAGGAGGTGTTGCCCCTCCACCAAAACTCTTTCTCCAACACAAACAAGTGATGTCAGTCAATCATTATGTGGTAACCAACAGTGGACCAGTGGACAGATGGGATGAAAAAGACACCGTCGATGTACTGTAATAATAAGCATCACAATTGATAGTGTCAACAATTTTGGCAAATATTCAGTAATTTCAACAACGACCAATGATGCGACAGCATGTTTCCAAATTTCAGTATCAAAGCTAAACCGCCCCTTCTCTACTTTGCAAGTATCATTGCAAATGTAGATAGATGACTGTGCAGTACGTCCATTCATTGTTAATTCTCGAACACATACATCATCAAAGTATACCAGACAGCGCTCTACATATTTCTAACACTTCGAGCATAGTCCTTAATCCACGATGTATTCCTAGGTGGATGGGTGTCACAGAACATTGCCACAGTCTTAGGATAAAATTAGAGACTGAAAGTCCCCCTCGCTCTGTCTTTGACCAGCCCGCCCTGCACCACCGTCAATGGTTAAATCTGCAGCTGACCAGAAGTAGACCATCACATTCTGCATCTCATGAATGAATGGAGCTTGCCGAATCCTCACCTGTCGAAGTGCACGAGATTTCTCGAGGGGGTGGCACGTATCGGTGTATAGTAGTAGATTTGAAATTGTTGTGATGTAATAGCAGACCGTTAAGAAGAGGAAGAAAGGGGCGATTTTTATGCATGACAGAGCTCCAGACGGATGGAGTTCGAAGCATTTCACGTAAATCAACTATGCTATCAATTTTAAAGTACTGTTCCAGTGTCTGGCATCAATACCAGGAGGGTATTGGTAAGAGACAACGTAAACACATACACTCCTAAGGCTACACAGTTCTGCACTTAAAACAGGCTATAATGTGAGATTGCTTGATTTCCCGACCTATCAGTCATGTGGAATGCAGCGCTGTTAATATTCCAATGTAGGAAATATATCTACATCCGATGACACACATCCTTCTTGCAGGTTCCTCTACGATAAATTATGGTAACAAATTGTAAAACGAAATTGGCTACTTCCTTAAAACAGTGGTTCGGTGTGATATGTGCACAATGTAGCTCTCCAGAGATATATAGCAACCACTGTTCACATCCGATCACAGTTCAGAAATTGTACTATGCTCGCATCAGCCCTATATAAAATGATCGTTAGTAACGGAGTATACCTCTGACAAGGAAACGGATAAACACGTAACAGTGGCGTCCAACATGTGAAATTACACTTCATGCCACCACTAACTCTGTAAACAGGACATCTGTCAAGCAGATGTGTCTCACGAACGCCTATTGCTAACTTAGAATCATCTTAGTTATGAAACTGAAGTCTCGATTTTATACCCAAGATGCAACAAGGAAATGGAGTACATCGCACAAATCTTCACTTGTTTAGAGGAATGTGTCGAAACAGGATGGTCACGTTTCATCACAATGAGGTGGAAGTCCTCTGATGATGGAGAGGTTTGCTGTTAATGATCGCAGGTAGACAGCGCTCTAAGTCAAATACAGAAAACGTGTTTCTATATGAGTAGAATGCAGGCTATGTCACATGACTGATGCATCTTGACAGCAGAAAAAATGGTCAAATGACCTGCGCGAATATCTCCTTCCCTCTCTAGAATGAATCATCTGTCTGAAAATACCTCGTTACAACTCCATCTCAATTGATCACCCCATCCAATCTCTGTTATCCTTTAAAGCAGATGCATGTAAGTTTAGAGGCAGATGGTTATCTGTTTTCCTGAAAAGCGTCAAATACAGCAGTCAACTCGTGTGTATCACTGGTACCTCAGTAAACATACAGTAGAATGCTGCCTCGACGGAAAAAGTAACTGTTTCCCTGCTTCCCTGCTTCCCTTCGCTTCCATGTCGACGTTTTCTCGGATTCCTCTTGCTGTCGCATACTGGTACCCATGTACAAGAACTGCTCTGTGCCAATCAGAAGACATGCAATTACGTCCTCAATTTCCCCACATCTCAGCGTATTTTGTCTCACTATGGAAAGTTCTGAGAAAGCAAGTGTTCAAAGGCAAGTTGAAGCAGACCATCCATCTCTGGCAGGGATGCCGTAACTCATCCACCACTGTGGCATTGGGACATACCCAGACTTGTAGCTGTAGGATACCGAAAATTCCCCCAATTTTCTCTTCGAATTCTGTTTGCGTAATTGTTCTGATTTCCCCCATCTGTGCTTAGACAGTGCTCTCTTAACAAACAACAAGAATGCTTTTATGATCAATGGTGTTTTCGCGAGCGTGCAGACACATGATGACGGCTTTTAGTGGTGAGAACGTTTAACGTTTCTGAGATGTATGTTGAGAGCAGGATGAACATCTCGCGGCCATTCGTCAGCCATGCTGGGTATGCATGCATGGCTAGATACAGCTTGCCTGTTCCATTAGGATCGCTAGGAACAATGCACCCTGTGCTATTCTGGAACAGATTTCCTGACCTGTGACGTCAGTGTCCACAGGTATCGCGTCAGTGACGGTAAACACACATGCTGCCTGCCCAGAGGCCTCTCGCATATGGGACTGGCATTAGCGCACCTTGGATTTCTGTGACGTCAGTATAACACTCGAAGAACTCTAACTGTATAACCGAAAATAGACGTGACTTTCACATGCTTGCTGTAGGCGGCAGCAGCGTGAGAGCGATGGCTCGTGTTGGCTTGTGTCTAGTGGTGGCTCATGGTGGCGTCGATGCACGCACTTCCTTGGAGCCTCCGATACATTGACGATAGCTCGAAAGTGTTTTTACGTGCAATAAGTGTTTGTGCACTACATTATTTCTGGGTGTTTAAGCATTGTGAGCGTATTGTCAGAGAGTTATATATGCATTATTTCAGTGATTTACGAGTAGTATGCAGGTATGTATGCTGTGTACTGTATCATTTCGGTAATTTACGACTTCTTTCCCTGTCTGCACATCAGTGTAGGACATTAAGTTGGTGATTTACGAGTGGCTTTCAGGTCTGTATGCTGTCTACTGCATTATTCTGACAATTTACAAGTTGATTTCGTGTCTGCACATCAGTGTACTGCTTTATTTACGAGTAGTTTGCATGTATGTGTGCTGTTTAGTGCATTATTTTAGTAATTTAGGAGTTGTTTTCGTGTCTGCAGAGCATTTAACATCTGTTATTTTGGTAATTTCCAGGTAGTTTGCAGATCTGTAGGCTGTGTGGTGTGACCACAAGCATGTCAGAGCGTGTGTTTCGTATCAGTGTAATAAATAAACTATGTGAAATCCGTCCCTAAATAAACTGCTTGAAAATAAATAAAGTACACTCCTTCCTCTCTCCAGCATCCCAGCACAGGCTGTCATTTTCCCGCCATTTTCCCCCAGGACCACCATCTTGGATTATGTCATGGGAGGGACGACAGTGCCCTCTGGTGGTGCCCTCTGGTGGCAGTACTGTGTACTAGGTCAGTCGGACTCCAGATCTCATGGTGGACACAATGGGTTGAGGCACTGCCTCTAATTGTTTAAATAAAGACATATGTCCATCGTATCCAGCACAGGCCGAGTCCTTTTCCCACCAATTCCTAGGAAGAGGTGCAGGTTACGTGGCTTAGTGGAGGTAGCCTACATGCCCCTTTTTTCCCACCATTGTCTTAGGTTAGTAGAGGTAGCTGTGGTGTGTTGCATTGTCCTTATGGAATTTCAGCTTCCCACCATTTTCTGGGGGAGGGGAGGTGTGGGGAGGGGGGAGGGGAGGGGACTAGGTTAGTGGAGGTAGCCCAATTGACCTATCTTCCCACCAAAATTTGAACTTCCCACCATGACGTCATTGCGACCTTTCCATACCTATCGCCGCCATCTTGGATCCGCCATGTTCAATAAATTTGGACACAATGGAGAGTGAGATGGTGTCTGCTTCGTCCCACTACTACTGCAGCTAAGTTATTATTAATAGTCGACACAAAGACACACATCATGCATTGTGAGGGGTTAAATAACATCTGTACAATTGAGTGACTTAATTAGGGAGTCTGTCAGACGAAGGTGAATAGTTCATTGCCAGATTCCTTTGGCAACAAATTAATGGGGTGTCTCTGGAGTGCCAGCCGGTTTGGCCGAGCGGTTCTAGGCGCTTCAATCTTACACGTTCAAGAAATCTTTCACGCAGCAGAATCGTACAAACATACCTTCGTTTGACCATATAACAGACTCCGTATGGACGACATAGTAATGAACAAGTTATTTGTTTCAGCTCCTTCAGTTGGTTCTCTACACAACTGAAGGAACTGAAACAAAGAAGTCACCAGTTATTCAAAGAGTACTCTACAACATTGGCCCCTTATCTAGCTTGCATTTGTCGAGAATCTTTGACCCAGTGCGAAGTTCCAAACGACTAGAAAAAAGCGCAGGTCACTCCTGTGTGTAAGAAGCGCAAGAAAACGGACTCGCAAAATTACAGATAAATATGCCTAACATCGGTTTGTTATGTCCACGAATCGGGATGGTTTTACAAGCCGTCGCTTTTCTCACATGGTATACTGCGAACTGTGGATGAAGGACAATAGGCAGATTCAATATTTCCTCGAAGATTTCTTAAGTTATAGAACCGAGTGTGTTGTCCGCGACGGCGAGTGTTCATCACAGACCAGGGTGTCATCAGGGACGTGTGACAGCACTGCCGGCATTCCCTGTATACTGAATGATTTGGTGCACAGCGTGGCCAGCAGTCTGCGGTTGTTTGCTGATGACACTGTGGTGTACGGTAAGCTGTCGAAGTTGAGTGACTGTCAGAAGATACAGGAAGACTTAGACAAAATTTCCAGTTGGTCTAATGAATGGCAGCTAGTTCTAAATTCAGAAAAGTCTAAGTTAATGCGGATGAGTGGGAAAGCAAACCCCTAATTTTGGGATACAGCACACAGCCACGTGGGTTAAGTACCTGGGCGTGTCGTTAAAAGCGATATTAAACGGAAGAAGCATGTGAGAACTGTGGTACAGACTTCGGTTTATTGGGAGAATTTTGGGCAAGTGTGATTCACCTGTAAAGGAGACCGCATATAGGATGTTCGTGTGAACTATTTTTGAGTACCGTTCGCGTGTTTGGTGGCCGTACCAGGTCGGATTAAAGGCAGACAGCGAAACAATTCAGGGGCGACTTGCTAGATCTGTTACTGATAGGTTGAACAACACGAAAATGTTACGTACATGGTTCGGGAACCAGGTGAGAATCCCTGGAGGAAAGGCGACGTTCTTTACGAGAAACACTACTGAGAAAATTTAGAGAAACGGCGATTGAAGCTACTGCAGAACGATTCTGTTAGCTCCTACATACACTGCGCGTAAGGACCAAGAGAAATTGGGGCTCATACGGAAGAGAATAAACAGTCGTTTTCCCGTCGTTCTATTTGCGAGTGGAACAGGATGGGAAATGATTAGTAGTGGTACAGGGTACCGTCCACTAAGCATCGTATGGTGGATTACGGAGTATCTATGTAGATTGAGATAGATGTAGAAATGCCATTTCGTTTAATATTCTGAGTACGATGAATTTGATGCCGTTGAAACTGTCGGTTTTTTTCACGTATGAAAGCAGTTTTATCTGCCGTACGATATTTCCCATTACTATACATTTCAAATATTTTCCACCGTCATACGGTCTTGCTGAAATAGTGAGATCGTTGAGAATTTCTTTGGATTTCACGCTGTGGTCACGCGCCTGCAAAGGCGAGGTTCAAAAGTGGCTCTGTGCACTAAGGGACTTAACTTCTGAGGTCATCAGTGCCCTAAAGCTTAGAACTACTTAAACCTAACTAACCTAAGGACATCACACACAGCCATGCCCGAGGCAGGATTCGAACCTGCGACCGTAGCAGCCGCGTGGTTCCGGACTGTAGCGCCCAGAACCGCTCGGCCACAGCGGCCGGCAAAGGAGCGGTGGCTGGACTCGCACGCACGCACAGCCCTCAACCCGCCGCCGCAGGCCCCAGCTGTCCGTTGTGACCACTCGGCAACACCGCGAGACGCTTTGTGACAGATGTGGATGGCGCTTCCAGCTCCCGTATGAAGAACCGAAGTGCGCCACACACTATTCCTTTCACATGCTTGGGTAACAGTGGGTGAGATTTGCGTTTGCAACTCATAGTGGTCATCCTGAATCCAAATAACTTCCGAAAGACTACCAGGTAGAATGCTAAAACCAGTTGCAAACTGGCTTGAAATCAGGATAAGGAAACTCGAAAGAGGAGGAGATAGCGGTAGACACTAGACAGCCTGTTCTCCATACTAATATTCCACTATCATACATTAATAAATCTAAGAAATTACTGCTACAGTGGTATCACAAACAGCGTATCTGAAGTTGTGGCCCTTTTTACTACGTTTAGCCAACACTTACATTTAGCTTCACTTTCCCACTCCCTTTTGTAGTTTTGAGTCATCCTTAATTTTTTCCAAGTTCTAGGTCACTATTTTCGCATTTAACCTTCACCAAAATATACTATTTCAAATATTTTCACACTACCTGTACGGCTGCAAAGAGATCTTACGAGTTCTAGTATGATAAAAAAAAATTATTAGGTTAAATATATCTCAATTCTTTCAATTTAAATCTGTGTTTCATACTAGAATGTCGTGTTCCCAGTTTGGCACAGCTTTCCCACAGGAGACACGAAAGCGGTCGAAGACATCCGTCTTCTGGTCGGCTCCTGATCGTTGTCAGAAGGAGGCTAGTTTTTGATTACGCAAAGACTTCTATTATTTGGAAAAGAACAACCCGGATTTCTTTACGTAATCAGTATGAATTTTATAATTACCTAATGGACCTTTAACAACGAACAGTAAAAAAAATGCATTTGCAAATGAAATCATTAATAAATGGGGCTGCTATGAGTTGTATAGAAGACAAGAGGCGGCCTTCTGTACACGACCAGGATGCGGCAGTATTCTCTGCTGTAGTAAAGGCAGTTTGACATTTATAAAAATAATATGGCATGGTGGTTAAAAAAGTATAAAGGAAAAGAACAGAATAAGAAATTTGGTAAACACTAAATATATTCAAACAATGCTCACTAGCAAATTAGGGCTTATGTATAAACAGTATAACTTACATAAGTACTTTTCTAACTGTATGGTGCGATCAGATTTCAGCCTGACCTGTGCTGTCTCCTTGGTTTACGTTTTTGTCACAAATTACAGTCATTACTTTTCTCCTTCGTTAAAGACAATTCTTGCACTGTTCAACACCTTCATAACAATAACTTGCCGATTTACAGTTTCGAACATAAATTACTTTAATTTTATTAATTAATAATGTTGTCTGCACGCTGGCAAGACCGTTCACTTTTATAGCTTAAAAACGACCTTCTTTACGCTTTCACATTACAAGCAGAAGTACATTAAAATCTGAAATTCTACACACGTTTTTTACTGTCATCTTTAATTTAGATCAAAGCGGAACGTCAGTTCAGCTTCTGTTAAAATGTTTCTTTGACTGCGCAATCGATGTATTAGCGTCCGCGCTAGATGCGCATCTTTACAGTTATGTAAATTATACAAAACAAATGTCTTTCAAACAATATGTCTCATCTTATAAGTTGATCATTTAATATACGGATAGGTGAATGTCTTTCCAAGGGTACTCACAGCTTTCATACTACGGAAGTTCCAACAATATTACAGAGTCTTAACAGTGAAATGCAGTAAACTAGGAATTGTTGGCAGTATGCACCGCGATAACTGACTACACAGAGTAATTTCAATTTTGAAAGCCTCCAATCATGCCATTCCAGTAACTGAAGATAGGTGACACCGAGTGATACACCGTAGCGTCACCATTACTATGTAATGCTTTGACACCATACCTTTGCAAGCGTGTCAGTCATTGTTACCACCGTTTCTCGCAAAATTTTAGCTACGAAATTACAGATACCACGCCAAAAAGTTTAAAAGTTAAGAAAGAGGCCACTATACGCTATTTTGTCAACGTTATACTGTACACAAATTGTAGGTGGAGGGGGAGGAAGGAAAAGAGAGCAACCACTGCTGTCAGCTTCATCGGGACGTTACGCGGAATCTGTGAAGAGGTGCAGCGGATCGGGACTCGAACCCGGGATCTCTGACTGAGTAGGCAGGTGCACTGTACACTGTGCCGTCTCCGCAGACCACCCCGGCACGCCTCACGGCGGACCCACACACTCTCACCGAGCGCAGGCCCCGCCCACGTGCTCCGTGCTCGCTACTCTAAAGACCTCTCAGGAGGTCGGAGCAGGGAGCACGGAGCACGTGGCAGGGAGTGCGGTGCGGACAGGTGGCGCTCCGTGCGGGCGTGGCTAACGTACCTGCCCACTGAGCAGCAGATCCTGGGTTCGGATCCCAGTCCACAACACATTTTCACTCCTTGCCTCTGATTCGGCGTAATGTCCCGATGAAACTATCAGTAATTTCCTTCCCTTCCTTTCTCCTCCATCCCCCTCCATCTACAATTCACATACAACGTATCACAACTCCGGATTCCGCGTGTTATCTGGTCTTTTGGACGTTTGAAAGAACAGACACCACATGGTAACATATTTTGTTAATATTACATGGAAATAAAAGGCAAACATTTTACTTCCACAATGAGATTTTCACTCTGCAGCGGAGTGTGCGCTGATATGAAACTTCCTGGCAGATTAAAACTGTGTGCCGGACCGAGACTGCAACTCGGGACCTTTGCCTTTCGCGGACAAGTGCTCTACCAACTGAGCTACCCAAGCACGACTCATCCCCAGGCTGTGGCTAAGCCATGTCTCCGCAATATCCTTTCTTTCAGGAGTGCTAGTTCTGCAAGGTCTGCAGGAGAGCTTCTGTAATGTTTGGAAAGTAGGAGACGAGGTACTGGCAGAAGTAAATTGCTGTCAGGACGGGGCGTGAGTTGTGCTTGGGTAGCTCAGTTGGTAGAGCACTTGCCCGCGAAAGGCAAAGGTCCCGAGTTCGAGTCTCGGTCCGATACACAGTTTTAATCTGCCACCAAGTTTCATTTTACTTCCAGTTGACACTATAATGCCGCGCGGGGTTAGCCGAGCGGTCTATGGCGCTGCTGTCATGGACTGTGCGGCTGGTCCCTGGCGGAGGTTCGAGTCTTCCCTCGGGCATGGGTGTGTGTATGTTTGTCCTTAGGAAAAAAATGGTTCAAATGGCTCTGAGCACTATGGGACTTAACAGCTGTGGTCATCAGTCCCCTAGAACTTAGAACTACTTAAACCTAACTAACCTAAGGACGTCACACACATCCATGCCCGAGGCAGGATTCGAACCTGCGACCGTAGCAGTCGCACGGTTCCAGACTGCGCGCCTAGAATCGCGAGACCACCGCGGCCGGCTATCCTTAGGATAATTTAGGTTAATTAGTGTGTGAGCTTAGGGACTGATTACCTTAGCAGTTAAGTCCCATAAGATTTCACACACATTTGAACTTTTTTTTGACACTATAATGAGTCGTTACACAATGCTACAAAAATCTGTTTAGCTTCTAACAGTCAGTCATAGGACGGGTTATTGTGGTCCATGCATATATGATTAACAGATGGTTTAAATAACATCAGTGCGAGGAATGCATTTAGAGCAGCTTGACTCCGGTCTTGGAGATGATACGAGGACAGACGTAGGTAAGGGATTCACGAAAAGGACCTAAAAAACTTAACTAGTATGCCAAGAAATAAAGCGTTACTTAAATGGTATGCCAACATTCGCCAAAATGAAAATTACTTTGAAGGAATAGACACGAAATTAGAATTAAAAAAAAAAAACAGGAGATTTTCTATTTTGCTTGTTGTTAGTCGTAGAGCATTAGATTTTTTAAAAAAGCAAGAATCCTCCTCGAAAACAGTAGATCTAACAACATTGGCTTCGCACAGTACGAAATTAACTCCGGTACTCGCTATGGCTGGCTAACTGCTATCGGTCGGCAGGTTATGTGGCGTATGGCTGCCCCACCGCATCCACAACACACCCGGCGGTCAAGGCGGCTACACTCTTGCAAGTGCAGGCACCTGCATACAGCGAGTAGCAGTTAGCGCGATTTTGTAACTCCACAGCTTCATGGGACCGCGCAAATTGCGATGTGACGCGACTGGGACGCGACACGCGCCTGCGCCAGGTCGCGCGGCGTTGTGGTTGAGGCACAGTTTCTCGCGCCGAGAGTCGCGCGTGCCTCGCTAGCACCGTGGGAAATTTGAAGCGGAGAGCGGAAAAGCAGCCCGGCCATATGCTCATATCGGAACGACGCGTATGAGCCGTGGTAGTATTGGCCATACCATAAATATTGCCTTACTATACAAGGTGGTCCATTGATAGTGACCGGGCCAAATATCTCACGAAATAACCATCAAACGAAATTAACGATTAACGGATGAATGTTCTTGTGCCCATCTATCTTGGTATCTCAGAACCGCTTGTGCTATTGATCTGTAAATGTAATTATTTCATGTACTCCGTATGCACAGTTGCAACAATAAACCTTGAGTCACCTCGAAACCTCTCCAAAGGGTGTACTAATTTTTTTCCGGCAGTGTATTAAATATACACACAGTAAAAATGGTCAGCATGATCATTATAACTTACGAGGCTGAAGAACTGATATGAGTATAACAATACTAGTATAAATCGATACTTGCGTTAACAAGCCAAGTTTTCCAGGCAGGCAGCTAGAACGCACAGCTCAGGCCTTTGCGGTATGGAAAGAGTGACGGAATAGGAAAAACTGTAAGCAGCCAGTAGTGGGACACAAATC
This sequence comes from Schistocerca serialis cubense, assembly GCF_023864345.2. Taxonomy (NCBI): domain Eukaryota; kingdom Metazoa; phylum Arthropoda; class Insecta; order Orthoptera; family Acrididae; genus Schistocerca; species Schistocerca serialis. Next base: position 48,053,744 of record NC_064645.1, read on the forward strand.
TGGCAGTACCTATAGCGCGAGATACTGAGAGAAAATTAAGTACGGCAGGCAACCAGTAATGGGGAACAGATTATGAAAGTAGAGATGATTTAATTATGTAGGTAGCCAGTGCTGAAATACGTTAGTTTATTGCGTAAGTGTCGAGATGAAGTGACACCTTTAGCAAAAAGGTTGTTTGGTGGGTGAAGCAATTCCACCATAAGGAATGACCAAGAGGTGAACTCGTTAATACCGAAGTAAGAATATAATACTGAATTTTTCACGGCAGGTATACTGCAATATATCAGCTGAAATATTAATTATCATGAGCCAGTGTAATAATGACAAGAACATAAAGACGTGCAAATATGGTGTGAAGCAAGCCAATGAAACATCACATTGTATTTGCCAGCTTTGTGACGAGAAACGAGGGTAGAAGGAGACACACTTATAGCACTGTAGCATGTATGAAGAACAGGAAGACTAAGATATTTGAATGCAAATAACGAGAGGTTAGGAGTAAGTACCAAATAATCATTGTTGGCAGTGCAAAAAACGAACTCTTTCAGACTTGAGGCAGGATGTCTCCATTCCACAGACATTCACATATACACGGTGTCCCATTTATCTTTGTTTTTTACAAAGATAGAACAGCGGTGTGACTTTTTTAAATGGCACCCTGTATTTCTTATTCGGTAATTCATTTCTTCTCCTAAAGACCTATTCAAAAATGTATCACAGTGTACCATTCACTCAAACACAGCGTTATTAATTTCATAATACAACACTGACTTTGAGCCCGGGATCACAAACTCGTCCACTTGCTGGAGTTGTCAGAAAACAAATGAAAACAAAGTAAAAACATAACACAAAATTGACTTGACTCTGCTGTACTATTGCCCAGGAGTAGAACATTCGAAGGTGCTCAAAGTGGTGACCCTGGACACCGATACACTGGTGCACTCGTTGAATAAAAGAATTATTTACTGCTTCCAGTGTTGCCTGCTGAAGAGAATTACAAGCAAGTACGATACGTTCCTGCATGTCCTCAGGAGTTGTTGGAATATCGCGATAGACAACGTCTTTAATGCATCCCCCAAAGAAAACAGTCCAGAGGATTTAAATCGTGAGGCCTAGCAGACCAAGTAACTTTTCCTCCTCGACCAATCCATGTGGCAGGATACCTTCGGTTCAGAACGCGACTCTCACGAAATGCATTATGTGCTGGACATCCATCGTGTTAATACCACATAGCTGGCCCAAGTGGCCGTGCGGTTAAAGGCGCTGCAGTCTGGAACCGCAAAACCGCTACGGTCGCAGGTCCGAATCCTACCTCGGGCATGGATGTTTGTGATGTCCTTAGGTTAGTTAGGTTTAACTAGTTCTAAGTTCTAGGGGACTAATGACCTCAGCAGTTGAGTCCCATAGTGCTCAGAGCCATTTGAACCATTTTTTTGAATACCACATAAGCATTCTGGTTCTTAGCGGGACTTCATCCAAAAGAGGAGGAATAATTCGTCTGAGGAAGTTGGCATACGCTGTGCCGCTTAGATTACCATTGATGAAATAAGGGCTAAAATTGTAGTAACAAGCATCTCACACCAGACGTTAACTCTCCATTGACGTTGATATTCCACCTGTCCAAGCCATCGTGTGTTGTCGCTGGACCAATAACGCATGTTCCTTGTATTTACTTGTCCTTTGTTTGAGAAGGAACATTCATCGCTTAATAGAACATTGGAGAAGAAGTTCAGGTTGGCGAGGATTTGCTGCTGTGCCCACTGACAGAATTGTACACGATTCTGGAAGTCATTCCCATGCAATTCTTGATGTAGGTATGCATGGTAAGGATGGAACCGGTGAGGTGTAAGAATACGATGTACACTGGTCTTAGGAATGCCAATCTCGTGTTTAAGCTGTCGTGTGTTCACATGTGGATTCATAGCAACGGAAGTGAGAACAGTAATTTCGGCAGCTTCCGTCTGTGCCTACGACAACTGCGTTGTCGAGGGCTGAAACTTCCCGTTTCCTGAAGCGTCGCAACAAGACGAGAAAGCATCCGTCGGGAAGGTTGGTTCTGGTCAGGATATCGCTCTCTGTACAGTTCCGCTGCCTGCGTAGCATTTCGCCTGCCTTTAACAACAACAACAACAACAATAAAAGAAACGTTATGTAGATGTAGTTTGTAGGAAGAACAGCCTTTACTGTATGCCTACTCTACACAACAGTATTTAAAAGGACTAAACTACTGTACTAAATGAACCGTACCTAAGAAAACAGAATTGCAGTTACTGTTCTGCCAACATACATTCCCCGTAGATGGGTAGCGTCTCCACCTTCCCTTCGTTGGTGTACATTCTACTCATACAACTTTTCAACTAACGACGGTTGACGGAATGACGGATGTGCGTCCTACTTGTGTTTACACTTGTCCTCTGTCAACGTCAGCACGTGGATGTGTTCCATTACCCTGAGTACCTGCACTTACGTGCTGGGAGCGTCAACGTCAGTGTCGTGTTGTGTAATTAATAACGTTGTGTTTCAGTGAATGGTACACTGTGATACATTTTTGAACAGGTCTTTAGGAGAGGAAATGAATTACCGAATATGAAATACAGGGTGTCATTTAAAAAAATCGTGCCGCTGTTTATATCTTTGCAAAAAAACAAAGCTACAACAAAGGCAATCATGCTGAGTGATGTCCTCCTGACGTCTAAAGAACATTTGCTTGAAACATTTAGTAATTTGCATCTGGACAAACAGTAACTTAGGGTGGTCAAGATAAACGGGACACCCTGTATATAAAAGGCAATGTCCGATTGACAGACTCACACACCTTTAATCGCCCAGCTCAAACCACTAAGGACAGAAACTTGAAATTTGGAGTGGGCGTTGATTTTATTCTGTAGCCCTCGTTTAGGAAGTGATTTTTCAAAATTCCACTCCTAAGTGGGTGATGTAAGCAACGAATGGTTTTTTCAATATTCGCTACTGTTATCGCAATGTTGAAGCTAGACCTACGAAAATTAGTATTTGGTTGTTAGGTCAGAAATAAACACTTGCTTCAGCATTTTTGTAAATTTAACTCCTATGTGAAATTGTAGGCAAAGGGTTTTCTTTAAATAAATTTTTAAAAGAATTACTAAGGTATTTTTAAAGCTACACATATGAAAATTTGTATTTGACTTCTAGCTTACAAAGAAAGGAATACGCGTTTCAGTATTTTTGGAAAATAGACCCCTAAGGGGTCAAATTGGGGATGAAATGTTTTATGAAACTATTTCATTATGAAAACATTTGAAAGCTAAATGAATAAAAATTTTAATTTGGCTTTTCGGTTGGAAATGAAAAAAATATGTGTTTCACTGTTTTTGGAAATTCAACACTTAAGAGAGTGAAATAGGGCAAGATTGATTCTCTGACTCAACATCGCCCAGCGCAAACCACCTAAGGATGGAATCTTGAAATTTGAAGAGCGTGTTGACCTTATATCGTAGGCATCCTTTAAGGAAGGATCGTGCGAAATCCCACTTCTGAGGGGGTGAAATAGGGGATGAAAGATTGTGTTACCATATGTTATTCTTAAGACAGTTTTGAAGCTAGAACTACGAAATTAGGTCTTTGGTTTCTCAATCGCGTTTCAGTGTTTTCCCACGAGCGGGGTAAAATAGATGGTGAAAACCTTTTTGAAAAATCAGCGCTGCTAGGGAACTACTAATGCATTTTTAAAGATAGATGTATGAGAATTGGTATTTGGTTTTCCACTTCGAAATAAAAAACTACTTGTTTCAGTGTTTTTGGAAATTCTGCCCCTAAGGGTGTGACATAAGAGATGACAAAATTTTACGAAATTATTTCATTATGGAAGCATTTTCAAAGCTACACCTATGAAAAGTTTAATTAGGCTTTCTGTTAGAAATACATAATACGTGTTTCATTGTTTTCGGAAATTCAACCCCCAAGGGGATGAGACAGGGGTGAAAATTTTTAAGAAAATCGTTTCGTTGTATTAAAAAAATTTTGAGGTTAAATCTGTGATAACATATTTAACTTCTCGGTTAAATGTAAAGAAAAGTGTGCTAGGGGGTGAAAGTTTCTATGGACATATCACAAGAACACAAAAGGCACGATCTTTAGACTCCAGCTACCATAATCGCTTCTCGGCCAGAAGTAAATTCGGAAAAGATCATGCTTCTATGGTCTTAATTAGCGTGAAAAGTTTAGAATGTGTTACAATTTATGAAAAATATAAAAATTAGATTAAAGAAAAAAATATGTGCAGACCTTGCAGTCTATGCGAGCTAAGCAGCAGGCGATAAATTAGTGTAAGAGTAATGCATTGTATGCATGGTGTTGCAGCGAGTGCAACAAAAGAGAGGTTAATATTATATGTAAACACGTAAATGTAAATTGGCAATAAGTAACATACTTGAAGTTGGCCTTTAGCAGGCGGCACACCCAACAACCTTCAGCTAAGTGGATCCTAGCCCAGCCTACACGGTCGGGGCGTAAAATATACTGGTCAGTTGTGCTCCCACTGAAAGAATTTCGGCCCTCATTCACCAGCACCTCCAACCAGTTACCCATAATCTAGCCTCCCACGTCAAAGATATAAACCACTTCCTTCACTGGCTCTCCGCCAACCCCAAACCTTTACCTTCTGAATCCCTAATCATCACTATTGACGCCACCTCCCTACAAACTAACATCCCTCGTGCCCATGGTCTTACTGCTGTTGACACAACCTTTCCCAATGTCCTTCAGACCCAATACTACACCTTACTGACTTTATCCTAAATTACAGCTACTTCTTCTGTGAAGGGAAGATACACATACAAATTCATGGCACAGCAATGAGCATCTGCATAGCACCTTTCCATGCCAACCTCTTTAGGGGCCATGTGGAAGAGCACTCTCAGCCTATTTCAGGTTCATTGTGTGGTGTCACCGCCAGACACCACACTTGCTAGGTGGTAGCTTAAATCGGCCGCGGTCCATTTAGTACATGTCGGACCCGCGTGTCGCCACTGTGTAATCGCAGACCTAGCGCCACCACCAAGGCAGGTCTCGTGATACGAGAGAGCACTCGCCCAGTTGTACGAGAACCTAGCTACCGCCCAGTTGTACGAAGCCTTTCTCTCTCATTAGCCGAGAGACAGAATAGCCATCAGCTAAGTTAATGGCTACGAACTAGCAAGGCGCCATTTGTATCAGTGCCTATAGCTTACGAGTATTCAAGAGAGATGTATTCCAAGGACTAAATAAAAGATAAGTAATAAGCATCTACATACTTTTCTTCTTATTCATTTATGAGTTCTCATGTTCCAGACTTCACGCCCGTCTGCTTTAGCCGTGCGTGCCCTATCGGCTACCGCGTTAGTGTAGCTTGCATTTTCCACCATCTAAACTTCACGGTGTCGGCCCAGCTACCGACACAACACATTGATGATATCTTCATGATCTGGACTCAGGGCTGAGACACCCTATCTTCGTTCCTAACAACCTCAAGACCTTCTCTTCCATCCATTTCATCTGGTCCTACTATATCCAGCGTTTCACCTTCCTAGACATTGACCTCATGCTCTCTGAAGGCTACATCCACACTTCTGTAGACATTAAACCCACCAACCACCAACAGTACCTGATTTTTAACTCCGTCCCTTTCACACCAAAAAATCCCTCCCACATAGTGTGGCAACCTGGGAATGCCTGGGATGGCATATCTGCAGTGACAAGCACTCCCTTGTCCAGTACGCTGAGGGTCACCCGAAGGCCTTCACAGACAGGCACTATCCTTCAGCCCTAGTCCACAAACAGACCTCCTGTGCCATTTCCCCTCACACCCACAATCCTCCTACAACCCCAAAGAACCAGCCACAAGGGAGTGTCCCCTACATCACTCACTACCACACCAGGGCCGAACAATTGAACCACATCCTTCGACAGTGCTTTGATTGCCTATCATCATGCGTTGAAATGAGTGATATCCTACCCAAGAGACTTCCAACCCCTCCTAAAGTAGTATTCTGTCGCCCAGCCAACTTCCACAACATCCTCAACATGCTAGTCCATCGGCATGCCACTCCCAATACCAACCCCATGCCACAAGTATCATACATCTGTGAAAGATCCAGTTGCAAGACCTGCCCAATCCACCCACCCAGCAGGTTTATTTCACCCCATTAGGGGTCAGGCCACCAGTAAAAGTAGCCATGTGATTTATTAGCTCTGCTGCAATCATTGCACAACTACCAACTAGCTGTCCATCAGAGTGAATGGAGAAACTGTGACCAAGAGTAAAGTAGACCACACTTTGGCACAAATGCAGTTGAACATAACATGCTCGACTTCAGTGGCTGCTTCAGTACTCAAGGCATGTGGATCCTCCCCTCCATCACTAGCTTTTCTGTGCTGTGCAGATGGGAGTTATCCTTACAACACATTCTCCACTCTCAAAATTATCACAGCCTCAACCTACAGTAACACACTGTCCCCACACCCTCCACCCTACAGTTTCCACCACTCTGTTCTTCTGTCATCTCCTGCTCATTCTCCCCACTCCTCTCCTTTTTCACTCATTCCCCCTCCCCATCTCCCTGCCCAACAACCTCCTGAAGCTCCATCTGTTGGGATTGTAGTCCCTGCACACTCCCCCAGACAGAGTTTGTCTCTCTCCCACTCATACACTACTATCCCTTCCCCTTCACACCCCCTCCCAAATGCTGCTTTCGTCCTACGTGATAGCTGCATCCCCACCTGAGGTGCCCGAGTTGGTGGTCGTGTGTGCATGAGGTGTGCCTGCTTGTGTGTACGAAAAGTGTGTGTTTCTCTTTTGTTGATGAAGGCTGTGGCTGAAAGCTTTATGTGAGAGTTTTTTAACTGTGCCGTCTGCAAGTTGAAGTGCCTTGTTTACGGTAAGTAGTAATGTATCTTTTCCTTCATTGTTAATGAATATGTATTTGCTTTACAGGATTAGAATGCATTATTTCTAACTAATTAACAAAAAGTAACTGCTTCCACTTCTGTCAACCCGGTTTCGCGAAGCATAAACACTGCAAAGCACCGAGCAATGTATGCAACGTTGATATGTTAAATTATGTTTAATAAAGTGGTTACGAATGGCAGAACGCTAAGTATTGACAAACGTTAACGGAGACAGCAAAGTACCGAGTTGAGAATGTTGCGTTCTCACGATTAACATTCAGATATTAGGGTAGCAATCACTAAAGATCCGTCACACTGTTGGAGGAGCTTCAAATAATAAAACTAAGTATAATCTAATTCTTTACAGACGAATGGAAAAACTGGTAGAAGCCGGCCTCGGGGAAGATCAGTTTGGATTCTGTAGAAATACTGGAACACGTGAGGCAATACCGTCCCTACGACTTATCTTAGAAGCCAGATTAAGGAAAGGCAAACCTACGTTTCTAGCATTTGTAGACTTAGAGAAAGCTTTTGGCATGTTGACTGGAATACTCTCTTCCAAATTCTAAAGGTGGCAGGGGTAAAATACAGGGAAGGAAAGGCTATTTACAATTTGTACAGAAACCAGATGGGAGTTATAAGAGTCGAAGGACATGAAAGGGAAGCAGTGGTTGGGAAGGGAGTGAGGCAGTGTTGTAGCCTCTTCCCGATGTTATTCAATCTGTATATTGAGCAAGCAGTAAAGGAAACAAAAGAAAAATTCGGAGTAGGTATTAAAATTCATGGAGAAGAAGTAAAAACTTTGAGGTTTGCCGATGACGTTGTAATTCTGTCAGAGACAGCAAAGGACTTGGAAGAGCAGTTGAACGGAATGGACAGTGTCTTGAAAGGAGGGTATAAGATGAACATCAACAAAAGCAAAACGAGGATAATGGAATGTAGTCGAATTAAGTCGGGTGATGCTGAGGGAATTAGATTAGGAAATGAGACACTTAAACTAGTAAAGGAGTTTTGCTATTTGGGGAGCACAATAACTGATGATGATCGAAGTAGAGAAGATATAAAATGTAGACTGGCAATGGCAAGGAAAGCGTTTCTGAAGAAGAGAAATTTGTTAACATCGAGAATAGATGCAAGTGTCAGGAAGTCGTTTCTGAAAGTATTTGTATGGAGTGTAGCCATGTATGGAAGTGAAACGTGGACGATAAATAATTTGGACAAGAAGAGAATAAAAGATTTCGAAGTGTGGTGCTACAGAAGAATGCTGAAGATTAGATGGGTAGATCATATAACTAATGAGGAGGTATTGAATATTACGCAACGGAAACGGAAACGCACATCTGAGTATTAGTAATTTACGCAACTCTGACTGTTCACTACGCACTGGCGATACCACATTTTCTTTCTTATTTAACGGCTTTGATCAACACGTGGTTTCATTGTGACCGTTGGTCACTTCCGAAGATTACTACGATCCCCTTAATATTACCTGCCTGACATTTAATTCTCCCCACAAAAGGTCCTTAAATAGATAAATTATTATTCCAAACTACTCTTAAGTATTTCACATGCATTCCATGTCTCCACTCTTTTGTCTTTACGGAGCACACCTAAGACAGGTCTTACCAACACTAGATCCAGCGGCAGAGTGCCGAAAACATGGCTGTTCTTCAGGTCAGCTCGCACCTCCGTCGAGGTGGGGGCGCACCATGTTACCGTATTGGTCAGCCACATTTCAGGCGCTCAAAGCTCAGGTAAATTTCATCTCTTTGGTTGCACCAAAGGTGACCAAAGGACCGTCTCAAAGATGATCATATACTGCACATTCACTATCTGTGGTTTGCAGACGACCATACATTCATTCATTTCGCAGATCTCACCAAATTGGATGTAGGGATTTATTTTGTGGGAGTGCACATGTGATCAATTAAATAAATAAATTGTCATTCTTTCCTACACTGGTATCCGGCTTCGGTGAATTAAGTGAAATTGAGTTATTATTACAAAAAGTATGTTGTTCTGACAAGAATAACGAAGAATGTCGTACCTATTTTCAATGTCGGTCGGTACTGTTCCCTTTTAACGACACCGCTATGACGTGGAGGTTGGCTCGCGGCAACACGGCGTCAGAAGCTTGCAGGTGGCTGAGCTAGGCCCAGCACAATGTTGCCTAGTAGAACGGAATTTCCGCGGCTGTGGTTGGCTGAAGTGAGGGACGCAGGAGCACTCTCGTCTGGCAGCTCGCAGGTCTGCGCTGTTCGCAGCAGCTCGCTAGTGGCAGGCAGCAGGCGGAAGACGCGGACGGATCGCTGGTGGAGCACGTCCACTGTTCATGACTGCATAGTCTCTGGTAACTCGAGTAATTTAGGATATCCGCCAGATGTCAGCACCAGAGCCCACGGCCACCGGCCGCTTCCACTGCAGCGAGGGGTCACCTCTGCACGTGCGAGGCTCCTGACGTTCAGGAAAACTGCCAGGTGTGGCGGACTTGCAGATTTCCAATGACAATCTCACCTGCACGGCAACTCTGCTACAGTTAGCGGACGAGGCACTTGTTGCCAGCGCGAGAATAGTGTTGCATGTGGCTTTAAAGATACGTGAAATACTATTGCAACTCTATACTTACGTCCAAACTGGTCTCAGTCTTTTCCCTAAACTGTGAACACATGAAATGTCTGACCCTAAGATGGTTTCTCTAACTCACGGACTTTTTTTGCCTATACACGACTTCATGAGGTGAAAACTGTTCTTCCACGAAGTTTGATGTTATATGGTGTTATCACATACAGCAGCAAGGTATTCAAATCAGAGTGTTGGCTGTTTCATAACGACTAAAAGTTCTGCCTGTCGTCCTATGTACACTGTTGGATGTAGTGTGCTTGTTCGCGGCCTCTGGATGTCTGTCACAGGTAAGCCCTGGAAGAACGCGTTCAACGTCCTATCCTCTACCTTGCTCACGAAACATTGTTTAGAATACCGCTGTTCCCTAGCTAACAAGTATTAATACTCCACCTCGTAATTTTTTCTACAAATTCATCTGCTATTCACTGATGCGACGTAGTACCTTAATTCACCTGTTCTCGGTAAACATTACTACATTACAAGGCACACACAACATTACATACATTCCTGAAATTTTAAGCACACCATAACGCCCCATGACCAATTTCGTATGCCATAGCATCCTTTGTCAGTCTCAGCTGAGTTACAATCAGTAGGTAACTCTCTCTTTCCAAGCATTAATCCCGACTGGCGGGGTCGGCTTTGTAAATACTGATTTGGCATGGTGAATTTTTAAGGAGTGGCCGGATGCCCTTCCTGCCGCCACCCCATACCCCCCAGGATGGAAATAGTGTACCCCAGCTGTCTACATCTACTGTAAACAGTGAAATAGTGCGAATGTGGTTCAAATGTCTGCGAGTCGAGTAACTGAGGCGGGACATGGGGACCTCAGCCCAGTATTCACCTAGTTACATGTGGAAAACCGCCTAAAAACCACATCCAGGCTGGCCAGCACACTGGCCCACCGTCGTTAATCCGCCAGACGGATTCGATCCGGGGCTGGCGCGCCTACCCGAGTCCAGGAAGCAGAGCGTTAGCGCTATCCGCTACCCTTGGGGGTAATTAGTTGCTGGCTGTGGACCCGTGTACCCAAACTCGCCATTCTTTGTTCGTTTTCCAAGAAGTCGAACAAGTATTCATCGGATTTGCCAAAAAAGAGATAATCAGATCAGCAGCATTGAAGTTAATGATCAGTAACCAACCCCTAAGTCGAATCCGACATTCCTTACGTTCATTTCAAGGATTCCATAAGTAGTTTAGGATTTCTGCCAGATGTCAGCACCAGAGCACTACGTGTAAGTTACTCAACAGCAAGTTAGAAAGGAGTCGCCACGGAGAGAATAAAATCAAACATTACGGGTTGCTTCGAAGAAAACGGTTTACTGACAAACAGCCAACCTGGGTTCAGAAAACATCGCTCTCACGAAACCCCACTAGCTCTTTATTCTCACGAAGTAATGAGTGCTATCGACAGGAGAAATTAAATCATTCCATATTTTTAGATTTCCAGCATGCTTTTGACACAGTTATTTACAAGTGACTTCTAATCAAACTGCGTGCCTATGGATATCGCCTCAGATGTGTCACTGGATTTGTGACTTCATGACAGAAAGGTCACACTTCGTAATAGTTGATGGAAAGTGATCAAGTAAAACACAAGTGGTATATAGCGTTCCCCAAGGAAGCGTTACAGGCCCTCTGCTATTCTTCACATACATAAACAATTTGGGAGACAATCTGAGCAGATTGTTTGCAGATGATGCTGTGATTTACCGTGTTATAAAGTCATCACATGATCAAAACGAGTTGCAGAACTATTTAGGGAAGATTCCTGTATGGTGCGAAAAGTGGCAATGGGTCTAAGTAATTAAATTGTCAAGTCATCCAAATGAGTACTAAAAGGAAGCCGCTAGATTTCGGTTATAGGATAAAAAGCACAGATCTAAAGACTCTAAATTCAACTAAGTATTTGCGGCTTACAACTACAAATAACGTAAACTGGAAAGATCAGATAGATAACGCTGCGGGTGATGCACACCGAAGACAGCTATTTATTGGCAGAACAATGAGAAAGGGCAACAGGTCTACCAAAGAGATTGCCCAGACTACACTTGTCCGCTGTCTCCAGGAGTAGACTATATTGGTGTACGGTGTGGGATCCACGTCAGACAGAACTGAAGCAGGACACCGAAAAACTTCAAACAAGAGCAGCTCGTTTTGTTTAATCGTGAAATAGCGGAGATAGTGCCACGGACATGATACAAGAATGTCGACGGCAGTCGTTAAAGTTGGGACAGGATCCTCCCATCAAATTTGACTCGTCAGCGTTCTGCTCAGAGTGTGAAAATATTTTTCTGGAGGCCATCTGCACAGGGAGGAATGATCGTAGAAGAATTAGAGCTGTCACTGAAAGATTTAAGTGTTCGCTGTACCCGTGTACCGTTCGAGAGTGAGACGGTAGGGAAACAGCCTGGCGGTACTTCGATAAACCCTCTGCCAGGCACTTAATTGTGAATTACAAAGTACTCATGTAGATGTAGATGTAGACAAACATTGTAAGCTTATCTTTTATCTACGTATTGTTTACAACAAACAATGAAATACGGAAATAGGGAGAAACAACGACGCACGCTAGCTGGACAAGTGGAATTGGAGGATGGGGAAAACGTCATCAATATTTATAGCGAAGCAGACACGCCCCAAAGTACGATAATGGAAGAAACTGTAGTAAATGAAAAGTCTGTGTGTCACGAGTTACTGGCAGCACTGACTGTATCGATGCACGCTGATCAGCCGGAACATTGTGACCAACGAGCTGCTATCGATATAGACCCGTCCAGGCCATGGCGGCGTCTCCTGACTGCTAGTTAGACACGAGCGCGGACCGCGTAGCATCGGCGAGCGTGCTGTCCGTGTGTAGAATGCGGAAAGCGCGCCGAGGACAGACTGTGATGTTCCGGAGGCTCGGAACGAGCATTTCGGAAACTGCACGACTTGCCGGGTGTTCGTGGAGTGCTGTCGCGAGCGTCTTCAACACGTGGAGAAACTGAGGTGAAACCACGTCCAGACTTCGTGGGGTTTCGTGACCAACCCTCATCAAAGATTTCGGACGTCATAGGCTGCGCAGACTGGTGAAACAGGACAGGCGGCGAACTGTGGACGAACTTACGATGTCGTCTGTCAGTCATACGACCACACCGCCGCCTGAGAGACCGATCCGCCGGATGCGATTCTCTCGATAAACAGAACAGAAGAACGGCTGTGCTAGCCTAAGAGTGCACAGCCAGTCGCAGTACTTATGCTCGCCGCGAGGCGCCGCTAGGCCACTTCATGTGTAGCAGGAGAGTAGTGCAGTTGTGCCAGTCTACACAGTTCGGAGCCACGCTCAGTGGTCAGCCAGCGCCGATGTTAGTCATCGTCTGCAGCTCAGTCACTGCTGCATTCAAGTCTTTGTAGCCCAGTTGAAAAGTTCCGTAATAGTACTACAGTAAATTCAACAGCACTAAGTTGGCAGTTATACACAATTCTACGTTATGTCATGTCGACTGCCAGGTTAGTCTTGAAAGTCGCCGGATTCGACATTCAAGGTTACGAGAGATTAATTCGTCACTGCAAGATTTGTGATTTGTAAATTATGTCATTCTACAGACGCTTAGCCCCCCCCCACGAACCATGGACCTTGCCGTTGGTGGGGAGGCTTGCGTGCCTCAGCGATACAGATGGCCGTACCGTAGGTGCAAACACAACGGAGGGGTATCTGTTGAGAGGCCAGACAAACATGTGGTTCCTGAAGAGGGGCAGCAGCCTTTTCAGTAGTTGCAGGGGCAACAATCTGGATGATTGACTGATCTGGCCTTGTAACATTAACCAAAACGGCCTTGCTGTGCTGGTACTGCGAACGGCTGAAAGCAAGGGGAAACTACAGCCGTAATTTTTCCCGAGGACATGCAGCTTTACTGTATGATTAAATGATGATGGCGTCCTCTTGGGTAAAATATTCCGGAGGTAAAATAGTCCCCCATTCGGATCTCCGGGCGGGGACTACGCAAAAGGACGTCGTTATCAGGAGAAAGAAAACTGGTATTCTACGGATCGGAGCGTGGAATGTCAGATCCCTTAACCGGGCAGGTAGGTTAGAAAATTTAAAAAGGGAAATGTATAGGTTAAAGTTAGATATAGTGGGAATTAGTGAAGTTCGGTGGCACGAGGAACAAGACTTTTGGTCAGGTGATTACAGGGTTATAAATACAAAATCAAATAGGGGTAATGCAGGAGTAGGTTTAATAATGAATAAAAAAATAGGAGTGCGGGTTAACTACTACATACAGCATAGTGAACGCATTATTGTGGCAAAGATAGACACAAAGCCCATGCCTACTACAGTAGTACAAGTTTATATGCCAACTAGCTCTGCAGATGATGAAGAAATAGATGAAATGTATGACGAGATAAAAGAAATTATTCAGGTAGTGAAGGGGGACGAAAATTTAATAGTCATGGGTGACCGGAATTCGTCAGTAGGAAAAGGGATAGAAGGAAACATAGTAGGTGAATATGGATTGGGGGGAAGAAATGAAAGAGGAAGCCGCCTTGTAGAATTTTGCACAGAGCATAACTTAATCATAGCCAACACTTGGTTCAAGAATCATGAAAGAAGGTTGTATACCTGGAAGAATCCTGGAGATACTAAAAGGTATCAGATAGATTACATAATGGTAAGACAGACATTTAGGAACCAGGTTTTAAATTGTAAGACATTTCCAGGGGCAGATGTGGATTCTGACCACAATCTATTGGTTATGAACTGCAGATTGAAACTGAAGAAACTGCAAAAAGGCGGGAATTTAAGGAGATGGGACCTGGATAAACTGAAAGAACCAGAGGTTGTACAGAGTTTCAGGGAGATCATAAGGGAACAATTGACAGGAATGGGGGAAATAAATACAGTAGAAGAAGAATGGGTAGCTCTGAGGGATGAAGTAGTGAAGGCAGCAGAGGATCAAGTAGGTAAAAAGACGAGGGCTAATAGAAATCCTTGGGTAACAGAAGAAATATTGAATTTAATTGATGAAAGGAGAAAATATAAAAATGCAGTAAGAGAAACAGGCAAAAAGGAATACAAACGTCTCAAAAATGAGATAGACAGGAAGTGCAAAATGGCTAAGCAGGGATGGCTAGAGGACAAATGTAAGGATGTAGAGGCTTGTCTCACTAGGGGTAAGATAGATACCGCCTACAGGAAAATTAAAGAGACCTTTGGAGAGAAGAGAACCACTTGTATGAATATCAAGAGCTCAGATGGCAACCCAGTTCTAAGCAAAGAAGGGAAGGCAGAAAGGTGGAAGGACTATATAGAGCGTTTATACAAGGGTGATGTACTTGAGGACAATATTATGGAAATGGAAGAGGATGTAGATGAAGACGAAATGGGAGATAAGATACTGCGTGAAGAGTTTGACAGAGCACTGAAAGACCTGAGTCGAAACAAGGCCCCGGGAGTAGACAACATTCCATTAGAACTACTGATGGCCTTGGGAGAGCCATTCATGACAAAACTCTACCATCTGGTGAGCAAGATGTATGAGACAGGTGAAATACCCACAGACTTCAAGAAGAATACAACAATTCCAATCCCAAAGAAAGCAGGTGTTGACAGATGTGAAAATTGCCGAACTATCAGTTTAATAAGTCGCAACTGCAAAATACTAACGCGAATTATTTACAGACGAATGGAAAAACTGGTAGAAGCGGACCTCGGGGAAGATCAGTTTGGATTCCGTAGAAATGTTGGAACAGGTGAGGCAATACTAACCTTACGATTTATCTTAGAAGAAAGATTAAGAAAAGGCAAACCTACGTTTCTAGCATTTGTAGACTTAGAGAAAGCTCTTGACAACGTTAACTGGAATACTCTCTTTCAAATTCTGAAGGTGGCAGGGGTAAAATACAGGGAGCGAAAGGCTATTTACAATTTGTACAGAAACCAGATGGCAGATATAAGAGTCGAGGGGCATGAAAGGGAAGCAGTGGTTGGGAAAGGAGTGAGACAGGGTTGTAGCTTCTCCCCGATGTTATTCAATCTGTATATTGAGCAAGCAGTAAAGGAAACAAAAGAAAAATTCGGATTAGGTATTAAAATTCATGGAGAAGAAGTAAAAACTTTGAGGTTCGCCGATGACATTGTAATTCTGTCAGAGACAGCAAAGGACTTGGAAGAGCAGTTGAACGGAATGGACAGTGTCTTGAAAGGAGGATATAAGATGACCATCAACAAAAGCAAAACGAGGATAATGGAATGTAGTCAAATTAAATCGGGTAATGCTGAGGGGATTAGATTAGGAAATGAGACACTTAAAGTAGTAAAGGAGTTTTGCTATTTAGGGAGTAAAATAACTGATGATGGTAGAAGTAGAGAGGATATAAAATGTAGACTGGCAATGGCAAGGAAATCGTTTCTGAAGAAGAGAAATTTGTTAACATCGAGTGTAGATTTAAGTGTCAGGAAGTCGTTCCTGAAAGTATTTGTATGGAGTGTAGCCATGTATGGAAGTGAAACACGGACGATAACCAGTTTGGACAAGAAGAGAATAGAAGCTTTCGAAATGTGGTGCTACAGAAAAATGCTGAAGATAAGGTGGGTAGATCACGTAACTAATGAGGAGGTAATGAATAGGATTAGGGAGAATAGAAGTTTGTGGCAAAACTTGACTAGAAGAAGGTATCGGTTGGTAGGACATGTTTTGAGGCATCAAGGAATCACAAATTTAGCATTGGAGGGCAGCGTGGAGGGTAAAAATCGTAGAGGGAGACCAAGAGATGAATACACTAAGCAGATTCAGAAGGATGTAGGTTGCAGTAGGTACTGGGAGATGAAGAAGCTTGCACAGGATAGAGTAGCATGGAGAGCTGCATCAAACCAGTCTCAAGACTGAAGACCACAACAACAACAAACAGACGCTTAGTCTAGCCACGTCTTCTATAATTGTCAATCGACAGATCATGGACTACAACAAATACTTCCGTACTTCCGTATTTTGTACTCCTGCTAATTAATTGTGTTTTCCTGTTGTAGCTACCAAGTAGTCTTGGCATAGTAGAACCCACGTTTCCACCTCCTTGACTACCTCATATTTGCCACCTCATGTTGATGGACTCGGTTATGGCGGAAGATCGACAGCCATCAAACTAACATCAGCCTTTAATACACATGTGTGTGTGAACACTCAGTGCACTCAACACTCCTAAAGATAGGCCTCCGGAGGCGATGACCTGTTCGTGTGGCAAGGTTAACTCCACGACATCGGCAAGTACGACTGAAATGGCACTGGACGTTGGCGTAGTGACAAAGTGTTGCACGGTCTGACGAATCACGATGCCGACGGAAGGGCGGAAATCCGTCATCTTCCTCGACACCTATACTGCGGGACGGAGGCAAACTGGCGGCGGCTCCATTATACTCCAGGGCCTCAGACGGTCCACTGGAGCTCGAGCATAGCACCTTGACGGTCAAGCGTTATGGTAGACTGGCTGCAGACTACGTACACGTCTTCATGACGGTCATGTCTCCCGACGGCAGTTGCATTTTTCAGCAAGATAATCCACCGTGCCACGAGGCCGGGAGTGTCGTGGAGTGGTTGGTAGAACTTAGCGGCGAGTTCCGATAGATGTGCTGGCCCCTCAGCTCTGGAGATATGAATCCGTTCGAACACATCTGGGATATCTACATCTACATTTACATCTACATCGATACTCCGCAAGCCACCTGACGGTGTGTGGCGGAGGCTACCTTGAGTACCTCTACCGGTTCTCCCTTCTATACCAGTCTCGTATTGTTCGTGGAAAGAAGGATTGTCTGTATGCCTCTGTGTGGGCTCTAATCTCTCTGATTTTATCCTCACGGTCTCTTCGCGAGATATACGTACGTAGCAGGGAGAAATATACTGCTTGGCTCCTCGGTGAAGGTATGTTCTCGAAACTTCAACAAAAGCCCATACCGAACTACTGAGCGTCTCTCCTGCAGAGTTTTCCACTGGAGTTTATCTATCATCTCTGTAACGCTTTCGCGATTACTAAATGATCCTGTAACGAAGCGCGCTGCTCTCCGTTGGATCTTCTCTATCTCTTCTATCAACCCTATCTGGTACGGATCCCACACTGCTGAGCAGTATTCAAGCAGTGGGCGAACAAGCGTACTGTAACCTACTTCCTTTGTTTTCGGATTGCATTTCCTTAGGATTCTTCCAATGAATCTCAGTCTGGCATCTGCTTTACCGACGATCAACTTTATATGATCACTCCATTTTAAATCACTCCTAATGCGTACTCCCAGATAATTTATGGAAGTAACTGCTTCTCCAGTTGCTGACCTGCTATTTTGTAGCTAAATGACAAGGGAACTATCTTTGTATGTATTCGCAGCACATTACACTTGTCTACATTGAGATTCAATTGCCATTCCCTGCACCATGCGTCAATTCGCTGCAGATACTCCTGCATTTCAGTGCAATTTTCCATTGTTACAACTTCTCGATATACCACAGCATCATCCGCAAAAAGCCTCAGTGAACTTCCGATGTCATCCACAAGGTCATTTATGTATATTGCGAATAGCAACGGTCCTACGACACTCCCCTGCGCCACACCTGAAATCACTCTTACTTCGGAAGACTTCTGTCCATTGAGAATGACATGCTGCGTTCTGTTATCTAGGAACTCTTCTATCCAATCACACAATTGGTCTGATAGTCCATATGCTCTTACTTTGTTCGTTAAACGACTGTGGAGAACTGTATCAAACGCCTTGCGGAAGTCAAGAAACACGGTATCTACCTGTGAACCCGTGTCTATGGCCCTCTGAGTCTCGTGGACGAATAGCGCAGCGCGAGCTGGGTTTCACACTATCGTCTTTTGACGTGACTTCAGAGATCAACGCCCCATCTCGGATTTTACGGGAATTGGGTGACCTGTGTGCGCAGATGTGGAGCCAACTCTCTCCAGCGGCCTACCGAGGGCTGACTGCTAACATGTCGCGACGCCGTGCCACAGGTGGACATATCGGCTATTATGTAGGTCGTTATAATGTTCTGGCTGATGAGAGTGTGTAGTTACATTGAGGTACGGTAATACGGACAAGAATGCTTTGAGTTTAAAGTGACCTGTGAAGAAACAGTATGAAGACACCTTAAATGTTTATTTGTTGGTTAACGTGCTACGGATGCGTAGAGTGACGCAGAAACTGCCGCGTTACAGTGTTGTGATTTAAATTAGGCGTGCGACACCGGCGAGGCGTGGCAGCCGGAGGAGGCGCCGCCTCCAGCCAAAGCCTTCTAGATACAAGGCCTACACTCAGCGGCCACATTGGCACGTGACGTCAAAAACTGTTGGCCATCTTATCTTTAGTCGGCAGTCCTGTTGGCGTGTGTGTTGTGTTGAAAGTGTGTGCCACGTGAAACTGATATATATTTCATAGTGTATTCGCCTACAGTTCTTCGAGGTATGGGACACATTTGTTGCGTTCCTTCTTGCCAGGGAAATTATAAGTCCCAAAAAGGCATGAAATTGCACATGTTTCGATTTCCCAAATGTGTGAAGTTGAGAAATCGCTGGATTGCAGCTGTTCACAGACATGAATTTCTGTCTACGCATCATTCAAGGGTAAGTAGATGACAAAAAATTTATAGCGTGTCCTTTGTTTCCATTGCACCACATTGCTTTTTAAAAGGAGTTATGTATCATGTATCAGTATAATTTGTTTCTTAATTCTGGACCATTGCTGCAAGGTTAATACGAAGCTGGCTGTGAAATGTCTCATATTTGCAACTATTGTCACACAGGACAGTTATATTAATTAGTGTGGGTCGAAAATGTTTAGTATTCATTATCATTCCTACCAGATTATTGAGTTTCGAGTACTTTTATTTGGAGGAGCTACAGAATGATTTTGTTCAGTTTTACATATGCATTCGGAAATAATTTCAATTTGAGTAAACTACCTTAGAAAAAAAATGGCTCTGAAAACTATGGGACTTAACGTCTGAGGTCATCAGTCGCCTAGATCATAGAACTACTTAAACCTAACTAACCTAAGGACATCACACACATCCATGCCCGAGGCAGGATTCGAACCTGCAACCGTAGCGGTCGCGCGGTTCCAGACTGTAGGGTCTAGAACCGCTCGGGCACCAGCGGCCGGCAAACTACCTTCGAAAATTGCTGTAATGAATTCAGTGTTCGGCAGATTGAGCAGTATACAATGCAGAATTTCGACGTACGTTTATTGTGATTAAATTAACAGCACTCTGTGACACGAATTTCAGTCAAGGATATAGGAGAAACAATGTTTTCATGTTTAAGGTTCTAAAGTTCTGGAGAAACAGCGAAATAAAATACTTTTCGGGTTTTTTGATTTATTAAACATTACGTCAGGAGGTGCTCCATTTCGTCGAATGATTTGAGATTCGTGTGAGGTCAGCAAATTTTGAAGTGGATAGGAAAATTTACGAAAACAACTGGGGAAACAAATTCTTAAATTCTGAAGGAGCTGCAGCTGCTTTATTTAAAACCGAAAACGTCTGCTTGTTGCATATTGCCGATTTTTTACTGCAAGAAAACGTAGCTCCTGAGGTAAAAGACAGAATTTAAAATTACAGTTTGTATTCAAGCCTAGAAACGCGTACTTAAGGCAAATCGTCAAAATGGTTCTACATCTTGAAATAACATAGGGCAGTTTTGTTTATTTACTTTACGCGATGATATAAATTTCCATACTTTCATTACAAGGCCATGCAGAAGAGGAAAACACGAGAGCCCCTATGCGGTCTCAGCTCTAAAACTCGTAAACTTCGTATAGCTTAACAGGAGCGTTCCGATACAGACGCGGCTATCAGTATGTGACGTCACAAGTGTGGGCGCAGGCCTGTTGTCTAGGTGGTGTTGGTCGCACATTATTAAACAT
This sequence comes from Schistocerca serialis cubense, assembly GCF_023864345.2. Taxonomy (NCBI): domain Eukaryota; kingdom Metazoa; phylum Arthropoda; class Insecta; order Orthoptera; family Acrididae; genus Schistocerca; species Schistocerca serialis. Next base: position 48,074,163 of record NC_064645.1, read on the forward strand.
CGCTCGAATCCAAAATCATTAAATATACACTTCTACGTATCTTATAGCAGCATCCACCTCCAAAGACTAACAAGGGGGGGGGGCACGGACGCTTGGAACGCAAATTTGCTGTAAACTTCGCACACTCGTAGGACTCCATGAGGACAACAGAATGTGTAAGCAGCGGCGCGCACTTCCCAAGCGTTACTGAGAAAATCGCAAGACAATTTCGGTCGTCGAATATATATATATATATATATACATCCCTGCGTCGCCATTTTAACCATGAAGCGACTGCAGCCGAGTGTTGACGGCACCGGTAGCGCAGCGTGTTCGGTCAGAGCGTTAGCTTCCCTTTCTATTAAAATAACTGAGTGAACAGAAGAACGAAGTAACTGTACGGGTGTCCTCGGACCTCCGCTCTGAACAACTTCAGCGAACAATGTAAAGCAAAATGGTTTTTTTTTTAGACGCTATTAAAATACAATCGATACTGGATAACCAATTATCAGCGCCGATTTTTAAGAAAGTACTGCGTTATGCCTGGTTTGCTTCCAAACTATCGTCTGAGAGGTTTTTTTAAATGTTAACAAGGTTTGTTTTCCCACAGAAAACGTCAAAAGGCCTTGCGTATGCGGAAACATAGCATTTATTCAATGGAGCTGGTGCCGTTTAACTTTACGTTTTCCATGTTTTTACGAAAAATACCATCCTGCAACTTGTACTCGTAAAGTCGAAAGCGACGATTATTGTACATCTTTCGAAAGCCGTCTGTGCCGGTCAAAACTTGGAGATAACAAGTCGTTCCGGGCTCCTTCCAGGTATAAGGGATTCCTCAAATTACGGACCAGCATACATTTTTACTATGACATTATGCATTTGGTCGTTTACTACAAAAATGTTTCAAATGGCTCTGAGCACTATGCGACTTAACTTCTGAGGTCATCAGTCACCTAGAACTTTGAACTAATTAAACCCAACTAACCTAAGGACATCACACACATCCATGCCCGAGGCAGGATTCGAACCTGCGACCGTAGCGGTCGCGCGGTTCCAGACTGTAGCGCCTACAACCGCACGGCCACCACGGCCACCACGGCCGGCTCTCGTTTACTAGTCGATAGCTATGAATATTACATTATTTGTGATAATAAAAATTAGTAGACTGCCAAATAACATTGTAAATTTAATAAAATTTCATCGGATTACACGTACTTTCCCCACTATATCACTTGTAAAATGAATAATAAAGAAAATAAAAAAAACTGACGAACGCAACTCGTCCAGCGGCTTGAACGCCAAACACTTAAAAAAAACCATTTTGTTCTATATTGTTCGTTCAATTTCTTCAGGGCCGAAGTCCAATGACACCCATTCAGTTTGTCGATCATCCGTTCGCTCAGTTTTTATACTATAAGGGGTAGCTATTATAGTTCGTTGTAACTGTTCGTGGCGAACCTCCCCTGACGCCCGATGGAGTTCATTTTTGAGCCATTCACTCAGTTTTTTCATTACAGAGGGCTGCTAACCCTGTGACCGAACACGCTTATAGTTCGTAGCATTTGGTCTGGGCGGACGTCACAAGACATCCGTTCAAGTTGATCTATGATCCCTTGACTCAGTTTTTTTATTACAGAGAGCACGCAGCCCTCTGACCGAACACGCTGAGCTACCGTGCCGGCACCACTCGGCTGCACCCGCTTCATGGTCAGAATGGCCACGCACGAACGCACACACACACACACACACACACACACACACACACAAACACACACACACACACACACACACATATTCGACGACCGTCTTGCGATTTTCTCATAACGCTTGAGAAGTACGCGCTACTGCTTACACATTTTGTTGTCCTCTTGGAGTACTACGATTGTACGAAGTTTGCAGTAAATCCGCATTCCAAACGTCGTGGCCTCCCCTTGTAAGTGTCAAGAGCTAGAACATCTTACAAGTAAGGCGGCCAGAAAGGTGGGACTGAGCATCGCCTATAACAAGACAAAGACATTAAATACCACTGCAGACTCGGAAACAGCGGAAGGCACTGTGCAAACGGTGGACAAATTTAAATACCCGGCAGAATTTATAACAGGAAGGAACAGGAGCAAGGAGGGAATAACAGAGAGGATAAAGAAGATGAGGTCAGCCCTCTGCAAAATAATGTAACCACAGAGGCAAAGATAAGCCACTACAAGGCATCGGTGAGGAACGCGGTATTATATGCTGCTGAAACGATGACACTAGGAAGAAATTGGGCAGAACATTAGCGAAAGAAGAGAGAAAAATACTGAGAAAAATACTAGGTCGAAAAAGAGGTGCAGAGAGGTGGATGCGAAGACCTAGGGAAGAATTGTACCGGAACATGAGAACAATATCCTGGGAAATCAGATTCAAAAGGGCAAGGTTTGCTGGACATGTAGTTAGGATGAGTATGGACAGAATGATGAAGAGAGTGTGGGAAACAACAGGGAGGACAAGGGGAAAGACAGGAACCAACTGGGTTGTTGAATTTCGGAAGGACTGGTTGGAATTGGGGATCAAGGTCGAAGGAAAGGAAAATCGGAGGAACAAATATACACCGACCAAAATGCCGGAGATCAATGGCAGAGAAGAATACAGGAAAAGATTAGAGTGTCACCAGTGGAGCCGACAGGAGAAACAGAAACTGAAGATCTCGGAAGAAGAGCGGGAGAGAAGAAGAGAAAGAATGAAAAGGTTCTGGGAGAAGAAGACGAAAATGCAGTCCAAGAAGGGGCTACCCGTGGTCCTACAGAGGCCGTAGAAGAAGTAGAAGAAGAAGAAGAAGAAGAAAGGAATGATCCAATAAGACAGTCGAAACTTGCCCTGGAATTTTTTACACGGCAAGAACACAACGAAAGAGATTCACTGCCAAAATTTTAGCTGTTAAGAGGCACTGCAAGTATTTTTTAGAAAATTTTGAAGTTACACATTTTTTCCGCACGAACAACAGCTTATAACAGCGGTTTGTACAGCCCTAGAGCGCGATTCGGCGAATCACTAACGGAGCGTCCCGTAGCGGAATTATCCGGAGTCCACAGACAGCAATGTTAAGCACCTAAAGCCTGGCTTACAATGGAGCGAATGGAAGTGAACATGTGCGAATGAGCATCTGCAGAAAATTCACTACCATTCGCCTGAATATGGGTAGAATCGTTCACACTAAAGGGAATCGGAGGTAACGAACATAGCCTATGAACTCTGTGTTACTAGTTTTTACTTTTTGTAGCTAATATTCAGCATACTGCATACAACTCTACCTTGTTAGAGCCACAATGCAAAACTTTGATATTCAGTGAGGATTATTTTGCATGGCAAGCGCACTGTTCTTGACATAGTATGCAAAATGACGCAGGGAAAGAAGAATTCAAGTATCTGAATTTCTATGCAGTCGTGACATGCGTGGAAATCGTGCACTTTACACGGAATTGCTACTCCATCTCTCCTTAACACTGGTCCAAAATTTTTCTTGTATGTCGGCTGCCTTTTTCCCCTCGCTTCTCATCACCATTGAGGCGATATTTATAAACAGAACACCAATTACCGACGACGAGCATCATCACACGGGGTGGCATAGCTAGCGTTTCCACTACGCGCGTAAGGTCTAATGGTCATATTCTTTTTTTGTATCTTTTTTTTTTCTAAACAAAAATGGTCTGGTGGCAAAACGCGCCTTCGTGATCCAGAGAGCGCAGGATCACATCCTGTTCACACCAAAACATATTCACTGTGATTTTTAACCGAGCATTCACTTCTCACAGATGTTGGAGTGGCCACGAAACATATGTGAATCGGATTCCACGTTAAACTGCAGGTCTCCATTTTCTGATAGGTAACCGGGGAAGGCTAGGGACACGTAAGTAGATGCAGTGGCAACCAGCTGAAAGGCCTGCAAGAGGCAGACCAGACAGAATTCTGTTTTGCTCGTGCTTATTACCTTCTTTGTCCCGGTGAAAACCTGGCTGAAAGTATACAAATACTTTTTTGAATAATATCGACATTCTTGCACGTGTAATTCTGATAAACGTGGCTACTAGAGACAATAAAATCATGGCAGTGTTTGAAGTCACAGACGGCTTCCATCAGTGAGGATTTCTAATTTGTTGAAATGAAATGTGTCTGACAGTTCTACATTTTACAACAATTCCTGTAGACCATTCCTTATAATACTGTTTGAATATTGTACATTTGGCCATCAGTGAAACTGTTTATTGCCTGCAGTCGTCACAAAAATGCGAAGTGTCTATTGAATGACAAAAATAAACATTTTTCTTGCACCAGGCACACCGGGCAGACGAGAAACTCAAGCATTCAGGCGCTTCGTAGTAACGATTAGTTTTCTTTAGAAAGAACTGTGGCCGGCCGCGGTGGCCGAGCGGTTCTAGGCGCTCAGTCCGGAACCGCGCGACTGCTACGGTCGCAGGTTCGAATCCTGCCTCGGGCATGGATGTGTGTGATGTCCTTAGGTTAGTTAGGTTAAAGTAGTTCTAAGTTCTAGGGTACTGATGACCACAAATGTTAAGTCCCATAGTACTCAGAGCCATTTGAACCATTTTGAACAGAACTGGGATGGAGTCAGAAACGGTCCCGGCCATTGTTCTGCATATTGCGCTGCGTACCAGGCATACTTGATCAAATTCGTAAAGTGTGGCGTAGAAAACTGGTAAAGCACAAATGACTGGAGTTTAAGAATACTGTTCCGCTGATAAGTCTGAAATGAGAGAAAGATATATCGGAAATTATGTTATCTGATAATTTCTTGAAAAATGCGCTCCTCTCTGTGATGCAGCGTCAAGGGTAACCGCAGCCATGGTCTCCGAGCTGATAGTCGATGCTGCTGCAAACATCGTCGAACTGTTCGTGCAGATGGTTATTGTCTTCCAAACGTCCCCACCTGTTGACTCAGGGATCGAGACGTGGCTGCACGATCCATTACAGCCATGCGGATAAGATGCCTGTCATCTCGACTGCTAGTGATACGAGGCCGTTGGCATCCAGTACGGCGTTCCGTATTACCCTCCTGAATCCACCGATTCCATATTCTGCTAACAGTCATTGGATCTCGACCAACGCGAGCAGCAATGTCGCGATACGATAAAACGCAATCGCAATAGGCTACAATCCGACCTTTATAAAAGTCGGAAACGTGATGGTACGCATTTCTCCTCCTTGCACGAGGCATCACAACAACGTTTCACCAGGCAACACCGGTCAGTTTTTTATTCCCTTTGGCGCATATTTCTTACTTCATGCAGTTTGTTCCACCATTTGTACCGTTCACGATCCGACTTTACCAAACGAAAACGCCTTTGCACACTGCGTTAACTTGAAGCATTTTTACCCTCCTTCGTTTAACCAACATTTCATTGTCTTTTCATTGTCTCCGAAAGCTGTTGCAGTACGTTTTTTACTTTTAGGCTTGGAAGGTATTCTTCTTGACAACTATTACTGGCACAACTGACGTCGTCCGAACCACAAATCATCGAATCGTCACACTTATTTCCTACTTATTTTAACGTATCCACATTTTCAGACGAAATGTCGATATCATTTGAATGAATGTCGAGCACATCAACTAACAAGTGACAGATTGTACGTCCTCAGGAGAAGTAGATGATTTCGGCTGGAAACCCTTGTTCTTCGTATCTAATCATTGTTAAATTCAGAACGTTAATTGGTTTCCACATTACTGTGAAACTGAAAGAAAAAAAGGTAATATTAGCAGGCATGCCTTGAGAAAACACAATAAATATTAATTCGGCTTTGTCTGTATTGTCATTACTTACCATTACTGCAAAAAAGCAACTGATAAGTTTGTAACAGATGTTACTTGAGCGGCTAATTCGAGAGAGTAGTAACTGCGTACTGTAGTATCAGAGAAACTATCAACGAACAGTAACCTGGAACGTCCTTTACAAGTTGCGATCAGTTTGTGTCGTGTTTCCTGTTGACAAATGTACCGCCGACCTCGGCTGTGTGTGTGTGTGTGTGTGTGTGTGTGTGTGTGTGTGCGTGTGCCTAGTTGCGCATGCGCACTTGCTATAGCGCCAGTAGGCGTGTACATTTCTACTGCCGCCTGGAGTGCTACGAATTTGGCAATTTTCAGCTATTTTTTTAATACTTGCAGTGCCTCTTTGCAGCTAAAATTTTTACAGAGCATTTCTTTCGTTATCTTCTTCCTGTGTAAAAAATTTCAGGGTACGTTTCGGCATGTCTTATTGGACCATTCCCTTGTTAGACCAGTACTACACTATCATATTTCTTTGTCAAGGTTGATATGCCAAATATTTATGTCAAAGAAATTTGATGGTTTAATAGGGATCTTTGTCAAACTTCGCCTGTCGTCAAATAAATATGACCAAATCTGGGGCCTCGCCGTAGATTTGATCATAAATGCGAAATGTAACCGCTTCGAGCGCTGGCGTCGTTACAGCTATTTGATGTCTCTGCAGTGTGTTTGTAAACATGGCTGCAAAGTTGGTTTGTTCTTTCGACTATTTTTCTTTTTTTTTTAGATTAACTTGCTTTGACTAGGGTAGTGGGATGGGCAAGGGACACAGTGCGTGCTGTTTATTGTGTGTTGATAGGCAGGTGAAACATGCTGAAGGCGGCTTCATGTCCACAGTTATAGCTACCGCCATCCACCTCGACACCTGGAAACGTCCGGGCAGCTTTTCGGCAAGTCGGAATAGAGGAAGTGGTCCCACTCTAAAATAAAAAATTCTTTCGTAGCTTTTCATCCTACTTTGTCTATTTTTGAACTTAATAAGCGTTTCATCTGTTTCCTACTTTTTATTAATTTTGTAGTTGTTGGGACACTAATTCCATTAAATAAATTATTCGAAATTAAAAATAGCTCTTACTGCACATACAGTATACTAAACATTTATTTACTTTCACATATTCCCTCTTCAATGCTTTATAAATCGCTTCAGACGTTTCTGGAATTATTTTTGTTAGTATGTAATGTGATATTCGAGTGCTTTGTTGTAAACTAGAGTAGCGCTCTATTGTATCAAGAAGTGCCACAGTTTGCCTGTCTTCTGCCCATATAGCATTTCTCAAGAAAGTATTCGGTTTTGTAATATGAGAAGCCACTTTACTGAGCAAATACTGACATACACTCTCATCCATTCGTAAGTAATTCACATATTAAGACTTGCCTTCCTCCACTTGCAGATTTCGTCAGAAATTTTGCTGAATGCTTTTACTATCTCGACGTAATACCTAGGGCTCCATCCAAGTATGTTTTCTTTTTCTCTACCGCTTTTCTTACAGACACATATACAATGCCATTGCGGTACTATCAACTACCGCGCATAATAACAAGTTGTCTGCCATCTTGAAATTTGACGAGAAATATGACGACAGTGTAACACCCGTTTTTAGCGCCCCGTCTAAGGTCTTCATCAATGAAATTTTACGAATATTTGATCATATTTCTTTGTCAATGAAATATGACTGTGTAATACCGGCCTTACTGCGTTCCCAAATACTCACTGCAGCTCAGAAAACCCAAAAAGTAACCCACTGAAGGTTTTTCTTCGCGGAAAGTTGTTTATTACGTTTGCTGTTTTAGCTTTTATGTTCAGATGACTTACTCTAACGAAGAGAGAGGGAAACCATTTCGTTGTGCATTTCAGGAATCTCTGGCGTTATTGCAGAAATAATTTTAGCATCGCTCAATCACACTAAGCGATATGTCGCCCATGGAAACTGCAAAAGTAGCTTCAGACTTGTTTATTCCATTGAACCAGACAACTGGAGGAGAAGTAAGCCTCTGTCTGGAGATCCAGTTATCAGCCACCGGTGGTGTATTCTAAATCGAGCAGAAGTTCCTCTGAGAGTGAACTCAACGAACTGTCTACGTAAGACCTAATCTAGCTCGGTGTGAAACGCTGCTTCATTTGTTGTTTTGTTACAAAAGAAAACTGCCAATTGACAGTAAATAATGAAAATGTGAAGTCATCTACACGAGTACTAAAAGGAATCCGCTAGATTCCTGACACGAGATGAATCACACAATTCTGAAGACTGAGTATTCAACTGAATACTTCGGGATTACAGTAACGAATGACTTTAGTTGCAACGATCATGTAATACTATTGTGGATAAAACAAATTATAGATTGCGTTTTGCCAGCAGAACACTAACAACATGCAACAGGGCTGTTTCACTATGCCTGTCCGTCCTTTTTTTGGAGAAATTGCTGTATAGTGTAGGATTCACATCACGTAGGATTGTCGGAGAGCATCAACAAAGTTCAAAGGAGGCCAGGTCGTTCTGTGTTATCGAGAAATAGGGGAGAGAGTGCCGGGGATACGATACGGGAATTAGGATGTTGGTGATAAAAACAAAGGCATTTTCCGCTGTGGTAGTATCTTCTCATGAAATTTCAATCGCCATTTTTCTCCTCCGAATGCGAAAACATTTTTTGGTGGGCACCTACATTGGGAGAAATGATCGTAGTAATAAAAATAAGAGAAATCAGAGCTAGCAAGGAAATATTTAAATGTCCGTTATTCCGGCACGCTGTTTGAGAGTGGAATGGCGCAGAAGTAGCTCGGAGGTGGTTCGATGAACCCTCTACCGGGCACTTAGCTGCGAAATGCGGAGTAGTCGTGTGGATGTAGCAGAAGCACATCTGTTTACTTCCACGGCATATTACGAATACTTGGCTTCCTGGACCGTGTTACTTATTTTCAAAGTGTAGTTTCCCCTCCTTGGCAGTTTATCTTAGTTTTTAATCTTTCTATTTCGTGTCTATTTCACGTTTAGCAGTAATATCTAGGTCAGGAACTACCTCTTGCTGGTCGACCGAAGTAATTGAATTTTCGGTGTAGATACGGCTCCTGGACCAGAAAAAAAAAAAAAAAAATGCCGCGCGAATAATTCCAAAGCCGCTAATATACAGGAACGTGTTTCTAAAGAGTATGAATATCTGGCAGTTTACGTACGTTCTCCTTACTGGTGCTTGCCGTCACCTCTAATGCGACTCCACGTTAATTTGGGTTGTTTTGTGATGGCAAAAAACCCGTTACTTATCTTTTCAAAGAAAATCCAAAAGCTGTTTTTTAAGCCCCGTTCATAATCTTCGAGAGGGAAACGATCTCTACAAATCCGTGCATTATACACATTAAAAGGAGCAGTGCTTTTACAGCACCCATTTGCGGTGAAGTTCCCTCATCTTTTGGAAATGAATGGTAAATGACACCCGCTGTTTTATATGAAGCATTTTTGCATTTAGCAACAGCACAATGATTTTTCACTTTTTGCTCATAGTACTGCAAATCGACCAGCAAGAAGAATAGCTAATAAGCAAATTGCGTTCTACTTGATTCGACGCCGGCATTTCAGAGTTCGCCTGCCTCAACGACGAGCGTCTAGTGCTCACGCCTTCCGCTCCTCGCTTCCCGTATTGCTGATGACGTCACGCCGCTTCACCTGTCAGCCACGTGGCCTGCCGCACTTCTCGCGACCTGCCACTGCCACCGGCCTTCCAGCAAAACAGAGCTTTTCACAAATTCTCGTGTTGTCAGATTCTGCCTCTCATGTTTCAACTAGTAACACTAAATAAGACTGCTTCTGAAGCCTTGGCGCACGAACAAAAATAATCTACTATGAATGTGAACTACATGTGAGCTTAGCAGGTTAATTGATGTCTGCTTTTGAAATTTCATGGTATGTGTTTGATCTGTTGTCTCTTTTAGTTCTGAAAATAACATTCCAAGAGATTTGGATATGGACTAAAACTAAATAAGACTGTAAAATGTACACTGAATCGCCAAAGAAACTGGTATAGGCATGCGTATTCAGATACAGAGATACGTAAACAGGCAGAATACGGCGCTGCGGTCGGCAACACCTGTATCAGACAAGTGTCTGGTACAGTTGTTAGATCGGTCACTGCTGCTACAGTGACAGGGTACCAAGATTTAAGTGACTTTGCACGCGGTGTGATAACCGGCGCGCGAGCGATGGGGCACAGCATCTCTGAGGTAGCGATGAAGTGAGGATTTTCTCTTATGAGCATTCCACGAGTGAACCGTGATTATCAGGAATCCTATGTTGTTGTTGTTGTTGTTGTCTTCAGAATTGAGACTGGTCTGAAGCAGCTCTCCATGCTACTCTATCCTGTGCAAGCTTCTTCATCTCCCAGTACGTACTAAAGCCTACATCCTGAATCTGCTTGGTGTATTCATCTCTTTGTCTCCCTCTACGATTTTTAACCTCCACGCTGCCCTCCAATACTAAACTGGTGATCCCTTGATGCCTCAGAACCTGTCGTACCAACCGATCCCTTCTTCTAGTCAAGTTCTACCACAAACTCCTCTTCTCCCCAATCCTATACTATACCTCCTCATTAGTTGTGTGATCTACCCATCTAATCTTCAGCATTCTTCTGTAGCACCACATTTCGAAAGCTTCTGTTCTCTTCTTGTCTAAACTCTCATCGTCCACGTTTCACTTCCATACATGGCTACACTCCATAGAAATACTTTCAGAAACGACTTCCTGACACTTAAATCTATACTCGATGTTAACAAATTCCCCTTCTTCAGAAACGCTTTCCTTGCCATTGCCAGTCTACATTTCATATCCTCTACTTCGACCATCATCAGTTATTGTGCTCCCCAAATAGCAAAACTCATTTACTACTTCAAGTGGCTCATTTCCTAATCTAATTCCCTCAGCATCACCCGACTTAATTCGACTACATTCCATCATCCTCGTTTTGCTTTTGTTGATCTTCATTTTATATCCTCCTTTCAAGACACTATCCATTTCGTTCATCTGCTCTTCCAAGTCCTTTGCTGTCGCTGACAGAATTACAATGTCATCGGCGAAACTCAAAGTTTTTATTTCCTCTCCATGGACTTTAATACCTACTCCGAATTTTTCTTTTGTTTCCACTACTGCTTGCTCAGTATACTGATTGAATAGCATCGGGGAGAGGCTACAACCCTGTCTCACTCCCTTCTCAACCACAGCTTCCCTTTCATGCCCCTCGACTCATAGCTGCCATCTGGTTTTTGTACAAATCGTAAATAACCTTTCGCTCCCTGGTTACCCTTGCCACCTTCAGAATTTGAAAGAGAGTACTCCAGTCAACATTGTCAGAAGCTTTTCTAAGTCTACAAATGCTACAAACGTAGGTTTGCCTTTTCTTAATCTATTTTCTAAGATAAGTCGTAGGGTCAGTATTTCCTCAATTGTTTCAACATTTCTACGGAATCCAAACTGATCCTCCCTGAGGTCGGCTTCTACCAGTTTTTCCATTCGTCTGTAAAGAATTCGAGTTAATATTTTGCAGTTGTGACTTATTAAACTGATAGTTCGGTAATTTTCACAACTGTCAACACCTGCTTTCTTTGGGATTGGAATTATTGTATTCCTCTTGAAGTCTGAGGCTATTTCGCCTGTCTTATACATTTTGCTCACCAGATGGTAGAGTTTTGTCAGGGCCGGCACTCCCAAGACCGTCAGGAGTTCTAATGGAATGTTGTCTACTCCCGGGGCCTTCTTTCGACTTAGGTCTTTCAGTGCTCTATCAAACTCTTCACGCAGTATCGTATCTTCCATTTCATCTTCATCTACGTCCTCTTCCATTTCCATAATATTGTCCTCAAGTACATCGTCCTTGTATAGACCCTCTATATATTCCTTCCACCTTTCTGCTTTCCCTTCTTTGCTTAGAACTGGGTTTCCATCTCAGCTCTTCATATTCATACAAGTGGTTCTCTTTTCTCCAAAGATCTCTTTAATTTTCTTGTAGGTAGTATCTATCATACCCCTAGTGAGGTATGCCTCTATATCCTTACATTTGTCCTCTAGCCATCCCTGCTTAGCCATTTTGCATTTCCTGTCTATCTCATTTTTGAGACGTTTGTATTCCTTTTTGCCTACTTCATTTACTGTATTTTTATATTTTCTCCTTTCATCAATTAAATTCAGTATTTCTTCTGTCACCCAAGGATTTCTACTAGCCCTCGTCTTTTTACCTACTTGATCCTCTGCTGCCTTCACTACTTCATCCCTCAAAGCTACCCATTCTTCTTCTACTGTATTTATTTCCCCCCATTCCTGTCAATTGTTCCCTTATGCTTTCCCTGAAACTCTGTACAACCTCTGGTTTAGCCAGTTTATCCAGGTCCTATCTCCTTAAATTCCCACCTTTTTGCAGTTTCTTTAGTTGTAATCTACAGTTCATAACCAATAGATTGTGGGCAGATTCCACATCTGCCCCTGGAAATGTCTTACAATTTAAAACCTGGTTCCTAAATCTCTGTCTGATCATTATATAATCTGTCTGAAACCTTCCAGTATCTCCGTGCCTCTTACACGTATACAACCTTATTTCATGATTCTTGGACCAGGTGGTAGCTATGATTAAGTTATGCTCTATGCAAAATTCTACCTGGCGGCTACCTCTTTCGTTCCTCATCCCCATTCCACATTCACCAATTTTTCCTTCTCTTCCTTTTCCTACTACCGAATTCCAGTCACCAATCACTATTAAATTTTCGTCTCCCTTCACTATCTGAATAATTTCTTTTATCTCATCATACATTTCTTCAATTCCTTCGTCATCTGCAGAGTTAGTCGGAATCCGATAAAACATAAAATGTCCGACGTCCCTGCGGCCAGAAAGAGATCCTGCAAGAACGAGACCAAAGACGATTGAAGAGAATCGTTCAATGTGACAGAAGTGCTAATTGCTGCAGATTGCAATGTTGTGCCATCAACAAGTGACAGCGTGCGAACCATTCGACGAAACATCATCGATATGGGCTTTCAGAGCCGAAGGCCCACTCCTGTACCCTTGATGACTGCACGACACAAAGCTTTACGCCTCGCCTGGACCCGTCAACACGGACATTACGCCTCGTATGGGCCGGTCACTGGACTGCTGATGACTGGAAACATGTTCCCTGGTCGCACGAGTCTCGTTTCAAAGTGTATCGAGTGGAAGGACGTGCACAGGTATGGAGACAACCTTATGAATCTATGGACCCTTCGTATCAGCAGGCAAATGTTCAAGCTGGTGCAGGCTCTGTATTGGTGTGGGCCGTGTGCAGTTGGAGTGATATCGGACCCATGATACGTCTAGGTACGAATCTGACCCGTGACACGTACGTAAGCATCCTGTCTGATCACCTGCATCGATTCATGTACATTGTGCATTCGAACGGACGTGGGAAATTCCAGCAGGACAATGCGGCACCCCACACATCCGGAATTTCTACAGACTTGCTCCAGGTATACTCTTCTGAGTTTACACACTTCTGGTGGCCACCAGATTCTCCACACGTGAACGTTATTGAGCATGTCTGGGATGGCCTGCAACGTACTGTTCAAAAGAGATCTCCACCCCTTCATACTCTTACGGATTTATGGAAATGACGTCAGTTCCCTCCAGCACTACTTCAGACATTAGTCGAGTCCATGCCACGTCGTGTTGCGGCACTTCTGCGTGCCGCTTGGGCCCTACATGATATTAGGCAAATGTACCAGTTTCCTTGGCTCTTCAGTGTATAAACATGCTTCGTAAGTATTATAGACTGGTGGGGATAGACGACACTTAAGATATTGTCAGTCAGATTACTAACTTGAACCATGGGCCATACATCCCGATCTGTAGTTAGATTTCGATTTCTGAGATATTTCTGTTACCTTTCGGGGTGGGAGGGGGGGGGGCAACTGTGTCATTTTCATTTCATACCACTGCCAAAATTCCTTAATTCCACTTCCAAAACTCCTTAATTCATGCATATTCTGGAAACATTTAGTGACACGATGTGTACCATTACAGACATGGATCCTTTCCCAGACAGACTGGTTTCACCCTTAGACATCTTTGCTCTAGAGCGCTATCATCGCTGACGGGGAAGCCCCATTGTATGAGAAGTGTGTGGTCTGGCTCCTGCCGGTTTTCGCTGATGCAGTTAGTGAGTTCAGCCTCAGCAAGCCTGCAAGGTAGTGCTCGTTTCTCCGGTACTCGCACACCACGCGGTCGTGTGTAAATATGAAACAGTTTTGGGGAAAGAGCCCTCATAAAGAGACGATTGTGAGTGAGGGTATCTTGTGAGATCGGGTACAGAAGTTAAAATTCAATGGAACTGCGGATTTTCAAAGTCAGAAAGGACTGTTAAATTAAATCCAACCGTAAAGAACCTACCAGCAATGGCAAACTCGATTCAGGCGATGTTAAGTAAGTGAATGTGAATGCAGAGTGTGTGGTTAGGCTTGTAGGTACAGTCTTGCTGGTGTTTGAAATAATACTTTTAACCTCATAGTATTAACGATAGCATTTTGATGCGAATTATGAACAGAATTATTGGAGTTGTAGACAGGCCGTGTGTCAGCAGGCAAATGATAGGCAACTTTCCCGAAGCGCCATGTGTTATCTTGACTGTGAGTTCGCCCTCCTAGCTGTCGTATCTATTTCAGACAGACAGAAATACGTGTTGTGTCGTATAGAAAGAAGGGGCGACATACAGGTGTGTGTTGTCAGTTTTGACTTATGGTGGTGAGACACGAGTTTTTAATGTGGAAGCTGCTCGAGGAACAGTGGTGAGATTCTTACTGGGGATTTTCAGTAAGGAGAAATAGGAAATCATATAAATGGTCGTGGGAAGAGACTGAGCATCGAGTACATAATCAGATGGCAATGAAAATGCAATAGTGGTCGGCCAAGCACACAGATGGGAAATGGAATAAGGAAGTCCTCTGGACTGCAGTAAGCTTTAATAACATATGGTGCCCAAGTAGGAGGCGTATAGTCAGCTACAGGAAACATGTAGGGCCTACCTAAATCTATGTGAACAGTTGAGCATCACAATTTCGTGTAAAATTATATACAAGACCTAAATCCAACAGTGGACATGAGAGTGCTACTATTGATGATGATAATGATGTTGAAGCTGCCTAAATTGATCAATGTAGTGGTGATACTGACCTGCAGCTGTTCATGAACAGTAAGTAATCCAAGTACTTCAAGTTATTTGAATAGTTCAGTTCTATAATCACAAAGCCTCTTATGTCTACTTAGTTCATAGCAAACTATTCTTCATCAAACTTACTTTGTACTGCACTTCATAGAAAACCGGCTCTCCTTCCCCAGTTACGTTTTCGAACGATATTCTGATCTTTAGTGAATTGTAACTGTCTTCAATTACATCTGGCGCATTCCCTAATACCTTGTAGGCTGAAAAGTAAACAAATAATGGCCCATTAATCACAAACTTAGAAACTGATGGTGAAATATAATGAGTGACTAAAGATACCCCTGTGGAAAGGTTAGAAAGCAGATATATTTTGCAAGAAATGCGATAGATTTTCAGTATCATCCATTTCTTACTAATTTATCGTCATTAAAAGGAGCATTGAAATATAAACATATGCGACTGTTTTTTGTCTCTTTATTATTGACCGCAATTCGTTATTAGTCAAAACAGAGAGATATATAGTGACAGATGTAAACATTAATAGCAGTGCATCTGAAGTGAAAACTAAAGGTACAAGCCATGACCAGGACCTGTTTCTGCCTGGCTGTCTCACTTTTCACGAGTCGTCTCCTTAAAAGTAGCATATCTAGCCAGGTGTCCCTTCTTGACTGATTCCATTTCTCAGCGACGCTCAGTGTTCCGTCTTTTGTATCAAACTTTTATATGAAAAGGCTGTCCCACCAATCACAGAAGTAGACAGCAAACGATTTGAGGTGGGATGTCATCACTAATTTACTTAACTGGGGCAATTTTTATGTATTTCTTTGATACATGCAATCAAAAGGTTATATGGAAACCATTTCTGGTTACATTAATGTGACTCTGAAATGAAACTAATACATCTACATGTATGTATGTAACTTTCAAACAATTGTGTGGTGTTTGACAGAAAAAATTGCTTAAATATCTTTGTGCATGCTGTAATTAGTATAATTCAGTAGTATGGATATGCCAGGGCCGGAATACTTTGCACTTAAATAGTCTTGAAAACTGCAAGTGTGCTAAAAATTTCACACCTTTACTACTCATTAGATAAAAGCCATGTCCATCTCTATCTATGATCATATAACATGTAATATGATCATGTAACCCTTATCTGTCACCACAAACCATGATATCAGTAAGTTACATCTCTCTCTTCCAGCCACTGTGCAGAATATTACCATGAAACGGCCATTCACTGTACAATAACTTAAAATAAATGAAAAAGAAACAGCCATTCTCACTACATCCCCAAAGCAGTTTTCTTGGCCATGTTTAAAAGTATCCAAACAATACAAATTTTTGCACCTTATTAAAAATATTAGTCGAAAAATATACATTAAAAGTGTCATTTATAATATAGCTTTATCTACAATACATCTACTAAATATGAATACAGTCTCATAAATACAAACATACACACACACATACAATCTTAACTGCACAAATCTGTATGCCATGAACTTACAAGTTAGCAACACAAACCTGAGTTTAATGTTTGAAGTCTGCACCATACATGCTGCAAGGAGTAATGGTCCGACAAATTAAGTATTTCCTACATCTAAATTCCTCTCAAGTTACACACAGTGTACTCAACATCTAACATTTTTGGAACAATACGTCACAAAACAAAAAAATGTAATGTTTACATCAACTATCGAAACGTTAAATACAACATGCACACATATCCAACAAAACTGGAGACTAAAAGATGATTGTGAATCCTTAAATTAAGTGCAGCGATGCTATTTCCCGATGCTATTTCCATGCATATTCTAACATTCTGCGTGGTGTCTGATTGTTCTAAGTCGTGTCTCCCTACCACTATCGCGCAACGATGCCCTGGGCGTGTTTTTTAGGAAATGGACTAGTTTGAATCTGGGACCTGTTGCTGGTAAGGAGACGCCAGACCACACATGACATGTAGAGTTCAGAAGAGTTCAGTGAGACTAGTGATGATATACCCAAATACTTCATGATTTCAGCGTCAGCTCCACTGCACTCCCTGTAAAAGAATCTTAATACTAACTAAATTTAGTGGAAGGGGTTCAAGGCTTTCCTATTTTTAGTTAGCTGGTAAAATAACGTCGAAAAAGCAGTTAAGTTTACCATTGGAAATTTTATTCTACTCACAAAAATTGTTTATAAATTGCACTATTGATAAAAGGAAATGTTTTAATACAGGATGATAAAAACCAACTGTGTTCAACAAAAATATGAACGAATATTGCCTGAATGGGTTTCCAAGTTCTACAATGGATCGAAGGATGACCTGTGCCATATCACATCTATAATCTAGGTTTAAATTAAGTTTCACAAAAGTGAAAACTATCAAAATGGTCTACACTGACCCTCAATTATCTTTAATTACTTATCTAACTTGTCGTAAATTACAGTGGCTTCTCAATAACTATGTAACAGAAAAATCATTGTGTTTCAGATTTTTACTTCAAGTGGCAAATGTGAACATCATGAGCTTTAATTGACGATCGACACTAGTATTACGCAAAAAGGGGGTGTAACAGATGAGACTTCTGCAGTTCTGAGTGAAGCTTTATGCGCTGTTATGTGGCATTGCATGCGTTCATTACCTTGTCGGTGTTCGTCAGGGGGCGGCGGACAGCACAGTTCCGCTCACCTCGCCGTCTCGGAAGCAACTCTCTCCTAACTTCTCCTTACTACCATTTACCGAAGTTGGTTTAAAAAAACTATCTGGCTCTGTTTTCATCTGATCAATCAGGGTCTCAATGTTAACCTTAAGCTCCACCTACAAAATCTCTGTCTATCCAATGAGAAACGTTATACTTTTTGTGGTGGGGCAATGTTTTTTAAGTTTGCAACGTAACAGAGACACGAAAAAGTCTCACACTAAAACCTGCGGGTGGTGTGGCCCTTTTTGTGTTATCGTAAGATCTATACTGTTCTTCTGGAGGGCTCTATCTTTTAACAGGGGCCCCGTGGTCCTGACGTAACAGAGACGCGAAAAAGTTTCACACTAAAACTTGCGGGTGGTGTGGCCCTTTTTGTGTTATCGGAAGATCTATACTGTTCTTCTGGAGGGCTCTAGCTTTTAACAAGGGCTGGGGGTGGTCCTAGCGGTTAGCTGGCGACGTGGGTGTCCGTCCCTTATCGTCGGGCCTTCAAGCTTAACACGATTCTGCTCTCAGCTTCTGTTCTCGTTTCTCCCCTCGGAACTGCGTCTGTCTCACGGTGGGAAGGTATGACATGATTTAGGCATTCTTGTGTTAGTCTGTGGTATTCCATTTGCTCACTCATTACTCATATTACTTTGGTTAATTTAATGTCATGATTTATTCGAAGCTATGTGACATACTACTGGATTTGCTTATCATGTCAGGGTTTTCATGGAAGGTGTTAGATTTGCCTGACACCTTACATATCAGCACCCTTTGAACTTAATTTTTTGTACTGAAGTTAGGCAATGATTGAATCATTGTCTAAGCCAGTCAAAAATTATTCCGTTATCTAAATTTTGTTGCCTTCTGTACAGCCACGTTAATCTGTTCTCTGCTAGTTTGTATTACTAATTTATATTTTTATATTCTTCCACATTATTATCAAAAATATTTTTATATTGGCAAGGGAAGAATATTTTTATTCTATTGTAATTATTATTTTTTAATTATTTTCTTTCATTATTTAATTGTGAAGTTTGTTTTTTAAGAAGTTTGTTATCAACAGTGAGGAGTCTTTCACATCGATTTTCTTAGAAATATTGTTTATATAAATGTAGTAATTAAGTAAAATCCATTCTTAACACATTTTCTAAATATCATCTCAAGTAAAATGTTTTTGTTTCTAGACACTCATTTCAATATTGTTACACTAACAAATAAGAATTATTTCCAAGAATTGCTTTGACAAAGAAATATACATACACCAGTATTGAGATATTATCCTAACAAATGGTACAAATGTTAAAAAAAAGGGAAAATATCCAATAAGATAATTTTTTATTCTTTGTTTTTATAAGGAGAAAATAAGTAAAATATAGTTATTCTTTTACTTTTATGAGGAGAAAATAAGTGGCATACAGTTTTCGTGTTTATTATGCCTTACTTTTGTTCTTTATATACTGTCCATTTCAGAACTAATGACTTATTTTTATCGATAGTCTATTTTTTACTTAAGTCCATAGTCAATGACTGTTATTTTGTAGTTTATTAGCTGTCTGATGTGCTTAACTTATTTAGTTTTTCACACGTTTCTTTTGCACAATTCCTACATCACATAATTTGATTTCACACATTCACACAATCCTATGAAAGTGCATGAGGTTGGCGAATGTTTTTGCACGAAGGTGATGGACTTGAGCTAGATGGATGTGGGCAAGTATTTGATGTACAGCTTTGTTCGTCTTTCCTTGTTGGCTTTGCAAGTGTGTGTTGCTGTTGTGGAGGTCCCATAATGGAATGGAGCTGTGTGTGCAGAATCTCGTGGTTTACTAGCTTTGTATGCGTGAAAGTCATCATTATGTCTCACTGAAAGCGGTCGTTTCTCGTTGTAATAATTCACAGATGACTAGTTTACAATAGGATAGGGATTTGGGAGGGTATGTCGTCTATTCTTCACTCATCTTCTTTCTTGGTCTCAATCTTGCAAATCTTCAACTTCTGGTCTTCCTGCTTTTTCTCTGCTTCTTACTTGCTTCTTGGTTCTTCTCTGGGCAGGATATGGAAATATTTATTGATAACTAGTCGCTTTGAAGTTCTCCTCTTAGTAACAGTTTGATAAATGGTTTGGGCATGTCACTTTTACTTTGTGGAAGTTTTCTTCAGTTTTGTGCATCAGCGTGCTGTTTAATAGCAGTAGTGTGACTTTTACACATATTTTTTTGCCAGTGGTGGCTTGCCCAAGCTGTCTTCTCGTTGGGCCGTTTTTGCTCGCTCCGCTGAGTCGGGGCATTTAGGGGTTTATGTGCGGTGAAAGTCTGGTGTTTGCTTGTCAGTCCCTGCACCAGTCCCTTCTGGCGTTTGGTATCCTCTCGTGTCTCTGCAGGGTTCCGCCACTGTGGTTCCTTGTCCTGACCCAGCAGGGTTCTGCTTAGTGGGCAGATTTACGGCCCACTTCGAGGGCCTTCTGTTGGTCTCGCTGTCCTTTCCTTTCTCTCGACGCTTCTGCCTTGTAGGAATCGTGTCTTGCTAATTACGTCCTTTTCTTTCTTGATACTTCTCGCATTGCAACTTGTGGGTCGTTGCATCTGGTATTTGTTGGAGTTTTTACAATGGTTCTTACAAAAAGTTTTACTTATAATCTTCTAACATATGTCTAGTACCTACATTGTTTTACGCCTTCTTAAAAAGCTTTACAAATTTCGGCACCCTTTCCATGCTACAATTCTAAGACATTTTGAGTATTAACTACTAGAAGAATCCTCAAATTCGTCTTTTATTTTTGTGCAGTGTCATGGTGTATAGCAGTTTAGTATTTCATGCTGTTAGACTATCTACGCTTTATCCCTTCACCTTAATCTATGGTACTATTGGTGTTATTATTGAAACTACTTTCTTTTTCCCACCTTCCTCTCCCTTCATTCTTCTTTCTCCTGACGATCTTTTCTGCAACATAATCTTGAAATATTGTGCTGATTATTTACCAGCAATCAAATTAATCTTCAAACTTGTACTGAAAGTGTTCAGTACTTCCAGTCTTAGGTAAAAATACCTCTGCTTTATCTTGTAAAATACCCTCTAATTCTCTTTTACTGTCTTCCGAAATACCTTGAACTTCTTGCAATTTTTCGTCGATTTCTTTATGGACTTCTAACATGAGTTGAGGCAATTCCCCCTTTTGTGCATTCTAATTCTTCATCCTCTTTATCTCGCATCATTCTTAATTGTTTGTTTATAACTGGTATTTCTTCTAATTTTAGCTTTTGCTCAAAGAGAAGTGTGACATTCCCGAATGTTACGCTACCTTTCCCCATATCTATTATCGCTCGTCTCTCATTTAAAAAAATCTGCACCTATAATCAAATCTACAGTTAGTTTAGGTATTATCACGAAGTTGGCTTCAATCTTTTGACCTTGACACGAAAGAGTTAACCTTGTTTGTCTCGTAACTTCCACAGCATTGTTTCTAATAAGACCTCTTACTTTAATCTTACGTGTTTTCAGAACTGGCAATTCCTCATTGGCGTTACAGTGCATGAATAAATTTTCTGAGATAGCAGTCAGTTCACTTCCGCTATCAATTACAATATTGACTGGGATATGCTTTACCATGGCCTTCACAATTGGTTGAATTTGAAAGGGTTGGTTCTGTTCTTCTTCTTCTTGTATCAACGAATCCTCCACTGAGTCATACATGAGTCTTTTTAGGAATTTCCCTTGTGAATTCGAACTTTCTGTAGGATAAGCTTCGTCTGCTACTTCTCTCTCTTTTATTTCCTCTTCTCTATTTCTTCCTTCATTTACGCTTTCTTCAACATCCTCTACTTTTTCCTCATCCTCGTCTATCTTCTCCTTCTTTGTCGCTACTTCCACATAATCGCATCTAAATGCTCTAATTATCGCTTC
Source organism: Schistocerca serialis cubense (assembly GCF_023864345.2). Taxonomy (NCBI): domain Eukaryota; kingdom Metazoa; phylum Arthropoda; class Insecta; order Orthoptera; family Acrididae; genus Schistocerca; species Schistocerca serialis. The sequence goes on from NC_064645.1 coordinate 48,095,698, forward strand.
ATAACTTCCTTCATTATATACGTTGGGTTGTGTGCCCACTTGTAACATATTTTCAACTTCTGTCGACTGCGCATTATCCTCATTGAATTCGCTTTCCCTGGTTTCCATCTCAAATAGCTCTGCAATACCAATTACTTCGTCCTTTCCTCCTACATTCGGTGTGCATGCCTCTGGTAATTCATCTTCCTCGTCAGTATTCTCCCAATTAATTTCGTCCCAACACGATATTGTTATTTTCTTGTCTTCGTTTTCATCTGGTCCCTGCGGATTTGTTTCTTCCTTCTTCTCTCCTCGTGATAAGATTTTTACTTCTCTGTTCAAGGTGCTGCCATTGTCCTGGGTCGGTGCGTCATTCTCTTTGGCATGGGCGCTTAGCTGTCAATTCGAGCGTTTATCGGGGTTTGAAGGTCTTACCTCCACCTCTTCTATCTGTATTCTCTTTTCTTGTTCAGGTTGTTGATAGTGGTTTCTTTGTTGATAATTTGTCGGTCTATTGGTTCTCCAGCACCTGTTCCGGTTGTTGTTATTCCCTCTGTAATAGTTGTTGCCGTTCCTGGGTGAATAATAGTTATTGCCATATTCTCTTCTAAATCCATAACCGGTTCTTTGTTGAGATCTATTGTCGTTTCTTGGTGCGAAGTTATCACATGGTTCGTAATTATTGTTTCTTCGTACTGTGTCTTGTAGATTCCACTGCTTTTTGCTTTCGTTTTCGCGTGCGCTTTGTCTTTTTCTTGCGTCATCTTCCGAAAATATGAACTATAGTTCCCTTAGAATACCTTTAAATGCTTCGACGTCATTGCCTCTGCGACCTACTAATGATTGCTGGTATTTCAATGGTAACTTCATGGCGCATAATTTAATCAACTCTCCGTCACTGTATGGTACATCTAAGCATTAATTTTTCTTTGCCATTAATTCGAAAAATTTCACGGGACTCTTCTCTCCTGAATTTTCAAAATATGGGTTCTGTAATAACTCGTACTTCACTCTGTTCTGTGCTGCGCTGGACCAATATCGTGAGAGAAACTTCTCTCTGAAATCTTCGTACGATCGGCATGTCGCTGCAACATTCTGCATGGTTTCTGCGACTGTTCCTGACATGTGTGCACATATAAAGTCTAATTTGTGTGCTAGCGTCCAGTGTTCTGGTAATCCTACTCGGAATTGATCAATAAAAGTTCGTGGATGTAATGAGTTTCCTTCTCGAAAGTGTTGAAATTTTCTGACTGTGAGGAAATGATCGTTGTCGTACTTCGTCATAGTTCCATATGAAATTCGCGATTCTTCGCCACTTTTGTTTCTGATCATTTCTCCCGTCGTTCTTTCCGGTTGTGGTAGATCCATTGGATATTGTCCACTGTAACTTTCGCCTACCCTTGCGTAGTATCGTTGGAGTGGTACGCAATAATTTTCTTCCATCGGTTGTGAACGTGTAGCTGAATGCATTGCACTGTACTCTTCGCGACCTGGCTTTCCATTGTCAGGTATTGGTTCGGTATCTTGTCTGGCTAACCTTGCTGCTTCATTGCACGATCCAAACTGTCTTGAAACATACATTTGTGGTTCCGCATGTGTTTGTGATGACGTTTGTTCATCAAGAATTTCGAAACGTGTTTGTTGCTGTGCAGGCTGTCTGATTTCACGTATGTTACTTTCCGTCTGTGATTGTAATCGCAAATGCGTAATATCTTCGTTAATTGCTTGTTTTTCCGGTGCTGTTACAGATACGGATGTGGTTGCAGACTCTGTGCTTGTTAGATCCTGTTCACTACGCTCTTCAATGGTTTGCAACAACTCTGTTCGCAATTTCTGAAATTGTCGCTTCGTTTGCGCTTCTATTTTGACTATGCGGTTATCATATCTTTTCAGCGCTGCTTTTGCGATACGTTTGTGTAACTCACTGTTTTCAACAATTTTACGCGCTGTACCTGCTGCTTGTTTAGTAATTACGTTTATCTGTTTCTCTAGTTTCTTGACTTCTCCCTGGGTGTTGTTATGTAATGTTTTGATCTCGTCCTGAATGTCATTACGCAATGTTAGTACGTCCGCTTTGTACCTTGTCAACGTCTGTTCTCAATTGATTGTGACCTGTTACTAAGTTTCCTATCACTTCTCGAGATTCTTTTGCCTCGTCTTCAATACGACTTAGGTGTAACTGAATATTTTTGTTTTGTTCTTTAATCTCACGCATTTGTCTCGTGGTTTCTGCATTCTGAATTTGAATTTGGTTCGCTATGTCTTTATTTTGCCTTGTCATGGTTTCCATAATTTGTTGTAATAATTCTGCCAGATTGGTGGGTCCTATTGCGTTTTCTTCCGACGTCCTACGCTCTGTGTTTTCGCCCAAGTGTTGGTTCGCAACCGATTGCATTGAACTGTGCTGTGACACGTTTCTGCTCGCATTCCTGGTACTCTGTGGTGAGGGAGCTCTGATTACTTGTACTATGGGTTCTACGTATTCAAGACGCAAGTTAGAATCCTCATCGACTGTCTCTCTACTTTCTTGCTCCTCTGTCGTATGCTGACTTACGTTTTCTATGACCGAGCGAGGTGGCGCAGTGGTTAGACACTGGACTCGCATTCGGGAGGACGACGGTTCAATCCCGCGTCCGGCCATCCTGATTTAGGTTTTCCGTGATTTCCCTAAATCGCTCCAGGCAAATGCCGGGATGGTTCCTTTCAAAGGGCACGGCCGACTTCCTTCCCCGTCCTTCCCTAATCCGATGAGACCGATGACCTCGCTGTCTGGTCACCTTCCCCCAAAAACCACCACCACCACGTTTTCTATGCCTTGACGTACATTATCCTCCTTATGGTGCGTTATATGTCCTATTTCTCGCGATATTGCATCGTCTGTTGTACTGTCCTCTATTCTCTGTCCATTTTCATGCTGGGTCTCTACCTCAATTCGGTCAAGGTCTCGATCTGCCATTGCTAATCTTTCCGAATCCCTTATTTTCTGTTTTAAAAGCAATTCACGCGCCCTACTTCGAGTCAACATGCGCTCATACGATCTCACACATTTCATAAACTTTTTGTTCACGCGACTTGACAATGACTTCACTTACTTGTTGGGTCAGAACCAACTTGTCAACGATATATCCGCCACTTGTGCGCTTGCATTGGAGAGAAAACTTAATTCTTACAATATTAAAATTCATAACTTAATTATGCTATTGTCTCTGCCAGAATGTCTCACTTTTATTGAATAATTTCTTACTGTCTATCGCTGCAGCTACTGTTTTCGACTATTTATAACGTTCAAAAAAATTTTTTTTATTACGAAAATTTTTAACAGGATATTTTTCTGACCTAGTTAGGCATGTGGTCGACCTTCAATCATGGTATTTTACCATCCTAGCCGGGTCGCCATTCTCTAACATTCTGCGTGGTGTCTGTTTCTTCTTAGTCGTGTCTCCCTACCACTATCGCGCAACGATGCCCTGGGCGTGTTTTTTAGGAAATGGACTAGTTTGAATCTGGGACCTGTTGCTGGTAAGGAGACGCCAGACCACACATGACATGTAGAGTTCAGAAGAGTTCAGTGAGACTAGTGATGATATACCCAAATACTTCATGATTTCAGCGTCAGCTCCACTGCACTCCCTGTAAAAGAATCTTAATACTAACTAAATTTAGTGGAAGGGGTTCAAGGCTTTCCTATTTTTAGTTAGCTGGTAAAATAACGTCGAAAAAGCAGTTAAGTTTACCATTGGAAATTTTATTCTACTCACAAAAATTGTTTATAAATTGCACTATTGATAAAAGGAAATGTTTTAATACAGGATGATAAAAACCAACTGTGTTCAACAAAAATATGAACGAATATTGCCTGAATGGGTTTCCAAGTTCTACAATGGATCGAAGGATGACCTGTGCCATATCACATCTATAATCTAGGTTTAAATTAAGTTTCACAAAAGTGAAAACTATCAAAATGGTCTACACTGACCCTCAATTATCTTTAATTACTTATCTAACTTGTCGTAAATTACAGTGGCTTCTCAATAACTATGTAACAGAAAAATCATTGTGTTTCAGATTTTTACTTCAAGTGGCAAATGTGAGCATCATGAGCTTTAATTGACGATCGACACTAGTATTACGCAAAAAGGGGGTGTAACAGATGAGACTTCTGCAGTTCTGAGTGAAGCTTTATGCGCTGTTATGTGGCATTGCATGCGTTCATTACCTTGTCGGTGTTCGTCAGGGGGCGGCGGACAGCACAGTTCCGCTCACCTCGCCGTCTCGGAAGCAACTCTCTCCTAACTTCTCCTTACTACCATTTACCGAAGTTGGTTTAAAAAAACTATCTGGCTCTGTTTTCATCTGATCAATCAGGGTCTCAATGTTAACCTTAAGCTCCACCTACAAAATCTCTGTCTATCCAATGAGAAACGTTATACTTTTTGTGGTGGGGCAATGTTTTTTAAGTTTGCAACGTAACAGAGACACGAAAAAGTCTCACACTAAAACCTGCGGGTGGTGTGGCCCTTTTTGTGTTATCGTAAGATCTATACTGTTCTTCTGGAGGGCTCTATCTTTTAACAGGGGCCCCGTGGTCCTGACGTAACAGAGACGCGAAAAAGTTTCACACTAAAACTTGCGGGTGGTGTGGCCCTTTTTGTGTTATCGGAAGATCTATACTGTTCTTCTGGAGGGCTCTAGCTTTTAACAAGGGCTGGGGGTGGTCCTAGCGGTTAGCTGGCGACGTGGGTGTCCGTCCCTTATCGTCGGGCCTTCAAGCTTAACACGATTCTGCTCTCAGCTTCTGTTCTCGTTTCTCCCCTCGGAACTGCGTCTGTCTCACGGTGGGAAGGTATGACATGATTTAGGCATTCTTGTGTTAGTCTGTGGTATTCCATTTGCTCACTCATTACTCATATTACTTTGGTTAATTTAATGTCATGATTTATTCGAAGCTATGTGACATACTACTGGATTTGCTTATCATGTCAGGGTTTTCATGGAAGGTGTTAGATTTGCCTGACACCTTACATATCAGCACCCTTTGAACTTAATTTTTTGTACTGAAGTTAGGCAATGATTGAATCATTGTCTAAGCCAGTCAAAAATTATTCCGTTATCTAAATTTTGTTGCCTTCTGTACAGCCACGTTAATCTGTTCTCTGCTAGTTTGTATTACTAATTTATATTTTTATATTCTTCCACATTATTATCAAAAATATTTTTATATTGGCAAGGGAAGAATATTTTTATTCTATTGTAATTATTATTTTTTAATTATTTTCTTTCATTATTTAATTGTGAAGTTTGTTTTTTAAGAAGTTTGTTATCAACAGTGAGGAGTCTTTCACATCGATTTTCTTAGAAATATTGTTTATATAAATGTAGTAATTAAGTAAAATCCATTCTTAACACATTTTCTAAATATCATCTCAAGTAAAATGTTTTTGTTTCTAGACACTCATTTCAATATTGTTACACTAACAAATAAGAATTATTTCCAAGAATTGCTTTGACAAAGAAATATACATACACCAGTATTGAGATATTATCCTAACAAATGGTACAAATGTTAAAAAAAAGGGAAAATATCCAATAAGATAATTTTTTATTCTTTGTTTTTATAAGGAGAAAATAAGTAAAATATAGTTATTCTTTTACTTTTATGAGGAGAAAATAAGTGGCATACAGTTTTCGTGTTTATTATGCCTTACTTTTGTTCTTTATATACTGTCCATTTCAGAACTAATGACTTATTTTTATCGATAGTCTATTTTTTACTTAAGTCCATAGTCAATGACTGTTATTTTGTAGTTTATTAGCTGTCTGATGTGCTTAACTTATTTAGTTTTTCACACGTTTCTTTTGCACAATTCCTACATCACATAATTTGATTTCACACATTCACACAATCCTATGAAAGTGCATGAGGTTGGCGAATGTTTTTGCACGAAGGTGATGGACTTGAGCTAGATGGATGTGGGCAAGTATTTGATGTACAGCTTTGTTCGTCTTTCCTTGTTGGCTTTGCAAGTGTGTGTTGCTGTTGTGGAGGTCCCATAATGGAATGGAGCTGTGTGTGCAGAATCTCGTGGTTTACTAGCTTTGTATGCGTGAAAGTCATCATTATGTCTCACTGAAAGCGGTCGTTTCTCGTTGTAATAATTCACAGATGACTAGTTTACAATAGGATAGGGATTTGGGAGGGTATGTCGTCTATTCTTCACTCATCTTCTTTCTTGGTCTCAATCTTGCAAATCTTCAACTTCTGGTCTTCCTGCTTTTTCTCTGCTTCTTACTTGCTTCTTGGTTCTTCTCTGGGCAGGATATGGAAATATTTATTGATAACTAGTCGCTTTGAAGTTCTCCTCTTAGTAACAGTTTGATAAATGGTTTGGGCATGTCACTTTTACTTTGTGGAAGTTTTCTTCAGTTTTGTGCATCAGCGTGCTGTTTAATAGCAGTAGTGTGACTTTTACACATATTTTTTTGCCAGTGGTGGCTTGCCCAAGCTGTCTTCTCGTTGGGCCGTTTTTGCTCGCTCCGCTGAGTCGGGGCATTTAGGGGTTTATGTGCGGTGAAAGTCTGGTGTTTGCTTGTCAGTCCCTGCACCAGTCCCTTCTGGCGTTTGGTATCCTCTCGTGTCTCTGCAGGGTTCCGCCACTGTGGTTCCTTGTCCTGACCCAGCAGGGTTCTGCTTAGTGGGCAGATTTACGGCCCACTTCGAGGGCCTTCTGTTGGTCTCGCTGTCCTTTCCTTTCTCTCGACGCTTCTGCCTTGTAGGAATCGTGTCTTGCTAATTACGTCCTTTTCTTTCTTGATACTTCTCGCATTGCAACTTGTGGGTCGTTGCATCTGGTATTTGTTGGAGTTTTTACAATGGTTCTTACAAAAAGTTTTACTTATAATCTTCTAACATATGTCTAGTACCTACATTGTTTTACGCCTTCTTAAAAAGCTTTACAAATTTCGGCACCCTTTCCATGCTACAATTCTAAGACATTTTGAGTATTAACTACTAGAAGAATCCTCAAATTCGTCTTTTATTTTTGTGCAGTGTCATGGTGTATAGCAGTTTAGTATTTCATGCTGTTAGACTATCTACGCTTTATCCCTTCACCTTAATCTATGGTACTATTGGTGTTATTATTGAAACTACTTTCTTTTTCCCACCTTCCTCTCCCTTCATTCTTCTTTCTCCTGACGATCTTTTCTGCAACATAATCTTGAAATATTGTGCTGATTATTTACCAGCAATCAAATTAATCTTCAAACTTGTACTGAAAGTGTTCAGTACTTCCAGTCTTAGGTAAAAATACCTCTGCTTTATCTTGTAAAATACCCTCTAATTCTCTTTTACTGTTTTCCGAAATACCTTGAACTTCTTGCAATTTTTCGTCGATTTCTTTATGGACTTCTAACATGAGTTGAGGCAATTCCCCCTTTTGTGCATTCTAATTCTTCATCCTCTTTATCTCGCATCATTCTTAATTGTTTGTTTATAACTGGTATTTCTTCTAATTTTAGCTTTTGCTCAAAGAGAAGTGTGACATTCCCGAATGTTACGCTACCTTTCCCCATATCTATTATCGCTCGTCTCTCATTTAAAAAAATCTGCACCTATAATCAAATCTACAGTTAGTTTAGGTATTATCACGAAGTTGGCTTCAATCTTTTGACCTTGACACGAAAGAGTTAACCTTGTTTGTCTCGTAACTTCCACAGCATTGTTTCTAATAGGACCTCTTACTTTAATCTTACGTGTTTTCAGAACTGGCAATTCCTCATTGGCGTTACAGTGCATGAATAAATTTTCTGAGATAGCAGTCAGTTCACTTCCGCTATCAATTACAATATTGACTGGGATATGCTTTACCATGGCCTTCACAATTGGTTGAATTTGAAAGGGTTGGTTCTGTTCTTCTTCTTCTTGTATCAACGAATCCTCCACTGAGTCATACATGAGTCTTTTTAGGAATTTCCCTTGTGAATTCGAACTTTCTGTAGGATAAGCTTCGTCTGCTACTTCTCTCTCTTTTATTTCCTCTTCTCTATTTCTTCCTTCATTTACGCTTTCTTCAACATCCTCTACTTTTTCCTCATCCTCGTCTATCTTCTCCTTCTTTGTCGCTACTTCCACATAATCGCATCTAAATGCTCTAATTATCGCTTCATAACTTCCTTCATTATATACGTTGGGTTGTGTGCCCACTTGTAACATATTTTCAACTTCTGTCGACTGCGCATTATCCTCATTGAATTCGCTTTCCCTGGTTTCCATCTCAAATAGCTCTGCAATACCAATTACTTCGTCCTTTCCTCCTACATTCGGTGTGCATGCCTCTGGTAATTCATCTTCCTCGTCAGTATTCTCCCAATTAATTTCGTCCCAACACGATATTGTTATTTTCTTGTCTTCGTTTTCATCTGGTCCCTGCGGATTTGTTTCTTCCTTCTTCTCTCCTCGTGATAAGATTTTTACTTCTCTGTTCAAGGTGCTGCCATTGTCCTGGGTCGGTGCGTCATTCTCTTTGGCATGGGCGCTTAGCTGTCAATTCGAGCGTTTATCGGGGTTTGAAGGTCTTACCTCCACCTCTTCTATCTGTATTCTCTTTTCTTGTTCAGGTTGTTGATAGTGGTTTCTTTGTTGATAATTTGTCGGTCTATTGGTTCTCCAGCACCTGTTCCGGTTGTTGTTATTCCCTCTGTAATAGTTGTTGCCGTTCCTGGGTGAATAATAGTTATTGCCATATTCTCTTCTAAATCCATAACCGGTTCTTTGTTGAGATCTATTGTCGTTTCTTGGTGCGAAGTTATCACATGGTTCGTAATTATTGTTTCTTCGTACTGTGTCTTGTAGATTCCACTGCTTTTTGCTTTCGTTTTCGCGTGCGCTTTGTCTTTTTCTTGCGTCATCTTCCGAAAATATGAACTATAGTTCCCTTAGAATACCTTTAAATGCTTCGACGTCATTGCCTCTGCGACCTACTAATGATTGCTGGTATTTCAATGGTAACTTCATGGCGCATAATTTAATCAACTCTCCGTCACTGTATGGTACATCTAAGCATTAATTTTTCTTTGCCATTAATTCGAAAAATTTCACGGGACTCTTCTCTCCTGAATTTTCAAAATATGGGTTCTGTAATAACTCGTACTTCACTCTGTTCTGTGCTGCGCTGGACCAATATCGTGAGAGAAACTTCTCTCTGAAATCTTCGTACGATCGGCATGTCGCTGCAACATTCTGCATGGTTTCTGCGACTGTTCCTGACATGTGTGCACATATAAAGTCTAATTTGTGTGCTAGCGTCCAGTGTTCTGGTAATCCTACTCGGAATTGATCAATAAAAGTTCGTGGATGTAATGAGTTTCCTTCTCGAAAGTGTTGAAATTTTCTGACTGTGAGGAAATGATCGTTGTCGTACTTCGTCATAGTTCCATATGAAATTCGCGATTCTTCGCCACTTTTGTTTCTGATCATTTCTCCCGTCGTTCTTTCCGGTTGTGGTAGATCCATTGGATATTGTCCACTGTAACTTTCGCCTACCCTTGCGTAGTATCGTTGGAGTGGTACGCAATAATTTTCTTCCATCGGTTGTGAACGTGTAGCTGAATGCATTGCACTGTACTCTTCGCGACCTGGCTTTCCATTGTCAGGTATTGGTTCGGTATCTTGTCTGGCTAACCTTGCTGCTTCATTGCACGATCCAAACTGTCTTGAAACATACATTTGTGGTTCCGCATGTGTTTGTGATGACGTTTGTTCATCAAGAATTTCGAAACGTGTTTGTTGCTGTGCAGGCTGTCTGATTTCACGTATGTTACTTTCCGTCTGTGATTGTAATCGCAAATGCGTAATATCTTCGTTAATTGCTTGTTTTTCCGGTGCTGTTACAGATACGGATGTGGTTGCAGACTCTGTGCTTGTTAGATCCTGTTCACTACGCTCTTCAATGGTTTGCAACAACTCTGTTCGCAATTTCTGAAATTGTCGCTTCGTTTGCGCTTCTATTTTGACTATGCGGTTATCATATCTTTTCAGCGCTGCTTTTGCGATACGTTTGTGTAACTCACTGTTTTCAACAATTTTACGCGCTGTACCTGCTGCTTGTTTAGTAATTACGTTTATCTGTTTCTCTAGTTTCTTGACTTCTCCCTGGGTGTTGTTATGTAATGTTTTGATCTCGTCCTGAATGTCATTACGCAATGTTAGTACGTCCGCTTTGTACCTTGTCAACGTCTGTTCTCAATTGATTGTGACCTGTTACTAAGTTTCCTATCACTTCTCGAGATTCTTTTGCCTCGTCTTCAATACGACTTAGGTGTAACTGAATTTTTTTGTTTTGTTCTTTAATCTCACGCATTTGTCTCGTGGTTTCTGCATTCTGAATTTGAATTTGGTTCGCTATGTCTTTATTTTGCCTTGTCATGGTTTCCATAATTTGTTGTAATAATTCTGCCAGATTGGTGGGTCCTATTGCGTTTTCTTCCGACGTCCTACGCTCTGTGTTTTCGCCCAAGTGTTGGTTCGCAACCGATTGCATTGACCTGTGCTGTGACACGTTTCTGCTCGCATTCCTGGTACTCTGTGGTGAGGGAGCTCTGATTACTTGTACTATGGGTTCTACGTATTCAAGACGCAAGTTAGAATCCTCATCGACTGTCTCTCTACTTTCTTGCTCCTCTGTCGTATGCTGACTTACGTTTTCTATGACCGAGCGAGGTGGCGCAGTGGTTAGACACTGGACTCGCATTCGGGAGGACGACGGTTCAATCCCGCGTCCGGCCATCCTGATTTAGGTTTTCCGTGATTTCCCTAAATCGCTCCAGGCAAATGCCGGGATGGTTCCTTTCAAAGGGCACGGCCGACTTCCTTCCCCGTCCTTCCCTAATCCGATGAGACCGATGACCTCGCTGTCTGGTCACCTTCCCCCAAAAACCACCACCACCACGTTTTCTATGCCTTGACGTACATTATCCTCCTTATGGTGCGTTATATGTCCTATTTCTCGCGATATTGCATCGTCTGTTGTACTGTCCTCTATTCTCTGTCCATTTTCATGCTGGGTCTCTACCTCAATTCGGTCAAGGTCTCGATCTGCCATTGCTAATCTTTCCGAATCCCTTATTTTCTGTTTTAAAAGCAATTCACGCGCCCTACTTCGAGTCAACATGCGCTCATACGATCTCACACATTTCATAAACTTTTTGTTCACGCGACTTGACAATGACTTCACTTACTTGTTGGGTCAGAACCAACTTGTCAACGATATATCCGCCACTTGTGCGCTTGCATTGGAGAGAAAACTTAATTCTTACAATATTAAAATTCATAACTTAATTATGCTATTGTCTCTGCCAGAATGTCTCACTTTTATTGAATAATTTCTTACTGTCTATCGCTGCAGCTACTGTTTTCGACTATTTATAACGTTCAAAAAAATTTTTTTTATTACGAAAATTTTTAACAGGATATTTTTCTGACCTAGTTAGGCATGTGGTCGACCTTCAATCATGGTATTTTACCATCCTAGCCGGGTCGCCATTCTCTAACATTCTGCGTGGTGTCTGTTTCTTCTTAGTCGTGTCTCCCTACCACTATCGCACAACGATGCCCTGGGCGTGTTTTTTAAGGAATTAACTAGTTTGAACCTGGGACATGTTGCTGGTAAGGAGACACCAGACCACACATGACATGTAGAGTTCAGAAGAGTTCAGGGAGACTAGTGATGATATACCCAAATACTTCATGATTTCAGCGTCAGCTCCACTGCACTCCCTGTAAAAGAATCTTAATACTAACTAAATTTAGTGGAAGGGGTTCAAGGCTTTCCTATTTTTAGTTAGCTGGTAAAATAACGTCGAAAAAGCAGTTAAGTTTACCATTGGAAATTTTATTCTACTCACAAAAATTGTTTATAAATTGCACTATTGATAAAAGGAAATGTTTTAATACAGGATGATAAAAACCAACTGTGTTCAACAAAAATATGAACGAATATTGCCTGAATGGGTTTCCAAGTTCTACAATGGATCGAAGGATGACCTATGCCATATCACATCTATAATCTAGGTTTAAATTAAGTTTCACAAAAGTGAAAACTATCAAAATGGTCTACAGTGACCCTCAATTATCTTTAATTACTTATCTAACTTGTCGTAAATTACAGTGGCTTCTCAATAACTATATAACAGAAAAATCATCGTGTTTCAGATTTTTACTTCAAGTGGCAAATGTGAACACCATGAGCTTTAATTGACGATCGACACTAGTATTACGCAAAAAGGGGGTGTAACAGATGAGACTTCTGCAGTTCTGAGTGAAGCTTTATGCGCTGTTATGTGGCATTGCATGCGTTCATTACCTTGTCGGTGTTCGTCAGGGGGCAGCGGACAGCACAGCTCCGCTCACTTCGCCGTCTCGGAAGCAACTCTCTTCTAACTTCTCCTTACTACAATTTACCGAAGTTGGTTTAAAAAAACTATCTGGCTCTGTTTTCATCTGACCAATCAGGGTCTCAATGTTAACCTTAAGCTCCACCTACAAAAACTCTGTCCATCCATTGAGAAACGTTATACTTTTTGTGGTGGGGCAATGTTTTTTTAAGTTTGTAACGTAACAGAGGCGCGAAAAAGTCTCACGCTAAAGCTTGCAGCTGGTGTGGTCCTTTTAGTGTTATCGTAAGATCTATACTGTTCTTCTGGAGGGCTCTATCTCTTAACAGGGGCTGGGGAGTCGTCCTGACGTAACAGAGACGCCAAAAAGTCTCACGCTAAAACTTGCGGGTGGTGTAGCCCTTATTGTGTTATCGTAACATCTATACTGTTCTTCTGGAGGGCTCTAGCTTTTAACGTGGTCTGGGGGTGGTCCTAGCGGTTAGCTGGCGACGTGGGTATACGTCCCTTATCGTAGGGCCTTCCAGCTTAACACGGTTCTGCTCTCGGCTTCTGTTCTCGTTTCTTCCCTCGGAACTGCGTCTGTCTCACGGTGGGAAGGTATGACATGCATTTAGGCATTCTTGTGTTAGTCTGTGGTATTCCATTTGCTCACTCGTTACTCGTATTACTTTGGTTAATTTAATGTCACGATTTACTCGGAGCTATGTGACATACTACTGGATTTGCTTGTCATGTCAGGGTTTTCATGGAAGGTGTTGGATTTGCCTGACACCTTACAGTATATAGTTACAAAACACATATGGCTAGAACATAACATTGTAAACTGGCAGTTGAGACTTAAATTTAGGTGTCAGTGATGTAATGTAGGAAACGTAACCTGAATATGCTTACAACTGCAGGAAATGCAAGTTGGCTGAAATGCTATGTTAAGCAGACAACCGCACAAACAAACAGGCAACTGTGTTACTGACAGGTACTGGAAGCCTGCAGGTAACTTCATTTTTTCGACCTATACTTAATTAAAGGCACAATAGATTCTGAAATTAAATATTTCCATATCAACATTATTGCATGACGCTCTTCAAGTGTTACAATGGTATGTGTACGTCTAACATACGGAAAGGGTGTTGGCATTTCAATTAGATGTATGTTATTTTTTGCTTATAGAACGAAACTTCATCATCAAATGTTTTTACAAGTTTTTCAGTAATTTTTCACCTTAGCAAGCACAATGTTAAAGGGGAAGAAAATAATGCATCAAATTCTACACAAGAAAAATATAAACTATGATACAAATTGACAATTATTGTTTTTCATTGCAAATAGTGCATGCCTACTCAAGGTTATGTACAAAACCAACTTTCTAGAAACACTGCACTATTCAGCAAGCGAAATTAAGGTGCCAAGGCTCTTCAAGACGTTTACAGTCTGTATTTACCACAATCAACTAAATAATACCAACAATATAATTCTACTCACGTAATAAACTCCTAAATAGTGGACTCATTAGGAGCTCTGGATTCCTCGGTAGATTTGTTTACCGTGAACTGGAAGTTGTCACCAGAACGAGTGATAGAAACATTATAAATTCTCCTTTTGGGTGAATGCTTCGTTATATGTATATTTAAGTGCTATTATCAGGCTTGATGGGTCTTCCGGTCTGGGGAGAGGCACTGTATGTCTACAGTCAGCCGATACATTCTGGACTGATATGATTTGACAACTGATACCTACTTGCCCACATGCTTGTTGACATTTAGGTTATGATGACGTATTTCGCTAAGATACGCCGTCTGCACGCTGCCCGTAAATGGCAGTTCATTACTGTCGTCGTTATGTGAGTGACCATTACTCGATTACATTGATATAGCGTGACGTCGACCTCTGCCGAGGTTGAAGGTATTTTCTTTTGAAATGATAATTAAATAAAGACCCGAGGCTGTCGACAGGCACTGATATACATCAACGGGGACAGTTGAAAATGTGTTCCCCGATCAGGACTCGAACCCTGGGTCTCCTGCTTACATGGCAGACGCTCTAACCCATCTGAGCCACCGAGGGCACAGAGGATAGTGCGACTGCAGGGATTTATCCATTGTACGCTCCCCGCGAGACCCACATTCCCAACTTTAATGCCCACACACTACATTCGTAGTGCCCCTGCCCATTAGACACATTACTCGCGGCAGACAATCTTACCGAGTCCCGTAAGAGTTCGGGCAATGCGTGTGCATTCAGCACAGAAGAAGGTCAATGGCCGGTTAGCCTTAGCTATATGAAGATGGTAAGCTCTCTTAGAATGAAATGATAATTAAATCAAGATCATAGGCTGTCGACAGACATTGATATACATCGACGGAGACAGTTGAAAATGTGTGCCCCAACCAGGACACGAACCCGGGATCTCCTGCTTACATGGCAGACGCTGTATCCATCTGAGCCACCGAGGACACAGAGGATAGTGCGGAGGTAGGCCTTGCCAAAGAGAGACGCTATATCACAGGGCCCAACAGGTTTGCTTTCATGGAGCATCCATTGACGAATATTCTCGCTGTAGTGACTCTTAAGTGCACCCATAAAAGTACGATCCAGTTTGAATGTTGTGTGGAGGCAGTGACAAAATGGTGATGAAGGTTTTCTTGTCACATCAATATTCCTTACATGGAACCATCAAGGATGAGTAGAATATGCGAAGTCTCTATTGCCTTTGTTTTTTCAACAAAATGTTTCAACCATTCCATGAATAGGTTTGCTTGAACCCAACCAGATGGGTGGGCTCTCCCAATTGACCCAGGAGGAGCATCTTTCATAAGAACGCCTGCCATATTAATTCTCGAGAATATGAAAATCGGGGGAACATAAGAACCTCCCGCACTCATCCAACAGATGACCGTTACTAGAGACCCACGCTCTCCAGCAGTCAGAGAACAAATTTGGCGTTTACCTCTGCTTGCAGTTACTTGCGGTATCTTCGTCTGAACTACACAAAGGCCTGTTTCGTCGACGTGCCATACACGATCTTCTGGATATTTATGTTTCTGGTATTCAGCTTGTAGCAAGTCATAGCATGAGTTAGCTCTCTCACGGGTAAAGCCTTTTACTCGAGCATACGATGTTCCAGTTGGCTGTCTTATTGAAAGCTTATCT
The DNA here is from genome assembly GCF_023864345.2 of Schistocerca serialis cubense. Taxonomy (NCBI): domain Eukaryota; kingdom Metazoa; phylum Arthropoda; class Insecta; order Orthoptera; family Acrididae; genus Schistocerca; species Schistocerca serialis. The sequence goes on from NC_064645.1 coordinate 48,111,217, forward strand.
TGATGACTTCGAAAAAAACTGAAGTTTGTTGGAATTCCATTCCTAACTGCAAGTTGGTAGGCCATTTTTCGAACATCCATATCAGTGAAACCATAGAATTTGGCCTCCATGTACTGTAAGTAATCCACTAGTTCAGTTTCTAGGGCTGTTGGTAGAGCTGGTTTTCTTCCAAGCTCTTTAGTTTCAACATCTGCCATCTGTGAGGTATTAGCCTCACACACATACCGCCGCAGAGTTGTTTTTGGGGCAGCAAACCGTTTCGATGCTTTTTTAACTCCCATCGTTTTGCCTACGACAGCAGACACTGCCTCCCGCATTTTGTTTTTATCCCACACCTGCCTTTTGTGGGTTGGTTTAGGTGCTAGATTAATCCTAGGCATCTAAAAACAAAAATAAAAACATTTTAGGGACGGCTTGTAATATGGACCCCGGAGTCCACATTACAAGCACCAATAGGGGCCATATTACAGTCACATACACCTTGTAAACTCGAGTAAACACCTTAAAAACGAAATAATACCAAACCTTTCAATCTATTTGAAACTGTTGCCAATACTTTCTAGGTTGTACGCATGGTGCTTACATCTAAGTATTAACCAATAATGGTACGTTAATATAGAGAAATTCACATACCTCTGAAAGTTTTGAACAGGAGCATGGAAAATATAACCTCACTGTCACTCAGCCACTGTACTGACCTGCTTGCAGCGCTCCTACAGGCCACTGAGGATACTAGTAGACTAGTTCTGCTATCACCACTAGAGTTCAACTAAATGTTAGTAAGATATTAAGGGGGGCCATATCTGTTGCACGGGCCACATTACCACCACTTACTCTATATGTACTGAACTGTTAACCTGGTCTTGAGTGGGATTCAGGTCAATACTAAGGAAGTTGCAGTTTACTTGGGAGGCTAGAAGTAAGGGCATTTCATGTGAGTGAATCCGTGATGAGATGTTAAACCAAATTCAGGTACTGAGACTACCATCAGTCAGAATGACTTATGAAGCTGATGCATTGTATGTTAAAACATACGCGTATTTGAGTATTAGAGTATTGTTAGTTGTTTCCGGCACTTTGTAGAAAACTGGGAAATTTTGTACGTGGTAGTATCTGAAAGACCCACTTTTTTCTTTTTACTGTATTCTGCATTTGTCCATATGAGTGTAACAAACAAAAAACCTGATGATCACTTGATGTTACAAGCTGTACATCCACTTGATTATGCTGGTGCTTAATCAAAAAAGGTATTCCTCAGAATCTGTATAGCAATAACTTCCTAGCACGTTTCATATGGAAGCCTTCGACCAAAAATGAGATAAAGGCAGTTTAAATGAAGTCCGGAAATACCTTTACTGTGAGCGATGTACTGAACGCAAAAATGTTACAGAAATGCATACCACGCTCTACTCGCCTAAGTCAAATTATTTTTTGTGTTTGACTCTCATTGTTGGGTTCCGAATCACGAATAAGTTCTTTAAATGACGCCATTGAGTGTAGAAATCATTTATTTCGCAACTGTAATTTTAGTCCTAATGCTATTTTAAATGTTAGTGCAAAAGCTGAAAAATACATAAAAATGAAGCACACATTGCGTACATAGAACTGCTCGAACAAGCCTTGTATACAATGGTAGCTAGTGCAGCACGGCACTGCACTTTAAGATAATAGGAAATGAGCTGCGAGATCGTGCTGAAGAGTCACGGCTTTGCTTTTTTATTCCGTTCCCAGGTATTAAATGAGCGTGTAACGAGGCCTGCTTCCCACCTCGCTGACTCAGGTTGCAACATTCAGCCGCTAGGGGCTTCCGAATTGTAGCGTGCAACATGGCGGTGTGGGGGAAAAACCGTGCTGTAATCGAGTTTCTAACCGCAGGAAACTCCATCCACACGTGAAGCACCCTCTCACCTACATCTACATCTACATACATACTCCGCAATCCACCATACGGTGCGTGGCGGAGGGTACCTCGTACCACAACTAGCATCTTCTCTCCCTGTTCCATTCCCAAACAGAACGACGGAAAAATGACCGCCTATATGCCTCTGTACGAGCCCTAATCTCTCTTATCTTATCTTTGTGGTCTTTCCGCGAAATGTAAGTTGGCGGCAGTAACATTGTACTCCAGTCAGCCTCAAATGATGGTTCTCTAAATTTCCTCAGTAGCGATTCACGAAAAGAACGCCACCTTTCCTCTAGAGACTCCCACCCGAGTTCCTGAAGTATTTCCGTAACACTCGCGTGATGATCAAACGGACCAGTAACAAATCTAGCAGCCCGCTTCTGAATTGCTTCTACGTCCTCCCCCAATCCGACCTGATAGGGATCCCAAACGCTCGAGCAGTACTCAAGAATAGGTCGTATTAGTGTTTTGTAAGCGGTCTCCTTTACAGTTGAACCACATCTTACCAAAATTCTACCAATCAACCGAAGACGACCATCCGCCTTCCCCACAACTGCCATTACATGCTTGTCCCACTTCATATCGCTCTGCAATGTTACGCCGAAATATTTAATCGACGTGACTGTGCCAAGCGCTACACTACTAATGGAGTATTCCAACATTACATGATTCTTTTTCCTATTCATCTGCATTCATTTACATTTATCTACATTTAGAATTAGCTGCCATTCTTTACACCAATCGCAAATGCTGTCCAAGTCATCTCGTATCCTCCTACAGTCACTCAACGACGACACCTTCGCGTACACCACAGCATCATCAGCAAACAGCCGCACATTGCTATCCACCCTATCCAAAAGATCATTTATGAAGATAGAAAACAACAGCAGACCTGCCACACTTCCCTGGGGCACTCCAGATGATACCCTCACTTCCGATGAACACTCACCATCGAGGACAACGTACTGGGTTCTATTACTTAAGAAGTCTTCGAGCCACTCACATACTTGGGCACATGTATGCCGCTCGAACTCAGCATAAAGTAATGTCAAAACAAGCTCCGGTGACAAAAAAAAGTAAAGGTAGTAAATTAAGAGTGCAACGAGAATTCCACTGTTAAATGTAGTTAGTGAAGTTTATTTCATTTAAAACGTGCTCTCCTTGAGCATGCCAGTACCTGTCCACACACGAGCAACAATCCACTCTTGCATTAGCTGTCATCGATCATCCTTCATAAAGTACCGACTTGGCATCATCCGATTTTCATCTGTTTCCAAAACTTACAGACCACCTTCGACGACTTCACTCTGATAGTGATGAAAGGGCGGAAGCAGAGCTGAGGTTGTGGCTCCGTCAAAAAAGCCAAACATCCCACAGTGACGGAATCAACAAAGTGGTCTCTCGTTGAGAGAAATGTGTTCCCGCCAGGGTGACTATGTTAAGAAACAAATATGTAGACTTAAAGAATAAAGAGGTAGAATGTTAGTGAAGTTTATTTCATTTAAAACGCGTTAATAGTTACCCCATTACTTTTTAGCACCACTTCATAATATCAAACTGACATGCTACAAAATGAGTTATCAGTAATCAAACCGTCCTCGGTCTCGGGTTCCAAACGCGCCACCAGTTAAAATTTCGGTGAATAATCAACATTGGCGACTGAAAGCTTCCAGCATTAGACGTCACCCTCAAACTGCCAACAGCCTTGTCAAAGAGGGCGCACTCAGTCTCTTCCCCATGGGGTGGGAAACCACCTCAAAAGGCGGAAGAATCAGCAATGATCAACGGCATGAGGATGCAGAAAGCGATGGAAACCACTGCGTTAAAGACAATTCACGTGTATCCACAGGACATGTGGCATGTAATTGAAAAAGTGTCATCACGATGATCTCTCCATTGGCAAAAGATTCTGGAATAGTGTCCCACTCGTATGTGCATGGGGGGGGGGGGGGGGGGTGTCCACGAGGAAAAGATTGAGTAGCTAACGGAAGGATAACATTCTACGAGTCGGATCGTGGAATGTCAGAAGCTTCAACGTGGTAGGGAAGTTAGAAAATCTGAAAGGGAAATGCAAAGGCGCACTCTAGATATAGTAGGGGTCAGATGTGTATAGGGTATATCAACAGCAGCAGAAAATGGTAGAACAGGTGTAGGATTCGTTATGAATAGGAAGGTAGGGCAGAGGGTGAATTATCTTGAACAGTCCAGTGATAGGCTTGTTCGTATCACAATCGACAGCAAACCAACGCCGGCAACGATTGTTCAGGTACACATGCCGATGTCGCAAGTTGAATATGAAAAGATAGGCAAAGTATATGCGGATACTGAAAGGGCTATAAGTACGTAAGCGAGGATGAAAACCTAATAGTTATGGAGGACTGGAATGCTGTTGTACCAAAGCAGCAGAAGAAAAGTTTACAGGAGAATATGTGCTTAGGACAAGGAATGAAAGAGGAGAAAGATTAATTGCGTAACAGCGAATTCTCTGTTCAAGAATCAAAAGAAGAGAACGAATAGTTGGAAAAGGCCGGCTGATACGGGAAGACTTCAGTTGATTACATGATGGTCAGGCAGAGATTCATAAATCAGATAATGGGTTGTAAGCCGTACACAGGAGCAGGTATAACTCAGATCGCAATATAGTAGTGATGGAGAGAAGGATGAGGTTAAAGAGGTTAGTCAGGAAGAATCAATACGCAAAGAAGTGGGATACAGAAGTAGTAAGGAATGACGAGATGTGCTTGAAGTTCTCTAAAGTTATAGAAACAACAATAAGGAACAGCTGAATAGCCAGTACAGTTGAAAAGGAACGGAGATCTTCAAAAATGAAAATCACAGAAGATGGAGAGAGAAACACCGTTACACAGAAGGTAACTGCGAAGAAACCATGCGTAACAGAAGAAATGCTTCAGTTGATTGATGAAAGAAGGAAGTACAGAAATGTTCACGGAAGTTCAGGAATACAGAAGTACGTACAAGTCACCGCGGAATGAAATATATAGGAAGTGTAGGGAAGCTAAGACGAAACGGCTGCATGAAAAATGTGAAGAAATAGGAAAAGAAATGATTGTCGGAGGAACTCAGCATACAGTAAACTCAAAACAAACTCCGGTGACAAAAAAAAGTAAAGGTAGTGCAACGAGAATTCCACTGTTAAATGCAGAGGACAGAGCGAATACGTAGAAAGAGTACTTTCAAGGCCTCTATGAGGGGGAAGATATGTCTGATGTGATAGAAGAAGCACAGTATCCGATTTAGAAGAGATAGGACATCCAGTATTAGTATCAGAATTTGAAACAGCTTTGGAGGACTTAAGATCGAAGAAGGTAGAAGGGATGGGTAACATTCCATCATAATTTAGTGTGTAAAGTGATGAGTTTGTCGACACACCATGTGGCATTCGAAAAAATGTCATCCACATAATTCCAAGGACTGCAAGAGTTGACATGTGCGAGAATTATGGCACAACTAGCTTAACAGCTACGGCATCCAAGTTTCAGACAAGAATAATATACAGATGATTGGAAAAGAAAATTGACGATGTGTTAGATGATGACCAGTTCGGCTTTAGAAAATGTAAAGGCACCAGAGAGGCAATTCTGAACTTGCTGTTGATAATGGATGCAAGACTAAAGATAGAATCAATACACGTTCATAGAATTTCTCGACGTGCAAAAGGCGCTCAACACTGTAAAATGGTGCAAGATGTTCGAAATTCCGAGAAAAATAGGGGTAAGCTATAGGGAGAGACGGGTAATATAAAGTAGGTACAAGAGCGAGGAGAGAATAAGAAGAGTGAGCTGTAGAATGCAAAAGCTGTAGAGCAAGACAGAGATTGGAACACATCCAGCAAATAATTGAGGACGTAGACTGCAAGTGCTACTCTGAGGTGAAGAGGTTGGTGCAGGACAGGAATTCGCAGCAGGCCGCACGAAACCATTCTGAAGACTGATGACTCAAAAAAAAAAGTACACGTCTTACACAACGTGTAGCTGTCATAGAGATTCCTAACACTGTTCAATTTTCCGATGATATGAAGATAATTGTAATGCGTCACGGTATACTTGGCACCAATTCTGTACATGCACTCTGTGCTTCATCGTTGTTGTTGCATTTTTTACCTTTTGCAATACCACTTGATAATGAGCTTAAGGCCAAAATGACAGCTGTTAAATAAATAATTTTTACAGTCAACAGCGAATATCATGTCCTTTAAAAATAAATATCGTGAATTTAGCTTGATGTTTCCACAAATATCAAGGATAGCTTGAGTGAGGAAAGTAACGTATTTACTAAGGATTCTACTAAATATTTTTGTATGTCGTACGTAAAATACTCTCCAAGTAATCACAGGCCGGCCGTGGTGGTCGTGCGGTTCTAGGCGCTCCAGTCCGGAGCCGTGCTGCTGCTACGGTCGCAGGTTCGAATCCTGCCTCGGGCATGGATGTGTGTGATGTCCTTAGGTTAGTTAGGTTTAATTAGTTCTACGTTCTAGGGGACTGATGACCACAGCAGTTGAGTCCCATAGTGCTCAGAGCCATTTGAACCATTTTTGAAGTAATCACAAAAACACACTGCGCAGCTAGCACTCGTGTGTGCAGAACAAAATATCAGAAACTTGTGATTCTTCAGTTTCTTCCGGCGTATTTGTTGGTCGAAGAGTCCACGGATGTACTGCCACTTCATAATGTCCACCGGGCACAATATTTCGGCGCTCGCACACGTCGCCTTCGTCAGGTGCGCTGGCGAACGGAGCTCCTGAGGGCGGGCGGCCGCCTTATATTATCCCCCCACCCCCACAGGCCGTTCTCGCCGCGGTCCGCGCCCGCAGCCGCGCGTCGGCAGTCGCGAGGACGCAGGCGCCGACGTCTGTGGCTGCGTCGCTGTAGCTGCTACATCCTCCCTGCTCGCCACATCGTGTCTCCTTAATTATTTTCAGTGCTGGCTCCCATGCCTTGCTAAGATTAAACCGCAGTCTCGGTTGATGAGATCCTCTCTGCTGCTGATTTCGATGGCTTCTCTGACAACGCTGTCCCAGCATTTAGAAGTCTGGGCCAAGATCTTGGAACGCTCGTAATCCATCTCGTGTTCTTCGGGCAAACAGTGCTCTGCGACCACCAACTTGTTAGGATACTTCAGTCGTGTGTGGCTTTGACGTTCTCAGCAGCGATCTTCGATAGTGCTCACTGTCTGTCCACACTGATAGAAAATCTGGTATATTCCAGCCTTCCGCAAGCCGAGATTATCTTTCTCACTTCCCAATAATGCTCGTGTTCTATTGGGCGGGCAAAAGACAGTTCTAACTCGGTGTTTCTATAAGAAAGAATGATACATAAACAGTGAGAGTCAGGAGCAGAAAGTGTCTGCGGCTTCTTTCAGTCCCTTGTTGACCAGTCTGGTTTGGCAGTTGAAGATCGCAACACGAAAGCTGATGTTTTAAATCTCATGTTCGAGAAATCTTTCACACAGGAGAATCGTACAAACATACCGTCATTTGATCATAGGACAGACTCCCTTATGGAAGGCATAGAAATATGCGTCCCTGACCTAGAGAAACAACTTAAAAATCTGAAAGCAAATAAATGACCGGGTACGGGTGGAAACCTAGTTCGGTTTTACTAAGAGTACTCTACGGCATTGGTCCCTTACCTAGCCTGCATTTTGTGTGAATCTCCCGCCCAACACAAAGCCCCAAGGGACTGGAAAAAGCACAGGTGACTCCAACCTATAAGAAGGATATAAGAACGGAACCGCAAAATTACAAATCCATAACTTCGGTCTGCTGCAGAGACCCAGCAGGTATTCTCAATTCGAATACGACAAAATTTCTTGAGACTGACGAGCTTATGTCCACGAATCAGCATGGTTTTAGAAAGCATCGCTCGTGCGAAACTCAACTTGCCCTTTTCTCATATGGTATACTGGGAACAATGGATGAACGGCAACAGGCAGATTCCATACCTCTAGATTTCTGGAAAGCATTTGACACGGTGTCCCATTACAGGCTGTTAACAAAGGTACGAGTATACGGAAAAAATTCGCAGATATAACTGAGTAGCTCGAACACTCGTTAAGTAGTAATTGTCCTCGATGGCAAGTGTTCATCAGAGATAAGAGTATCGCCAGGGGTGCCCCAGGGAAGTGTGATAGCACTGCTGTTGTCCTCTACACACACAAATGATTCCGCTGGCAGGGTGGGCATGGAACTGTGGTTGTTACCCGATGATGCTGTGCTGTACGGTTAGGTGCCGTCGTTGCATGACTGTAGAAAGATACACGACTTAGGCAAAATTTCTGGTTGATGTAATTAATGGCATCTAGCACTGATTGTGGAAAAACGTTAAGTTAATGCGGATGAGTAGGAAGGAAGAACCTGTAATGTTCGGGCAAAAGTATTACTAGTATCCTACACGACACAATCAAGTCGTTTAAATATCTGGACGTAACGCTGCAAAGCGATGTCAATTGTGGTGCAGAAGGCGAATGGTCGACTTCGATTTTTTGGGAGAAATTTAGGAACGAGTGGTTCACCTGTAAAGGAGACCGCATACAGGACGCTGGTGCGACCTATTCTTGAGTACTGCTCGAGTGTTTGGGATCCATACGAGGTCGGATGGAAGGAAGATATCGAAGCAGTTTGTAAGCGGTCTGTTAGAGTTGCTAGCGCAAAGTTCGAACAATACATAAGTGTTACGGAAATCTCAACTGGGAGTCCCTGGAGAGAAGGCGACGTTCTTTTTGAGAAACATTATTGAGAAAATTTAGAGAACCGGCATTCGAAGCTACTGACACCAACATACATTACGCGTAATGACCACGAAGATAAGACTTAAGAATGCATGTGTTTATGTTCCACAATAATTTCCCTCTCACCAGTCCCGTCTTGGTACTGAGCTCAGACACTAGAACAATACTTCTGAATCGATAGCGCAGTTTTTTTTTTTTTTTGGTCATCAGTCTACTGACTGGTTTGATGCGGCCCGCCACGAATTCCTTTCCTGTGCTAACCTCTTCATCTCAGAGTAGCACTTGCAACCTACGTCCTCAATTATTTGCTTGACGTATTCCAATCTCTGTCTTCCTCTACAGTTATTGCCCCCTACAGCTCCCTCTAGTACCATGGAAGTCATTCCCTCATGTCTTAGCAGACGTCCTATCATCCTGTCCCTTCTCCTTATCAGTGTTTTCCACATGTTCCTTTCCTCTCAGATTCTGCATAGAACCTCCTCATTCCTTACCTTATCAGTCCACCTAATTTTCAACATTCGTCTATAGCACCACATCTCAAATGCTTCGATTCTCTTCTGTTCCGGTTTTCCCACAGTCCATGTTTCACTACCATACAATGCTGTACTCCAGACGTACATCCACAGAAATTTCTTCCTCAAATTAAGGCCGGTATTTGACATTAGTAGACTTCTCTTGGCCAGAAATGTCTTTTTTGCCATAGCGAGTCTGCTTTTGATGTCCTCCTTGCTCCGTCCGTCATTGGTTATTTTACTGCCTAGGTAGCAGAATTCCTTAACTTCATTGACTTCGTGACCATCAATCCTGATGTTAAGTTTCTCGCTGTTCTCATTTCTGCTACTTCTCATTACTTTCGTCTTTCTCCGATTTACTCTCAAACCATACTGTGTACTCATTAGACTGTTCATTCCGTTCAGCAGATCATTTAATTCTCCTTCACTTTCACTCAGGATAGCAATGTCATCAGCGAATCGTATCATTGATATCCTTTCACCTTGTATTTTAATTCCACTCCTGAACCTTTCTTTGATTTCCATCATTGCTTCCTCGATGTACAGATTGAAGAGTAGGGGCGAAAGGCTACAGCCTTGTCTTACACCCTTCTTAATACGAGCACTTCGTTCTTGATCGTCCACTCTTATTATTCCCTCTTGTTTGTTGTACATATTGTATATGATCCGTCTCTCCCTATAGCTTACCCCTACTTTTTTCAGAATCTCGAACAGCTTGCACCATTTTATATTGTCGAACGCTTTTTCCAGGTCGACAAATCCTATGAAAGTGTCTTGATTTTTCTTTAGCCTTGCTTCCATTATTAGCCGTAACGTCAGAACTGCTCTCTCGTCCCTTTACTTTTCCTAAAGCCAAACTGATCGTTACCTAGCGCATTCTCAGTTTTCTTTTCCATTCTTCTGTATATTATTCTTGTAAGCAGCTTCGATGCATGAGCTGTTAAGCTGATTGTGCGATAATTCTCGCACTTGTCAGCTCTTGCTGTCTTCGGAATTGTGTGGATGATGCTTTTCCGAAAGTCAGATGGTATATCGCCAGACTCATATATTCTACACACCAACGTGAATAGTGGTTTTGTTGCCACTTCCCCCAATGATTTTAGAAATTCTGATGGAATGTTATCTCTCCCTTCTGCCTTATTTGACCGTAAGTCCTCCAAAGCCCTTTTAAATTCCGATTCTAATACTGGATCCCCTATCTCTTCTAAATCGACTCCTGTTTCTTCTTCTATCACATCAGACAAATCTTCACCCCCATAGAGGCTTTCAATGTATTCTTTCCACCTATCTGCTCTCTCTTCTGCATTTAACAGTGGAATTCCTGTTGCACTCTTAATGTTACCACCGTTGCTTCTAATGTCACCAAAGGTTGTTTTGACTTTCCTGTATGCTGAGTCTGTCGTTCCGACAATCATATCTTTTTCGATGTCTTCACATTTTTCCTGCAGCCATTTCGTCTTAGCTTCCCTGCGCTTCCTATTTATTTTATTCCTCAGCTACTTGTATTTCTGTATTCCTGATTTTCCCGGAACATGTTATTACTTCCTCCTTTCATCAATCAACTGAAGTATTTCTTCTGTTACCCATGGTTTCTTCGCAGCTACCTTCTTTGTACCTATGTTGTCCTTCCCAACTTCTGTGATGGCCCTTTTTAGAGATGTCCATTCCTCTTCAACTGTACTGCCTACTGCGCTATTCCTTATTGCTGTATCTATAGCGTTAGAGAACTTAAAACGTATCTCGTGATTCCTTAGTACTTCCGTATCCCACTTCTTTGCGTATTGATTCTTCCTGACTAATGTCTTGAACTTCAGCCTACTCTTCATCACTACTATATTGTGATCTGAGTCTGTATCTGCTCCTGGGTACGCCTTACAATCCAGTATCTGATTTCGGAATCTCTGTCTGACCATGATGTAATTTAATTGAAATCTTCCCGTATCTCCCGGCCTTTTCCAAGTATACCTCCTTCTCTTGTGATTCTTAAACAGGGTATTCGCTATTACTAGCTGAAACTTGTTACAGAACTCAATTAGTCTTTCTCCTCTTTCATTCCTTGCCCCAAGCCCATACTCTCCTGTAACCTTTTCTTCTACTCCTTCCCCTACATCTGCATTCCAGTCGCCCATGACTATTAGATTTTCGTCCCCCTTTACATACTGCATTACCCTTTCAATATCCTCATACACTTTCTCTATCTGTTCATCTTCAGCTTGCGAAGTCGGCATGTATACCTGAACTATCGTTCTCGGTGTTGGTCTGCTGTCGATTCTGATTAGAACAACCCGGTCACTGAACTGTTCACAGTAACACACCCTCTACCCTACCTTCCTCTTCATAACGAATCCTACACCTGTTTTACCATTTTCTGCTGCTGTTGATATTACCCGATACTCATCTGACCAGAAATCCTTGTCTTCTTTCCACTTCACTTCGCTGACCCCTACTATATCTAGATTGAGCCTTTGCATTTCCCTTTTCAGATTTTCTAGTTTCCCTACCATGTTCAAGCTTCTGACATTCCACGCCCCAACTCGTAGAACATTATCCTTTCGTTGATAATTCAATCTTTTTCTCATGGTAACCTCCCCCTTGGCAGTCCCCTCCCGGAGATCCGAATGGGGGACTATTCGGGAATCTTTTGTCAATGGAGAGATCATCATGACACTTCTTCAATTACAGGCCACATGTCCTGTGGATACACGTTACGTGTCTTTAATGCAGTGGTTTCCATTGCCTTCTGCATCCTCATGTCGCTGATCATTGCTGATTCTTCCGCCTTTAGGGGCAATTTCCCACCCCTAGGACAAGAGAGTGCCCTGAACCTCTATCCGCTCCTCCGCCCTCTTTGACAAGGCCGTTGGCAGAATGAGGCTGACTTCTTATGCCGGAAGACATATAGACAGTCGCTTTCCCCCTCGCTCTGTTTGCGAGTGGAACAGGAAATGAAATGCCTAGTAGTGGTACAGGGTACCCTTCGGCACGCACCGTACGGTGGTTTGTGGAATATCTATATGTATGTAGATGTGGAATGATGTCAGAGAGATACAAGCAAATCGTTTATAGCCAAACACGAATGTAAAGTTAATAATGATACTATTCAGTTTAATGCTATACAAGTCCTGATATAAACTGACCACTGCTACACTCACTTAGTGGTTACTAAATTCATCATTGTAGCAGTTTAAAGGAAAGCACGATTGCCAATATAGTGTTTGAGGCAGCCGGAAGTAATTTAAATTTGTGGAGCACACTAGTGACAATGTAAATGGGGCAATAACTAACCATTCAGTTATCAGTAAATGCAACCCCTGTTCATGCAAAATATGTGAAGTTCTTACTAATTTTTAAAAATGCTATCATACTGTAACAGCAAATCTTTAAGTAGATTGAAGTTCAGACATCACAATAAAAAGAAACACAAAATTATGCTGTACGGAACAGCTCCATTGATAGCTGCAAATAAACTTGGTTTTTGATATTTGTACTTACTCTGCTGACAAAATGGTGGATAAAATCCGTCATAGCATCCAGTGTAACATATCCCTGTGTACTGGTCACAAGGTTCATCGTCTTTGCATTTCCCACAACGTTGGCGACAAGATGCTCCGTAATTTCTTGAGTCACATGCTGGAACATTTATTTTACTTTAGACACAATGAATGTAATGACTCAAAAGACAGAAAACAAAACTCCTTACCGTTTGAATTGACGGCTGTGGTTACAAAACTGTTTTTACCAACAACCAATAGTAGGAAAGCATTATGGCTACATGTTATAATACTGTAGATTAATTATATTAAATTGCTTACAGTCCATCATTTTCAGTCATAGTTAACAGAACTCGTGAAAATGTAGTATCTGTGTGACAAATGGAACACTACAGGGCAACAAATTACATCCACATTGGCACATAATTTATGGATAGTTGAATTCATTTGGTGTTTAAGGTGCTAGAAAGTAAGGACATAAGAATATTTTCAGTTATTCTGTATTCTGACATGATTGTCATAAGGAGTGTGACTAAAATATAATTTAAAATTTATTTGACACTACAATAGTGAATCCAAAGCCACAGTATATAGATTTTTTTTAAAAGGAAAGGGTTACATTACCAGTTTCAACGAACTACGTGGTCATTTTCAAATGTAAAAACATCAATTGGATAATATATAATGAGAATTATGACCATACATCTGACAAAAATTACAAGAAATAATGACACCAGGCAACTGAGGCAATGGTGGCACAACCAAGTCACTGCAAGTTGTGCCTATGCTTGCCCAAATGTTCATTCCATGTCCTAAAGTAAAATAGATAAAAACTACACCATGGTGAAATTTGCCAAGAATTCCTGCAATGTGGCCTACTCTGACACAACAGTTGTATGGCTGATATATATTCACAATTCGTTGGCGTATCAAGCAGAGCAAGTTTCCATGTCGAATGCAGCACATGGTTTTACTATGTTCCGAAAGAAGAATCTCAAAACACAATGTACTTTCACGAAATGAAATGTCGTACGGCTAGGGCCTCCCATCGGGTACACTGGTTGCCATGTGCAAGTCTTTTGAGTTGAAGCCACTTTGGCGATTTACACATCGATGGGGATGAGATGATGATGACGAAGGCAACACAACACCCAGTCCCTGAGCGGAGAGAAATCTCCGACCCAACCGGGAAATGAACCCGGGCCCGTTAGCATGGCATAACGTCTCACTGACCACTTTTTTGTTGTTGATCTCATTTTGTTCTATATTGTTCGTGGGATTTGTTCAGGGCAGACGTACAATGACACCCAGTTAGGTTCTTTGTTGAGCCGTTCACTCAGTTTTTTATTACAGGAAGTAGCTAACCCTCTGACCGAACACGGTGAGCTACCGTGCCTGCATCACTCAGCTATCGATGCAGGTAATATATGTTCATGTAGAACTGACACACTTCTCCCATTATATATTCTCCAACTGAAGTTTTTACATTTGAAAATGACGACGTAATTTGTTGACACCGGTAATGTAACCCTTTCTTTTTAAAGAAAAAATATATACTGTGACCGTGACTTCATGATTGTAGTGTCAAATAAACTTTTCAGTTATAGTTAAATATCAACAAACAAGCTAAAGAGGTACGAAAAATTTAATATAAAATATGAGTAAATAGAACGAACTGAAGAATAATGTAAATTAAATTTACATACCATAGCGATGATAGTTGTATAAAATTATCTCTAGAAGTTTTACAAAACATTATGTACACCTTCCTGACACTTTATGTAAAAGGTTTATTTCTTCACATAAACTGTTAAGATGCCGTAAATACATGGCAGCCTCACAGCAAACCACATGAAGGTTTCTACTTGAACAAAAACTTCAGTTCTTTTAAGTTACTACATCCTGCTATGGTGGTAGCACCATTATTAGTGGCTAATATTAATGGCTGAGGAATCCCTGCATTGAAAATATCCACCATATACTAAAAATGGATCAATTAGTACTCCCTGTACTGCCCATGATTCAGCACTGGTACACTAAAACGTATCTCATTATGGGGAACATTCTCAATCCGACTGCCACCGTCTAAAATACGGGCGTGTTCCACTTTCAGAAAGACAAGTAAAATAAATCTTATTTCAAAGACGTAAAACCAATGCTCAGCTTAATTTCACTTATTTAATCAGTACATGATCTACAGGCTCCCTCCAGTGAGGACAAGAGGACCAGTACCAAATCTCTGTTTGCCTACATAGGACTTACGTTTCCTCTTTGAGAATGTTTTTCCTCAGGTTTGAAGCTCTCCAAACCAAATTTTATCGAACTCGGTTTGGCGGACAAGTCATAAAAATCTAACGGACAAAGTTACTTTCGCATTTAATAAAAATTGTAAGGGAGTAGGGATTTTAACACGATGAGGATAAAATATATACTTATTTATTTAAGGACATCTTATTCAAAGATTTTTTTGGTTCATGGTTTACATTTAGAACTGGAAGTTCTTTAGATCTTTCATTACATATTAGTTAATGAGCACTGATTTAATTAATGAAACAACGATATCAGTAAGTAGCTTCACTAATAGTTCAAAGTGCCGTAAGTCGTTGAACCCTTTTCAGTAGAGCCTCGTGGTTCCCCAGCGACGATGCTGGAAAAATTTAGTGCAGCTGTAATCTAAAAAGTCCGCTTTATCTGTCCCCATAGAATGAGCAGAGTCTATACGAGTGCAAGTACCCCTATTTGATGAAATTTTGACGATAGTTTCCGGCGGATGCAAGATATTATGTACCAGAAGCAGGACAACAATGATTCCTAAAGATTTAATGGTCATGCGTGCAGATTCGACCGTTCAATGCGTCCATTGGATGAATCTGCATCTGGTTGAAGAATACTAAATCGTACCTTTTCATGCTGAAAAATTGAATGTCTTTGGCTGCTTCTGGCAATATTTGCAGCCTCTTCCGTAGTTAATAGCTCATAGAGGGATAGAAAATATTTAACACCATTTGTGTGGTTGAAACTTATCTGATTTTCGATAACCGGAAAAATATCAGTTGCTGCAGCCAACAATGCGTTTCTTACACTCTTCGCTCCTTGCTCAAGACAAACAATGATAATCTCCCCAGAGTAGTGCTACAGACCAAAAGCCTCTACCTCTCTCGCAGTCAATTTAATACTCTTATGACACAATGGAACAGAACTTCACACATTACAGAATCGGTAGTTGTCGTTGTGGGTACGTAGCACCAAGCATGCCTTCATTTGCCAATAAATAAAATACAGATAAGCATGCATTAATTTGCCAATGACTAATATAAAGAGAAAGTGCGTAACATAATTTTGATTATTGAAAATTTTGCCACCACCAAGGACTGTACCGTGTTCCAAATTCGTGCATTGACCTTATAGTTATTACTGAATGTCGCTGATTGGCTGCTTAGGACAATTTTTGCAGCCTGTGAAGTAGCTGCCAATATCGTGCTACATTTCGGTCATGATTGAATATTACATTTGCATTTTAAGCAGTAAGTATGGTCATGGTATTTTAACCCTTTATTTGGAAGTTTTGCTCTCAAGCAACATCAAATTTACGTTGGCCTTATGGGACAACAAACACTCCCCAATGCCTTTTACTGGCATTGTTGCCTCCAGGCAAAGTTCCTTTACACACTGCGAATGCCAGTTGTTGTAATAGTTCAAGGTTTTCCACGCGAGATGGCAGTTTGTGCAGTGGTGTTACAGAGATCTCCTGATGTGAGCAACAGGGGTGTCTTATTTTGATTCTGAAAGAGTGGATTTCAATAAATTGGCAGTAATCTTAGCAGATTTTCTTCAAGAAATACCCAGAGGTGAGTTTACAGCAGAAATATTTCAATCTAATATTGTTTTGAATTACTTAAACAGTATAAAACTTTTATGTTGCCTGTGAGCAACATTGCCCATAGTTGGGACATGTGCCATTAGTATATTATATATGCTTATGGCGGATATTCAGAACAATAAAATCGTGAGACTTGCAAGCTCATTTTGTGGTGTCCAACCACTCTCAACAGTAAAATGATGGGACAGCAATGAAAAAAGAAGAATTGATGTGCCCTGTCCCAGTATTGTACGTCAGTACAACAAGCATATGGGAGGAGTTGATCTTGCTGGTATGCTGATATAGCTCTACTGAGTACCAATGAAAACTAGGTGTTGGTACATGAAATTGTTTGGATTTAGGCTAAATCTGAGTGTTGTAAATGCCTGGTTGGTATTTCGAAGAGAATCTCTGGACAAGAAGACCTCACTGAAGTCATTCAGGGCAGATATTGCCAATGGTTTGATGTTTTCAGGGAATAGGAAAGTAGGAAGTCCCTCAATAGACATAACACCACCACAAAAGAAGAGGAGGAAGCCAACAGCTCCGACTGTTACTCAAGACGTCCAATTTGATAATATGGAGCATTGGCCTGTATACGGTCCCATAGGTCGTTGTCGTTATTGCCCATTTGTTTCCAAAAATTCCATTGCAAGAAGAACTAGAAGGGAAAATGAAACAATTCTATTACACAGCAGGAATGCATAATTGTGATTATAAATTAAATTATTCACGTACAGGAAACCTTTTGCTTGAGGTTATTGGCAAACATTTTTTATTCTATAATATGTATAAATGTGGTCTACTGCTGGCAATGTTGCTTGTAAGCAACATTTCATAATTTTCATAATTTTTGTCAAAAATTTCTAAAACTGACTGAATTGTATTTCTTTAAGCATAATAAATAAATATTAGCACTGAATTTTTTGTTTTGTTTTTATTTTCATCATTTGCCAAATAAAGGGTTAATAACAAAGAAGCTCTCCCATTCTTGTGAAGGGTTCGAAGGAAAACGTGAAACATAGTCATTCGCACCTTTTTCCCATTGAACAATTTACAAATGAGGATGTTCTGAGCTAGACAGTGATGTTTTAACATTTATCAATAGTCACGGAAATTTTGCTACTGCAATATGTTCGTTTGGGTACTTTGTAGTAACGAAACAATCGCTATAGCGTTATCTGGTATTAGGAAATCATTTTGTACACATTGCAATACTAAAGAGCTTTAATTAGTTTGTATATAATATTTGTTCATATCATTAGTGGAGTCAGAATGATCGACTCCGACGCGCAAAATTAAGACATCTGTTGTAATGGTATGTGTGGTCTCGGTGTGGAGACGGTGTCCAAGCAGGCAGTTGAGAGGAGTCCCTGTCGGCAGCAGAGCACGCGTGGCTGGCTGGCGGGGCAGTGCAGGACGCACGACTGGTCCCCGGGCATGGGGGAGCTGACGTCACACCCTGGGAGCGCGGCACTGCCGGCAGTGGCGTGTTGTTGACGTGAAACTGGTCGTACACACGCCAGTACTCTTTAACGGCTAATTCCCGGGAGAAAACGAGGTTAGCACAAACGTTTTTCCATCTCGTGTCCGCTCTGAATTGTGAGATTCCGGATAAGTATATTACAAAAACAGCCAAGTCTGGATCTAACTCGGGTAACTCCTAAAAGAACAATGACATTTTATCATTTGTCATTTGAGCCCTGCAGATGACTTCCGCAACTGTCAGTGTAATGGGACATCCTCCTCTAGCATTACTTTTCCTGAACAGTAGTTGTCGACATTAGTATCATGCTTTAGAAATTTGGACAGGTCAGTGTTATCACAGTTGGGTTTCTGAAGCCTTTCATTTTATACACAGTATGTTACATTTCCAATGTACTTAATTCATTAAATAACAAGTTACAAGCAGCAGGTATTTTCTGTGATTTGTCAAAGGCATTCGATTGTGTGAATCATGACATCCTTTTAAATAAATTAGAATTCTATGGTGTCACAGGCAGTGCTGCAAAATGGTTCAAGTCATACCTCGCAAACAGGAAACAAAGGGTGTCAGTGCAAGGGACTAGTGAATTAAGTCATCCGTCATCATCAGAATGGGAAGAAATTACATGTGGTGTCCCACAAGGATCCATCTTAGGGCCATTGCTTTTTCTTGTCTACATTAATGCTCTCTCATCAGTTACATTGCCAGAAGCAGAGTTCGTTTTGTTTGCAGATGACACAAGTTTCAATAAATAGTATGTCAAGTGTAGTTCTAGAAGGATCTGCTAATGATATTTTCATGGATATTAATAAATGATTTAAAGCCAACTAACTGACATTAAACTTCGAAAAGACTCACTATATGCAATTCAGAACCTTAAGACGTTTCCACCCGGCATATGCATAAAGTATGAAGAAGAGCAGATAGAAGAGGTTGACAGTCTTAAATTCCTGGGATTACAACTTGATAACAAATTCAGTTGGAAGGAGCACACCACAGAACTGCAGAAACGCCTTAACAAATCTATATTTGCAATTCGAGTGTTAGCAGACATAGGCGACATAAAAATGAAAAAGCTTGCATACTTTGCCTACTTTCATTCCATAATGGCATATGGTATAATATTTTGGGGTAACTCTTCAAGTCAAACAAAAGTTTTCAGAGTCCAAAAGTGTGTAATACGTATTGTTTGTGGAGTTAATTCACGGACATCCTGTAGAAACCTCTTCAACGAACTGGGTATACTAACTACTGCCTCTCAGTATATTTACTCCTTAGTGAAATTTGTCCTAAATAATATATCTCTTTTTCCAACAAACAGCTCAATTGATACATACAATACTAGGAACAAAAATGATCTGCACAAGGACTTAAAAGCACTTACTTTAGTTCAAAAAGGAACACTCATCTTCAATAATTTGCCAGCAAACATAAAAAATTTAGTTACAAATAAAGATCAGTTTAAAAGGAGCCTGAAAGACTCACTAGTGGCCAACTCCTTCTACTCCACTGACGAATTTTTAATAGAAACTAATGATGTATTGTATATATTCATACCATTAGTATTGTTATTTCAGCTTTAAAAAAAATTTAAAAAATTTACATGTTCCACATCCACGAGGATCTCCTCAGCACAGATCTATGGAACGAAAAAATAATCTAATCTAATCTAAAGCAAAAATTCATGAAAATAAATCACTTTATAAAATGCTTTAGTATCGACGTTATAATCGATAAGTGCTAGTCCTGAATGTCCAGTTAAAATTATTTTTTTAGAAACATTTGAAATTACAAACTACTGGCACACTTAAAACTTCTATTATTATTTACGCAATACTGTACTGGTTACTAGATTTACTTCTTGATTCATTTATGACATAATAATAGAAAGTAACAACGTACCAGGAGCTAGTAGAAATTCATTTCTTAAGAAACATTGTAAACCCTTTGGAATATGGTCATGTCCGCAGTGTGTGAGGGTCATAAACACGCGTCTGATGGCAGCGGACGTATTTTTGTGCGAACAATGTAATTTCGGCTTTGTTAATGCGAAAAATCAAAATTCTGTGTGATATTCTAAAATTTGAGAAAATATATTAACGTAAAAACAAAAATTCTGCAACAACAATCTTCAAATTTATTTAGATCAATTCAACTATGAGGACATGAAACGTGATAGTTTCAGCTTCAAGAATCAGACCCCTAGACAAGGAGAACTGGAGCAAACTGTACATGAAAACCTAAGTAAACTATAAAGTTTACTGTAATATTCGCTCCACTCAAATTTTTCATAAAAGGCTTTGCTTATTGTGGACAATAGCTGGAACCAGGAAGAAGAGGGGAGATTACAAGTGGTTGTCCTTGGTCCTCTGACGGTACTAAATCTTTGCCACTACAATAAATGTGCTCGTGTACTTCTCAGTGACAATGATAATTACTGCGTAGTTTGAAGGGTAAATGAAGTTCCACTATTTAACAGGAAATTTCCGCTGTTCATGTCTACATATTTATGGATTCACCCATAACATTGCAAACGTATATTTTCATTATGTGAGTATAGTTCACACAACAGTTTATTGTCATTGGTTAGAAAATGGCCTTTTTTCCCCAGTTGGATGTTCGAGATCTCATGTATTATGTACAAAGGTATATGACTACTGCATCAAAATCTGACTCAGGTCAGAGACTGGTTTAATTCATTAACTCCCACAACTTATCACCTGAATCAGCTTGTAAAAGCTTTTAATGAAGTAGGTTAATTCAAAGCTACTTCAACAAATATTTCAAGCAGAAGCAGGCTACTCTTTGTCAACAGCTCTATACTTTGAGAGTCATCGTTAGGCATGAAAAGTATCCTTGAGAAATGTCTCTATTTGACAGTTATTCCGTTAAATGAATTCAAAAGTATATCTTCCACGCAGGAAATTGCTAATAGTGGGCAATCTCTTGACTAAATTAAACTAGATAACCTGAATTCGATTTTATCATCTCTATTAACATTATTCAGTGATAATGTCATCAAACATTGAAAATCACTGAAACATATGGTCACATGTTACTTACTAAACTGCAAATTATCTCTACAAAAATATCATTAATACAGACTCCAGTATTAAACTACAAATAAGATTCACGAATTGTTCATCTTCCTAGATAAAAACACACATAACGATGGCTGAAAAAATTAAATATGATTGAACTATAATACAACTGATACACGTATCTGTATTTTATTACAGCTAAGAAAAATCTGTAATCTTATCGACAGACAATTCATTTCTACTCTTTCAACACGCATAACACTCTTTGGCTGAAAGTCGGTAGAATCCCTTCACCGGTGTCTCAAGATGTCCTAACAAATATGACCATGGATGTGGTATTCTCAGTACCTCAAACAGACCGACACACAACAGTTGCCACTTTTTATTTCGTTTATGTAACAACGAGGCATGCGAGTTTGTACATAGCAATATGTTTTCTCTTATCTGAAAGCTTTGAAATCTCTTTATGTCCTGTTCATATTGTATCTTCCTTCTCCCTGCTTTCTCTGTTAGTTTGAGAAGTACAGTTCTGACTTCATCTTCCCATTGTACTTCTTCATTAGGTACCTTTGTGATCGTTTCGACCACTCGTTTCTTCCTTTCCTTCTGAACATCAGTTCCGCTGGCATACAACTTGTTGGCGTCTGAAGCAAGTTATTATCTACTTCCTCTAATTTACTCAGATATTCTATCCTTAATATCTGTCAATTATGACAGTAAGTCCTCATAAGACGAATCAGCCCATGGAAACTCGTTCAACCAGATTCAGTTTTGGGTGATAAAGCAAAGTGAATATCTTCACGATGTCGCCTCAAGTCAAGGTTTTGCTCCTACAAGGCAAAGTTCGTTGCATTACCTGATAGAGTAACGTACAGTTTGCCCACTCACGGAATGTGATCACTTAGCAGACGTTTGATAATTCGTGTACCTATGGCCGTTTTCATGGGGTGTAATTTAATATATTTAGTGAAGATATCCAGAGCAGCTAGTATGTGCTTGAAATAACATCTTGCACGAGGTAACGGAGTGAAAATGTCCATAGATACGATGGCAAGAGGATTATCCGGTGCAATCGAATGCTTAAGTCCTCCGCTACCTCGACTGTTGGGTTTCATTTTCTATGAAATATTGCATGGTTCCATTATTTTCTGAACTTTCCGATGAAGGCTAGAGAAGTAGCACTATGTGATCAGAGAGTTCTTTTTTGGGGAGAGGACCCCTATTTTTTTTATTCCACACACATACTGCATTTCATTGATGTCTCAGCATCATCAGGTTTTATGCTATCTTCTTGTTACCACATGCTGTGGGTTCCCTGTTTTTTTATGTAATTTACTACAATTATTTTGTTTCACAGTTCATTATTTTTGCTAGTTTCCCCACTATGTTCACTGTGAAGGCCTGCAATATGTAACTTTTCATGTCGCTATTAGTAAACAGCGACACGCCCAGTGCAGACCTCGAAAATGAGGAAACCAGCAAAAATGATGAACTCTGAAACAAAGCATGCATTAAATCACATAAAATCCAGGCTGTCCACAGTATGTGGTAACAAGAATATATCATAAAACCCATTGATGACGCTCAAACTTCCAAGAATAACAAGAAAAATAAGAAATGGTGTTTTGCTCAAAGCAGACCTCCTTCAAAACAAATCTATTTGTAAGCAACTATGCACAGAAGAGCTTCAACTTCAAGATGAATATGTCCTCATCTTATTGGCACACTTGATTACTCCAAAGTGACACCAAGCATAATGTGTGTACCATACTAAGTTAGGCTTATATCCCTCAGGAATACACATGCACTGATTATCAATTCATTGGTGGAATAAAACATTATTAACTATTCTGTAATACATTTGTATCTTCTCGTTATTCAATTTTATCAGTTGGTGATGTATTGAAGAACACCTCTGAGCTAATAATTACAGTCTTAATATACTCTTGCAGAATTTGAAATTGTATATGACCTAGGATTAACATAACGGGGAATTCATGTGCTGGATCTTTCGAAATTAGGTCTTGTTCTAGTCCTTCCAGAAGATATGATAAAGCATCTGGTATTTGATTATCTTTTCCGTTTATGCAGATGATCCTAAAACTATTTTTATTTGTGCTAGGGCGCATACTAATAGCCTAGCATGCAACTGTTTACAGGTTGGCAGAAAACTGAGTGCTTGTTGGTCCCAGTACATAGTTGTTTGTTGATCATTCAGATAATAGTGGAGCTTTCTAAATGCACGAACGACCACAAAGTATTCTTGCAGTCGTATAGGGTCTTTCAGAATTGGAAAGAATTAGACTTGGAATGGCTATGGGACACCATGTAGATTTCACTTAGATAATTACAGTCTGACATAGGCAAGCACCCAGCCCACAGTTGAAGCATCCATTAATACGCCAAAATCTAATGTTATGTCAGTATGGTATAAAATCTTTGCATTTAGAATAGCTTGCTTGGTGTCATTGAATGCCCATTGACTTTCAACTGTTCATTTCCAGGCTGAATTCTTATGCAACATGTTTTAGAGTGAATCAGTGTATGTAAATTGGTCCACAATAAATCGACTAAAAGCTAAGGCTTGATCCAGGCTTCCTTTGCGTTGCTTTTCGTTTTAGGGACTGAGAAGTCCGTAATGACAATTCTCTTTGTAGAATCTGGCAAAATACACTTGACACGTATCAAATATCTGATAAATCTTATCTTCTCAACAAAAAAATGCGATTTCCGCAAGTTAGCAATTGTTGTTGTTGTTGTAGTCTCAGTCCCGAGACTGGTTTGATGCAGCTCTCCATGCTACTCTATCCCGTGCAAGCTTCTTCATCTCCCAGTGCCTCCTGCAACCTACATCCTTCTGAATCTCCTTAGTGTATTCATCTCTTGGTCTCCCTCTACGATTTTTACCCTCCACGATGCCTTCCAATGCTAAATCTGTGATCCCTTGATTCCTCAGAACATGTCCTACCAACCGGTCCCTTCTTCTGGTCAAGTTGTGCCACAAACTCTTCTTCTCCCCAATTCTATTCAATACCTCCACATTAGTTATGTGATCTACCCATCTAATCTTCAGCATTCTTCTGTAGCACCACATTTCGAAAGCTTCTATTCTCTTCTTGTACAAACTATTTATCGTCCATGTTTCACTTCCATACATGGATACACTCCATACAAATACTTTCATAAACGACTTCCTGATACTTAAATCTATACTCGATGTTATCAAATTTCTCTTCTTCAGAAGCGCTTTCATTGCCAGTGCCAGTCTACATTTTACATCCTCTCTACTTCGACCATCATCAGTTATTTTGCTCCCCAAATAGCAAAACCCCTATACTACTTTAAGTGTCTCATTTCCTAATCTAATTCCCTCAGCATCACCCAACTTAATTCGACTGCATTCCATTATCCTCGTTTTGCTTTTGTTGATGTTCATCTTATATCCTCCTTTCAATACACTGTCCATTCCGTTCAACTGTTCTTCCAAGTCCTTTGCTGTCTCTGACAGAATTACAATGTCATCGGCGAAAATCAAAGTTTTCATTTCTTCTACATGGATTTTAATACCCACTCCGAATTATTCTTTTGTTTCCTTCCCTGCTTGCTCAATATACAGATTGAATAACATCGGGGAGAGGCTACACCCCTGTTTCACTCCCTTCCCAACCACAGCTTCCCTTTCATGCCCCTCGACTTTTATTACTGCCATCTGGTTTCTGTACAAATTGTAAATAGCCTTTCGCTCCCTGTATTTTACCCCTGCCACCTTCCGAATTTGAAAGAGAATATTCCAGTCAACATTGTCAAAAGCTTTCTCCAAGTATACAAATGCTACAAACGTAGGTTTGCCTTTCCTTAATCTTTCTTCTAAGATAAGTCGCAAGGTCAGTATTGCCTCAAGTGTTCCAACATTTCTACAGAATCCAAACTGATCTTCCCCGAGGTCGGCTTCTACCAGTATTTCCATTCTTCTGTAAAGAATTCGCGATAGTATTTTGCAGTTGTGAATTATTAAACTGATAGTTCGGTAATTTTCACACCTGTCAACACCTGCTTTCTTTAGGATTGGAATTACTATATTCTTCTTGAAGTCTGAGGGTATTCCGCCAGTCTCATACATCTTGCGCACTGGACGGTAGAGTTTTGTCACGACTGGCTCTCCCAAGGCCGTCAGTAGTTCTAATGGAATGTTGTCTTCTCCTGGGGCCTTATTTCGACTCAGGTCTTTCAATGCTCTGTCAAACTCTTCACGCAGTATCGTATCTCACATTTCATCTTCATCTACATTCTCTTCCATTTACATAATGTTGTCCTCAAGTACATCGCCCTTGTATAGACCCTCTATATACTCCTTCCACCTTCCTGTTTTCCCTTCTTTGCTTAGAACTGGGTTTCCATCTGAGCTCTTGATATTGATACAAGTGGCTCTCTTTTCTCCAAAGGTCTCTTTAATTTTCCTGTAGGCGGTATCTATCTTACCCCTAGTGAGATAAGCCTCTACATCCTTACATTTGTCCTCTAGCCATCCCTGCTTAGCCATTTTGCACTTCCTGTCGATCTCATTTTTGAGACCTTTGTATTCCTTTTTGCCTGCTTCATTTACTGCGTTTTTATATTTTCTCCTTTCGTCAAATAAATTCAATATTTCTTCTGTTATCCAAGGATTTCTACTAGCCCTCGTCCTTTTACCTACTTGATCCTCTGCTGCCTTCACTACTTCATCCCTCAGAGCTACCCATTCTTCTTCTACTGTATTTCTTTACCCCATTCCTATCAATTGTTCCTTTATGCTCTCCCTGAAGCTCTGTACGATCTCTGGTTAGTTTATCCAGGTTCCATCTCCTTAAATTCCCAACTTTTTGTAGTTTCTTCAGTTTTAATCTACAATTCATAACCAATAGATTGTAGTCAGAGTCCACATCTGCCCCTGGAAGTGTCTTACAATTTAAAACCGGGTTCCTAAATATCTGTCTTACCATTATATAATCTATCTGGTACCTTCTAGTATCTCCAGGGTTCTTCCATGTATACAACCTTCTTTTATGATTCTTGAACCAAGTGTTAGCTATGGATAAGTTATGCTCTGTGCAAAATTCTACCAGGCGGCTTCCTCTTTCATTTCTTAGCCCCAATCCATATTCACCTACTATATTTCCTTCTCTCCCTTTTCCTATTCTCGAATTCCAGTCACCCATGACTATTAAATTTTCGGCTCCCTTCACTGCCTTAACAATTTCTTTTATCTCATCATACATTCCATCAATTTCTTCATCATCCGCAGAGGTAGTTGGCATATAAACTTGTATTACTGTAGTAGGCGTGGGCTTCGTATCTATCTTGGCCACAATAATGCGTTCACTATGCTGTTTGTAGTAGCTTACCCGCATTCCTATTTTTTTATTCAATATTAAACCTACTCCAGCATTATCCCTATTTGATTTTGTATTTATAACCCTGCATTCACCTGACCAAAAGTCTTGTTCCTCCTGCCACCGAACTTCACTAATTCCCACTATATCTAACATTAACCTAGCCATTTCCCTTTTTAAATTTCCTAACCTACCTGTCAGATTTAGGGATCTGACATTCCATGCTCCGATCCGTAGAACGCCAGTTTTCTTTCTCCTGATAACGACGTCCTCTTGAGTAGTCCCCGCCCGGACATCTGAATGGGGGACTATTTTACCTTCGGAATATTTTACCCAAGAGGACGCCATCATCATTTAATCATACAGTAAAGCTGCATGCCCTCGGGAAAAATTACGGCTGTAGTTCCCCCTTGCTTTCAGCTGTTCGCAGTACCAGCACAGCAAGGCCGTTTTGGTTAGTGTTACAAGGCCAGGTCAGTCAATCATCCAGACTGTTGCCCCTGAAACTACTGAAAAGGTTGCTGCTGCTCTTCAGGAACACTTGTTTGTTTGGCCTCTCAACAGATACCCCTCCGTTGTGGTTGCACCTACGGTACGGCCATCTGTATCGTTCAGGCATGCATTCCTCCCCACCAACGGCAAGGTCCATGGTTCATTGGGCGGGGGGGAGTTAACAACTATGCATGCAGTTTTAAACGCTGCTAATATTCAAGAGAGTGTCTCCATACATTATCCCATGGAGCTGTTGCAATTAACAGATCCCAAGAATCATATTAAATGCAGATATAAACAAATGCAAACTAGCACTTAGGCGAAAGGGAAGAACCCTAAAATGATGACTCCAGCTAGCGTAAATGTAGGCAGTATACTTACTTGATTCTTCTCCAAGTCCAACCAGCCAGTCGACAGCACACAAATATTTGTAAGGTACTTGATTGTGCGAAATTTTCAGAATTTGTTCATCTATATTCTCCAGATTAGATCTGATTAGCACAATTATTGTATTAACTACCCAGCCATCCAGCACATGACATATCTTCCCTCCAGGCTTTGGTACCGCTATCAGTGGAGACAGTAAGGGCTGGTAGAAAGTTCTATGAGATCCAGTTTCAGCATCCCCTGTATCTCTTCATCAGTAGTTTCACCTTCTTCTTTCCAAGGGATTGGATACAAACTGTTGCACTACGTGCAATGAGGGAAAACATTTAAATTACAGGCAATTCCTGGCTTCTGCTCGAATACTTAATAGTATTCGTTCAAGAGTTCAGACTGTTCTCCTCTTTGCTCATTTGTAAGGTGTTGGCTCAGTCGACTTCCGCTGTATCTGGTCTAACAATCCAAGTAAATCTATTTCATTTATCTAAGACTTGAGAGTAAGTCTGATCTTCTTCACAATCAATTCTCTTTCTGCCCCTCTGCCGCATCTACCACGGTTACTCTCTTCACTAATAAAATATACTTGGGCAACACCACCATCAATCTGCAAATCGACCTAGCCCTAAGGATAAATCAATTTTATGTCCTTCTCCCACATACAACAACGCGTGGAACACATTCGACCAGCAGTTTCTTTACAGTACGCAATGTGCATTTAATCACTGCATTTCCTACTGTAATTTGCGACATTATTTTCTTATGCTCTGCG
This sequence comes from Schistocerca serialis cubense, assembly GCF_023864345.2. Lineage (NCBI taxonomy): Eukaryota > Metazoa > Arthropoda > Insecta > Orthoptera > Acrididae > Schistocerca > Schistocerca serialis. The sequence continues at coordinate 48,139,270 of NC_064645.1, forward strand.
ACTACATGCACATA